>NC_138897.1:28337124-29537124 GCF_965194825.1 Balaenoptera physalus
CAGCCCTCTCTAACTATCTGCCAGCTTTTGTTCTGAGCGAGTCATCTAGTCCTCTCAGCCGTCTTGTATGCTTGGCGTGAACATGACCCCTGTTGTACAGATGAGGAAACTGAAACCAGGGAGCTTTTCCTCCAGGGTGTCCCTGACCACCTGGTCTGCTCATGGGCTCATCCGGGTCTTTTCTCACTCAAGTGCTGGTGGGTGAGAGCTGCAGGGGGTTCTTCTCTGCCTTCGCCTTCTCTGACTTGTGAACAGAAGCCCCAGCCCCCCTCTTCCAGAGAGCGGCATGCATAGTCTCCTCGAGTGTCTCCTCGTTCATTTAAAGTAGCAACTTTTTTTTTTTAATAAATAGATTTATTTACTTTATTTATTTATTTTGGGCTACCTTTGGTCTTCGTTGCTGCGCGCAGGCTTTCTCTAGTTGTGCGAGCAGGGACTACTCTTCGTTGCTGTGCGCAGGCTTCTCATTGCAGTGGCTTCTCTTGTTGCGGAGCACGGGCTCTAGGCGTGCGGGCTTCAGTAGTTGTGGCGTGGGCTCAGTAGTTGTGTCTCGTGGGCTCTAGAGCGCAGGCTCAGTAGTTGTGGTGCACGGGCTTAGTTGCTCCGCGGCACGTGGGATCTTCCCGGACCAGGGTTCGAACCCATGTCCCCTGCATTGGCAGGCGGATTCTTAACCACTGCACCACCAAGAAAGCCCTCTTCTTGTTCTTTTGTTAGCGTTCGGAAAGTGCTCTTCTCTGGGAGGCTTAGGGAATGTATTTCTTCAGGCTGTAAAGGAAGATTGGGTGGGAAATTTGGTAGGCAACATCAAGCTCCTGAAGGAGTATTTTACCTGTGCTGTTGAGTACTTTTTATATTTTCACTGATGACAGAACAAGAAAAGGGAATGTAGACTTAAATTGTTAAGTATCTTTCTGTTTAGTTAATAATAATTCAACATCTTCCTGGTTCTTAACAATGCCCTTAAACTTGTAACCCAAAGTATTTATGGAGATTTTAGGGTGGGGGTTGGGGCTTGCATTCAAAGATACCTTTTATGACTGGGATTGGGGACGACTCGGGCTCACACCTAACTGGGGCAGTGTAGTGGTTCTTTAAAGATTTCAATTCTTTTTCCTATTGTCATTTTATAATTTCACTGTTAGGGGGTGTGAGCTTTGGAAAATTAAACTTCTGCATCAAAGGTTCTTTTTTACTATCCTGACTGATCTTTTAGTTCAAAGGTGTAACCAAAAAAAATCAAGATGACATGTTTGTGATGATTTTTCTCTTTAAAAGGGGACTCTTCATCTGGATCAAGCAGTCCATGCTGAAGTAGCTTTAATGATTCTTGAGGCGTACCAGAAGTACCTTGCACAGAAGCCATATGCTGGGCTTCTTTCTGAAAGTATGAAGCAGGTATTTCCTTCTTTTATGTATTGAGGACGTAAACCTTTATTATAAATGACCTGGGTGGATAAAGTTACAATATTTACCCTTAGGTTTCCTAAGAACATTTCTGGCAATTTAAGATATTGAAATTGAGTTCTATGGTTGGAGAAAGATTTTTCTTTAAGAAGTAGCCTCCATATGACCATTTTAGTATTATGGAATTTGAGTTGAGCTACAGCGGTGTGCTGGAGCTGGCTCATACTGGCTTGGAGAACTGATTATTACATTTTTAGGAACTTTGCAGGTCTGGTTGTTAACCTGCTGATGGCTTGAAGTTGACCATGGTGGGAGTTTTTATGCTACCAAAGTGGGCAAACCCTTATAAATCAGCCCCCATGCTCCAACTGGTTGTTAAATTTTTTTACCAGCACACGATTTGTTGCATACCAACTTTCATATTATTACTCTTGCTTGAGCTGACCCAGATCAGGTTCACAAAGTGACTAGCAAATAAGCAGAAGTGGTCAGTTGTGAGTGAGAAACTGCTTTAATTTAGCACTGTAAACACTGAGTACCAGTAAGCATTATGTCCTTTCTTTTGACGGCATTGTTGATCACAAAAAGAGATGGGTGGGTGAGCTTACTGATTTAATGTGTATGTGACTAATGTGGTTTAAAATAAATAATTGTTTTAGGTTTCATATTTGGCCAGTATAGTTCGATATGGAGAGACACCTGAGACCTCATTTAACCAATGGGCCTGGAACTTGATCTTGAGGTTAAAACTGCACAAAAATGATTATGGAATACAGCAGAATTGTGCAACTGTTCCGTTCTCCAGCGCTGTGCCTGAAGTGACAGAGTCACCCACGTTTCATCCTCTCTTGAAGGCTGTTAAGGCGGGCATGCCCATTGGCTGTTATCTGGCCTTAGCTATGACGGCTGTGGGCCACAGGTACAGTGTTTGTGTTGAACTTCTAGGGTTGCTAAACCTGTAGTCAGTGATTCTGGAATCTCATCTTTCACATCCCAAGGTCTGAGGCCTCCATCACATCTATCTAGGGGTAATCAGGGCCAAATAATAAGCCTCGATTAATAGCTCATCACGGGGAAATGCTGCCCAAATTCATATAAGATGGATTTGTAACAGAAAATCACCTTGTTGCATTATCAAGAGAGTTATACCTATCATCCAGCGTGGAATATTTATGTCAGCAGTAGACAGAGTCTCTTCCTCAGAATAGTGGTCAAATAAAAATAATTGGTCACCTGTACTGAATTTTGTTTAAAGTGATGGCAGCCCAACCCAGCCTTCCCAGGTATAAAGGAAGCTAACCCTAAACCTACCCAAGGGGATGAAATGCCTGATCAGGTCAAGTGCCTCTCTTGTATGAGCCCATAGCTGTGTCTGTTTCTTCCATTGTAGCATTTATCACACTATATTGTAGTTGTCTGTTTAATTTTATCAGAGACATTCTATGAGGTTAGGACTCAGGAACCATATTTGTCTTGTGGTATTTTATCCCTAGTGATGAAGACTGAATCTGGTGCAGTAAGTAACTGAATGCGTGAATTCTCAGGTAGTTAAAAATCCTTTTCTTTAAGGATCATTTTCCTACAATGTATTAATTTTATTTAGCCTATCCAGTTTTCTAAAACATCTTTGGCCTATACTTTCTGATTCTTGTGTTTTAGATTCACTGTAACACCTTTTTAGCAACCTGATTTCAACATCTTCTTCCACATTCAGTATATTTTCAGTGGCATGCCAGTTGTCCTGTGAGCTATTAGTGTTCAGCCTGTGCTGTGAAGTAGGAGAGATATGGAATTGTTAGATAGCTGTCCTCAGATTGTTGACAGCTTAGTGGACACAGGAGATGTAAAACAATTGGCAGTACTGAAGAATATAATCATGGGCTGGATGATACGAATAGAGCTCTGGTTCTTAATCCTGACCACCATTTAGAATCATTTTTGCAGTGATTCTAAAAATACCAATACAGGGAAGAGAGTGAGAATCCTGATCTAACTGATCTAGGGGCCAGTTCTCCAGGTGATTCTAATGTACAGCCTAGATTGAGAACCTCTCAAGGGTATGGGCAGAAAAAATTTAAAGTAAGGAGAGATCACTAGAGCAGGATACCCTCATGGAGGAGCTAAGCTTTGGAGAGGAGTCTTATTAATTAGAGAAGATGTCCTGGGCTAAGGAGCAGAGTGGTGACTCTTACCTTCCCCAGGTGATCAGTGCCCACGGTGTTGAAGATTCTGCCCAAGGGCCACCCACTCCTGCCCTGCAGCACCTGTGCCTTCTGAGCAGGGTGCTTAAGGTGTAATCGTTTCTCCTCCTCCTTTGGGACAGTGTGTTCCTTAATGGTAGGGACATGGTAGGGGCGTTGTCTTGTTTATCTTTGTATTTCCAGAACTTCTACTTCATAGGTATTTCTTTTTTTTTCTTCCAGTTTTATTGAGATATAATTGACATACAGCACTGTATAAATTTAAGGTGTACGGCATAATGATTTGACTTAGATACATCATGAAATGTATAGTTTAGTGAACATCCATCATCTCATATAGATGCAAAATTAAAGAAATAGGAAGAATAGGGAGGATGGGAAGGAGGCTTAAGAGGGAGGGGATATGGGGATATATGTATGGCTGATTCACTTTGTTATACAGCAGAAACTAACACAGTATTATGAAGCAATTATACTCCAATAAAGATCTATTAAAAAAAAAAGAAATAGGAAGAAATATTTTTTTTTCTTTGATGAGAACATTTGGGATTTACTCTCTTAACAACTTTTATATATAATGTACACCAGTGTTAATTATATTATCATGTACATGACAGTATATCCCTAGTATTTATTTATCTGATAACTGGAAGATTGTACCTTTTGACCACCTTTATCCAATTTCCCGTCCCTCCACCCCACCCCACCTCCCCTCAGCCTCTAGTAACCACAAATCTGATCTCTTTTTCTATGAGTTTGTTTGTTTTATGTATTTATTTATTTTTGGCTGCGTTGGGTCTTCATTGCTGCACGCGGCCTTTCTCTAGTTGCAGCGAGTGGGCTGCTCATTGCAGTGGCTTCTCTTGTTGCAGAGCATGAACTCTAAGCGTGCAGGCGTCAGTAGTTTTGGCTCACGGGCTCTAGAGTGCAGGCTCAGTAGTTGTGGCGCACGGGCTTAGTTGCTCCGCGGCATGTGGGATCTTCCCAGACCAGGGCTTGAACCTGTGTCCCCTGCATTGACAGGTGGATTCTTAACCACTCCGCCACCAGGGAAGCCCTGTTTATTTGTTTTTGAAGTATAACTGACCTAAAACACTATGTTAGTTCCTGTCACACAACATAGGGATTCAACATTTCTGTACATTTCTAACTGATCACCCGATAAGGCTGGTTACGATATGTCACCATACAAAAATATTACATAGTTATTGACTGTATTCTCCACACTGTACATTTCATACCCGTAGCTCATTTATTTTGCAATTGGAAGTTTGTACCTCTTAACCTCCTTCACCTATTTCTTCCTCCCCACCCCCCCTCCTCCCCTCCATATTTCATTCCACCAGGTATCTATCTGGCTGGGAGGAGGAGGGGGAGGGAAGGGGAAGTGTTGACAAAACTCTCCTGGCTGAAGCCTGTGTTTCCTGTTGGTGAATGGAGGTCACCAGGTAATTATGGACAAATTTGAAAGCCAGTTAAAGAGGGTAGAATTGATGTACTAGGAAGGGGAGAGATGTTATATAGGCCCTTTGGAAGGCACTCTTTACATCGTTTCTAGTAGCTCTAGTGTCATTCGCAGTTTCCTGTACCTCAGGTTCCTCATCTATGAAATGGGAATAATAATAGTATCAGACTTACTTTATGAGGCTTAAGTGAGTTATAAGACGTTTAACGTGCTTAGAACAGTGTCTGGTATGTGGATTCTTTGAGTGTAGTACTCTGAACTTAATGGTTTCATGATTTCTCTAATTATATTTATTCTGGAATTGTAGCTCTTCATTCACTAATACTGCTGTGAGTCCTCTCTAAAATAGATACTGGTTTAGTGCTGATTCCTGAATCCTGAGTGGGTGTGAGGGTGAGAGTGTTTCTTTTTGGGGCTGAACTCCACTGTGGTCATCTGGGATGATTCTAGAACCAACTTAAAACAATCTTATGAATGGGCTTAGGGTTGGGGGCAGAGTGTGAAGGACATAAGTTGTACGTGAATATAAAGTCATAGATAATACAGAGAACAGTAGTCAAAAAAAATCACCCAGAATCTTTCTCATCGTAATAAAACATTGCTTTTTTTTTCTGTTTATTTTTATTCAATATGTTTTCCTTGGATCTTTTTTAAAGCTGTACTATATGCATAATTTTATATATCCTTTGTTTTTTACTTCTAATATTGTAAATGTTTCCCTTAGGGCGTAATCTTTGCATTATTACTTTTATTTTTTGAAAAGATTGTTTTTCCCCCCAGAATTAAAGCGATGTAACTAAACTATAGAATTAGGAAAATGGAGGAAAAAAACACTCTTTTTTACCACTCCAACACAATGAGCATTTTAGTGTGACATTATCCCTGTTTTTCCCCTGTCTGTACAGTATAACTCTTCTTTACTAGTAGTTATAGTTAGAAGTATAAAGTTTTGTTTTTTCCTAGTACCATTTTAGCAGAAATATTTTTCCATATTGCCCTTGGCCATCATATGCATACTTTTAAGATGATTCCGTAATATTCCCATTGAATGGACTTTTCCAGAATTTACATTAAGTCATTTATGCCTCTGAGTTTACAATTACGAATAATTCTGAAAAGTACATTTTTACATGGATCATCTGTCATATTTTCTTCCATATTTGAGGTTATTTCTTAAGGATAGATTCTCTGAAGAGTCAAAAAAATAAGTAAATTTCTAGGCCACATTGATTTCAGAAAAATTCTGCCAGATTATACAGACAGATTGAGCTCATTTTTGAATCTTTGCTATAATACCTTGTGGGACTACGTAGACAATGAGAGCCCCGTGACTCTTAGAAGAAGCACCATTTGAGAAGCGAAGTGGCCAGGGCTCTGGACTAGAAATTTGCAAACCTGGGTCCTCAATTTGACCCTATACCAGGAAACTGTGTGAATTGGGCCATGATACTTCACCTTTCTTTCGTATAAAATGATAATATAAATGAACTTTTAAGTTCCTTTGTACTTCTAGAGTTCTGATTCTAGCATTTCTGTGTGAAGTTTGGGTATGCATAAATGTGTTGGAGACCTGAGATAATCTGGGTAGCGTGTAGGCTGATAGTGCATTGGAAGAACATCAGTTTATGAACTGGCTACCTCATATGCTCATTGCCTTTTTCTTTTTCCATAGCATTGAGAAGTTCTGTGCAGAAGGCATCCCACTCTTCGGAATTCTGGTCCAGTCGAGGCATTTGAAAACAGTGGTCCATGTCCTGGATAAGATTCTGCCTTTGTTCTACCCTTGCCAGTATTACCTTCTAAAGAATGAGCAGTAAGTGGAGAACAGCCCAGCGAGTACAAAATGACTATGTTCTCTGGTTTCTCAGGTATAATATAGGGAATGATATTTCAATAGTGTATTTTTTTTAATTTTTTAATTTAAAAATTTTTTTATCATTTATTATTTTTGGCTGTGTTGGGTCTTCGTTTTCGTGCAAGGGCTTTCTCCAGTTGCGGCGAGCGGGGGCCACTCTTCATCGCGGTGCGCGGGCCTCTCACTGTCGCGGCCTCTCCCGTTGCGGAGCACAGGCTCCAGACGCGCAGGCTCAGTAGTTGTGGCTCACGGGCCTAGCCGCTCCACGATATGTGGGATCTTCCCGGACCGGGGCACGAACCTGTGTGCCCTGCATTGGCAGGCGGATTCCTAACCACTGTGCCACCAGGGAAGCCCTCAATAGTGTATTTTTTATGAGGCAGAAAATGTCCTGCCTATTTTAGAATGCAGAGTGATGAACAGTGACTCTAATAATGATTCTAGTTTTATTGTCATGAAAGATACTTCCCTTTGTCATTTAATTTTGGGTTGCTTATAGCTTATTAGTATTGAAAAGGGTGGTGGTTTCCATGAAACTGGGAATAGTGCTTCCGACCTTGAGCAGCAAATGGCTTTGCTGTTGTAGCAATAGCAAAACACGTTGCTTTTAATTGCAATGTGCATGGGGCAGTATTATAAACAGAGAAGATACACAGGAAGGTGCTCATCACATGAGACATTGATAATCTTGTGGAGAAAATAAGACTTCTGAGGTAATCACAAAGTTATGAAGCAAAATATTGGCAAGGCCATGCTAGGGGATATAGATTGCATTTGCATTACAGTTGACCCTTGAACCACACGGGTTTGAACTGTGCAGGTCCACTCATACGAGGATATTTTTTAATAAATACACTGGAAAATTTTTTGGAGATTTGTGACTATTTGAAAAAACTCATAGATGAACTAATGTAGCCTATAAATATTGAAAAAAATTAGGAAAAAAGTATGTCATGAATGTATAAAATAAATGTAGATACTAGTCTATTCTATCATCTACTACCATACAATATACACAAATCTATTATAAAAAGTTAAAATTTATCAAAACTTACACACACAAACACAGACCATACATGATGCCATTCATGGTTGAGAGAAATATAAACAGACGTAAAGGTGCAGTATTAAATTACAACTGCATACTGTACTACTGTAATAATTTTGTAGCCACCTCCTGTTGCTATGAAGGTGAGCTCAAGTGTTGAGTATCCGCCTAACACGCTTTGTGACGCTAATCTTCTCCGACTGAGCGGTGTGTCTCTCCAGTAAATTGTGCATCACAGTAAAAAGTGACCTCTTGCAGTTCTCGCGTCATTTTCATTGTGTTTAGTGCCTTAAGTAACACCATAGGACCCATATGAAGTGCCTCTAATGATTCTGGAAGTGCTCCCAAGAAGCAGAGAAAAGTCATGACATTACAAGAAAAAGTTGAATTGCTTGATATGTACCATAGATTGAAGTCTGCAGCTGCACTTCCTGTCATTTCAAGATAAATGAATCCAGAGTAGGAACCATTGTAAAAAAAGAAAAGGAAATTCATGAAGCTGTCACTGCAGCTACACCAGCAGGCTCTGAAATGTTGTACTTTTTGTGAAATACCTTTTTATCTCATATTGAAAATGTAGCTTTTGTGTGGAGCACAAGATGGCTATAAGAAAGTCATACCTATAGACCCTAATATGATTAGAGAAAAATCAAAGTCATTATATGATAACTTAAAGCAAAAGGAAGGTGAAAGATCTAAAGCTGAAGAATTAAATGCCAGCACAGGATGGTTTGATAATTTTAGAAAGAAGTTTGGCTTAAAAAATGTCAAGATAACAGGAGAAGCAGCTTCTGTCGACCAAGAGGCAGCAGATGAGTTCCCAGATGCCATTACAAAAATCATCGAGGAGAAAGGATATATGCCGGAACAGGTTTTTAATGCAGATGAAAGTGCCCTATTCTGGGGAAAAAAAATGCCACAAAGGACGTTTATTAGCAAGGAAGAGAAGCAAGCACCAGGATTGAAGGCAGGAAGGGGTAGGCTAACTGTACTGTTTCGTGTAAATGTAGTTGGGTTTACGATTAGGACTGCCCTTATCTGTAAAGCTGTTAACCCCCCAGCCTTGAAGGGAAAAGATAAACACCAGCTGCCAGTCTCTTGGTTGTACAAGGCCTGGACAGCGAGAACCCTTTTTTTTTGATTGTTTCCAGCAACGGTTTGTCCTTGAAGTCAAGAAGTGCCTTGCCAGTACAGGACTGCCTTTTAAAGTGCTTTTGGTATCGGACAGTACCCCTGGCCACACAGACCCCATGAGTTCAACACCGACGGTGTCACAGCAGTCTCTTTGCCCCCACAGACAACGTCTCTAATTCAGTTTCTAGGTCAGGGGGTCATAAGGACCTTTAAGGCTCATTGTACATGGTACTCTATGGAAAGGATTGTCAGCACTATGGAATAGAACCCTGATAGAACATCCTGAAAGTCTGGAAGGAATATACCATTGAAGATGCCATTGTTGTTATAGAAAACCATGAAAGCCATCAAGCCCAAAACAAATTCCTGCTGGAGAAAACTGTGTCCAGATGTGCATGACTTCATGATTTATGACAAAGCCAATCAAGGAAATCATGAAAGGGATGGTAGATATGGCAAAGAAGTTGGGGCTGGGAGTGGGGGAAGGGTTTCAAGATTTGGGTCTTAGAGAAATTCAAGAACTAATAGTCACCACACCAGAGGAGTTAACAGAAGATGACTTGATTGACGTGAGTGCTTCTGAACCGGTGCCAGATCATGAGGAAGAAGACGTAGAAGAAGCAGTGCCAGAAAGCATTAACATTAGACAATCTGCCAGAAGGTTCTGATTATTCAAGACTGATTTTGATTTCTTTTATGACATGGACCCTTCTATGATGCGAGCACTGAAACTAAAGCAAACGGGGGAAGAATTGATACTGTATAGAAACATTTTTGGAGAAATGAAAAAGCAAAGAAGTCAGAAATTTCGATATATTTCTTTCTATAAAGTTACACTAGGTGTGCCTCCCTCTCCTCCTTCCCTTCCATCTCCTCCACCTCTTCCGGCTCTGCCACCCTGAGACAGCAAGACCAACCCCTCTTCTTCCCCCTCAGCCTACTCAACATGACGCTAATGAGGATGAAGACCTTTATGATGATCCACTTCCACTTAATGCATAATAAATGATCATTATGCTGTACAATTGATAAACTTACCTGTTGTGTATATGTGTGTCTTTGTGTGAAAATCTGACAGCCGTATGGCCAGGACTGTATGAGATGTTTTTGTGTCATCATCATCACCTAAGTATTCATCATGTAGCACATGCTGTGCCAGACTGGTATTGAAGTGGATAGCCTATCCTTGCATAGGCATAAGGTGAGAGAGATTTAATATAGAACTAATACTGTGTTTTTCTTACTGTTTCATAACTTTGCTTTCAAAGAATTATACTACCGTACAGTATGCCTCTCTCGTAATCGAGAAACTATATCAGGCTGTCATCACAGGTAAGTGGTTTTTTAAAAAATGTAACAGTGTTTCTAATACTGTATTATGAATGTGACTGTCATACTGTATGCCACAAAATTTTTATAACGATTCATTCATTAGTATATAGGCTAGACGACTGTGAAACAATCGTATTGATTATACTAGGCTACCATAAAGCAATCATATTGCTGCTTCTTCATTGTCAATGCAGGAATTGTTCTACCTGTAAATAAATATGAATTTCTTTTTCACATCGTCTTTTCGTTTTTGATGTCTAGTGTTAGCGTGTATAGCATCTACTGTGTTTTATAACATATAAGACAATATTGATGTAGGTACTGACAGGTGATTCATCTTGTAAACAGATGATGTAAACTTACAGTATCAATAGATACAGTACAATACTGTAAATGTATTTTCCTTATGATTTTCGTAATATTTTCTTTTCTCTAGCTCACTTTATGGTAAGAATATAGTATATCATACATATAACATACAAAATACGTGTTAATCGACAGTTTGTATTATTGGTAAAACTTCTGGTCAACAGTAGGCTATTAGTAAAGCTTTGGGGGGAGTCAAAAGTTATACATGGGGGCTTCCCTGGTGGCGCAGTGGTTGAGAATCTGCCTGCCAATGCAGGGGACATGGGTTCGAGCCCTGGTCTGGGAAGATCCCACATGCCGCGGATCAACTAGGCCCGTGAGCCACAATTACTGAGCCTGCGCGTCTGGAGCCTGTGCTCCGCAACAAGAGAGGCCGCGATAATGAGGCCCGCGCACCGCGGTGAAGAGTGGCCCCCACTTGCCACAACTAGAGAAAGCCCTCGCACAGAAATGAAGACCCAACACAGCCAAAAATAAATAAATAAAAATTAAAAAAAAAAAAAAAAGTTATACATGAATTTTCAACTACATGGTGGGTCAGTACCACTAACCCTGTGGGTTCAAGGGTCAACTGTATATGGTAAAAGTATATGGAATTAGGGTAAAAGAAATAGCTGCTTGGGGAGGGAAGAAATTAAGGATGGATACGAATCAAGATTCTTAATTGCACATGATGAAAATTCAGTGCACACTTGTTTTACCAGGAAGGGAATGTATTGGCTCATGTGATTGGGGAAAAAGGCTCTTGATAACAACAGGTCATTCTAAAGTGGTGGTTCTCAACTAGAGGGGTTTTGACCCTCAGGGGACATTTGGTAATGTCTAGAGATCATTTTGGTTGTCACAACCTGTTGGGGTGGGGCAGGTAGGGCAGTTGGTTGGGAGAGGGGGTTGTAGGGGGATTGAGGAGGGCTGCTACTTGAATCTAGTGCACAGAGGTCAGGGATAGTGCTAAACATCCCACAGTGCACAGGAGAGCCTCTCCCAGGAATCAGCTGTCCCAACATGGCAGTAGTTGCAAAGCTGAGAGGCCCTGGGTTAGTATTTCCCTTTCTGTTTATCTACCCTCCCAGGTCCCTTGGCCCTGCTTCTCTCTCTTTCAAACCTTCTCTTGCAGGTGTACTTTTTCCAGGGGAATGAAAGTACACGGCTACAGAGAGAACCAGGCATCATCCTAGTTTCCCATGGGAAAGGCAAATGTTTTTCTTTATCCTTGTTCCTTATAATGATTCCGATTGGTGTGACTTACTCATGTGCTCTCCCTGAGCCTGTCACCTTGACCAGTGGGATTGACCAGTCCTGAGAGGAAGGTGTATAGGGATTCTGTATTGAGAGACCCTCTCTGCCACAACTCTATAGCATGGAGGAAGGACAGTTCCCCTAATGAGAGGATGTGTTAGCAGAAGGGAGACAGAGGATGCTCAGTGAACAGAAGCAACAGATGACCCACAAATATGACTTTGTGGGTTTCTTCTTTTTTTAAAAAATAAATTTATTTATTTGGCTGCGTTGGGTCTTCGTTGCTGCGCATGGCTTTCTCTAGTTGTGGCGAGCGGGGGCTACTCTTCATTGTCGTGTGCGGGCTTCTCATTGTGGTGGCTTCTCTTGTTGCGGAGCACGGGCTCTAGGCACGCGGGCTTCAGTAGTTGTGGCTTGTGGGCTTCAGTAGTTGTGGCTCATGGGCTCTAGAGCACAGGCTCAGTAGTTGTGGCACATGGACTTAGTTGCTCCGCGGCATGTGGGATCTTCCCGGCCCAGGGCTTGAACCCGTGTCCCCTGCATTGGCAGGTGGATTCTTAACCACTGTACCACCAGTGAAGTCCCAAGAGGTACGTTTCTAATTGAGCTTCGGAGTGCAGGTAGGTGTTGGGCCAGTGGAGAGGACATGGCAAGACAGGGCTTTTTCAGTATCCGTAGGGGGTGAGAGGAGGGTCTGGAGAGGACCAGGTTGGGGAGGAGCTGAGTGAAGGCACAGAGGTGGGAAGAAAAATACCTGTCCAGGGAGCTGGGAGGAGGTCATCTGGCTGGAGCCTTTTGAAGAGCGAGGAAGAGGGAGGTGAGGCCTGATGTGGAGGAGGCCTGTATGGCAGGGGACAGGTAGTACGTCCAAAGGCATGAGGGGGACCTTACAGTTTTCCCATTGTGTGTCATTTCAAACAGTGTGTCGCAGACTTGCCTGGGGATGAGAATCACGGGAGGGAGCTTATTAAGTATGGGTTCCCAGCTCTTCCCCTGGAGAGTCTGCTTCAGTAGGAATGGGTTAGGGCCTAGGGACCTTTTTTGGAAAAATTAGCACTCTAGGCCCTGAGCAAGTCTGGGACCACTTGTGTTCTGGTTGGTGCATGGCTTTCAGGGTGGTCAGGCTTGAGTTGTGTCCTCACTCCATCGCTCTCCTAGTGTGAACACAGGTGAGTTCCTTCACTTTTCAGAGCCTCGGTTTCTTTACTTGTATGATGAGATAATGCCATTTCTCATACAGGCTGAGTGTAAGGATTAAGTGATACACAGGCAATTTGATGCCTGCCTGGAACAATTTTAATAAATTGTCTTTAGATTTTTGCGATTTTGAGAGATTTTAAAATTAGATTGAATGGGCTGTTTTCCCCCCCTGGAGTTGTTAAATTTTGAGTAAAGGTAAATCTTTCTAGGCTCCATTTCAGATGTTTCCTCCTCTGTGTCTCTCCCTTTGCCCTCTAATGCCTGCGCTAGCTCTGTCCTCTGAACTCTTACAGGGCTTCATTGCGCCTCTCCTGTCATAGCTTTCCCTTTCTACTAGAGTGGAGTTTGGCCTGTGCTGTACCTCCTGTGAAATGGGAAGCACCCTCACTTAGCAGTAACCTCTGTGCTGCCACCGTCTGTACGATGGGGCGCCAGGAGGGTCAGGCATTGCCCTCAGACACATAGGAAGTGGTCACGTCCTCAGGATGCAGTTACCAATTTTAAGTGCCACGAAGGAAAACAATGGTGCTATGAGGGAGGTTAATGGGTTAGACGTATTTTAGGTGGCGGGGAGGGGTCAGGAAGTCTCTGAGGAAGGGACATTGCAGATGAGATGGGAAGGATGAGTAGGAGTTTGCCAGGTTAGATGTGGGGAAGTGTTTCAGGCAGAAAACCCAGCAGAGGCAAAGGCCCTGAGAGAGGACGGAGCCTGATGCACCCAGGGAACCGAGGGCATGTCCGTGACTTAAATGTGGTGGTATCCGTGCCCCACCCCCCCGCAGTGTTCCATATGCCACTTTATGTGGAGTTGACACCCCATGAAAGATTGCAGAGTGATTCTGTAGACATCTCTACTCTCGTTAGTGGGGGTTGGGAGGGGATAGAGCAGCGCTTTGGGTGTTTTCCCTCTAATGCTCTTTAACTTGCACGGGTTTGTGTGTCTTAGGTCTGTTCACTACATGGGTAGATTTAACCCACGTCAAACTGGAAAACTTTATTCTCCTGAAATTCCTGAAGATTTATCAGAATCCCTAAATAGAGCTTTGGTTTAAAAATGGGACACGTCAGTATTTTTTGTTTCTGTTAAGTAATTAGCCACTGGAAATTCTGTTGACTTCCGACTGGAAGGTAAAGTGCGTTGTCCTATGTGCTCGGCAGGTTTCTGTCACACCTCCTCCTGTTCCTACACTTGGACATCGGTGTCCCTCAGGGTGTCACGCAGCAGGTCACCCACAAGGTGGCACAGCACCTGACAGGAGCCAGCCATGGGGACAACGTGAAGCTTCTCAACAGCATGATCCAGGTCAGGGCCCTGTCAGCCCCTAAGTACACCCTTCCCCGCCTTCCCAATCAAACACCCCTGTGCTAACATGTCTATGTGTTGGTCATTTCAAAGCACTTGGCACAGTGCTTTTGACCAAGAAGGTCAACAGATCTGGGTTTTGTAGTGGAGGTAGGTATTATTTAATTAGTGTTTTAAAAATGGGAGGCTGGTTATTACCTTTCACGTCACCTGAGCCCTTTCTCCGCAGGCCCACATCTCTGTAAGCACTCAGCTCAATGAAGTGGGCCCGGTTGCCGTATTAGAGTTCTGGGTTCAGGCTCTTATAAGCCAACATCTTTGGTACCGAGAACAACCCATCCTCTTCCTCATGGACCATTTGTGTAAAACAGCTTTTCAGCTGATGCAGGAAGACTGTGTGCAGAAATTGCTCTACCAGCAACATAAGGTAAACCTGTTAGAGAATTTATCTTTCAGTCGTCAGCTAGATAGTAGTCTTCTAAGGAGGTTCCCCCACATGCACCCTTCTCAGTACTGCTCTGTGGCCACTGCCTTTTTAAAGCTCTGCCTTAACAGTGTCTTATCCAGTAACCGTAGTCTGCTAAGTGCAGATCCTCATAAAGCCAAAGGAAGGACACCCCAGGAGGAGCGCTGCTCGTTACATTTGGCTGTAATGCGCAGCCTGGGATTGTAACTGCTGGTGGACTAATTACTGAAATCTGTGTCTTACCAGAATCTTCCATTGTAGTAAGGTAATTGCTGATATTCTTGAAAAGCTCATTGATTGTGTTTTTTAAAGCCTCCACTCTCTGCTCCACATGCTCCCCCTGGTGTAGAATGCTTTGGGCTACCACTGTGACCGGAGTCTGCTCTCTTCTTTGGTGAGCTGGATCGTGGCAGGCAACATCACTCCTTCCTTTGTGGAGGGCTTGGCCACACCCACTCAGGTAGGAAACCCACTGTGGACCATTTGTTATCTTTTTGAACTTTAGTATTGTTATCATCCTTACCTACATTACTAATAGTCTAAAATAACATCTTTTAACACTTTCTATGCATAGGAATACTTTTTCATTTAATCCTCACAGTAGCCCTCTGCTGAGGTTGTGCTGTTGCTATTCCTGTCTCACAGGGGTGTTAACTGAGGTTTTATGGAGTCAAGTGGCTGGCTCAGCGTCAGACTCCAACTGCCTGACTGCAGAGCCTGCCCAGCTGCAGGGCAGAGCGTTTAAGCGTGGACACTGGAGCCAGACCACCCGGGGTTCAGCCTTGGTTCTGCCATTTGCTAGTGCTGTGCCTTGGGCAGCTGGCTAACCTCTTTGTCCTCAGTTTCCTCAACAGTCAAATGGGAATAATGATCGCACCTACATGTAAAGCGCTTAGAACAGTGTTTGCTAGGTGTTGGCTGTTATAGTTATCATCATTATCATTAATTCGCAGCATTACTTTCATCATTATCACCACCTCTCAGGACTTTGTGTGTCCCATTATGTCTCTGTTTTATCACTTAAATTAGTAGTAACATCCTTCAGCTTCGCATCACACACTTACCTCCTGCTCTTCCTCATACCTCTTGTGGTCCAGCTGAAACACGCTCCATGCTGTTTATCTGCATACATCTCTGGAGTTTCCATCTTTTGCTTAGCTGATTCTCTTACCAGGCATGCCTTCCCCTCCAGTCTCTGCCTAGAGTCTTCTGTGGTATATTTACCTTCTCTGATCCCACCCTACCTCCTCTGGTTTCCCATAGCACTCGACCCCTGATTCAGTACTCACACTTCTCACTTTACATTTTGGTTACTTATATTAGTTTTGTCTCCTCTGGTGAATGCAAAACTTCTTAAGGGCAGAGCTCACATCTGGCCCTCTTTCCTGTCCCTCGTGCATACGGAACCTGCCCACTAAAGTTGAGCAAACAAACATCTTTTACTAAAGTAACCTTTCTAAAGTAATTTAACAGTTTTCAGTGGCCTATTTCATGTAAATTTATATCTGTGATAAGAGTAGAAATAAGTATAAAAACTATGTTAATTTTAGGAACTGTAATGTTTATTTGGGGAATGTGAGGATGTATTTTGTCTGTCTGAGTTAGTAGCTCATTCCCCTCACCTTTACCTGGTGTTATTGTAGGTCTGGTTTGCATGGACAGTCCTGAACATGGAATCCATCTTTGAAGAAGACTCCCAGCTCCGAAGAGTTGTTGAAGGGGAATTGGTTACAAACTCTGCATTTACCCCTGACCAAGCTCTGAAGGTGCAAATAGCATTCTGCATTTGAGTGGTAGAAGGTGGTTGACACTTTGATGCTGATGGGTTCACCTATAGCTTTTGGACTTCTGTGTTTTCTTTTGTTGTGAATGTTTGGAAAGCACAATAACCAAACTAATGCTTAACATGGTGTAATTGAAGTGTATACCTCCTTCCCAAGGTTCTTTTAACATTGAGAGTCACAACCTAATAATTTGAGGCCGTGTTCATTGCATGTATAAAGGGGATTGCCTTTGTTTTAAAGCAGCAGAATCCCCTAGAGAGCTTGTTAAAAATCGGATTCCTGGACCCCAACCTCTGGGATTCTGAGTCTGGAGTGGGATCAGGAATTTATTTTTAAAAACTCCCTAGCTGATCCTTAGGCGAACTAAAGTGTGAGAAAGACTGGAATGAGGCTTTAGAATTAAAGACTTTCTATTTTCAGGTCCTATAGTATAGACTTTGCTTTTGGATTTCAGAGCCTGTCAAGGGATTTATCATTCTTGAACGTCCATTTAAAATCTAAATTTTTGGGACTTCCCTGGTGGTTAAGATTCTGCACTTCCAATGCAGGGGTCGCAGGTCCGACCCCTCGTCACGGAACTGAGATCCCACATGTCATGCGGCGTGGCCAAAAAAAAAAAAAATCTCAATTTTCAAGAGGTTGATAAAATTTACTTTGGCTTTTATATTATTCTTGCACTATAGTGTTTTACATGCAAAGGAATGGAAAGGCATGGAAATGAGATTAGACTAGGTGATGCTTAAGACCCAGTCCAATTCTGGGGTCTGTGAAATTCTTGAAAAAAAGCTGCCCTACATGTCTTGCTACTAAGGTTAAAGTGTTAGCTAGCGGGTTGGAGAAGTAAGGTTTATATGACTTTTCTTTTTTCTTATTGATTCAAAAACACCATGTTCAGCATTTCATTTGAATCACTTAGGAAGTGACTGTTTGCAATTGTGGTCATTACATGGTTGCTCAAAGCCCGCCTCTTTTGTAGAAAGCCCAGGCTCAGCTGAAACTCCCCATCGTCCCGTCCCTCCAGAGGCTGCTGATTTATCGTTGGGCCCACCAGGCTCTCGTCACGCCTTCTGACCATCCTCTTTTGCCACTCATTTGGCAGAAGTTCTTCCTCCTGTATCTTCACCGCCCAGGACCGCAATATGGGTATGGTACCCAGAGTAGTAGTAAGTTTCTGTGAATCAGTTCCTGCCTTTGCATTGCTCTGCAGCTCTGTGTTCTCACACTGTGGCGTGGGAGTTAGAGTCATTCTCTGGCTAGGAGCCTCCCTCCTTTCCTGTTTCACGTCTATTAGACTAGACCTTTTCTGAGTTCAGGGTATCCTGTGGCCGCTGTCTCTTTACCACCCCCCATACCCAGTTTGGTGAAGACAACACCCTGGGACCCTGCAAGGTTAAGCAGAGAGCTTCTGGAGCTGCAAAGGGAGAGACTGTCCCAAGCTGAGGCTGCTTGTGTGGCCATGGTGGAGCATGTTCCGGGGGACTGGTGATGGGTAGTGCCGCTGTGGACGAAGGCCAGGCAGTGACTGGGTGGAGTCCAGCATTTCCGCTGGATGTGAAGGGACTCTGGCCAGCTGTGGCTGCTCACTGTCACTGACCATCGCTGTCTGGCTCCAGCTCTGTGTCTAGTGCACCTGCACTCCCTTAACTCACCCCTTTGAAACATACGGATGTTGATTCTTCAGCACTTCTGTTTTCTACCAGATTGCAAGTTCTTTAAGAAAAGGGACTATCTTTAATCTCTTCTGTACCTCTAAGTGGTGACAGTGTCTTGAATTTGCATAGCATTTCGTTCTTTTAAAAACTGCTTTTGTATGCGCCATCTTGTTGGAGCCTCATTATAACCATTGAGATAGAGATAGTATGTATTAATTTAATAAACTGACTTAACAGACTGTAATTTTGTGTCACATAGAAAGAGCATCTTGTGTTGATCCTGTTGTGATCTGTGCTTGCATTTTTTAAGGCTACCCATAGATGGTTGTATTGGAAGAAGGTTTTTTCAAAGCCCTACTCATATCAATTTGCTGAAAGAAATGAAGAGGCGTCTGACTGAGGTGGCTGACTTCCACCATGCTGCGAGCAAGGCCCTCCGAGTTCCAGCAGAGGGCAGTGAAGGGCTGCCAGCGACCCAGGCTGGCACCCCTGCTTACCTGACTTCACCAGAACTGCACACGGAGCTCGTGAGGTGAGGCATGGCTATTTAGCCATTTATGTTGTTGTTTGCAGCACAGGTACTTGTGCCGGCTCTTTGATTTGTGTTACAGCTGCTGGATGTTATTCTCTTAACCTGTTAGATTGAATATGGAAGGTGGTTTTGACTATAGGTTTGCATCCTGTAATGTTTCTCTTTTGTGTTATGAGAGTGAATCAGCAATTTGGATGTACCTCTGTGAAGTGCCTGGAGTCTGAGTGAAAGCTCTTAAACCGGAGGGCTGGTGACCTCTTCTATTTCTTTATTTAACAACAGAAACAAACCCAAAGAAGTGATAATAGCAGGTTAACAACTAGTAAAGCCTGCTAGGATAGTTCTCTAAAAGAAATAAACGACCCAGGCAGGGTTCTTTAAGTGAGGTTCATAGGCCCTCTAGGGGATTGTGGGATCCACCTGGGGTGCGGTGGATTCATAATCTTTGAAAACTGCTTCTAAAAATAGGCTTAATATTTGCATCCCCTAAAAGGTTAAGAACTCTGAGGTAAGTGTGTGTCCCTTTCACACTGTTCTTTCACCCTTCATTTGTAAGCTTGATGTAAACGAGATATTAGTCTTATAAATAAGACTTAATAAAAACGGCTCTTAATAATGAACTCTGAATACAAAGTGAATACAGATGTCTCGGTGAGGAAACCCAGTGTTTCGATCCAGCACTCAGGCTTCAGGCTTGATTGACCTCAAAACCTTAGGGCTTCTCTCAGCCTCCAGAATGATTTCTCCCTGTCTCTTCCTTGCTTGAAGGAAAATGTATTTTTAGCTGGGCTTAACCATTGGGAAGGCTTTATCTTTGAACATTTAGATCAGCTAAGAAAGTCTTTGATGTTCCCTTTTGCCCAACTTTGGCATGTTGTGAAGTAGACATATAACCCAGTCAAGCTGAAAGAGAGCGCCGTCCCAGCCTCTCCTGTTTAAGAGCCTCAAAGCTCTGTCCCTGGGTCTCTTCCTACATAGACTGCTGCCAGGGTAAAGGCGGTATTTTTCCACTTTATTGAGAAAAGTCCAGCCACACCTCCTGGTCCCCACCTGGTACTTTGTTTGTAATTTGTGTGCTGTAGACTACTCTGGTACCTGTTGCTGCAAACAACTGCTTAAAATACCAGTGATCTGAGCTAAATGGACTGTCTTCCTTGTAAAAACAAAACAAAATAAAAACAAAGGAAGCATCATTAAATTTTTAAAAAAGTTTTTACTGGAAAATAGAGAACTTTTTTTTTTTCCTGTTTTTAGCTTTCTTCTGTTCCTTCCTCATGGGAACAGGGTGCATACATGCTATGGGTTCTATTTGTGATTCTTTGAGGCAGGGGATTGTCATTGAGCCTAAAGCTGGCAGGTTCTTCCAATGCATAAGTTTAAAATGGCTTTTAATATTTTCTCTGAAAGACAGAAAAGGTGTTTATTTGAATGCTATCTAAACTTTTCCAAGCACCAAGGCTCACTGTGACTGATTGTCCAGGAAAGAAAAGCTTGAAATTCAGATCCTTGGTCTGTGTTAAAGTCACCTTCTCCAGTTATTTTTTTCTGTGTACTGTATTTAACCCTCTTTAGTAATAGAGTTCACAGAGCCCTTTCTTCACTCCTCTTGTTTTAGCAATTATTGCATCGTATTTAAATGATTTGTGACCTTTCTCCCTTGCTGGCCCTTCTTGGGAGTGTGGTGGTTGGAAACATTTTCTGTGTTATGTGCTTCCGAACTTTTATCTTTTAGTGCCAGTGCTCCTACAGGTGTAAGAAACTTCATTTGCCTGCACATCTTTTTGTATTTTATGTAATTATGTTTTTTTCTTTTAGGCTCTTCAATGTATATATATTATGGCTAGAAGATGAGACTTTTCAAAAAGGAGATACGTATATCCCTTCTCTGCCAAAGCATTATGATATTCACAGGCTAGCAAAAGTGATGCAGAATCAGCAGGTAAAACTATGGCAATGTCTCTCTTAGCGTATCTAACTGTAATTTGAATTGGTCACTTTTATAACCTAATGGTAAAACCCCTTGTTGATACGGAAATCGGGTCACTGGGATGGTCATTGTTCTTGTGGTTTTGTCAATATATAAGTGATTTTTTTGTAGGATTATTTCCTTTTGAATCTCTGACCCCACTATGGCCTCACCTGAAGGCTTGAAGCTCATTCTGGGACCTTCTACAGCCTCATAAACACAGCCTTTCTCTGACTGTATTCTTCCTTGTTTTAAATCATCAGCAGCTGAACACTTTTAAGCAGTCATCTCTACTTCCATAAAACTGTGTAAGAATTTGTTAAGATTGTTAAGATTCATACGTTGTATAGCAAGTTAGTAGCATGGAGATAGGGAGTTCACCTTTGTTTGCCTTTGGAGATGACTTACTTGTAGCTATCACAGTTTTGGTTGCCCTTTTGGAGGTACTCAATTCTAGTCTTCACATATCCTAATTTGTTCTCTCCCTAGTACCCAAGCAAAGATGTCTGTGGTCTTTTTTAGGCCAAAACTTCTGAGTTTTCTCTAAGCTTCTGTAGCTATCATTTGTGTGAGTGTGTGTGTGTGTGTGTGTGTGTGTGTGTGTGTATGTATGTATGTAGGTGTGTGTGTGTAGACATATCTCTCCTGTTCCAGTTTCTTTTTTCTAGGGGTTGAACTCTACTGGGCATTGTCCCCCAACATTGGATGGGATTTAGGATCCTCTAAGACTTGAGAGACTTCAATTTGGGTCTTTAAACCTAGTTGCTTCCACACTGTATATACTATTTCATCTCTAGTAGGTGTCGTTCACTTTCTTCTGTGTTCTTTGTCTTTCCTTCCTCTCTTTTCTTCTTTCTTCTTTCCTTCCCTTCCTTCTGTGAGTATCTATTGAATGCCTTTAAGGTGTCAGGCATCTAATACCAAAGATGAAAAGAAACTTGATGCAGTCTCTGCCTTTAAGGTGCTTACTGTCAAATGGGGGACTAAATAATTATTTCATCCGGTGATGAAGACTGTGGGGGTGGAATGCACAGGGTGCTGTGGAAACATGCACAAATGGCACATGATTCAGACTGAGGCTGGAGTGTGACCCTTGAACTGAGCCCTAAAGGACAAATGGGAGTTCTCAGGTTGAAAGGAAGATATGGTGATGCGGAGTGGCAGAGAGGATGTTACCAGCAGGACGTCTTTTTCCAGAGTCTTTGTTTGAAGAGCTATTGAAATAGCAGGAGTAGTTAAATGGATGAATTAAAAATATATTGAGCTCATGCAGCTCAATAACAAAAAAACGAACAACCCAATCCAAAAATGGGCAGAAGACCTAAATAGACATTTCTCCAAAGAAGATATACAGATTGCCAACAGACACATGAAAGAATGCTCAACATCATTAATCATTAGAGAAATGCAAATCAAAACTACAATGAGATATCATCTCACACCGGTCAGAATGGCCATCATCAAAAAATCTAGAAACAATAAATGCTGGAGAGGGTGTGGAGGAAAGGGAACACTCTTGCACTGTTGGTGGGAATGTAAATTGATACAGCCACTATGGAGAACAGTATGGAGGTTCCTTAAAAAACTACAAATAGAACTACCATACGACCCAGCAATCCCACTACTGGGCATATACCCTGAGAAAACCATAGTTCAAAAAGAGTCATGTACCAAAATGTTCATTGCAGCTCTATTTACAATAGCCAGGACATGGAAGCAACCTAAATGTCCATCGACAGATGAATGGATAAAGAAGATGTGGCACATATATACAATGGAATATTACTCAGCCATAAAAAGAAATGAAATGGAGGTATTTGTAATGAGGTGGATGGAGTTAGAGTCTGTCATACAGAGTGAAGTAAGTCAGAAAGAGAAAAACAAATACAGTATGCTAACACATATATACGGAATCTAAGGAAAAAAAAAAAAAAAAGGCCATGAAGAACCTAGTGGCAAGACGGGAATAAAGACACAGACCTACTAGAGAATGGACTTGAGGATATGGGGAGGGGGTGGGGTGAGATGTGACAGGGTGAGAGAGTGTCATGGACATATATACACTACCAAATGTAAAACAGATAGCTAGTGGGAAGCAGCCGCATAGCACAGGGAGATCAGCTCGGTGCTTTGTGACCACCTAGAGGGGTGGGATGGGGAGGGTGGGAGGGAGGGAGATGCAAGAGGGAAGAGATATGGGAACATATTGTATATGTATAACTGATACACTTTGTTATATAGCAGAAGCTAACACACCATTGTAAGGCAATTATACTTCAATAAAGATGTTTAAAATATATATATATATATATTGAAGAAGAATTAGTAGAATCAATAGGATTTTTAGATTAGGACTGATACAGTTGTAGGGCAGATCAGATAGTACAAGGACTTCCAAATTCGTAGCTTGGGCAGCTGCTGTTTACAGTACTGGAAGAGGAAGTGCCTGAGGGGCTTCAAGGAGAGCTCTTATTAAAGAGTTGGTGGGGAGGGGATATACAGGTCTAGAGTTCAGGAATGGGGTAGTGTAGGAAATGTGGGTGTAATGGTAATAGAGTATTTGGATTAAGAAGAGGACTGAAGATGGAACTGAGAAGTAACATTGAAAGGCACAGAGAAATAAGGCTGAGAATACAGGGCCAGAGAAATAGGAAAAATACACAAATGGTCATGGTATCCTGAAATCTTTTGAGTGCAGGTCCATACTCATGTCTTCTTTATACTCCACAACCCAAAGCCTTATCTGAGAATTTGCATGTAGTAGGTACTTGGTCAGTGTTTTAAAAAATTAATCATAGCTTTCTTGGTTCTCTGATATTTATCTTGGTTCCCCAGCATCTACATGGTTAATTGCTTTCTTTTTTTTTTTAAGTCTTTGCTTGCCATTTGATTTTTAAAAAATTTTTATTTATTTATTAAAAAATTTTTTTTATTGGAGTATAGTTGTTTTACAATGTTGTGTTAGTTTCTGCTGGCCTTTTAATTTTATAGCTCGTATTTTGAATCAGTAATTCAGGTTCAGAGTTATTCTGTCTTTTAGTGGTTTCTGAAACATCTCTGCTTACCCATTGTTAATTCTCTGTATTCTTTTCTAATTGTTAGCCTCTGTCAACAGTACGTTAGCACAGAGGTGGAGAAAGTGACATCCAGACCCCAGTTAAAGGAGATGTGTATACACAGTAGGAGCGTCTGGTACAGCACCTCAAACAGTTTGGTGCGTCCAAGATCCAGGCTTGTGATCAGGATGACTTTGGAGTTCCTTCTCTGAGTCTGGAATGCCTTGTGCCATGATTGGTTTGGAAATAACGATTTAGGACTTCATGGGAGTGTGCTAATTGAGAAGCCTGAAACATTTTTACATTTATAGGTATCCTTTAGAACACTCAAAATCAGAAAAAAAAAAGAAAACCATCGTCCACAAAACCACAGTCCATATCTGCTCATCAGCTATTACTGTTTGAAGTAGTTTTTGGTGTTCATTGATAGTTGACTTTCTTTTTTACTAATGGCAGTCCACCATTCTAATATGTAGTCATCACCAGAGTGAAATATATGTCAGACATATATTTTATGCAAGACAAATATGCAAAATATGCAAGACAGCTCACTGGAGAGTGGGAGGAAAATACTGTAATTTCTGTTTCTATTATTTTTGGTCAATCATATCTATTATTTATTTTACCTTTTATAATGAAAAATTCAATCATACAGAAAAATAGAATAGTATAATAGACATGCCCTTCTCCCTCTGCCTGTATGTATCATGTGTCTAGTTTCACCTATAGCCAATCCAATCCCACCACCATGTTGGAGCTAATCCTAGAGGGCATTTGATACGTATTTTAAAAGACGAAGATTAAAAAAAATAACAGGGCATCCCTGGTGGCGCAGTGGTTAAGAATCTGCCTGCCAGTGCAAGGGACACAGGTTCAAGCCCTGGCTGGGCAAGATCCCACATGCTGCGGAGCAACTAAGCCCTTGCGCCACAACTACTGAGCCTGAGCTCTGGAGCCTGCAAGCCACAACTACTGAGCCCATGTGCCACAACTACTGAAGCCTGAGTGCCTAGAGCCTTGTGCTCCGCAACAAGAGAAGCCATGACAATGACAAGCCCACGCACCGCAACGAAGAGTAGCCCCCACTCACTGCAGCTAGAGAAAGCCCACGCACAGCAACGAAGACCCAACAGAGCCAAAAATAAATAAATAAATAAATTTATTAAAAAAAAATAATAGCATAACCCAAGAGCATTTACATCTGAAATATATTAACAGTAATTTCTTAATATCAAATATCTAGACAGTGTTCAAATTTCCAGTGCTCTTACAAATGTCATAAAAGTTTTGTTTTTATTTACTTTTACAGTTTGTTTGAATCAGAGTCTGCATTTTGTAATTGGTTGATAGTTCTTATTAATCTGTTTAAATCTATAGGTCCTCCCCTTATCCTGTTTTTTAAAGTGCAATTTATTTGTTGAAGAAACTGGGTAGTTTGTCCATAGAGCTTCCCCACAGTTTGGATTTTGCTGATTATATGTTTGTGGTGTAGTTTAATATGTTTTTCTGTCCCCTGTATTTCCTGTAAGTTGGTATTGGGACCTAGGGCTTGATATAATCCAGATCCAATTATTTTCAATATATTTATTTTTTATCTCTTTAAAATTTGTTTTTGTTTTTTTTACCTATGTCTTGTATTAGTTCAGTAGTATATGTATGTAATTTATAAATATACATTTAGTGAGGCTGTTGCAATAATTTTTTCCAGTCATGGTACGCAATCAAAAAGTTTTGAGATTCCTAAGGTTGTTAGACATTTTATTTTTTAATTTATTTATTTGGCCACACCACGCGGCTTGCAGGATCTTAGTTCCCTGACCAGGGATTGAACCCGGGCCCTAGGCAGTTCAAGTGCCAAGTCCTAACCACTGTACTGCCAGGGAATTCCCTAGAGTGCCCATTTTTTTTTTTTTTTTTTTTTTTTTCCTAGAGTGCCCATTTTAAATGCGATTTATCCTAATGCTTGGAGAACTTGGAGTGGACCACCTCATGTTGAAACTTATGGGTTCACTTTAAAGTTAAATATACAGTTTTATATGTGAATATGTGATTCATCTCTGAAAGTTAAAGTCCTGTGGTTCCATTTTAGGACCTGTGGATGGAGTATTTGAACATGGAGCGCATACATTATGAGTTTCAGGAAACCATTAGTCTGTGGATGCAGGCCAAGCTTGAGTCCCATTCTACACCCTGCAGTTCGTCAGTGCCGCTGGACTTCACTGATCCTTTGTTGGGTGAGTTGTGTGAGTGAGCATCAGACCCTTTGAATGAATGAGTGAGTGAATGAATGAGTGAATGAATGGGTGAGTGAGTGAATCAGAGCCACTGAGGGTTAAGGTTCACAAAGTGTACCCCTCAGTGAGAACTGCTTTTTTAGGAGTTCATTGTTAACTTGTTAACCACTTGGGGTTAGGTTATGCTTTGAATGAGAGAAATTCCAAGAACAGTGAGGACTTAAATAAGATAGGGATTTTTTTTCCATGTAAAAGAAGTCTGGAGGCAGGCAGTTCAGAGCAGTAGCTTTATGGCCTGAAAGCCTTCAAGGACCCGTGCTCCTCCTATCTTGCTGTCTCACTGTGTTCACATCTGGCATCCACTTATGGTTCAAGGTGGCTGCTTAAGCTTAAGCTGTCACATTTGCATTCCATTCAGCGGGTAGGGAAGTCTCCCTCTTTTAAGGACTCTTTCAGGAAGCTGCTCATAGACTTTCCAGTTACATCTCATTGGCCCACACTGAGGCATGACTCTTGCCATGGAGTTTCCCCCGTCTGGATGTTGCTAATTATACCTTTGTGGTATAGTTTAATATGTTTTTCTGTCCCCTGTATTTCCTGTAAATTGGTATTGGAAAAGTGATTAGGTAGCTTGTGGTTCATTTTCTCCATGATGCTTTAAAAAGACATTTTAATTGACTTACAACATGTAAAGTAAAAGCTAGAATTTAATTATTTGGGGTTTGCCTTGAGCCGATAAGGAACCTGAAGTGTATGGTGATTAGGTAACTTTCTGAAGTCACAAAGCTGGGGCTTTGAAGAGCAGGCTTCAGAGACCCTGCTCTTCACCACTTGTCTTGTTTCTGGCGATCACTACAGGTTGCAGTTCTAAATAAAATTAAAGCCTAGATTTTTAAATAATTAGTTTCAGGTTTTTCTCAGATGAGAGCAGGTTAGATGATGATTATATCAAACGATGGAACTTGTGATTGTGATTGTAGGAAAAATTTCAGCAGCTCTTCATAGGTTATTGTATACCTACGACACCAACTTCTTTTTCTTAAATTTGTTGGCTTTGTAACTTTTTGTCAGTTGTGGTCCAGAGTTGTGATTATAGTTAAATATGCTCTGAATTAAGTTTTTTTCTGTCTTTTGTTTTGTATTTAAAGTACCACCCTTGATTTTTCTTTCGTAATAAGTTATATTGGGTTAGAAAAAGACCCTCCCCACCTCCCCCACCCCCATTTTCCTTTAGAGTCATGACCTAATGTTGCTTGAAAGAAACTTGAACATAGTCAGGAGTCTTACCCCATGGTGAATATCCAGCTTTGTTACATTCTGTGCATAGAGTGGTAGTTCTAGTGGAAAAACCCCAGCTATAAGGGACGGTCCTGGACTTGACCTGTTTGGAATGTTAAATTCCATCTGTTTGGATTACAAACAATACAAGTTTTCTTATGCCAAGTAAAGTCATGGCTATTAAGTTTTCTTTAATTTTTCTTAACAAGAATAGAAAATTGAATGCTATATCTGGAATGAAATCGGAAATTCAGAGTAGTCCCTTAAGTACTTTGTTGACTTACTGACTTGAAATTCCCTTGACCTCTCCCGACCTCTGCTATCTTACATGACAGCATTTTTCTTCATGTTCTTCAGTCCCTATGAGCTGTGTGGTATGTGGATAGTGTAGTGAAAAGAAAGGAAGGGAAGATAGGAATTTATTGGACACCTACTGTGTATTCAGCTGTGTACTAAGTGTAGAAATATAAACATTTAAGTTGGATTGACCAGTATGAGATCATGTGAAATCTAGTGCAAAGTTGCATGGTACAGATTTACCGTTTTTTACCTTTATTTTTCTTATATGGTACATGATTTCTTATTTGGACTCGTAAATCAGTTTTTGAGTGAATGAACAAATGAATGAATGAATGACTGTATGACTACATAAATATAAGTTCTGTAGGAGTTCATGCCCATGTCTTCATTTATTTTAACTCTACTACTCTGCACCCTCCTGTTCAAACCTTGGCCTAATGCAGGACTTTTTACTCAGCTTCATTACATAATGCCCATTCCTCTTTCTCCTATTCCTATGAAGTTTATTTGGATGATTGCATTAAACTCTTAACTGGGCTACCTGCCCCATTTCCCCAGTCCACTGTCCAGATGATAGCTACCATCTTTCTAAAGCTTGCTTAGAGTTATTCAGTAGATCCCTTTTACAGTAGTGTCAAGTCCAAACACCTTAGCATGTTATGCAAAGCTGTCTAGGGTGATAATTTAAGATTGTGAGCAGTAGGTCTTTGACTATCATCAAGACTTTTTGAGGATAAGAATTCTATTTAATCATATCACATGCTCCTGAGCTCCCAGCTCCTGGTAGAGTATTATTAGGCTGGTGGGTGATCCCTCAAAACTGGCAAGGAACAAAAGATAATTTTATTCATTTAGGCCTCTGATGATTTAAACAACTATTCTTCAGATCTCTAACATTCTTTATGAGGGTAACAGATTAGTTTTGTAGTACATTATGACCTAGTAGTAGCCATTATTCAGTAAATATGACTTAATTTTTTTTTCAGCTAAAGAAAGGGTTTTAAGTAACCTGCGGAAGCACGAGGACCCCCAACCTCCCCTTGTTCTGCAGCTAATGAGGCCTCCTGTGCCAGTTATTTCCTCAGCCTCGATCCTGAGTCAGAAGGACGCCATCCGGCTGGTACGCACAGACCTGAATCTGCTGCGGCAGCAGGCCAGGTAAGACCACAAGCCCTCCAGGATCATGCTTCTGTGCTTGCTGCTTTGACAGCCTGATGAGTAGCACCTAGGAGAGCTTCTTCATTAGCCTTCTCACCACCAGGGTAATTTGACCAGACTGGCTCAGATGGTTACCTTAGTTAACCAAGTTGTGACAAGTCTTTTAATTTCATGTGGAAATTACATGGTGCTTTCATGGCCTATATAAATTGTACAGTTTCTTGTGGCATTTCCAAGTGTCAGCAGTGCCAGCTAAATTTTTTTCTTACGCTTTTCCTGAGGAAATCTTCTGATACTGGAAAGATGGTGTTAAAAGGGAATGAAATGAGATTTACTCTCTTTTGTCAGTGCTTTGCTCTCTTACTCTCCATATTCTTTTAAAAATTGACACAGATACTTGATCGAAGTGTGGGAAAGTCATTTTAGTATTTGAGTTCACAGTGGATACAGAATGATCACCTGTATAAGGTTTTGATCGTAGCTTGTGATCCTGTGAGGAGGAGTGCGTGTAGAGTTTGTTTTATTTATAAAGTGAAAGAGTTTATCTTCGCAAAGCCCATGGGAATCAATCTCTTATTAGCCCTTTATCCCTTGGTTGTCTTTGGTTTAGTCATGTATCGTATGTGTGTTGTTTGCACATGCACCACACAGGCCGCCTGCACATCACCGTAATAATCAATACAGTTAAAACAGTGTTGACACCCATGTAAACAACTAGCTTTCCATGTCTTCCACATCTCAGTTTGGATTGCTAATATCTAAAAAGTCTCTGATACTTACAAATAAAGTCCCCCTTTAGGATGATTAAATCAGGATGGAATTCTCATTTGCTCTTCTGCATTTAAGGGTTCATTTAAAAAAACATTGTTGATATAACACAGATTCTAAATGGAGCTTTGTTTCTGGCTAAAAAGTTGTCTTACTTTTCCTTCCTTTTTTAACTCTCTGACTGCCAGGGAGAGGGTTTGGGTAAGTCTTGGCACACACACCTTTGGTTTTTTGTTACTGTGGAATTCTTGTGCCTTATCGTTCTCTAATGCAGGCTGGGGGTGACTGGAAGCCTTTATCACTTATCATAAAATCTTTCCTAAGACTTTTTTTTTTTTTAACCTACCGATGATGTTTTTCAGAACTGCAGCTCTTCGGGAATCTCAGCAGGTTGTGCTGGACAGTGAGCTGTTGGACACAATGCCCAAGCAGTATGTTAATCGAGAAGAACAGACCACGCTACATTTGGAGTGTAGAGGCAGTAGTGGCAAGAAGTGCCAAGGAGCAGGAGTTGTAACAGTTCAGGTAAGATTAAGTCTCTTCATAATTCAGAGAATTTCATTTGCATCCCTAATATTGGCATATCATTGAGAAAGACTGAAAGAAGTATTTAGTACATCATCCATGTCCCAAAACATTTAATAGTTTTGGGGAGAGTGAAGATACACACAAAGCTAATCACTTATTTCCATAAGTGTTGATGAGTCTTGTAAGACAGATAGTCAAGATAGAAATGAAAAGAAAAGGGGAATAATTGAGATGATTCTTGGAGAGAGGGGCTCAAACTAGTGTTAAGAGATTTTGGTGATGATAGTTTGGATTCAGTTAGAAGGAATGCGGGAACGGGGTCACCATGACTTCACCTAGGGGCCAGTGGCTCAATCGATCTGTTTCGGTTGTTTTTTTGGGGGGCGTGATTCATGTTGGAAAGGTTGGAACTCACATTGGAAAGGATCATCACGTGGGGGCTCTGGCTGAATGCTGCGGGTAGTGGGGAGCCACTGAAGACAAAGGTGGGAGGCATGTGCGAAAAGCAGATCAGTTGGGTGGAGCTTGCTAACAGGCCAAAGTTGGGTCTATGACATCGTAAGGACTTCAGAATGGAAGGTTAGCCTTAGCCAGTATGTCATAGCGCTCACTTTATGCCAGGTAGAGTCTAAACACTTTACAGAACTTGTTTTATCCTCACCACAATACTGTAAGGTGGGTATCTTTATTGTCTGTGTTTTCCAAGTGAAGAAATAGAGGCATAGAGAGGTTAAGTTACATATCCACGGTGACGCTGCCAGTGAGTGGCAAAACCAGGAAGGCCCAGGCATTCCAGCTGCAGAGTGCATGCTCCTCAGTCACTGCACGGCACTCTTTCTGCAAGTGAATTCAGTATTCCGTGAGCTGGGAAAGAAATGCTTGGAGACAGGCGCTACCTGCTCCTTGACTACACTTGCACAAAAATAGCTCCTCTTTTTTTGTTGGCTTTTACAAATTGGGGTATTTATTTTGCTGACTCTTGGTTGTCTTTCAAAAATTTCCCTTCTTTTTGTGCCAGTCCATATTTTAACAGTTCTAATGTATTTTTCATCAGTTTCTTCTAGGAGACTGTTTTCTTAAAATGTCTTCTTTGAAATAATTTTTTATACTCATATTTTTTATTACCTTCAAAATTCATTTCTAATTTTTTTCAACATAGTTGTATGCCTCTATTAAGAAATTTGGCCTGGAATGTGAGATTCCTAAATACTGAGATAATATCTTTGGCCAGGTACCTTATGAAGTTAATTTTCTTTTGGTGTGTTTTTATTCCCCCAGTTGCTAATGCTTTAGCAAGACTAAGGTAGAGGTGTTTAAGAAGGATCACTTGCTAAAATAATAAAACCGGAAGAAAAGTTTGCCAGCTGAGGGTGGAGTTTGAGTTGGTGGGGAAAAGGCTGAAAATGTATCCAGTTATAATAAAAAAGGGACATTTTATTACCAATCTGTGTTTTTACAAATATGGTATTTTTCCATATTTTGAAATTACATATCTTTGTCAGGCTGTTAATTCTATATAGAGAAGGGAATTCTCCTAAAATGCCTTTTTTTAAGGGACTACTGAGATAAGTACAAAGAAATGTCTTTCCAATTCTGGCTAATAGCTTACTGTTTGAAGAGTTGTAAATATTTGCTGTCCCAGCCAAAGAACAGGTCTGATTGCTTGACCTCCTATTAAATTGCAGGGTCTTGGCGGTGGAAAATACCACTAGGCAGACCTGGGAGCTTTAATTCTAAGCCTACCAGTGACCTGTCTTTTTTCCTTTTCAGAAAAAGGGATTATAGTCTTGATTTATCTGAACCCTTGAATTCAAATTTCTTTTATAACCTTTAGTTTGTTAATTCTGAAATAAAAAGGTACACCTTTTCTAAAATACCTTCAAAATAATTTTGATTGGAAGGAGATCAGAAAGAAGATGATCTATGATAGGGATTAAAATGAATATGCCTTAGATTTTGCTTTTACAGACAACACAAAAAATACTTTTCAAAAGAAAAATTGGTAGATGCTAAGATTGCTTGAAGGAAGAAGTAAAAAAACAAGAAAGGACAGACAGCAAAAATAGAGGAGATTTTATAGAAGCTTAAAGAATTTGAAAAATAACTGTGTTTTGTGGCCATAACCTCATTAGAAATATCCAAGTTTTCTTAAAGCACATTTTAATTTTCTGCTGGCCTTACTTGTTGCCCAGTGCCCTGACTTTCAGTTTGGGAAGTCCCATCATTTGGAAAATCCAGAAGCTTGGGAACTCCCACTGATGGCTCCTAGAAGTATCAGTATCAACAGTACTACTCCAGCCATTATTTTGCCTGATGATGCAGATGTGCCAGGGGAATTAAAAATGTAAAGACAGCAAGCAACTTTCGTAGTCTGAGACTTAAATAGGATTTCTTTGGAAAATTATATAGTAATTGCTAATTCCAGCTGTCCTGGGCAGTATTTACTGGTTGATACTTCTAGGAACTGAAGATAAAATTTTTTTTTGCTACTCATTAATGGCTAAGAGCAAAGTGGAGGAAAGTTAAAACTCTGGCTGCCGTGAAGCTTGGGCGTTATCTAAGCAAGTCAGTTAGGTTTGCTCTGATTTTTTGTTAAATATTGTACTTGAGTCTAATGCTGTCCATTACACGAATGGATGACTTTAGTTTGTAGGAAGAGAGGTGTTTGTCAGGGGTAGGGAAGGTGAGTTCTGAGTGTTTATGGCTCATCAAGAAACTGTCACTGGGAGAGAGTATTCCTGAAGAAGGTAGATGGTGTTATTCTTACAGTGTAAAACTGTAGCCCCTCCATATACAGGCGTCCAGTGACCACCTCGTGGTTGTGATTAGTAGTGTTGATCCTGGTTGACATCATTCTATCATCTGGTGATGTTGAACATCATGAGGCCTCTTCTAGATTCCTCGGATCTCTAGCCACTTCTCAGTTTCCTCCAGGGTTCCTCAACGCTTGGATTGCTGGTTGTGCTTGGTTCTACTCCTGTCCCTTCTTCACTGTGATACCAGCTGCTTTTTCCTTTTGTCTGTGCTGGAGTTCTTAATCTGGGGTTTGTGAAGGGTCTTTAGTGGGCCAGAGAAGACCCTGAAAGTGTATAGAAATATTTTTTTTCCCCTGGAGAGTTCATAGATTCAGTCGATCCTCAACAGTCCATGACCCCCGAAGGGTCAGTCCATATGTTGATGACTCCTGTTCTGTTTGTCTAGTCCAGATTTCTCTCTTGAGTTCTAGGTCTAGACTTCTTCTTGCTTACTTAACGTTCTATGAATGTCCCATAGATACCTCAAACTCCTTAGGTCCTAAACTAATCTCATCTTTACCTGTCAAACCTGTTTTTTCTGTAATTCCACTTACCTGGGCTCCCAAGATGGAGACCGAGGCATCAGTATCCACATCCCCCCCCACCCCCACCCCTATACTTCCTATCTAGTTGCTTTCCAAGTCATATTGGTTCTGCCTTTGAAATGGCTTTAAATGTATGCCTTTCTCTGTTTGTATTGCCATTGCCCTATGGTCGGCCCACATCTCTTCTCCCCTGAACTAATACAGCAGCCTTCCTGTCCATAGTCTTTCTCTCTATCTAGTTCATTTTCCACCATTCATCTTTTTAAACACAAATCTGATCACATTTCCGGGCTAAAATCCCACGTTGGTTCTCTAGTATCTAAAAGGAGTATGTCTCTTAGGACCCTCCATAATCTGTTCTTAATCTTTTTCTAGCAACATCATTTACCCTCTCTTCCACTCTCCAAACCTTCTGTTTTCTAGCAATTTAGACCTTTTCTGTTCTGCAAACATGACATGCCTTTGTTCTTAGCAGATGCTGTTATTTGTTCTCCCCCACTCATTTCTGAGCTTCTGCTCATCCCTTCATTCCTTGGTTCAGGCAGCATCTTTTCTTGAGGTCTTCTTGACTCCTCTAGTCAGACTGAGATATTCCCTCCTCTTATCGCAGCTTGAGCATGAATGCTGTTGTGTGTTACCTGCTATTTTTCCTACCAGACTGTAACCTCTTTGGGAATCGAGCTCCTGTCCTTATTCATCTGTATTACCAGTACCACCTAGAATGGCTCTTGGCACATGATAGGTACCCTTTAATACCCCTGAATCAGTCAGTGAGAGCCACAAGCACACCACTTGTTAGACTGTATTACAGCTTGTTTTGTGTTAGGATTAGTTCTGTAGCCTTTAACAGATTTTGAGTTACCTGAGGGTCAGGATCTTGTCTTTTTCATGTTTATGTTGTCAGTGCTTCACACAGTCAGTGTCACAGAATGGATGTGTTTGAAGGAATGAATGATGGATACATACCCTTCATAATGATCTCCCTGAAGATATTATCTGGCTGTGGAAGACATGGAAGTTGGAACTTTTTCCTACTAGAAATTGGCAATCATTTTTGATCCTGCTTACCTTTGGCCAATTTAATGCTTAATTGGCCAGTTTAATGCTTTCCAGACAAAATCCTGACTTAAATAGCACACACTGCTCCACTTACCTTTTTACTCTAATACAAGTGTCTCCCGGGCATTCGATCTTGGAAAACAGTAAGGCTGGTCATACTTCAGTGCACTACTTTATTTCTCAGCCCTGTTCAGAGTATTTCTTATCCCTTGCTTGGGCACTCTCACATTCCAGGTAATCTGCTAGGGGCTTTGCTTACGTTTTTCATTTAGCTTCACAGAATGAGGAAGAGAAAGCAGGTTCAGAGAGACTCAGAGACTTGTCAAACTCACACAGCTAGTAAGTGGCTCAGTTGGAATTCAAGCCCGCATCTATTTAAATTCAAGAGTTGTGCTTTTCCATTCAGTATTGGGAAATGGCCAGGCCATTTGCTTTGGCTGTTTCAGCTCTGATTTTTGAAAAGTAGCTGATCATGATGGTCAAATCTCATTTGAATTAACATGTGTACCCGTTTCTTTCTGAGTTAGTGTGATAGGAGTGCTTCTTTTTCAGTGATTAGAGAATTCCTGAATTGGATGAATTTTTAAAATCAACTTCATGGAAAATAATTTTATATTTCAAGTGTGAATTTTAAGTTCTAAAATTAAAACATGTTAAGTGTATTTTAAATATAAATTTCAATGGCTCTTTTGTAAAGATTTCAAATTATATCATGAAAATATCTTATTGCTTAGTAGAATTTTTCTGTGAGGGAAAGCCCTGGAAATTTCCAGCCATCTGCAAATGTTTGAACTATGTGTAGCTTGTTTTGGGTATACAAAAGCCAAAGATATTTTCTGGGAAGTGAGACGTGCCTCTTCTGTGGTCGCCTCTCCTAACAGAAGCCTCTAATAATTTGGTGATATTCCCTGAGGATATGGGGTGATTTATAATAGGGTTCCTTTTGTTGTTCTTTGGTATTGTGGGGCATGTTTGCTGGACCCAGGACTGATTTATTATCATGTGAAAAATTTGCTCATTCCTAGAAATGAAAGATGGAAAAGACCCACTGAGGGCCTCACATTATTTTAACAGCTTACTGAAGCACATGCTTTGTGCAACTTTTGTATTTCTTTGTCTACTTATAGTGACTCAAGGGGACGGGCTTCCAGCATGCTGCTTTGTTCTATTGTCTACAGCTTCTTGTAATTATGAGCTGGTAGTCATTCAATCTCTCTCACCTCCCCTCAAGTAAGAAAAGAAAACTTTTAACAGTGGTAGGAACAATGAACAAAAATAAGTAGACTAGGAAATTATGATAATTTTGGGTATTTTTGTGAGAAAGTTTAAACTTTCCTAAACTAGTTGATTTTCTTTTATTCTTCAGCATAAGTAGTTTCTACAACATGGGGTGGCAGTTTTAAAATTCAAGTTACAAAGTGATTTTAGTCTTTTCTCTCTGCATTTCCCAGTCAAGTGAGCCTCTCTTTTTTATTACCCATTGTCTTTCCACTTCCCTTCATTCTTACTGTCTTCCTTCCTCCTCTCAGATTCTCTCTTTTCCTCTCTTTGATGCTTTCTCTCCAGGTCAGCCAAGGGCTGTGACTCTCAAAGACCCAGTTTAACTGTACTTGATGACATATTGGGCAAAAAAGCTGACTGCACATACTCCTGAGCACATTTTGGGCTATTAAACATTGGCCTGTTATTTGAAAGATTTGAAATAAAATATTTGTATTGATTCATTATGTGGTTTAATGGAAGTAATTTACTTTTTTTAATCTTTTGTTTCTCCAGTAGTAAAAATTGAAGTAATTGTTGTTAACTTTATATGCTCTTGGATATTCACTTTTATGCCGTTTTTTAAAAATTAAACAATACTTTATTGCTAAAAAATGCTAACCATCTTTTATGCCTTTCGATTCGTAGTAACAGCTTATTATTTCTTTAAAACAAGAAGTTTTATAAAGATTTTTAACACAACATTGGTGAGTTTTGTGGAAGAAAGTTATTATCATGATCATAAAAGTAGGGGCTCAACATGCCATCTGTCAGAGTTGTGCTGCACTGGGCTGCTGTGTAAAGCAAAACAAGCAGGACCATTGCCCTTCAGGAGCTTTTGATCTGGAATTTATGAAAATAACTCTGGCAGGGATATAAGGGATTCATTTGAGCAAGTTTGTAAATTAAGTAATTACGTTATTTATAAACAAAGGATACCTGTAATCACTGTAGTGGTGACTGAGGTCTGGGTTTGGGCAGGTGCATATAAAAGAAAATGTAGACTCTACTGCTCACCCAAGTGATTGGGGAAGACTATGTGAAGAGAATGTAGGATTTAAAATTCCTGCTTTCTAAATGTTCTGGTCTCTTCAGCATTTCCTGCCATGCCTGCAAGATAAGCCCAAATTCCCTAACCTGCATTAAAGGTATCTCTAAGACAGGCCCCCCTGCTCCCCAGTCTGATTACACTGCCCTCTTCAGCCCTGACCCCCTACTTGGTTGAGCTCCTCTTGGCTGTCCCTCTGTCCTGTCCCCCACAACTGCCACATTGTGTTGCAACCTGGGCCTAGGATATTCTCTGTATCTGTCCACAGGCAAAAAAGGACATTAAAAATGTACATACAAAGCAGTTATCGTATAGGTCACCATCAATTAATTAGAGAAAGGGATATTAACAACCCCCTCAAATAGGAAAGACATAATCTTAAATAAAGTATAGTTTTAAAAAAATTGAAATAAATTTAGTTTTTTTTTTTAAAAAAGCTAAAATTCTTCTTATTTTTCACATCTTTACTGAGAACCAATAAAAATTTTATCAAAGACCGGCTTTTAGGAACCACTGAATTAGTCAATTGCGCTTTCCTAGGCACGCAACTGGTTTGGGCACTTCTTGTATTTTATCTTATTTTTGGTGTTTCTTTTATAAGTATATATCTTTTCTTCCTTTCAAAATGGCAGTTGTTTTATTAACAGATTTGTATCATCTTCTTTTTATGTTTAGTGCAGATGAAACGTGCAGCCACAGTGTCTTGAGTCAAATTATATGTGCTTCTGGATTGGGAGAACAGAGAGGGGTTATGGTTATGGGGAGGGATGGCCAACAGAGGGGGGCTTGATGTGCTTCAAGAGAAGCCCCAGTGGTGGGAGACACTGAGTTTATTTTTGATGAGAATTGGAGCATTGAAGCATGAGTGATTTAGAACATAGCCTACAAAAGGATCTGAACCAGCAATGAACTAATTCAAGTTTGATTCTTCATGAAAAGCCTGAGATTCTCGTATAGGTTTTTGACGTTTTTTCCCCCATCCTTCTCAGGTTCAACTGAGAGTTTTGAGTTACAATATTAGTTGTAATAATATTCTCTTTATCAAATACCCAGGATATTTGTAATAAAATATCTAGAAAGCTGTAGGGGCAAATAAGTCTGTTGACCACTTCAATTTTTGTTAGTTTGAAGGTTTGCATAAGAATGAAGCAATAAGCCAACAGCTTCATGTTTTGCGAAAAGAAGTGAAGCAGTTGCAAGCAGAAGCTGCTAAACCACCGTCACTTAATATTGTGGAAGCCGCTGTGCATGCCGAAAACTTGATTACGTAAGTTTTGAGGGCATTATAATTTAAAATACTATTTGTTATTACTGACAGTAATCATACATGCTGCTATAGCCACCAGTCACCCACTAATTAGTACAGGGATCAGCGGCCTTTGGGCCAAATCTGACCTGCCATCTATTTTTATAAGTAAAGTTTTATTGTGACATAGCCATGCCCATTTATTTACCTAATGTGTATGGCTTTTATGCTACAATGGCAGAATTGAGTGTAGTGACAATTTATAGCCCATAAAGCATAAAATATTTATTATCTGGCCCTTTGTAGAATAATTTTGCTGACCCTTGAATTAGGAGGTGATACATTGTATTAGAATTCAATCACAGAGAGACTTAGTGCTTAAGTTTTGTATTAAAGTCACATTTACCCAGGATGTCATCACTGAGCAAAGTTGGCAGTGGAATTGCTCAGGGGAACTAGGGCTCTCAGGTGTAGTTGCCAACTTGCGTTTGACTATTGTAGTTTCTCTTAGAGCTCTCCTTTTTCTTCCCAAAGCCACCAGGACATTACCTGGGAAAGGGGAGGTTGACTCTGCCTTTTACTACAGAGGTGACTGCATGTTCTAACCAGCAGTGAATCGCCCAGTAGATTAGGATGGTGGTGTGGACAGGGGAATTGAGACCTTTTGTGGGTTGGATTGGGGGTGGGGGTCTGAGAAGGAGGAGGAGATAAGGTGAACAAGAGGTTGATGTTTCTTTTACTAGGAAAGAAACTCAAAACAGAGTGAGAATTAGAAGAGAGATATCTTTTATTCTAGGATCTTGTTCTATACAAAAATCTTTTTCTTCAACCTAAGTCAGTATTTTGAATTTTAAAATTTAGGGAAATCAAGGTTCTTGTGTTTAAAAATATGTATTTATATTATAATATGTGAAATTGAGTAATAAATTATGAATTACATACAATTATGAAAATATTTAATGTTAATAAAGGCTGAATTTTTTCCCCCCAGGAGGACATAAAATCACTTCTGTGTATTGAAAAGTTGTTGGGTCAAGTTGGAAGCTATCCCGTGAAATATTTCTAAAGTGACATTCATATGGGGCTCTGAGGACTCTTAAGAATATTGCCTGAGAAATGTAGAGTATCAGGGAAACACTGTGGGTCTGAATTCTTTTACTGTAGACCAATAGCCTTACCTACATTTTCCCACAGGGCCTTAGTGAATGCCTACCAGTCGCACCCCACCCCTGGGGTTCAGAAGGTTGGCATCAGCCTCTTCTTTACTGTTGTGGATTACGTCAGTGATGAGACCCAGCGTCATCCTCCCACAAGGCAGTTCTTTACTTCATGCATTGAGATCTTGGGACAGGTAAGGTTATCCTGTGTTTTTAGCCTTATTTACATATGATGAGTCCCTACAGTGTCCTCATTACATATAGTCAGGGTTGACTCCACACTTATATTATAGGTTCAGAGTCTTACCTAAGTCAGAAGCCCCTTTGAATTGCTGACTTCTCAAGATGTTGTTGGAATTGTTGATATGGAATTCTGCTTTTCATACAAGAGATATTAAATTATTAATATATGTAAGTCTCTGGGGAGACATCAGATTCTATCTTATGCTGTGTTAACAGTGGTATTACCAAAGCTCTTTATTGTTTATAAAATTCTTTTTGATTCATTATTTTATTTCACCCTCACAGTGACTCTGTGTGATTGATAGCATTCCCATCTTAAAGATGAGAAAACTGATCTCTAAAAGATTAAGTGACTTGCCTAAGGAATACAGCTGGTGAGTGCTGGAGCTGAGAGGGACCCCAGGTCGTCTGACTCAACATTCTGTGCTTGCTCCACCTGTCCATCGCTGCCTCCCAGTTGCTAGTCACCATTTATTTACTTATTTGACTTATTGTTAAATATATGGATATTTAACAAGGGCAGGGGCATTGTATCCGTACAGATTTATGAAATGTGTCATAAAAGCAAGAAATGCCACTTGCTGGAAAACATATAAATACTAATTGATCAGGTACTCTCACCCAAATTCAATTAAATAAGTACCTATTTATTGGATACTTTTAGGGAGGTGATACTGAGCAGATTTTAAAATAGATGTTTTAGAATAGATTTTTGCCTGATTATAAAATTGTTGAGTGCTTATTATAAGCAATACAGACAGCATAAAAAGTGTAAAGAGGGGGCGGAGTCAAGATGATGTTCTAGGAGGATGCGGAATTTGCGTCTCCTCACAACTAGGGCACCTACCAGGCACCAGAGGGGGACCATGGACACCTAAGGGGACGGAAGGAACCTCCAGCGACTGGGCAGGACGTGGGGTGTGGGGGGAGTGCAGGGGGAGGAGAAGTGGAGGTGGGACGGGAGTGGTGCCCCTGAGGAGCGGCTGGGGGAAGGGAAGGGGGGAATTGGGGAATGATTGGGAGGGCAGAGGATCAAAAGGGAGCGTGGCCAGGTTTCCCCTGCCCACTTGGGCCCCCAGGAACCTGCTGAGCTCCCCGGCCTGATCCTCTGCCCACCTAGGCCCCCTCCAGCCACACGGGTCCTGAGGGAGTGGGAGGGAGGGAAGGGGGAGCAAAAGTAAAGGCCAGACCTCCGGGACCGGCATCCCTGAGGGGTGGCTGGGGGAGGGGAGGAGTCCTACACCAGCGGGACCCACCCACGGTTAGGGGTCCAGCGGCGACGGGGAAGACCCTGGGGGAGATGGTGGGGGAGGGGCATGAAGGAACGGAAGGGAACGGGGCCAGCGCTTTCCCTGGCCACTTAGGCACCGGGAAGCCTGTTGGGCTCCCGGGCCTAATCCTCTGCCCTCAGAGCCTCCCTCCTGCTGCGCAGAACCCAAGCCCCGCCCCTACACCCCCACCCAGGGCCCCACCTCTACACTCAGAGACCCCCTCCAATGCGCTGGGCCTAAACCCCACCCACACACCCTCTCCCAGGGCCCTACCTACAAACTCCGGAACTCCACACTCCAGAGGCCCTCCTTTCCACGTGCTGCCTCTCCCCTTCCACACAGGTCCTAAGCAGAGGCCCCGCCCCACGCTTGAACGTCGCCCCGCCTAGGCCCCGCCCCCAAGGCCTTTTCTGGCTGCATGGATCCTGAGCCTAGGCCCCGCCCCACACTCAAACGTCATCTCCCACCTGCCTAGGTCCCGCCCCACCCTAAACCCCACCCCTGCCTAAATTCCACCCTGCCTAAACTCTGCCCCCATAGCCAAGGCTTTTTTTTTTTTTTTTTTTTTTCCTTTTTTCCTCTTTTAGATTGGGGTTCTGTTTTACCTTGTTGATTCATTGTTGTTAATTCTTTTATATTTTTATTTTTCCTAATAAATCTTTTATTTTTCTACTTTTACTCTTTAAACTTTGTTATTGTTCTCTCCTTTGGCTTGTTCCCCCCTCCCCCCCCACCCCCCGCCCTTTTTTTTTTTAGTTTTTTTTTCTTTTCTCTGTTGTGGTTTTATTTTACCTTGTTGCAGTTGTTTCAGTTATAGTTTTATTTTTCCTAATATAATTTTTGTCTTTCTAATTCTGTTTGTTTTTTATTCTTTGATATTGTACTGCTCCTTTTTTTCTTTTTTCTCTTTTACTGCTCCACGAAGCTTGTGGGATCTTGGTTCCCAGGCTGGAGGTCAGGCCCGAGCGCCTGTGGTGGGAGGTCCAAGTCCAAACCACTGGACTAACAGAGAACCTCAGACTTCAGGGAATATCAATCGGGGTGAGACCTCACGGAGGTCCTCACCTCAGCACCAAGACCCAGCTCTATCCAACTGCCTGCAAACTCCAGTACTGGACGTCTCAGGCCAAACAACCAGTAAGACAGGAATACAGCACCACCCATCAAAAAAAAAAATGAAACAACAAAAACATGTTACAGACGAAGGAGCAAGGTAAAAACCTACAAGACCAAATAAATGAAGATGAAATAGGCAACCTACCTGAAAAAGAATTCAGAGTAATGATAGTAAAGGTGATCCAAAATCTTGGAAACAGAATGGAGAAAATACAAGAAACACTTAACAAGGACCTAGAAGAACTAAAGAGCAAACAAACAATGATGAACAAGACAATTACTGAAATTAAAAATACTCTAGAAGGAGTCAATAACAGAATAACTGAGGCAGAAGAACAGATAAGTGAGCTGGAAGATAAAATGGTGGAAATAACTGCCAGGGAACAGAATAAAGAAAAAAGAATGAAAAGAGTTGAGGACAGTCTCAGAGACCTCTGGGACAACATTAAACGCACCAACATTCGAATTATAGGGGTCCCAGAAGAAGAAGAGAAAAAGAAAGGGTCTGAGAAAATATTTGAAGAGATTATAGTTGAAAACTTCCCTAACATGGGAAAGGAAATAGTCAATGAAGTCCAGGAAACACAGAGAGTACCATACTGGATAAACCTAAAGAGAAACACGCTGAGACACATATTAATCAAACTATCAAAAATTAAATACAAAGAAAAAATATTAAATGCAGCAAGGGAAAAGCAACAAATAACATACAAAGGAATCCCCATAAGGTTAACATCTGATCTTTCAGCAGAAACTCTGCAAGCCAGAAGGGAGTGGCAGGACATATTTAAAGTGATGAAAGGGAAAAACCTACAACCAAGATTACTCTACCCAGCAAAGATCTCATTCAGATTCGATGGAGAAATTAAAACCTTTACAGACAAGCAAAAGCTAAGAGAATTCAGCACCACCAAACCAGCTTTACAACAAATGGTAAAGGAACTTCTCTAGGCAGGAAACACAAGAGAAAGAAAAGGCCTACAAAAACAAACCCAAAACAATTAAGAAAATGGTAATAGGAACAGACATATCGCTAATAACCTTAAATGTAAGTGGATTAAATGCTCCAACCAAAAGACATAGACTGTATGAATGGATACAAAAACAAGACCTGTACATATGCTGTCTACAAGAGACCCACTTCAGACCTAGGGACACATACAGACTGAAAGTGAGGGGATGGAAAAAGATATTCTATGCAAATGGAAGTCAAAAGAAAGCTGAGTAGCAATTCTCATATCAGACAAAATAGACTTTAAAGACTATTGCAAGAGACAAAGAAGGACATTACATAATGATCAAGGGATCAATCCAAGAAGAAGATATAACAATTGTAATATTTATGCACCCAACATAGGAGCACCTCAATACATAAGGCAAATGCTAACAGCCATAAAAGGGGAAATTGACAGTAACACAATCATAGTAGGGGACTTTAACACCTCACTTTCACCGATGGACAGATCATCCAAAATGAAAATAAATAAGGAAACACAAACTTGAAGTGACACGTTAAACAAGATGGACCTAATTGATATTTGTAGGACATTCCATCCAAAAACAACAGAATACACTTTCTTCTCAAGTGCTCATGGAACGTTCTCCAGGATAGATCATATCTTGGGTCACAAATGAAGCCTTGGTAAATTTAAGAAAATTGAAATCGTATCAGGTATCTTTTCCGACCACAACGCTCTGAGACTAGATATCAATTACAGGAAAAAAACTGTAAAAAATACAAACACAGGGAGGCTAAACAATATGCCACTAAATAACCAAGTGATCACTGAAGAAATCAAAGAGGAAATCATAAATTACCTAGAGACAAATGACAATGAAAACACGCTGACCTAAAACCTATGGGATGCAGCAAAAGCAGTTCTAAGAGGGAAGTTTATAGCAATACAGTCCTACCTCAAGACACAAGAAAAATCTCAAACAATCTAACCTTACACCTAAAGCAATTAGAGAAAGAAGAACCAAAAAAACCCGAAGTTAGCAGAAGGAAAGAAATCATAAAGATCAGATCAGAAATAAATGAAAAACAAATGAAGGAAACAATAGCAAAGATCAATAAAACTAAAAGCTGGTTCTTTCAGAAGATAAACAAAATTGATAAACCATTAGCCAGACTCATCAAGAAAAAGAGGGAGAGGACTCAAATCAATAAAATTAGAAATGAAAAAGGAGAAGTTACAACAGACACTGCAGAAATACAAAGCATCCTAAGAGACTACTACAGGCAACTCTATGCCAATAAAATGGACAACCTGGAAGAAATGGACAAATTCTTAGAAAAGCACAACCTTCTGAGACTGAACCAGGAAGAAATAGAAAATATAAACAGACCAATCACAAGCACTGAAATTGAAACTGTGATTAAAAATCTTCCAACTAACAAAAGCCCAGGACCAGATGACTTCACAGACGAATTCTTTCAAACATTTAGAGAAGAGCTAACACCTATCCTTCTCAAACTCTTCCAGAACATAACAGAGGGAGGAACGCTCCCAAACTCATTCTACAAGGCCACCATCACTCTGATACCAAAACCAGACAAAGATGTCACAAAAAAAGAAAACTACAGGTCAATATCTCTGAACATAGGTGTAGAAATCCTCAACAAAATACTAGCAAACAGAATCCAACAGCACATTAAAAGGATCATACACCATGATCAAGTGGGGTTTATCCCAGGAATGCAAGGATTCTTCAATATACGCAAATCAATCAATGTGATACACCATATTAACAAATTGAAGGATAAAAACCATATGATTATCTCAATAGATGCAGAAAAAGCTTTTGACAAAATTCAACACCCATTTATGATAAAAACTCTTCAGAAAGTAGGCACAGAGAGAACCTACCTCAACATATAAAGACCATATAGGACAAACCCACAGCCAACATCGTTCTTAATGGTGAAAAACTGAAACCATTTCCTCTAAGATCAAGAACAAGATAAGGTTGCCCACTCTCACCATTATTATTCAACATAGTTTGGGAAGTGTTAGCCACAGCAATCAGAGAAGAAAAATAAATAAAAGGAATCCAAATCAGAAAAGAAGAAGTAAAGGTGTCACTGTTTGCAGATGACATGATACTATACATAGAGAATCCTAAAGATGCTACCAGAAAACTACTAGAGCTAATCAATGAATTTGGTAGAGTAGCAGGATACAAAATTAATGCACAGAAATCCCTTTGATTCCTGTACACTAATGATGAAAAATCTGAATGAGAAATTATGGAAACACTCCCATTTACTATTGCAACAAAAAGAATAAAATACCTAGGAATAAACCTACCTAAGGAGACAAAAGACCTTTATGCAGAGAACTATAAGACACTGATGAAAGAAATTAAAGATGATATAAACAGATGGAGAGATATACTATGTTCTTGAATTAGAAGAATCAACATTGTGAAAATGACTGTACTACCCAAAGCAATCTGCAGATTCAGTGCAATCCCTATCAAACTACCAATGGCATTTTTCACAGAACTAGAACAAAAAATTTCACAATTTGTATGGAAACACAAAAGACCCGAATAGCCAAAGCAATCTTGAGAAAGAAAAACGGAGCTGGAGGAATCAGGCTCCCTGACTTCAGACTATAGTACAAAGCTACAGTAATCAAGACAGTATGGTACTGGCACAAAAACAGAAATATAGATCAGTGGAACAGGATAGAAAGCCCAGAGTTAAACCCAGACATATATGATCACCTTATCTTTGATAAAGGAGGCAAGAGTATACAAAGGAGAAAAGACAGCCTCTTCAATAAGTGGTGCTGGGAAAACAGGACAGCTACATGTAAAAGAATGAAATTGGAACACTTCCTAACACCATATACAAAAATAAACTCAAAATGGATTAAAGACCTAAATGTAAGGCCAGATAGTATAAAACTCTTAGAGTAAAACATAGGTAGGACACTCTATGACATAAATCACAGCAAGATCCTTTTTGACCCCCCCTCCTAGAGAAATGGAAATAAAAATAAAAATAAACAAATGGGACCTAATGAAACTTAAAAGCTTTTACACAACAAAGGAAACCATAAAAACGAAAAGACAACCCTCAGAATGGGAGAAAATACTTGCAAACGAAGCAGCTGACAAAGGATTAATCTCCAAAATATACATGCAGCTCAATATCAAAAAAAACCCCAACCCAATCCAAAAATGGGCAGAGGACCTAAAGAGAGATTTCTCCAAAGAAGATATACAGATTGCCAACAAACACATGAAAAGATGCTCAACATCACTAATCAGTAGAGAAATGCAAATCAAAACTACCATGAGGTATCACCTCACAGCAGTCAGAATGGCCACCATCAAAAAATCTACAAACAGTAAATGCTGGAGAGGGTATGGAGAAAAGGGAACCCTCTTGCACTGTTGGTGGGAATGTAAATTGATACAGCCACTATGGAGAACAGTATAGAGCTTCCTTAAAAGACTAAAAATAGAACTACCATATGACCCAGCAATCCCACTACTGGGCATATACCCTGAGAAAACCATATTTCAAAGAGTCATGTGCCACAATGTTCATCGCAGCACTATTTACAATAGCCAGCACATGGAAGCAACCTAAGTGTCCATTGACAGATGAATGGATAAAGAAGCTGTGGCACATATATACAGTGGAATATTACTCAGCCATAAAAAGAAACGAAATTGAGTCATTTGTAGTGAGGTGGATGGACCTAGAGTCTGTCATACAGAGTGAAGTCAGAAAGAGAAAAACAAATACCATATGCTAACACATATATATGGAATCTTAAAAAAAAAATGGTTCTGATGAACCTAAGGGCAGGACAGGAATAAAGACACAGGCATAGAGAATGGACTTGAGGACACGGGGAGGGAGAATGGTAAGCTGGGACAAAGTGAGAGAGTAGCATTGGCATATATACACTACCAAATGTAAAATAGGTAGCTAGTGGGAAGCAGCTACATAGCACAGGGAGAACAGCTCTGTGCTTTGCGACCACCTACAGGGGTGGGATAGGGAGGGTGGGAGGGAGACACAAGAGGGAGGGGATATGGGGGTTTACGTATGTATATAGCTGATTCACTTTGTTATACAGCAGAAACTAACAAAACACTGTAAAGCAATTACACTCCAATAAAGATGTAAAAAAAAAAAGTATAAAGAAGAAAAATTTCTCACAATCCTCATCTCCTGGAGATATTGGTTACATAGCTAACATTTCATTATAGTTTGTCTTGTGTATCTATGTCTATTAGTTTATGTGTGTATATGTAAAAATACACAGTTAATAACTAGCACATGCTGTTTTATAACCTGCTTTTTTCACTCAAACACATGTTTTAGACATTATTCTTGATAATAAATACAGACCTATATCATGGTATTTAATATATAGTGTTCCATGGTATAGATATATTGTAATGTATTGAGCCAGTGCCCTCTGGATGAATATTTAGGTAGGTTGTTTGTTTTGCTACGGTAAGCCTGAGCTAAATATTCTTACATATCTTTGTGAAATTATTGTGCTGTTTTTCCTAGGATAATTTCCTAGAAGTATGATTGCTATGTCAAAAGGATTAGTGTTTGATGTATATTATTATACTGTCCTCCTGGGAAGTTTGTACCTATTTACATTATAATAGCAGGGTTTGAGTTTATTATTCTCCATATTAGAACTAACATTAGGAATGATCATTCTTTATAAGTCTTGCTAATCTAATAGGGGAAGTGGTACTTTGTGATTATTTTAAGTTGTATTTCTTTAAGTACTTGTTCAGTTGCCTAACTTTTCAGATGATTATTGGCTGTTTAATAATTTTTTTGTGTGATTTTTCTGGTATTGTCCTTTGCATGTTTTCTGCTGGAGAGTTTCTTGTTTTTTGATTGTTTTGAAAGAGCTCCTCAGACTGGTAACCTGGTATCTGGAATGTGGTATAATTTTTCTACTTTATCATTTTTCTTTAATTTTATGATGCTTTTTGCCGTATTGAAGTAAAAATTTTTATATATTCAAATCTATCAGTCTTGTCCTTTATTATTTCTGCCTCTGGTCAAGCTTATGAAAGCTTTCCTGACTCTGAGATTATTTAAATATTCACTTATATTCTAGTACTTTTAAACATTAGAACCAAGTTACAAGAAGGTGAGGTTATCTTGTGTGTATATTAGTTGTGAAAATTAGCTTTTTAAAAGTATTAAAAGCACATCTCAATAAAATGTGTAACCTAGAAGTTTTTTTTCTGACGTAATGCAGAATCACTTTGAATACTTAGCAATCATGGTGGGTACATTGCAAATTTCCAGATTCAGATTATCCCAATATTTTAATCTTTTAAACATTTTCTTTGGTGTGTCCAAATGAAATGAATGGATTATCCAGAATTTTTAATATCACTTACATTGGAAGTGACAGGTTTATCGATGTTGATTTTAGATTTCTTTTGATTGTTTCATATTCTCATTTAGAAAAAATTCTATTTGCCTTATGTACTATTCCTTAAAACTTGGGTGCTTAAGTAAAAGTTGGGGAGGGGAGAATTTAATGACATTCTCCCTTTTTAATTCTTTCAAGGTGTTTATAAGTGGCACTAAATCAGAATGCAGAAAAGTCCTTCAGACCATTCTGAAGAACAGAAGGCTCTGCTCTCTCTTGTCTCCTTTCTTTACTCCCAACGCTACGCCTGCGGAGTTCATACAGCTGTATGAGAAAGTGGTGAAGTTTCTGAGTGAGGACAACAGTGATATGATTTTCATGCTGCTGACCAAGGTGAGCTGTCATTCAGTCCTGCTGTTGTCATTGAAACGTAGATACTGCTGTTGTTTCCCAGCTCCACAGAAATGCACGGCCCTCGGAGCTCTGTCTCCAGGTGGACTGGAGACTGACAGGCCATTTTCACATTTGATATCATCTTCAAATAGCATCCCAGAGCTGCTGCTTCTGGGGGCGCTGATTCTGTTATATAGGGCAGTCTTACTCATGTAGTATAAAAAGGACCAGTTCCCAAACTCTCTTTAAAAACTTCATACAGTTTTGAAATATTCATAGTAATAATTTAGTACATCCTTCTTTTGAATGTATGCCTTAATTGTGTTTGATAATTGAGTTGTAATATGTCAGAGTGTCTCATATTTAGAATAAGCCCAATCTAAGCAAATTGCCTTTGTTTTATTCCTAATAGAATATTAACTCAGACCAAGGCAATGAATTTACTTAACCAGTTGAGAATTTCAGAACCTTAGCTATTTTGCCTTCAGTCGTACTTCTCTGACATCTGTGAGTCATAAAACCTGGGCATTTTTTAGGACCTGGAGACTGATCTCAGTTTGTAATGGGGGAGACCATGTTTTATAGTTTGGGATTCTGGAAGGTGATATCAATACTCTGAATTTTCACTAACTGATGCACTCTTTGAAACATGGCCATTAGATGGAGATAGTTCCATAAAGTGGCCACTTGTTTGTGGCACTATGACCAGTGAAGAAGAACTACGAAGTTCTGATCCTTGTGTTGTAGGGAAAACTTAACAACAAGATTTTTAAATTGCAAAAAAGCATGCAGGGCTGAGAAAACTGCCTCTGCAATCCCAGAGACTGAAGTATAGATAGAGGCATAATGGTACCGTCAGTTACTGAACTGCCTAGATTCTTTTAAGTATATAAATTTTAGTTTCAATCTTTATAGAAAGCTAAATGCTAGGTAAGCTTTGACTTTCAAACTAAATTTGCACATAATTTTCTCTATTTCAATTAATTTTCTAGTATAAATAAAACTGCTTCTTATTTCCTTTTCTTTTTAGTTCGATCTTAAGCAATGGTTAAACGCCACTAAACCTCCTCTGTCTGATCGTACCAGGCTTCTGGAGTCCATTCATTTGGCACTTACTGCCTGGGGCCTTGAACCAGATGAAGATATTTTGATGCCATTTAATCTTTTCTGTAAGCACTGGACTTACCTTCTTCTCTACCAGTTCCCTGACCAGTACAGTGACATTCTGAGGCTGCTGATGCAAAGTAAGTGCCTTAATTGTGACTGATTAGATCACAGTGAATGTTTAATATGACATTTACCATTCTACAGATGTCATCCAAAAATGTAAAAATAATGCAAGTATGCAGGAGTTTAGAATCACTAATCTTCACCCAAAGTGCTCAGTGAACAATGCCCAAAAGGTTGCTGTCTGTAAAAATGGTCAGTTATTGTCCTAAATGTCAGAATGGGCCCTAATTGGGCAAGACAGCTCTTAGACATTGGGGTTGGAGTCATGCACCCACCTTTTTACCTCGACTTTGCAGCTGTCCTGAACTGGGGTGGGCCTGCTTACTCTGGTGACTGTAGATTTGGGAAGAGGAGGAAGTTACTCCTTTACAGTATGCTTAATATGCTGGTTGGTTTCTCTATAGTTCCAAAATGGTGGATAAATTTAGTCTTTCTCCCCCCTAATTTTTTGACTCTTGTTTTTTGCAAATAAATTTTATCCCTGTATAATGATACACTGTATTTATATTATCCAAGAGAAAGAGAGCAGCATTAAATTTTCCAAATTCCCACTGTTTCTGTCCCCCTCCTGCAGTTTTCCATCAGAGTGTTGGAGATCAGAGGAGAAATAAAGAGTGTAGGCTTTTTTATTTTTGGAATTTCACTAGGCAGGAATTTTATTGAAATTTGAAAAATGAGATAGTATTTACTTTTTTTCATGTAAACTTCATCCTGTTTATAGATGTAATGGAAAACTAAATTTTGCTTTATGTCAAGTCTTTGTGTTACATCATAGAAATAGTATAATGAATAAGTTAATGATCTTTGTATTGGACTACCTGAAGAATACTGAAATGTATGGTCTCATTTTCAAAGCACTACAAAACGTTCATTGTTTCCTACAGAGGCAAGTTGCAGGGTGCGTGGAGAATGGTGGTAGGGAAATGTACTTGTATAATTTTTAATGCACATTTGCATAGCTAAGTTTTGCCCTAAATTTTCAAAACTGGTTAAGCATATATTGTGGGTTTTTTCCCTGAAACCTTCTAAAGAGATTGTAAATTGTTTATATAGGCAACCATTGACTTGGATTTAGCAGGAAATTTTTATTTCCCAGGAAAAGTAATTCAGTTACAGGCTTAAGAAAACAGTACTGCCTCTGTCAGATTCCATAACCTCCAGCCTCCTGGTTTCCATCCCTCCCTGGCCACCGTATCGGTGTTCCCAGGGCTTCATCCTTTGCTCGTCTGATTTGCCCTGGGTGAGCCCACTGCAATTTTCCCTGGCTTCACTGACATCTTCTAGGCGTGCATGACTCCACACCTGTAGCTGTGTTCCAGGTCTCTGCCCTAAGATCCAGACCGCAGTAGCTATTGGGACACAGACCCTTCACTGTCCCCTAGGTACCTCCCACCCACTAGTGCAGCTGACTTGATCATCCTTCCCCTCAGACCAGCCCCTATGAGCCACTGTTGTCCTAGTTGATCTTTGTGCCACCTCTGGGGGGAAAGGACCTGAGGGCGTATAATTCCTGTCCTCTGGGAAGTCAGTTTTGCAGGTAGCAGAGTGCTGGTTGGTAGTCTCTACTTTTGCATACTGTTTCTGTGTTGCTTTAGCTTTTGCCCAGTGTAGGAGTGGACTTTTAGGGGCGAGTAAGAGATTCCTCCTGAACAGAGCCTAGACTCTGCAGTTGCAATTCTGCACCATGGGTCCTTTGTTGTCTCTCTCACATTGTCCAGCCAGGGAAATGGCACCTTTACCATTCCCCAGTCAGGGGCTGGTAGGTGGGAGTCCCCCGCCAGATTCCAGCTCAGATGGCTCGGCTGTGCTCACTACCTGTAGGGTTACCAAGAGTACGGAAAGTCAAGTGTCCATGCGGACAGATCTTTCAATAGGTTCTCTTAACTTTGGTCTCTTCACCACAGATCTTTTTTTTTTTTAACGTTTTGATTGGAGTATAATTGCTTTACAATGGTGTGTTAGTTTCTGCTTTATAACGAAGTGAATCAGTTATACATAGACATATATCCCCATATGTCTTCCCTCTTGCATCTCCCTCCCTCCCACCCTCCCTATCCCACCCTTCTAGCTGGTCACAAAGCACCGAGCTGATCTCCCCGTGCTATGCGGCTGCTTCCCACTAGCTATCTATTTTACATTTGGTAGTGTATATATGTCCATGCCACTCTCTCACTTTGTCCCAGCTTACCCTTCCCCCTCCCCATGTCCTCAAGTCCATTTTCTAGTAGGTCTGCGTCTTTATTCCCATCTTGCCCCTAGGTTCTTCATGACCATTTTTTTTTTTTTTTTAGATTCCATATATATGTGTTAGCATACGGTATTTGTTTTTCTCTTTCTGACTTACTTTACTCTGTATGACAGACTCTAGGTCCATCCACATCACTACAAATAACTCAGTTTCGTTCCTTTTTATGGCTGAGTAATATTCCATTGTATATATGTGCCACATCTTCTTTATCCATTCATCTGTCGATGGACAGTTAGGTTACTTCCATGTCCTGGCTATTGTAAATAGAGCTGCAATGAACATTGCACCACAGATCTTTATGAATTTGTTTTGGATTTTTATTTAATACTCATTCATTTGTAAAGTACATGTGTTCTTTGATTCAAGTTGAAAGTTAGTTTGTGAAGGATGCTGACTTGCTGTCCTCTGTCCCTGCCTGGCAAGGCTCTGCTGAGCAGCTGCTGAGCCCCGAGTGTTGGAAAGCCACCCTAAGAGCCCTGGGCTGCTGCGTCCCAGGCTGCCAGCAGGGGGCAGCTTCTGCTGAGACCACGGTGCTTCAGAGCTCTCCGGATGTTCTCTTGTCAGACAAGCAGGTGTGTAGCTCTTGGTCTCTGAAGTTTTTGCGCGTTTCTTTTCCATTTCCTTTGTAGTTTTTTTTTTTTTTTAAATTTATTTATTAAAAAAAATTTTTTTTTCTTGGCTGCATTGGGTCCTTGTTGCTGCTCTCAGGCTTTCTCTAGTTGCGGCGAGCGGGGGCTACTCTTCCTTGCGGTGTGCGGGCTTCTCATTGCGGTGGCTTCTCTTGTTGCAGAGCACGGGCTCTAGGTGCACAGGCTTCGGTAGTTGTGGCACGCAGGTTCAGTAGTTGCAGCCTGAGGGCTCTATGGCACACAGGCTTCAGTAGTTGTGGAGCACGGGCTTAGTTGCTCCGCGGCATATGGGATCTTCCCGGACCAGGGCTCGAACCTGTGTCCCCTGCATTGGCAGGAGGATTCTTAACCACTGCGCCACCAGGGAAGCCCTGTATGTTTTTTAAACAACTGGAACACATTTAAAATTTATATCTAACAACGCATCTTTTTATCTCTAAGAGCCCTGTGTTTTCCTTTGTCAGTCATCTCCCGTTCCCTCTACCCCCACCCGCACCCGCCTCCTGTGCCTGGATCAGCTTTCTCTCATGCCTCAGAGTCTGATTCTTGCCTCTCTGTTCAGGAACAGCCCAGCCCCAGCCCCTGTGTGTACCTCGCCTCCCCACCTTAACCCTCCTGCTTCACTGGCTCCTTCGAGCAGGTTTTCACGCAGTGTCCCACAGAGCTCTCAGCTTCATCAATTTTATATGATGTGGGTCCACATGAATTTAGTTGAAAAAAGGGTTCCTTTGCTTTAGAAAAGGAGTTTGAAATCTGCTGATTTACTTTTCATATGCTATATACCTTTGCAACTCGATTACAAGTCAAAGCCCTCCATCACAGTCTACTGTAGTATTCTACTGAAAGTAGATATTCAGTAAGCATTTTTTAAACCGGTCATTCTTTTCTAGGTAATGGAGACTATACATTGGCTCTCAAACTTTTTTTATAAGCTTCGGTTATCCACGTTGGACTTTAAAAGTTTTGGTTTGTTCTCAAAATGGAGTCCTTACATGGCAGATATGAAGACATTCTTGGGCTACCTTGTAAAAAGACTGCTTGACTCAGAAATGGCCTGCTTGGCCCAAGATCCATCTGCCAGCAGCAAAACAGGTAATATGCCTTTAGTGCAACATGGAGCTTAGGTGTTCTGACCTTCCATGAGAAGAGACTTGAACAGACACATTAAGAGATTTAAAACTTGGTGAGAAATCTGTATATCTGAGTGTCATGAAGAAGAAATAGGAAATACACAGTACAAGTGTGAACCCATATATGTGTCATACCTATATTCACTTACACAGTGGGTGCTTGCTTCAGGTTGTTTCTGCCTCTCCTTTGTAAGGTGAAGTACAAAGAGATAGGTTTCAGTCTCCAACTCTTTCTTCCTATTATTTATCTCATTAAGAGTATTTAAGTTTTTATTTTTAAAAAATGCGTGTTATAAAATTGTCCATGACATTGTGTTATAATAAAACTTCTTCAATTTAAGAAATTTCATGGCAGCAAATGAAAACTGAAACGTGTTTAGTTATATTAAACATGTTGTTTGTATGTCACCATAGGTTTATGAATATACAGATAATAAGTAGATTTTCTATATAGTTATCAATGATCTTGACAAAGGGTGGACTTGTTTCTTCTTTTTCTTAATTGAAGTATAGTTGATGTACAATATTATATAAGTAACAGGTGTATAATATAGTGATTCACAATTTTTAAAGGTTATACTCCATTTATAGTTATTATAAAATATTGGCTATATTCCCTGTGTTGTACAGTATATCTCTGTAGCTTATTTTATACCTAATAGTTTGTACCTCTTAACCTCCTACCCTTATATTGCCCCTCTCCCTTCCCTCTCCCCACTGGTAACCACTAGTTTGTTCCCTATATCTGTGAGTCTGCTTCTTTTTTGTTATATTCACTAGTTTATTTTTTAGATTCCACATATAAGTGGTATCATATAGCATTTGTCTTTCTCAGTCTGACTTATTTCACTTAGCATAATGCCCTCCAAACCCTCCATATGTTGCTGCATATGGAACATTTTCATTCTTTTTTATTGTGTGTATGTGTGTGTGTGTGTGTGTGTGTGTGTGTGTGTATGCCACATCTTCTTTATCCATTCATCTGTTGATGGACACCTAGGTTGCTTCCATATCTTGGCAATTTTAAATAATGCTGCTATGAACATTGGGGTGCATAGTATCTTTTCGAATTAGTGCTTTTGTTTTTTTTGGATATACACCCGGGAGTGGAATAGCTGGATCGTATAGTAGTTCTATTTTTAGTTTTTTGAGAAACCTCCATACTGTTTTTCACAGTGGCTGCACCAATTTACATTCCCACCAACAGTGTACAAGGGTTCCCTTTTCTTCACATCTTCGTTAACATTTGGTATTTGTGTTCTTTTTGCTGATAGCCATTGTGACAGGGGAGAGGTGATATCTCATTGTGGTTTTGATTTACATTTCCCTGATGATTAGCAATGTTGAGCATTTTTTCATGTGCCTGTTGGCCATCTCCATTTGATGGGCTTGTTTCTTGTCAATAAAAATTTTGCTTTGTTTTAGTGCTAAGATCCCTACATTCAGTAATCGTCCAGCTCTTTAAGCCATGGATACTGGTTTTAGAGGACAATGAAAGGTAAATAGTTTTTCTGATATTCAAATTTCTTTAAAATTTATGGACAAAGTTCTGATGGTGTTTTGGTCCAGCTGATGATTCACAGATTTGATTTTAAATTTAGAGAACGCTTCTTTACAAAGTAAACTTAAGACATTTTCTGTTTTTGGAACTGTTAGTCAGATTGATCAGAGCTATTGATTTTGAAGCAAAACTGGACACTCATTTCCAGTTTTCCACAATAAAGAAGTTGAATGAGGTTGGTATTTAATTTCAGAAAAACGGATGTTGTTCTCCTGAATTAGGTTTTGATAATATAACACTGCAAAATATGAGGCTAACTTGATTTTACCTGGTATCAGTTATTTTTTTGGAACTAAGTTGGCTTTCAAATTACTGGGTGGGAATTGCTGTTTTAACATGAACTCTGCAACTAAATGAAAGCATTATTTCACAAGCATTTAAAACAGAGGTGTAGAGCTGTCCAAATGCAAGGAGTTGCCTTACGAGTCTTTTTTCCTCTAAAAGCAAACAAAAGGTAGATGTCCAGAGTTCTGTAAGAATTACACAGTATATATCACAGTATTTAAAGTGTTTTCATAAGTATGAATTAATCTGATCCTGAGATTCAGAAAACTTGAATGTCTTGCTCAAATCCCACAGCTGGTGAGGGCTAGACTGGGACCAGGGTAGAGCTTTGACCCCCATGTCCAGATTGTTTGTGTCATCCAGGCTGCTTCAAGAGCCCATTGAGGGAAACAGAAAAAGTTCTGGGTCTTTGCTTTTCCCAGAGGGCTATCCTTAGACAATCCACAAGCTTCAGGATTTTGTGGTGACCATGAGACTGCTTACCATAATTTAGATTTCCTGTTTATTTCCAGGAAGAACTAATGGAATTTATTTTTATATTGAACTTTCTATACCAGATTCAGAAACTAATAATTTCATATAAAGAGTTTATCCTTTGGTTATTTCCTCTCTGTTCATTTTTGACCATCTTTTTTTACATGACTTTTCATCCCCCATGCTTTAGGTAGAGAAAGCCGTCTTCTAAGGCATTCGAAATGTAACCAAGATACACAAGGGATGGGTTTATGGGCATAAATTGGATGTGTTGTAAAAGGTGTTAATTTAATAGTTATTTAGATAGCACACTTCTGAAACTTAATTACATTGGAATAAAGGTTAGGAAGGAAAGTAAATAAAATTATATGATTGATATTAAAAGCTACAATTCACCTCCAGGAATTTATAGTCTTTAAAGTGCTCTAAATGTGTCTTAGGGCTACATAACACAGAGTTTTCTAGAACTTAGGCAAACCCCAGACTCTGGGACGTACAGTAATTTAATCATAGTGTTTCCTTTCTAAGTGTGTGTTTCTTTTATTTAAAGCAGCCAACGACATTACCCCTGGCTGGAGAGTGATTCTGTGGTGGCCTCAAGCATCGTGCAGTTGTTCACTGATTGCATTGACTCATTGCACCAGAGTTTTAAAGGTAGGAAGGTGTTATATCATGTCTCTGGTTAGTTTTCACTTTTTCCTTAAGTAATTCAGTTAATCTTTTGCCTCTGCTTTCCTACTTTATTTACTTTTACTTTATTTGGTAGGCTGTCATCTTTGACCAAACAAAGGTCACCCATACAATTCTTCAGTGTGAAGTGTGTAACCTCTTATCTTTGTCGGGAGATAGTGCTGAGTGTCATCAGTTATGACTTTCTCTTTTCAAATATTGTCTTTCCCCCGTGGTGAACCTCATTCTATCTTCTGTGACTTTTCACTTTTTTGCTGTGTTTTCTTCTGCTTCATTTTGAGCAAATTCTTTTTTTTTTGGCCACACCGAGTGGATTGTGGGATCTTAGTTCCCCAACCAGGGATTGAACCTGCACCCTCGGCAGTGAAAGTGCAGAGTCCTAACCACTGGACTGCCAGGGAATTCCCCTGGGCAAATTCTTGCGATCTCTCTTCCAGCTTACTCCATCTCTTCAGCTATGTCTAGTCTGCTTTAAAAAAAATCCATTGAATTTTTCATTTCAGTTTCTAGAAGTAATGTTTGTTTATAAAATTTATCCAGATCCTTTTAAAAAATATTTATTTATTTTTAAAATATTATTTATTTATTTATTTTTGATTGTGTTGGGTCTTCGTTGCTGCGCGCGGTCTTTCTCTAGTTGCGGAGAGCAGGGGCTACTCTTCATTGTGGTGCACGGGCTTCTCATTGCGGTGGCTCATCTTTGTTGTGGAGCACAGGCTCTAGGCGTGCGGGCTTCAATAGTTGTAGCACACGGGCTCAGTAGTTGTGGCTCGCGGGCTTAGTTTCTCCGCGGCATGCGGGATCTACCCGGACCAGGGCTCGAACCCGTGTCCCCTGCATTGGCATGTGGATTCTTAACCACTGCGCCACCAGGGAAGTCCCTATCCAGATCCTTTTTGATAGCACCTTCTTTCTTTAATTTAAAATTTCAATTTTTATTACTTTAAAATGTTTAAACATACTTACTTTCCTTTATGAGCTGTATGCAGTAATTCCATCATCTCAAGTTTCTGTTGGGGGGTGGCTCATGCTTCTGTTTGATGTTCCTTCAGAGGCTTGTTTCCTTGTGTATTTTGTAATTTTCTATTGTGAGCCCATATTTAGAGAGACTTTATCTGTGGAAATTCCATGAGGACTAGGATGAGGGTGTATGCCTCCAGGGAAGATCTGCATTTGTTGCCATTTGGCTGTGTGTAATTCCTTGGCTTTGGGTTTCTCACATTACACAGATACATGAAATCAAACCCCATACTCAGTTATCACAATCACCTTTCTTGCCTCCTTGACTCCCAGTCCAGGCTAAGGCAGAGAAGATCCGTTCCCCTCCCCCCTTATCTGCCCTTTCAGTGAGGGTGTAGTCCTTAGAAGATCTTGTTTTCTGTTTCCCTGTGCTGTTGAAAACCCCACATAAGCAAACAGCCCCAGGGCAACTGAGGCTTCCGCATCAGTTTAATACTCTGCTTTCCTAGTCTCTGCTTCTGACCTCTTTTCTTCCACTGAATGTATGTAGCTGTGCATTTTCAGAGTTGTTGTATTTTACTTAGTGTATCTAAATGTTTTGTATTGGGAGGCTTGTAAGGATATTAGGTCTACCCAACCCAGATTCTTGCAGTAGCCTCCTAACTGTCCTTCCTATCTCATTTCTGTTCCTGCCTATTTACTAGATTGATTTTCCAAAAATTCTGTTTGTATGCTATTATATTCTTATTCAGAAACTTTTAAATGTAATAATGTTTTAGCTCAGCATTCAAATGTGTCTGGCTCAGAGCACTTCAACATTATATGATGGTTTTTTTATGGAAGCATTCCATTCAGCCATACTGCTCTACTCACTGTTCCCTAAAAGTCTTGGATCTTCCCTCTGCCACTTCTTTGCTTATGCTGATTCCACTACCTGGATGAAGCCTCGGGCCCTTTATATTCTCCTGCATATCTGTTTATGTGCATACATTTCTCTCCTGCCTCTAAATCTTTATAGCACATTGTTGCGGTTTGAATCCTTGGGAAGCAGACGCCGTGATGGAGCCAGAATGCTGAGATTTATTTGGGGTAATGCCTGTGAAAATAAGAGGGAGAGGAATAAGGGTGGGCAAGGAAAGCCTTCAGACCCTGGTGCAGGCCTAACACCCGTGAAAGGGAGAGTAGGAAGAGTCTCAGCCTGCAGGGCAGCTCTGAGAAAGTATTGGCCAGATGGTTAGGGAGTTCTAGTGCGAAGATTCTTTATTGAGGATCCTACGTTGGGCGGAAGCAGCGAGGTCTGTGCTTAGTTGTTGGCGGAGGACTACTTGGGAGGAGGATGGCCTCGACTCAGGTGCTGAAGGTGCTGTGGCCTGATCTGTGGCAAGTTCTGTTTGAAGGGAGATCTGAGTGGCGCACCTCCGTGGCTACCATGTGTTTATGTGGCACTGAGTCCTGGAGTTAACAATATGTCATCCAGTATTTTATATACAATATATATAGTAGATAACATATCAGATAATAGACTATATATTATAATATGTATAAATACATATAGCAGTTATATATATGTTATAATATAAAATAGTATATCATCCAATATGTTATATATATACAAAAATAGACTTTTTTTTTAGTGTCGTTTTAGGTTCACAGCAAAACTGAGCAGAAAGCACAGAGAGTTTCCATATACCCTTACCTCCCTGCTCCGCATGCATAGCCCCCTCCCCACCCACTATCACCATCCCCCACCAGAGCGGTACATTTGTTATAGCCGACGAACCTACACTGACACATTATTACCCAAAGTCCATAGTACATTAGGATTCATGCTGGGGCTTGTACATTCTCTGGGTTTGGATAAATGTATAATGATGTGTGTCCACCATTACAGTATCATACAGAGTAGTTTCACTGCCCTAAATATCCTCTGTGCTGTCTATTCATCCTTCCCCCACCCCAGCCTTTGGCAACCACTGATTTCTTTTACTTTCTCCATAGTCTTAGCTTTTTTAGAATGTCATATAGTTAGAATCATTCATTATGCAGCTTTCCAGATGGGCTTCTTTCGCTTAGTATATGCACTTAGGTTCCTCCATGTCTTTCAAGACTTGATAGCTCATTTTTTAGTGCTGAATTATACACCATTGTCTGGATGTACCTCATCCAGCTTTTTTTTTTTTTTTTTTTTAAATATTTATTTATTTATTTGGCTGCGTTGGGTCTTAGTTGCACCACGCGGGATCTTTTGTTGCGGTGTGCGGGCTTCTCTCTAGTTGAGGCGCACTGGCTCCAGGGCACACAGGCTTAGTAGCTGCGGTGCACACGGGCTCTCTAGTTGTGGCACACGGGCTTAGTTGCTCCGCAGTTGCCCCGCGGCATGTGGGATCTCAGTTCCCTGACCAGGGATCGAACCCACGTCCCCTGATTGGAAGGTGGATTCTTTACCACTGGACCACCAGGGAAGTCCCCATCTAGTATTTTTGATTGACCTTTTACATATCTGATCTCCTCCCTGTTCCCCCCTCCCCCCGCCCCCGTTATAAGATATAAACTCTAGGCACAGAAACATTCTTCTTTTTATCTCTCCCCAACCCAAGACTTAGGACAGTGCTGTACTCTGAGTGTCTACTTGATAAAAGTATTGGTTCAGTGAGTAACACATGTGAGTAACACATGAAATCCTAATAGCACTCACTTTTTTTTTTCTTCTATTGGAAAGGTAGACTTCTAGCTGCATATTACCATCCACAACATATTTAAACTTTTACATTTAAAAGTTTCTGAATAAGAATATAATAGCATACAAACAGAACAGAACATATATAGTCTAAAGGTGCAAGCACTCTCACAGGCCCATGTATATAAAATAAAAAAGTGGCCTAGGAATAGGAGAGCACACAGATAACATTAAGAATTGGCAGCTCAATTCAGAGAGAGGAAACAGAAGAACTATGCACAGCAAGATGAAGAAGTATTAAATTATAGCCTTTTAGTGAGATCGTCTGATTCAGCTCTCTGTTTTTATTGATGAGAAAAATGAGGACCTGAAAAGCAAAATGAATTCATCTGAGGTCACAGAACTTATTTGTGTCTGGGCTGGGACTAGAGACGCTCGGCCTGGTCCTAAGAGATTACCTCCTAGACATCTTCTCCTACGTATCCATCCTAATTTAAACAAAACTATCTTTTTTTATCCATATTTAAACAAATGCTACTCTTCACCCCTGTCTTAAAAGGTTGTTAAAAACATACGTCACTGTTTCATGAGGACTGGGGATTGAGGGCACAGGAATGTTAGCAGTGATAAGTTGACTGGTACCGTGTGTTGATGCTCATTAGTCATTTTTCAAAAGTCCGTGTTGAGAAACTCCCATCAGGTTTCTGCTCTCGTTGTATGTGGCTCTCTCTTCTTTGACCAAATTCCATTCCTTTGCTTAGAACCAGAAAGTCTGAAGAAATTTGTTTCAGACTAAATGCTCCTGAGGGCACTAAAGTAATTGATACTCGTGAGGATAATACTGAGTGATTCAGGTTACAGAAGAGTGTGAAATTTGTTTTAGAGTGACTTACTTGAATGACAGTTAACAGTCTAGTTTTACTGCACCAAGGGTTAAGATTTAGTCATTTGGAACATTTCCTTTTTTTTTAAAAAAATTATCTATTTAGGCTGTGTTGGGTCTTTGTTGTTGTGCATGAGCTTTCTCTACTTGTGGCGAGTGGGGGCTACTCTTCGTTGCGGTGCGCGGGCTTCTCACTGCGGTGGCTTCTCTTGTTGCGGAGCACGGGCTCTAGGCACGTGGGCTCAGTAGTTGTGGCTCGTGGGCTCTAGAGCGCAGGCTCAGTAGTTATGGCGCACTGGCTTAGTTGCTCCGCGGCATGTGGGATCTTCCCGGACCAGGGATCGAACCCGTGTCTCCTGCATTGGCAGGCGGATTCTTAACCACTGCGCCACCAGGGAAGTCCCTGGAACATTTCCTTTCGAGGAACATTCGATTTCTCCAAGGTGCCAAAGGAATGAGGTGTCAAATGCATGAGACTGAATTTATGCTGAAGGCAACAGACTGAAGGGATGCCTAGAGTTGGTTGTGGTTGTGGAAGTGTATTTGAGTTAAAAAGTCATATATTTAGGAGTTTTAGAGAAAAACTGTTCACCCCTGCCATCTCCCTCACACCAGCTGCTCCTCCCAGTTACCCAAGTAAGTAAATTACCATTCTTTATTATTACTCTGCCGTCACGTTTTTCCCTGGTATGTGAAAATCTTTGAAACTGGGTGATTATTGAGAACGTTAGGTTTTAGACGTTTAGTTCAAATTTGTGTTTTGTGTTAGTTTTTTATTTATTTGTTTTAAAGATAAACCAAAAGGTCTTCAGCTATATTTTCTTTTTCAATTTTAGATAAGCTCTTGCCCGGTGATGACGGAGCCCTTCGGTTACACCTGATGCATTATTGTGAAGCATGTACAGCACCCAAAATGCCAGAGTTCATTCTGTATGCTTTTCACAGTGCCTACCAGAAGCTCCCATGGAGGGACCTGCATCCTGACCAGATGCTCATGGAGGCCTTCTTCAAGGTAAGCCCTTCACTCTCTATGTCACAGCCTGGCTTCTTGGGAGCAACCTGTTCAGTGTGGGTTTCAGGCCCAGTTGCAGTGGGTGACAGTGTGGACCCTGCCCGAATTCTGTATCGCCCAGACAGTGCTTGTGTAAAGCAGCATCCTATGGACATCATTTCACTGTGTTAGTAGATGACTGGACAGCATTTACAGGACCATTTTTAAAACCCAGAGAAAGATTTTTGTCTGTAATATGGCAGTCATCCCCTAGACTTCGGTGATATTGTCATGTGAATACATAGTTTAATCACTTTGTCACACTCAATCTTGGCGTTTCTGTGAATGCATGTTTTTCTAGGATAATATCATTAAAACTGCTTCTTGTTAAATGTTCTATTAAAGTAGAATGTAAATCGGTACTCAAACCATTAGTTTCTTTAAGCAGTTATGTAAGGGGATATTAGGTTGTAGGAGACAGAAGTACATTGTAACAACCAGTAATGCATCATAATCATATAAAGACCGGAAATGGCCTGTAAAAAGTCCCAATAAGTGTGCGGGAGTTTTTGCAGTAGAAGCAATAGTTACGGAAAACAGGTACAGTAGTGTCACTTACATACCAGTCAGGCATTTCTGTTGTTCTTAAGTTTTTGTTTTAAAAAAACTTTTAATCTTGTCTTAGCTTTTTATGATCATTTCAGTTTATTTGTTCATAGTCACCAGTTCATTTCTGTTTACTCATAACCTAATTCACATTTATTATTGAGACACTTTAAGTGCTTTTTAAAAAAATTTTTTTAAATTTTATTTATTTTTATATTTATTTATTTATTTTTGGCTGTGTTGGGTCTTCGTTTCTGTGCGAGGGCTTTCTCTAGTTGCGGCAAGCGGGGGCCACTCTTCATCGCGGTGCACGGGCCTCTCACTATCGCGGCCTCTCTTGCTGCGGAGCACAGGCTCCAGATGCGCAGGCTCAGTAGTTGTTGCTCACGGGCCCAGCTGCTCCGTGGCATGTGGGATCTTCCCAGAGCAGGGCTCGAACCCATGTCCCCTGCACTGGCAGGCAGACTCTCAACCACTGCGCCCCCAGGGAAGCCCTAAGTGCTTTTTTAAAAAAATTATTATTTATTTGTTTATTTTTGGCTGCGTTGGGTCTTCGTTGCCGTGTGCGGGCTTTCTCCAGTTGCTGCGAGCGGGGACTACTCTTCATTGTGGTGCACGGGCTTCTCATTGCAGTGGCTTCTCTTGTTGCAGAGCACGGGCTCTAGGTGCGCGGGGCTTCAGTAGTTGTGGCACGTGGGCTCTAGAGCGCAGGCTCAGTAGTTGTGGTGCACGGGCTTAGTTGCTCCGCGGCATGTGGGATCTTCCCGGACCAGGGTTCGAACCTGTGTCTCCTGCATTGGCAGGCGGATTCCCAACCACTGAGCCACCAGGGAAGCCCCTAAGTGCTTTAATTACTGCAGATCCATAGTTATTTATGACAATTAGTAAAATGTACTGCAGTCTTTTAGTGCTGTAAGTGGAGACCCCACCCACTGCTGCTCTTGTCAGCCACTCCTCTGTAGCTGAGCTCTAAGGAAAGCTGAGGACAGTCATCTTAGTGAAGTACAAGGTTAAGAATGATTTTATAGCTAGGTTTAGCCTATGAGACAGGCACAAAGTAGGTATTCATCATCATTATGAATATGGAATTGAACCTTTGTTTAAAGAGCTGTAAGAGAGCGTTTAAGTAAGAGTGCAGCTTTAGCTATATGACAGATTAAATAGAATGGTCTATAAAGGGATGCTATAGACTTTGTATCTCTAGGAGTTTTAGTCTAATGATAGATGACTTTGCCCTGCCCAGAAGCTGGGAACCTTTCAGTTCCATGAGTCTTGCTGGCATAGTAAAGTATGTTTGTGAGGGGGTCGAGGGTGAAGATAGAGAACAAATTATAAAGGAGGATGAACAATCATTTTCTAAAAGGGAAAATGAGCAAATAGCATGATATAATGATGGTACTAATTGGAAGACATGAATCATCAAATTCCACTGATTGCAATTTTATAAATGGAGTTGAGCTTTTTAATCTTCTTTTTAAAGGAAAAATTTATAGCTAGCCATGTTTTATTTTAAACAGACTTGAAATAGGCTTATAAGAGATAACTTTGATATTGATTATATACTTTATAATACATTTGCCCCCCATCCCCAATATATTTTAAATGGGATAATTAAACATTATGCAGTCATCAAAAATTATAAAGACTAATGATATGGGGATATATTTATAACACAACATTACACTAAAAAGGCCATATAAAAATTATATATGCTAATATAGTAGGTCTCAAAGTATGGTCCTAGGGCCAGCAACATCAGTACCACCTGGGAACTTGTTAGGAAGACAAATTCCTGCTCCTACTCCAGATATAGGACATTAAAAATTCTATGGGTACCCCCCAACCCCCATCCCACGCAAGTCCTCCAGGTGGTTCTGATGCACACTTGGCTTTGGAAACCAGTGACTAGTAGATACATCACCTTTGTCCTGCCCAGCACATCTGAGGACTGTGGTAGGCTCCCTTGAGCACCAGTGACTAACTGTGGCAGGGATTTGCCACCCTGGCTGGAACTAGGGAAGATAATTCCTTTCCTGTTAAGAATTAGTGGAATAGGGACTTCCCTGGTGGCACAGTGGTTAAGAATCGCCTGCCAATGCACAGGACACAGGTTCGATCCCTGGTCTGGGAAGATCCCACATGCTGCGGAGCAGCTAAGCCAATGCTCCACAACTACTGAGCCAGCGCTCTAGAGCCCGCGAGCCACAGCTACTGAGCCTGCGTGCCACAACTACTGAAGCCCGCACGCCTAGAGCCCGTGCTCTGCAACAAGAGAAGACACAGCAACGAGAATCCCACGCATGGTGACGAAGAGTAGCCCCCGCTCACTGCAACTAGAGAAAGCCCACATGGAGCCACAAAGACCCAACACAGCCAAAAATAAAAATAAATAAAATAAATTAAAAAAAAAAAGAATTAGTGGAATAAATAATGAACTCCAAACAAGCTGAAAGGTGTTCCATACATTGAACATGGAAGGAAAAATATCATAATCTAAATCTCTGAGGGCAGAAGGGTTATGAATGATTTTTATAATCTGGGAAAAAAGTATAATTTAAAAGATATATAATTTAGAAAACATTGATTTCTATACATTTTCAGGATACATAGCTAAAAACATTGTTTCCTTTTAGGTGGAACGAGGAAGCCCCAAGAGCTGCTTCTTGTTTCTGGGGTCTGTCCTCTGTGACGTCAACTGGGTCAGTGTGCTCTCTGATGCCTGGAGTCCCAGTCCCCCCCCAGAGACCCGGAGCATGATTGTCTGCCTCCTTTTCATGATGATTTTACTGGCAAAGGAAGATCAACTGGTGGATCAAACAGTAAGTTTGGAGAGCCTGTGATAAACACTTGGCAAGGCTCTCTAGATCCTCACTCTGTATGAAGTTGTGGTTTATAAGTTGTTTCCCTAGTGCCTCTTTCAGTGCGAATATATGTATGGCATACGGATGTGCCTTCAACTAGGTGCCTGATTTTCTTTTATAGTTCATAGTCTAAGGGAACCACACCAAATATAAAAATCAATTTCAATTTACATCTCCTTAATTGCTTGTTCTACCACCAGATCATAGAGTTCCTTTGAAAATTGGGTTCTGAATGCTTATAAATCTTAATGTGTTTTGCCAAAACTTTGGTTATTACTTTCACGAGTACTCCTAACTTGAGCAGGTACTTATTTGACTTCTTAACTCTTCTCTGCTCATCATAGGCCATGTTAGTGGTCACTCCATAGACTAGGTAGAGATGCATATCTGGAAAAAATGGGAGCTCTGGAACTAAAGGAATGTGTGTTTCATTTTTAGGATTCTCCTCTACTTACTCTCCTTGGACAGACAAGCTCACTCTCGTGGCATCTTGTGGATATTGTGTCATATCAGAGTGTGCTAGGTTATTTCAGCAGCCATTACCAGCCATCCGTCATCCTGGCAAAGGAATCTTCTGCTGAGTTAATTGTGAAGCTCCTAAAAGTGTCTGCAGGTCTTTCCGTTCCTACTGACAGCCAGAAACATCTTGTAAGTTAAGTGGGTCCTTTAGAAGGCAGAGTGTGCTTCAGGGCTGGTAGTAGTGTAAGTGCTACTGAGGACTGTCTCGAATCCTGCGACGACTCAATAGAAAAAGTTGGAGGATGTATATCATTTTGGCCTCTTGGGTCTTTCAGTTTCATTTATTTCTTCTGGTAAGCCTTTACCTACTAGCAGTGTCACATGCTAACAAGAGGTGAAAAGGATTGAGGGCCGACAGTGAGCTGTGGGTTTACTGATTTGAATGTCATTGGCAGCAGAATGGCAGCAAGTTATGAGCATGAGTTTGAGGTCTGACAAACTCACATCCCCAGCTCACTGCCATTCTGACCTTGGTTTTCTCACCTGATTTGGAAATAATAATACCTTGCCTTCAAAGTGTTGTGAGGATTAGATCAGAAAATGAACATAAAAGTTTTTGGAAAAGTTCCTGACAAGTACTTAGTGTGTAGTTAATGTTGTTATTAATGTAATAAAAACTACTACTGGGATTTGGGAGAACATGGGTTCTGGTCTAAGTATTACCAAAGATTTTTATTTCCCCAACACAGGGTCTGTCCTCATATGACTCACTGCTCTGTCCTCTCCCAGTGCAGTGCTGTGCTCCCAGGGAATATCCAGTTAACACTGCTTGCATGGATTCATTTGAATGATCCTTTTTTTATTGTCAGGATGCAGTTCCAAAATGCCAAGCTTTCACTCATCAGATGGTACAATTCCTCATCTCCCTGGAACAAAATGGAAAAATCACGTTAGCAGTCCTTGAACAGGAAATGTGTAAGCTCTTGGATGATATCATAGTTTTTAAACCACCTGGTAAGTGACTATGGTGGAGTCATGTATTCACTCAGTAAATGAATTCCTGCTATGTATAAGGCATCTTGAGATCAGGAAGATGGTCAGGACACTGTCATTCCTGTTTACAGAGAAGCAGTGGTCAGAGAGATGACCATAGGGACACTTGTCATCTCAGCACTGGCGGAGGTGGGTGGCATGAATGGTAAGAAGTTGAGGAGGCATAGACACTGTCAGTTGCTGGTGTGAGGTTAACTGGACTGAGGGCTAAGTTAGATGACTAGGTTAACTGGACTGAGGGCTAAGTTAGATGACTAGATATAATGATTGGGAGATAACCAGAGAGCATCCATTGAGCAGCATTCCTGGACGTTTTGGCTCCTAACTGGAGGGCACTTCAGAATCACCTGTAGGCTTGTAAAGAAACTTCATGTGAGAACTTGTGTTCCTAGCAGTTTGGTGGACTGGACATCCTGATTGCCTCTCCTGCTGAAAACAACTAAGGATGCTGGATGAAATGTTTTTAAGAAACCAAAAATTAAACTTATTGACAAGGTGGCAGAAAATCTCAGAAGTCAGAAACTAAGTAAAAGGAGGAACCCATAAAAGTAGATGGAGTACTGAGGCTGGCTTTTACCTTGAATGCTTTTGCTGACTGACACTCCTTAGATTAGGGGAGATGATAAAGCCCAGGGCCTGCCTAAGATGGGATCCTGAAAGGACCTCCCATGCATTACCACACAGGATGGCATACTCAGGATAAGGATGAGTTAGAAATGAACCTGCCCTGAAAAAGGAAGACAACAATCCTTAGATTCATTAAACCCAGCAAACCCCAAGCAGGGTAGATAGAAAGAAATTCACACCTGTACATACTGAAGTGAAACTGCAGAAGCACCGGGGACAAAGGAACAACATTTACAAGGACAGCCGGCTTCTCACTGGCAACAGAGGAAGCTGTAAGATAGTGGAATGACACCTTCAATGTGCTGTGAGGAGATGACTTGTAACCTGGGATTGTAAACTAAGAACAACCATCTTTCAAGGATGAGAATGAAATAAAGATGTTTTCCTTGAAACGTGAGCGTGTTTGTCCCAGTGGACATCACTAAAGGAAGTACTAAATAAAGCATGTTCTTTAGGTAGAAGTAGAGTGATCACAAGTGAAAGGCTTGAATTGCAAGAAGGAAAAGTAAGCAGAGAAAGTAGTGAAATGTGGGTAAATATAAACAAAAACTGCCTATATAAAACTACAGTAATCATCATTGAGGGGTTTAAAAAGCAAACGCTAACATTAAATTATATGACCACAAGTATATGTAAGTTAGGAAGGAGGTTGAGTTAAAAGCATTCTAAGGTTTTAATATTGTTTGAGGGGGGTCAAGAAATTGATTAAATTTATGTCTTCATAGAATATGAATGGTAAAAATTCTAAGCAATTCACCGAAAGAGCAGAAATAAAATATGTAAGTTCTAAGTTAGTAGAAGGAGATAAGGATTGGCCAGGACTTCCCTGGTGGCACAGTGGTTAAGAATCTGCCTGCCAATGCAGGGGACACGGGTTTGATCCTTGGTCCAGGAAGGTCCCACATGCCGTGGAGCAGCTAAGCCCATGTGCCACAACTACTGAGCCTGTGCTCTAGAGCCCGCGAGCCACAACTACTGAGCTCACATGCCACAACTACTGAAGCCTGCGCGCCTAGATCCCACGCTCCGCAGCAAGAGAGGCCACTGCAATGAGAAGCCCATGCACCGCAACGAAGAGTAGCCCCAGCTCTCTGCAACTAGAGAAAGCCCACACACAGCAATGAAGACCCAACGCAGCCAAAAAATAAATAAATTAATTAATTAAATTAAAAAAAAAAAAAAGGATTGGCCAAATTTTGTTCAATCCAAAGAAGGCAAGAAACATGGAGAAGGTAAGAAAAATAGCCAAAATAAAAAGATAAAATTTAAATATATCGGTAAAGGTAAATGGACTGATGCTCAGGTTAAAAGACGAAGATTGTCAGACTGGATTAATAATCAACAACATCCAGTTTTTTATGTATTTATTTTTTTAAATTTTATTTTAGTTGTGGCGCATGGGCTTAGTTGCTCCGCGGCCTGTGGGATCCTCCCAGTCCAGGGCTTGAACCTGTGTCCCCTGCACTGGCAGGCGGATTCCCAACCACTGCGCCACAACAGAAGCCCCAACATCCAGTTTTAAGCTGTTTATAAGAAGTATATCTAAAGCATAGGATATAGAAAGCTTTCTACAAGGCAGTCACATTAGATATTAAAATAGAAAGCTGGTACAGCTATATCAGTATGAGACAGATAGGACTGTAAGGCAGAAAACATTACCAAGCCAGACAATCTCTTGTGTGTGTTCCTGCCCTTAAGTTGCATGAAAAACACATATATACATAAAAAACACATATTACTTACATAAATAAATAAGAAAAAAGCATTATTAGAAATGAAGAGAGTCGTTGGAAATTGATACAAGGGTTCAATTCACCAGGAAGAAAATGCATAAGGTGAAAATTGACAGAACTAGGAAGAGAAATGTCAAATTTGCTCACAGTGAGGGATTTTGACCCATGTCTCACACTAACTGATGGATCAGGTAGACAGAAAATCAGTAAGGCTATAGGATGTCTGAATAGCACAGCTGGATGTAATGAGTATGTAGAGAATAATATACCCTGTAAGTGCAGAATGCACACTGTATCAGTCTCACATTGAACAGTTAAGAAACTTGACCCATTACTAGGGTTAAAGCACATCTCAATCAATCCCAAAGGACTGGTATCAGATAGACCACATATTCTAACCACAGTGCAATGAACTTAAAAATCAGTAACAAAATATAACCAGGAGGGAAAAAACTATACATTGGAAATTAAGAAGCAAACTTTTAAATAACTGATGACCAAAGGAACAATAACAGAAATTTAAAATATTTAGAACTGAATAAAAAAAACAGAACATCAAAACTTGTGGGATTCAGCTAAAGTGAAACTTAATTTCATGGCCTTAAATGTTTATATTAAAATTTCTAAAAGCTGAAAATTAATTAGATAAACACTGAGCTTAAGAAATTATAAAAAGAACCACAAAATATAACCAAAATCTGCTTAGAAAGAAAGAGATAATAAAGAGAAGATAAATAGGAGGAGGCTAAGGGTGAACAATGAAACTGGTAAATGTATAGGAAAATCTAAATGAAATCTGACTCTATAGAACAGTAATAGTAATGTGTTGTTGGGTTATGGTAACAGTAGGGAAGGTAATAGGAAATTAGCATTGTCTGGGAACCAGTTAACATTAGACTTTGAAAAATCAAGAATGCATGTTGTAATTTGTAAGATAACCACTATGAAAATGTTAAAAGAATATTTGTTTAATTTCCAAACTAAAAGAAAGAAAAAGTAGAATAATAAGAAATAATCCAAAAAAAGGAAATAAAAGAAAAAGGAATGTAGAATTGGAGGGACAAATTGGAAGCATATAGTAAGATAGTAGATTTAGACCCACTCACATCAGTAATTACATTAAATATGAATGACTAAGATTGTCACACTGGATAAAATAAGGAAGAAAAAGACAATCCAGTAGAAAAAAATGAACAAGACCCTTAAATTGACATTCTACAAAAGAGAATATTCAAATAACCAATAAACATATGAAAACATGCTAAACCTTGTTAATATTTAGGGAAATGCAAATTAAGAACTTGATGGCATACTCTATCACATCCACCAGATTAGCTAAAATTAAAAAGTTTTCAATACCAAGTGTTGGTGAGGATGTGGATCAGTGTAACTCTCATATACTGCTGATCACAGAGTAAATTGGTACAACCATTTTTAAACGTTTGACATCATCTACTAGTTTGCATATCCCTCGGCTCGGGATATGCAAACTAGTTAAAAGAAAAAAAAGAAAGAAGAATTAGCAGGCAATACTGGAGAAATTGATTTAGAGTTGGTCATATGTAACTGGGCCATGAAGATTGAATAATAGTCAGGCAAAGGAGTGAAGGGCGTTCTAGAAAGATCTTAATCAGAAGAGTGATGGGATCAGTTCTGGTTTTTAAGAACGACATTTGTTGGCTGTGTTGATGATGAATGGGAAGGGGAGAGGCTGCGATCTATTAGGAGGCTTATTGCAATCATTTTTTGTTCCCATGAGTCATAATTAAAAGATATATTAAAATCGCTATTCACAGATGCAAACTGTTATATATAGAATGGATAAACAACAAGGTTCTACTCTATAGTACAGGGAACTAAATTCAATATCCCGTGGTAAACCATAATGGAAAAGAATATGAAAAAAATGTATATATGTATGTATATATGTATAACTGAGTTACTTTGCTGTATAGCAGTAATTAACACAACATTGTAAATCAACTGTACGTCAATAAAAAAATAAAATTTTTTTAAAAATCAGAAAAAAAATTTATTCACCTGGAATTCAGAGATAAGGCCTTTATTACCAAGAATATTTATACATAAAAAAGTAGATTCACACACATTTAGTGCTTAAAAAATTCCTTGCTTGATAATCAGTAGATCTTATGATAACATTAAGTTAGGGTTTATTGTACACTGTGCAAGTGGGTGAATTTGGTTTGATGGGTGTGATAAGACCTCCCCACTCATGTTGACATAAATACCAAAGCCTCGAGGTGAGAAAGCCACAATTCTGTTCCCTTGAAACAATGAACCCAACTCAAGGAGAATTAGAAAAAGTTGGCAAAAATTATGCCTGATGAAGGGAATTCCCTGGTCGTCCAGTGGCTAAGACCCTGCAATTTGACTGCCGAGGGCCGCAGGTTCAATCCCTGGTCGGGAAACTAAGATCCCGCAAGCTGCGCGCCACAGACGAAAAAGAAAAAACAAATAAAAATAAAGTGAAGTGTACAATTCAAAAATTATGCCTGATGAATAGTTTTCTCAACACACCCTCAGTGAAAAATATTTTCTATTCTTGGATGTGAAGAAGGAATCTACCTCAGTCACTTATTTGCAGTTCTCTTTTAAAATGAATTTGCTCTTTTTCTTGTGTTGTATTCTTTTTTTCACCTTTTAATATTTTGGAAAGACCCAGTCTGTGCATTTTTCTTATTTAAAAAACAAAGAAATAAGAGCTGCTGTTAGGAGTCTGTAAAAAGGTTTTTCCTTTCCTTACTTTTATATTTAGTTTTAAATAATAACCTTCATTCTGTGTAAATCATTCTAGAATTATTTACAACTTTGGCATTGGTAGGGGTGGAGGTACTGTTTCTAATTAGTTTACCAAATGACTCCTGAGATCTATGTATTTTGTCTATTAAAGTATCGCTTGGCCACACGCCGTAACCAAGGATCTCGCAGTAGTTCCTGCTTTGCTCTTACAAAGTATGTATGTGCCACATCCTATCCTTAAAAGCTAAACACAGAAGGATTTTCCTTGTGGCCCCTGGAGAGCAGCTAGTTTGAAGCACCATTGTTCCCTTTATCACATTCACATCGTCATACCAGCAGCCTTTTGCAAACGTGTTGTCTATGTTCCCCTTCAGATCTGGACAGCCAGACCCGCCACATGGCCCTCAGCAGCCTCTTTATGGAAGTCCTAATGATGATGAACAACGCGACTATCCCAACAGCAGAGTTCCTCCGAGGCAGTATCCAGACCTGGATTGGGCAGAAAGTGCATGGGCTGGTGGTTCTGCCCCTGTTAACAGCCGCCTGCCAGAGCCTGGCTTCCGTCCGCCACATGGCCGAGACGACGGAAGCCTGCATCACTGCTTACTTCAAAGAGGGTAAGAGGACCGTCATGTCAGGCTCTCAGTAGACCCATCTTTGCCAAGGAAGATTAAAGCTTTGTCTGAAGGAGGTACCTTTCCAGACCCTTCCTGTTGAGGGATTGTACTGTTCTAATATCTCTGTAAATGTTGTTGATGTTTCAGAATATAGTTTGTTTTCTTCATAAAAACGTGCAGTTAGCATGAGAAATTTTGGCCCATGTTGGTACCATCATGTTTCAAGGGAGGGAACCTCTAATTCATTTTATGTGGGTTTTGGAGTGTCAGACCAATCCTTTTATGGTAGGCAAATTGTGTACGTCATAGGCCTAGTCATAGTTCTAAAAGCAAATGCTATCTACCAGAATCTTTATAATAATGATCCACTGTATTAATTTTCTCTATTTTGTCACTTGTTGAAGTTTTTCATATGTCCTCTTATTGCATTTTGTCATGTGTTTTAAAATATTACGGAGTTCTCTTCCCACCTCCCCTCCCGCCCCAACTCCCGCTTTGTCTTCTTATTTCCTACCTCTAAACTCTCAGATTCTGGAAACAGCTTGATCTGGTTAAAAAGAATTGCTCAGAGCAGTACTTCTCGACTCTGTTACCCAGATATACATCATCATGCACACAATAGGGGAGAACGAAGGGTACTGGAGTGAGAATGCTAGGAAGTGCCTGCAACCTGCCCATGCCCTTTCTTGACAACACGTGAATAATCCATGTTCCCATGTCCCCCTGTGGAAGGTGCTATGTGTGTCACCATGTCACCTTACTCCCATTCCCCCCAAAGAATTGAGAACCATTAGGATAACACTCTTGCTCCAAATTTGTTTACTGTTTGTTGCTAAAATCAAATTTGTTTTTTCAATTTGTGAAACATTTTCAAGAATTTCTGTCAAGATATGAGTCAAACTAAACTTTGATAATTAAAAAATGCTTATGAAGGATAGAGTAATAATAATATCCCTCGGAAAAGCATAAGTATTCATAACATACTTAAAAATGGTATTAGGTAAAGTTAAAATTCTTAGATAACTGGGGTAGGCGGTGCCTACATGTGATTTTAATGATCATAATATGGTGAAAGAGGTGATTTATGAAAATGCAGCCATGATGCCTGACTTCTTAACCCTCTGCACTGGCAGCCAGGACAAAGGCATTTAGTGTGAGGGCTTCCAGCCAAGCCATGCGGCATTGTCAGGCCCTCCAGGGTCAATGTGCGTAGTGTTTTCTCGACATGAAGCTTTTAAAGTGAAAAGGTTCATTAGAGTAGTTAAATAGTTTGATTCTTGCTCTTACCTTTCTCTACCTCTTGGTGTTCTTTTCTTAGGCTCCCTCAATCAGAATTTAGGTTGGGGCCCCATTCTGGTGTCCCTTCAAGTTCCCGAGCTCACCATCGAAGAGTTTCTGCAGGAGTGCCTGTCCCTCGGCAGCTACTTGACTCTCTATGTCTACTTGCTTCAGTGTCTAAATAGTGAGCAGACGCTAAGGAACGAAATGAAAGTGCTGCTTCTCTTAAGCCAGTGGTTGGAACAGGTGTATCCAAGGTATGTTGGCCCTCCGGCTGCTTCAGCCGACCCATGGGATTGGGATAGCTTGAATTTGGGTTTAAGTTAATGTCCATTTAAGTGCACAGACCCAAGTGATACGTAAGAAACAAACAAGGCTATGAGGTACAGTGACACCTATTTTAGAAAGATTTTCCTTGCATGGGCCGACTTTCTGAGCAGGCTTTTTATTTCCTAAAACAGGTATTTTGAAGCACCACCTTTAGCTTCCGTATCCATTAAGTAGGGACAACAACGTTTACCTCACTTGATTAAGTGAAAGGACGTCGTGCTCATATATGCTGTCTGGCATGTAGAAGGGGCAATAAATGTCAGCTGTTCCGTTATTGTCCCAATACTTTATTAACAGCATTACCTGTCAGCCTAAGCTTTTAAAGTACTAAATGTCCCTTACACTTAAAACTCATGTGTGGACTTTCAGTTAAATGAGAGTGGAAAGAATCTACTCTGAATTTGATTTTCCTCCTCCCCCCCGCCCCAGCTCTACGCAGGAAGAAGCAAAGCTGTTTTTGTGGTGGCACCAAGTCCTGCAGCTGTCCCTGGTTCAGACCGAGCAGAATGACTCGGTCTTGACGGAGTCTGTCATTCGAATTCTGCTCACGCTTCAGGGCCGTCAGAGCCTGCTGGCCGAGGAGAGGCTCAGTTCAGGGATTCTCAGGGCAATTGGGCTGGGCCGGAAGTCGCCCTTGTCTAACAGGTGAGGAAGCACCTGCTCTTGCTTTCCTAAATGGGCCACAGACACCTGCACATACCTAGGGGGTGCGATACTTGGTAGATTTTCTATTTAGGAGCTGAGCTAGGGTCCTCCCAGAGATTAAGAAGAAAACAATCAGAGCCTGATTACATCTTTACATTTTAAAAAGGGTGTTTATTTTTTCCATTTTAAAACAACTTTTATGTTCAAAGACTTTTTTTTAGCAGTATCTCATTGTATTTTGACTTGGTAACCTGACCACACTACTCATTGCTTTTTGTCTTTGAGCCAGTGACGGTGTGCAAGGTTAGGTTAAAATACCCGGTCAGCTGCTTCACTGCCAGCACTTTGTCAGGGAAACCCAGATCCCATGAGGGACTCGGTCTAGCAGAATTGTTAAGTCAAGATGAGTGAAAGTTAACTGATTAGAAGGATAAGTAATGAGAAATACATTCAGGTTTTTGTTGCTAAAAATTCCAAGGTGTGAAAGAATTTGCCACTAGCCCCAGTTTATCTCCTAAGACTATTTGCATCATGGTTTTCTTTTAAAGGCCTTATCTGGTTTTTTTTTTTTTTAACATCTTTATTGAAGTATAATTGCCTTACAGTGGTGTGTTAGCTTCTGCTTTATAACAAAGTGAATCAGTTATACACATACAATATGTTCCCATATCTCTTCCCTCTTGCATCTCCCTCCCTCCCACCCTCCCCATCCCACCCCTCTAGGTGGTCACAAAGCACCAAGCTGATCTCCCTGTGCTATGTGGCTGCTTCCCATTAGCTATCTATTTTACATTTGGTAGTGTATATATGTCCATGACACTCTCTTACCCTGTCACATCTCACCCCACCCCCTCCCCATATCCTCAAGTCCATTCTCTAGTAGGTCTGTGTCTTTATTCCCATCTTGCCACTAGGTTCTTCTTGGCTTTTTTTTTTTTTTTTCCTTAGATTCCGTATATATGTGTTAGCATACTGTATTTGTTTTTCTCTTTCTGACTTACTTCACTCTGTATGACTGACTCTAACTCCATCCACCTCATTACAAATACCTCCATTTCATTTCTTTTTATGGCTGAGTAATATTCCATTGTATATATGTGCCACATCTTCTTTATCCATTCATCTGTCGATGGACATTTAGGTTGCTTCCATGTCCTGGCTATTGTAAATAGAGCTGCAATGAACATTTTGGTACATGACTCTTTTTGAACTATGGTTTTCTCAGGGTATATGCCCAGTAGTGGGATTGCTGGGTCGTATGGTAGTTCTATTTGTAGTTTTTTAAGGAACCTCCATACTGTTCTCCATAGTGGCTGTATCAATTTACATTCCCACCAACAGTGCAAGAGTGTTCCCTTTCCTCCACACCCTCTCCAGCATTTATTGTTTCTAGATTTTTTGATGATGGCCATTCTGACCGGTGTGAAATGATATCTCATTGTAGTTTTGATTTGCATTTCTCTAATGATTAATGATGTTGAGCATTCTTTCATGTGTCTGTAGGCCATCTGTATATCTTCTTTGGAGAAATGCCTATTTAGGTCTTCTGCCCATTTTTGGATTGGGTTGTTCGTTTTTTTGTTATTGAGCTGCATGAGCTGCTTGTAAATCTTGGAGATTAATCCTTTGTCAGTTGCTTCATTTGCAAATATTTTCTCCCATTCTGAGGGTTGTCTTTTGGTCTTGTTTATGGTTTCCTTTGCTGTGCAAAAGCTTTTAAGTTTCATTAGGTCCCATTTGTTTATTTGTGTTCTTATTTCCATTTCTCTGGGAGCTGGGTCAAAAATAATCTTGCTGTGATGTATGTCATAGAGTGTTCTGCCTATGTTTTCCTCTAAGAGTTTGATAGTGTCTGGCCTTACATTTAGGTCTTTAATCCATTTTGAGTTTATTTTTGTGCATGGTGTCAGGGAGTGTTCTAATTTCATACTTTTACATGTATCTGTCCAATTTTCCCAGCACCACTTATTGAAGAGGCTGTCTTTTCTCCACTGTATATTCTTGCCTCCTTTGTCAAAGATAAGGTGACCATATGTGTGTGGGTTTATCTCTGGGCTTTCTATCCTGTTCCATTGATCTATAAAATTCAACACCCATTTATGATAAAAGCCCTGCAGAAAGTAGGCATAGAGGGAACTTTCCTCAACATAATAAATGCCATATATGACAAACCCACAGCCAACATTGTCCTCAATGGTGAAAAACTGAAACCATTTCCACTAAGATCAGGAACAAGACAAGGTTGCCCACTCTCACCACTATTATTCAACATAGTTTTGGAAGTGTTAGCCACAGCAATCAGAGAAGACAAAGAAGTAAAAGGAATCCAAATCGGAAAAGAAGAAGTAAAGCTGTCACTATTTGCAGATGACATGATACTATACATAGAGAATCCTAAAGATGCTACCAGAAAACTCCTAGAGCTAATCAATGAATTTGGTAAAGTAGCAGGATACAAAATTAATGCACAGAAATCTCTTGCATTTCTATACACTAATGACGAAAAATCTGAAAGTGAAATTAAGAAAACACTCCCGTTTACCATTGCAACAAAAAGAATAAAATATCTAGGAATAAACCTACCTAAGGAGACAAAAGACCTGTATGCAGAAAATTATAAGACACTGATGAAAGAAATTAAAGATGATACAAATAGATGGAGAGATATACCATGTTCCTGGATTGGAAGAATCAACATTGTGAAAATGACTCTACTACCCAAAGCAATCTACAGATTCAATGCAATCCCTATCAAACTACCACTGGCATTTTTCACAGAACTAGAACAAAAAATTTCACAATTTGTATGGAAACACAAAAGACCCCGAATAGCCAAAGCAATCTTGAGAACGAAAAATGGAGCTGGGGGAATCAGGCTCCCTGACTTCAGACTATATTACAAAGCTACAGTAATCAAGACAGTTTGGTACTGGCACAAAAACAGAAATATAGATCAATGGAACAGGATAGAAAGCCTTATCTGGTTTGAAAGGAATTCTTACTATTCTGATGTCAGCATTCTTATGGAATAGCAGGCTGCAACTTTGGGAGCCACCCCGTCCAAACCAGTGAACATCGTACTCCTTTGTTTGTGGTAGAATTTAGCAGGACTGTGTGATTTGATTCACTTACATTGTAAAATACACATCACATAAAATTATCATGCTAACCCTTTTAAAATATACAATTCAGGGACTTCCCTGGCAGTCCAGTGGTTAAGACTCCGTGCTTGCACTGCAGGGGGTGTGGGTTTGTTCCCTAGTCTAGTCAGGGAACTAAGATCCCGCATGCCGCGCGGTGTGGCCAGAAAAAAAAATGATAAAATGTACAGTTCAGTGGCATTTAGTACATTCACAATGTTGTTGCAACCATTACCACTGTTTTGTTCCAGAACATTTTCGTCATCCCAAAAGGAAATCCTGTAGCTACCAAGCAATCACTCCCTATTCCCCTCTTCCCCAAGTCTCTGGCAACCACTGATGGATTCCTGACTTTATATATATCCTGTTCTGGGCATCTTATATAAATGGAATCATGTAATACATGGCCTCTTATGTCTGGCTTCTTTCACTTCCCATAAAGTTTCAAGGCTCATCCATATTTTAGCATGCGCTGGTACTTATTTCCTTCTTATGACTGAATAATATTCCATTGTATGGACACACCACATTTTGTTTTTCCATTCATCAGTTGATAGACATTTGGGTTGTATCCACTCTGTGGCTGTTGTGAATAGTGCTGCTGTGAAAGTTATTTACAAGTGTTTGTTAGAACACCTGTTTTCCGTTCTTTTGGAATTGTTGGGTCACATGGTTACTCTATATTTAATTTCTTGAGGAACTGCCGAACTGTTCTCCGTAGCACCTGCACCATTTTTAACATTCCCACCAGCCGTGGCTGAGAGTTCCAGTTATTCTGTATCTTTGCCGACACTTTCATTCCTGAGACTGAATTATGTTTTCATTGTTTGGGTGGTGATAATGGAAGGGCAAATAAAGACTCCTTGATCATATTTACAGTTTTCCTGAAGAGGCTAACAACAACAGTAGGTCTGGAGATGTGTTCATCTTATTTTTTAATAGAAAATATGGTATTTATTTTAAAATGCTTACTTTAATAGTCATTTACTTCTTCTAATCCCTCCCTAACACTTAAGGTTCCGAGTGGCTGCCCGAGGCATGGCTGCCTTTCTTTCAGTTCAGGTTCCTGCCAAGGATCAGATCCGTTTGAAGCCGGGCTCTGAATTACATCTGACCCTGAAAGCTCAGCAGGTCAGTAAAAAGCTTTGTGGTTAAGGGCTAGAAGTTTTCCACAGGAGGAGGGGAGGTGGCACCTGTAGTCTTTACACGTGATGACCTGGTGATGATGATGGGCAGCAGCACGGCATACCGTCTGCTGGGCTCTACTAACTGGAAAATGGTTAACGCATGTATCTGCCTCGGATTTTAAACCAGTTTTTGTAGGCACTTGCCTAGAGCCCTATTACTACCCTTGTAGAAGAAGCAAGGCCATGGGCAAGCCAGTCTAGGATCGAATTTGGTTCTGATGACATGACTGTGTGCTGACCCGTCACAAGCTGGGGCTGGGGACAGACACAGAAGATGAGACTACACTTGAGACCGGTAGAGGTCAGCTGGGCTTTAACTTGGAGCCAAGGCGGTGGTTCTGTTTTGTGAGTCTGGGGGTTGACCAGTGTTGGCTGACGTGGACAAAATGGTAGCTGTGAAAAATTGTTTGTTCTAAAAACATGGCAGTGGTCCCCCATTCCCATAACTATTTTCACCCATAAACAGCCTGGCCAGGTACAAAGGTATATAATACAAAATGATGGCTGGCATTCTTGAGTGCTTACTGCATGCCAGGCACTGTTGTAAGTTTTAACTCACTTGATGTTAACGAGTTAAAATTTTAACTCTTCTAATTCTCATAACAACCCTATACAATACGAACTTTTATTATCCTGGTTTTGTGGATGAGGAAATGGAGACAGAAGGAGACTAAGTAATTTGTCCCAAATCACACAGCCCCTGAGGGCTGGGGCTGGGATTCACTGGGCCTGTCTGGGTCCAGTGTCACGCTCTTGTTGCTCTGCGGTACTGTCTCTGTACACGGTAAACGCTTAGACCCCTCAGCTCTTGTCTTTTGCAGCATTGTCATGTCTGAGCCAGCCATGTACAGTGTGATATCTTGGTATTAAGAGCAAAGATGAAGCGAAAAAATCAGCAGGTTCTTCACAGGCACCTTGGTTTTTACAGTACCCGATACTTGTCACTGGCTGATTAGACAACCACCAGTTGCATCCCTAATGTTGTATAAGAGCCGTCACAAGTGGGCAGATGAGTGTCCCAGGGGGCGGTTGTGAAGTCAGTGCCATGCATTTCAGGCTGCATTTGAGAAGTCTGCTCTCCTGTGCCCACCAGCACCTGGAGCATAGCTTTGCTTTAGCTGCGGCCAGCAGGTCGCCCAGGCCTTGCCAGCCTTTGCCGGCCTTCCTTTAGACTTAAGTGGTGACATACTTGTCATCAGGGTTTTCAGACTGGAAAGAAGTCAACTTTGTATAAAATGATTATTCTTAGGCAAACTGTCAAAGTAGACTGTTCTTTTTAAAAAAGAAAGGGGAGAGAGAGAAAGAGAGAGAGAGACATACGGATGCCATGGTTAGTGTGAGTGCCTGTTCCCACTGATTCTTGTTCTTAGATTAACTCCGTTCATACAGCAGTTAGCTTGGTACCAAAATCCCTTCCATTGTTGATTTTCAACCCCAAAACTTCTGTCTTAAACCACTTGGTAATTTATTTCGAAGCTGCCTGTTCATTTACGATCTCAAGAAATCTTCTCGCTCCTTATTTACTGAGCCAAGCAAATTCCCTCTTTTAATCTATATCCTCTAGTGCAGTGGTCCCCATAAATGAGAGAGGCAGGAGAGTGGCACCTCACAGTTCACACTCAGAATGCTAGGGGTGGGTGAGCTCATATAGTTGGAAAACAAAACTCCCTACCCCCCAAGAACCATTGTTCTGATTTTTTGTTTGTTTTCTCTAGATACAGTCATTTTCTCTTCTCTTCTCCCAGTATGAAGGGAGGAAAAATTAAAATTATGGAAGTAAAGAATGGTTTTCTTTCTTTACTCCCGAAGAGAAGCATGGGAATATGTCAATTCTGTTGGGCGGAAGCCAGAGGAACTTGATCTGTCCGTTGTGTTTGTTGGCTGATAGAACAACCTTATCATTCACCCTCAGCAGCACTTAACCACTGGTTTCTTCTGAATTTCATCTAGTTACACGGTTTAGTACAACATTACTTTGTAATCTGAGAACAAACCCAACAGCAAATTAAAGCTGATGCCTGTGGTTTCTGGTTGAGTCTCCAGGAAGAGAGGCAGTAGATGATCTGGCGGGGAGGGCTGCAGTGCTGGCACTGGGGCAAGGAGGACAAAGCAGGAAGACAGCCGGGCTGCAGCAGTGGCACTCTGCGGGGAGGGGTTGGGAAACAGCAGAGGCCAGGAAGAGGGAAGGCTGCATGTGGAAGGCGGCAGACGCCAGAGAAGCTTGGGTTGCCGGCCTCCTTCTGCTTGTGGTTAATCAGTGCCTGCCTTTGAGACATCTAGTTCCAGTTCTGTAGGCTTCCCTGGAGGCTCACAGTTGCACCAGGTGACTTCGGCAGGTGTGCTACACCTGCGGGAATCATGTTATACGCATGTGGTTAACCCTCTTGTCTTCCATGTCTTTTAGGCTCTGAATGCTCTTGAATCCTTGACATCAAGTAAGCAGTACATTGAATACCAGGATCAGATATTGCAAGCCGCACAATTTATAAAGCATCCTGGCCATTGCCTCCAAGATGGGAAAAGCTTCCTGGCTCTTCTTGTGAACTGTCTCTATCCAGAAGTGCATTATTTGGACAACATACGATAGTAACACTGAGGCTCTTGATAAACCTGTTGCTGTTTATGTTTACATTTAACTTTGCTGTTGCACAAGTAACTTTGCTCAATTTCACTGCAGTTTGGCCAATGAGTTAGTTGACTGAGATGCAAGTTGGTGGGCACTAGATAATTGTTGTGCATGTGCACATGTGTATGTGTATGTTTCCTTAGCTCTTAAAATGTTCCAGGGACTTTGTAATTTTTATGTTCATCCAACAGGAGAACTTACGAAGTTCTCCTTGGGTAGAGAGCCACTCTCAGTTGCCGAATATCCAGTCATCTCATGAGACCCCAGGTGGGGTGCTTTCGTATGTCTCCACTTCTGTCTTTTCCTGTTTCATTTAAATGTCAAGACTCCTGTGCCAGATATAACTACTTTGGGAATCGTGTTGAACCCTCACTTTTGAATCCCAGTTGTGTTCCTTCAAAGTAAAAAAGCTTTGAAAATTTCTGCGTTTCTCAAATGTGGGGAAATATACCAGCTTAAATTATTATATTTTTCTCTCAGAAGGGAGATAAGAATGCTGAATCAAAGTGAGTCGTTGTCTAAAATGTGACCACTTGATCCTGATTATAGTGGACAGCAGAGATGGTGACAAGTCCATTTCCATCCAGCCATGTGTCCTCATAGAGAGGGAGCCATTTGTCTACATCGGGGGCACGTGCTGGCGGTCTGTGGGGAGCATGTCGTGCACAGATGTGTTTTGTTTGATCTCCATGGCTGAGAGTGTAGACAGGGCTTCCTCTCTCCAGTGCACTGTAGACGTACATTCCCTTTGGTCCTACCCCAGCCCGCTCCTTCATTCACATCTTATTTGGCCCCTGTAGACATGTAAATTTGCAGTTCTTTCCAGACAGCAAGTTTGATATCTGAAGGTCCTGCTGTTGAGAGAGACAGAGACAGAGAACTTGACTCTCTGTTTCCTGCTTGTTTTATCACCCCAGATTTAAACTCAAATGAAGCTAGCAAACCTGCTGAAACACTGGTCGGTGGAAACTGGGTCAGGTCAGGAGACTTAACTGAAATTTGGCTGTTTTTTAATCGTCATGTGCCTTCTGTTGTTAACAGTTCGTTCATTACCAAAGCCTGTCTGCAGTGTTGCTGTGTTTTGCTGCCATCTGCTTGCTCTTGTCATGTCCCCCCCACCCCCCGGAATTCGCACCTTGACTTCTGTCATCATATTCATAATTCTGTTGGCTCAAAATTGATTTGTTGTCCAGCTGGCATAACATGTCTTTTGTTTGCAGGCTATCTATAGCCCGAGGCTATTTACCTAAAAATGTCTTAGTCACTGAGAGCTTTTAGCAGGGGGATTGGGGTATAGATTAACTGAGTGATAATCTCTTTCCAAATATCCTTTTGGGGTGCTTCCCCCAACATTTGGAAGTGTGTAGGAGCTGTTCTTTATTTTGAATCTTTTTAGTTGGACAGAACAGTTCTGCCCCACAGAAATGCTCTGGTAAAGATCATCCCTGTTAGCCTCCAAGTTCTGTAGGCCACTAAGTGTCCATCTCCGAGGGACGCATCTCAGAGCTTTCCTTGTTACACGTTTTAGAAGCTGTGGACAGTTCCATGGCTGATTTGGCAACAAAGATTTTATGACAGGAAATATTCTGTGTGCCGTTTTCTTTGAGGAGGATGTAATTATTGGTATCCTAGAATGAAATTTTTGAGTGACAGTACATACATTTAAAGAAAATTATGTTTAATCTTAATTTTTGAAGGTTTATAATATTTATAATGTATTTGCTCTGTAAAAATTATAAAAAATAAATCAATCTTTGGTTGTAGCTGGTAAGAATCCGATTTTTAGGGATATCACACTATCTTGTAAAGTATTTCAGTTGTTAAAGTTGATGCAGATTTTTTTATGCCTGATATCATGTTTTTTTTTGACACTGTAACTTGATCATCAGAGATGGTCGGTAATAGTACTTCCTCTCACACTTAACAGTGGAAGGTTTACTCACCACATAGGTTCCTATGAGAGGCTCTGGGCGAAGAAATTGCTTTGACGACACTAAGATAGTTCAGAAGGTGGCAATGTTGCTGTAGCCTCCTGGGAAAGAATAGACCGGTCCGCCCACTGGCTTTCAGGAATAATGAGCTTTTGTTAGCAAAATAGTCACCTCCAGAGAGCGCAGGGCCTGTTTCAGAGACAGTTACCAGTGCTGCATGTTGATACCTGGGTCAGTAAGACCAAGGCACCTATGTGCCGGAGCGGCGTTGAAGGTGCACTAGTGCAGACTTTCCCCGTACGTGGCCAGCAGTGGCTTCCGGTTCAGATGGGGATGCAGAGCAGCTTCCTGGGCTTGATGAAAAGCACCTCTTCTCTTCTCCACTCTCCTTTCTGCAGTTCACACAGGATGGGCCAGAGGGGCACACTCGACCCCCTGATCTCCTAGCTCCCCTTCCTAACTCTGCAGAAAGCTGCAGGCACAGATGCCAGGGAGGGAGGTCCTGCTGATGCGTCTGCTCAGCCTCATGGGGCCAGGGCCCACCCTCCATGTTCCTGAAGCTCGTGGCACGAGTCGCTGGTGGTTTCACGATCAGCCTGTTGGCACAGTCACGTCTGCCTCCTCGAGGTTGCCTGAGTCTCTCAGTTCTTCGAGGTGGGGGAAGCTGGGTCCAGAAAATGAAAACCCCTGAGCAGCCCACCCTCTCTTAACCAAGTGCCAACCCCCTTCCTCCCAGTCAGTGTATCCACGTTGTGCAAGTGAGTGTGTCCATGCCCTTTCTTCCTTTCGAGTGAAGGTGAGACACAGTTTTCTATTGGATTTTAAAAACTTAATTAATTAATTAATTTTTGGCTGTGTTGGGTCTTCATTGCTGCGCACGGTCTTTCTCTAGTTGTGGCGAGTTGGGGCTACTCTTCGTTGCGGTGCGCGGCCTTCTCATTGCGGTGGCTTCTCTTGTTGCGGAGCACAGGCTCAGTAGTTGTGGCGCACGGGCTTAGTTGCTCTGCGGCATGTGGGATCTTCCCGGACCAGTTGCTCGAACCCGTGTCCCCTGCATTGGCAGGCAGATTCTTAACCACTGCGCCACCAGGGAAGTCCCTCTATTGGATTTTTAAACCTGAAATGAGTAATTTCTGGAGCACGAAGCAGATGTTCTAGAATCATGACTTTTGAAGTCAGTAGGGGCATTAAAGCTCATCTGGTCCCATCTCCCACTCAGCAGGGATCCCAGCCCTGATCCTCCAGCCTCTCCTCTGCCCTTTCCTGTGGCCACTAGTCCCGCCCCTCATGGACAAGCCCAGGTGGCCATTGGTGAGCTTGGTTGTAGTTCTGCTTTATACTGGGCTAAAACTGGCCTCCTGGTAACGCTGGTCATAGATCTGCTGGAGCTGTTCTCCCGCCCCCACCTGACAGACCTTCAGACCTTTGGACATTTTCATACTTCATCACACCTCTGACCCTGCCCGTCCGCCCAGCCCTCAGCCTTCGTCAAACGAAATGCCTAGTGCCTTTAGTTAGTCCTTTGCCCCCATGATGTCTACCAGGGCTGCCCTTTGGGAAAACTGCCCAAATTAGCCCACGTTATTAGAAAAGGGCCATGCCCAGAAATAGTAGGGTCAGGACTTGGGTAAAACAAATGAGGCACCCAGGGCACACATGTAAGGTGGCACCTGCCTGCAGGCTCCGAGACAGTGTGCCTCCTTAGGTTATGTGCCCTCAGCCTGGTCTCTGCTTTGGGGGTTGGCCACACTAGTGTGGGTCACACAGCAAAGCTTGCTTCCCTGGACATGTGGGCAGCGTCAGCTCTCAGCAGCTGTGCCCTCTGGTTGGCACATTCAGTCAGTGGTGAGTCAAGCTCCAGAGCTCGGTTTATCATCAGTTGCAGGTCTAACAATAAGGCACTTTGCACTTATCCTTCAAAACTGTCTGCTGTGCATTTTGGACCAACTTTACACCTTATTCTGAGCTAGTAAAATTTTATTTTGAGCTGAAAAAATTTCTGCTTAGTTAAGTTTGTCTTATTAAGCAAAGTGGAGAGTATAATGCTGAAAATAAGCATGATGCTTTAAAAAAAAAGTTCCCTCCTGTCATCTTCCATTTGCATCTGCGTTGTGCTGGGCAAAGTTCTTGGCATCCAGTCAGGCACTAATACTGACCTTGTCCTGGTCTGTGATGATCCTGGTCTGTGGTGACCCTCTCTCATTATAGAGGTATCATGTGTCCTATAGAAGCGGTAGTTGAAGTTTCCTTCAGTCTAGATAGGTTCTTGATTTCTGATGACAATAACTTGAAAAAAAAAACTACTGATCCTATTTTGGGGTAATGAAACCACTAAGGAATGTTGTTCATTATAACTTTATTTTTTAATGTACTGATGTAGTATCTCCCGAGCACTGAGGTTTAGGATTTATTTTTCTTTCAATGGCTTACATCACTCAAGTGGCAGCAAATACTTCTTAAATGTGTTCAGCTCTTTTTTCCTACCCACATGCCTAGTGTGGCCTTTAAAAACCACAAGTTATTTTGGTCATTAAATGTGCAATATTCACTTCTTATTCATTGTTGGCATTTTACTTGCTTGTACAAAGGATGAGTTTTTGTATAGTGATGAGACACAGGAAGAAATGAGAATTGGTTAAGTAAAATTCTGCAAATAAACTAGATTCAAATTTAATTTACGTGTGGTAGACATCTCATTTTTGGCAAGTTGGTTGGCAGGTCTTTTCATCCAAAAATCACAAAAAGAAAAATGTGAAATTAGAAAGCTTGTAATGGGTAGAATCTATATTCTGTGACATTTCACCACAATGGGTGAGGCCTCTAGTTTCAAAGAGAACTTAAAACTTGGGGGTTTAAGAATTGGCATAGATGGGGACCACCTGGTGACCCCAGAGAGCTCAGGAGAGCCCTGAGGTCTGTAATGTGCTTGTGATCCTAGTAGGAGAAGGTACATGAAGCTGCACAGAGGCTTCCACTGCCTGAGTTCCTGGGTGGGGGCAGGGCGCCTCTGGGAGGGCAGCCAAGCTGCCAGGGAGGTCAGTGCAACCTGAGCTTGGTCACAGTCTGCTCCAGAAATCACTTCATGTTGGAGTGCTAGGGAGTTCTTCCTTAGTGTTCATTTCCATTACATTAAGACACATCTTGAATGGGCCAAAGTATGGTGAGAGGGCCCGCACATTTGCTTTGGGATTACATCAGTTTGGGATTTCCCTGGGACAGCACCCTGTGTGTCTCCCCAGCCCTTGTGCCCTTGTCTGGTTTTGGCTTCCTTCTGCAGACAGAATCACAGGATTTTGGAAAGTGGCTTAGAGGCAAGTTGTCCCACCTCCTACTAGTGTAGGAATCAGGTTACCTGTCTCTAGACAGGTGGGCTTCCTTGCTGGAAAACGCCCAAAGAAATGCAGCTCCAAAGTGGTCCATGTCACCATGGGGCAAATGAGAATCCTTCACCTAAGGATAGGGAGCCAAGATCTTCCTCCAAAACCTGCTTCTCTTCTGAAGACAGCCCTCTTCCCTCTTGGTCTTCCTTTGCTAGCCTAAACCCTTTTAGGAGATAGACCCACATTCCCCGTCTATTGGTCAGAGGGGCCAACCTGGCCTCTCTCCTGGACACCATATTTTAATAATGGCCTAAATTTGTGGCTTGGACCAGACTTACCTTGGAATCTCTCAGCCTGCTCTAGTTGACCTGCTCCCTGACACGTCCTCCTTAATCTTTCTTAAGGCCCCTCTCTCTACCTTCCCTCCCTTCACTTCCTCTTCCTCCCCCCTTCCCCTTCCCCACCCCATCTCTCTCCTCCTCCACCTGAGGTCACAGCCAGCAGCCTCTGGTGGAGGTGTGGAGGTGAGTGTCTCCACAGGGGCTCTCCCGGGGAAATCTTTAGCCCTGGGGCCCCTCTGAGTTCACTGGTATGTGGGACTTGGGGACAGAGGAGGTCTGGAGGCCCAAACCCTGGAAAACCAGAGAGTTCCAATCCCAAATTATTTTGTATCCTTGTATTGGCAGACTGTGTTTTCTCCCTTTAGCTCATAAACTATGACAAAGAGGAAGGAGCACAGGAGAGGAGGAAAGACATGTGAGAACCTGGGAAGGAGAAGGAGGCATGCGTGTGGAAGGAGCTGGGACCAGAGCTGTTCTGTCACAAACACGTGTGACCCTGGCCAGGTCACTTTCCTCCCTGAGACTTTTACCTCATTTTAAAATGAGGATAATTGCAGCCTTGCCTGTCTCCTGGGTTTTTAGTGAGAACTACCTGGGATCATGGAAGGGAAGGAACTTTGACGATCACAGGGGCCCGCAGAAAATGAGGGGTATTGTTGTGGAGGGCATGGAACTGGACCTAAGTGCCAGGCTGGAGGTGGGACTAAGCTCAGGATCTCAACTCATGGTCTGTAAGGTCCCTGGCCTGAAGGCCCTCTGGCTGGCTGAGCCCTGCCTTCACCTGGCTCTGTCATCCGGTCTGGTGAGGGGGCATATGTATATATGTAAAAACTCAGCCCCACTCAGTGTCATTTCTGTCCCAAGGCAGGCCTACCTTCATTGTATATTATCTCATGGACGGTTCTCATGGAGCTACATCTCAATTTAAAATTTAGGTTATTAGCTCCTTGAGGGCAGGGAAGGTGTGCTAGGCTCTTGGTGGATCTGGGCAGGCACCTGGGCAGTAGTCGCCCTGCCTCCTGCTGGTCACCTCCAGGAGCAGCCTGGTGGGCGGCTGGGAACAGAGGGAAGCTGCAGGGTGTCAGAAGCCCCTCTCATGTCCGCAGAGCGCTCTGCCCTGCACCACACTGCCAAGCCCTGTCTCCAAAACACCAAATCTCCTAGGTCACTTCTCGGGCCCAGGACACTGTGCTGACTGAGCCTGCTGCCTGTGGCTTGGTCCTTGCTTGCCACCGATGGCATCTGGGTGCTCTGAGAGGGGAGAGTTGGGAAGGACTCCCAGGCTCCGGGGTGAGCCCAGGGGGTCTGATGACGGTCAAGTGCAGTCCCCTCACCACCTTCCCCTTCTCCCTCTAGCAGTTGCTTTATCCGGAGGCTGAGCAGGAGGCTGCCTGGGCACTGTGAGCGAATTGTTAGAGGAACCGTGCCCGTCCCTCCTGAACTGTGCCTCCCCACGGTCCATCTCTGTGTCCGAACCCTGCAGCAGAGAGGAAAGCTGCTGCCCCAGCCCGCAGGAAGCCCTGTTCCGGAGCTCAAACACCGCAGGAAGGACCACCGGGTTGGCAGCCAGCACCCTTACAAGTCAGGCTGACTCCGAGGGAGTCTCCAACCTATCTTGCCTAAAAATCACCTGGAGTCGACTGGACCCTGGTTGGAAACAACAAGCTAAAAAAGGACAATTGGGGAAATACGAATGTGGGCTGTACGATGATATTACTGAATAATTGTTAATTTTCTCAAATGTGATAATGGCCTTGAGGTTATGGAGGAGAATGCTCTTGTCAGGAGACAGCTGTGGTATTTAAGGGTAAAGTACTGTGATGTCTGCAGTTTACTCTCAATGGTTCAGCCAAACACACGCACACATAAACATATACACACACTTGTGCATTAAGCTAACAGGGCAGAATGTTAGTAAGTGTTGAATGTAGGTGGTGGGTACCTCGGTGATCATCTTGCTTTTTCAGCTGTGTGTGTGTATTTGAAAAATGATCATAATACGAAGTTAGGGACAAAATCCCCTGGATAATTTGTCTGAAGACCCTGCCCTCAGAGGCCGTGATTCAGGTGGTCCAGGTGGTGCTGAGGATGGGGAGTTGAGCAGGCGTCCCGGGTGTTCCTGATACAGGTGATCCTTGGAACTCACCTGGGAAACGCTGCTCTGAGAGCCCAGGGTCCGAAGGTGGAAACCCCAGCCCCAAGGTGTCGTGGGTCTGGAGCAGAGCAGTGGTCAGACAGTGAAAGCAGCCGTGCAGGCAGTGCAGGGCGCCCTGACTCCCTCCAGCTGCTCATCCCTGCTGGGGCCGAGCCCTCCACACCCAGGAGCCTCCACGCTGTGGCCTCGGCTCCAGCCACACCTGTCTCTACGCTGGTTCTCCAGCAACTTTCAACTGCTTAGACAGCACCCTGTGTCCCACCTCCTGGCCTTTGCTCAGAATGACCCTTCTGCTTAGAATGACTTTTTTTTCTTACCGCCCAACCTCCATTCTCCCCCATTTGCGTGGCCAGTGTGTACCATCTCCCTGTCCCCTCCTCCAGGAAGCCTTCCGAAGACTGGGTCACTCACCCCTTTGTATGTGCTCCACAGCACCCCCAGCAGACTGATGCCCTCACGTGATTTCCCACTTACTAGTCCGTGTTGCTCACGAGCGTGAGCGCCCCTGGAGAGTCCTCCTGTGGAGTTGTCAGGGCTGTTCCCAAATGCTCCGGCTTCCCTTCTTCCAGGTGCAGTGAAGGGTCACGCTGCCCAGCCCCTCCAGGAGAGTGGGGCATGTGGCTAGTTCTGGCCAGTGAACTATGATCCCAAGTGGAAGACCCTCTAGAGCTTTCTTTTTATCTCCAACCCAGCAATCCACATTAGAGAGGGTGGATCCCCGGGAGCCTGGGTCCCTGGGTAAGTACAATGCACACAGCTCTTTGCCGATCTGTGCCAGGCATGCAGCTACGGAGAGAAGAAACCCTAATTGCTCTCGGCCACTGTGATTTGGGTTTGTTACTGCAGCGCGACCTAGCCCAGCCTTATTCATTTCTATATCCCCAAACACCTGGCCCAACCGCTAGCACAAAATGATGCATAAGAAATCATTCCTATCACTTTCTCTTGGCTGTGGAACTGGCCTCAGAGACCAAGCAGATGGTATAAGACACACCACCCCTGTGTCCTTCCCTGACGATACAGGACTCTTGATGGGGGTGCCCAAAGTATCCCTGCACAAAGAGGTACAAACGCCAACTCCACTGACCTCTTAACAACTCAGACAGGCTCCTGGATGGATCCCAAGTTAACCACGGGCCACCATCACCCCTCTGCTCTGGCAAAGGCTCCACTGAGGAGCCTTGTAAGCCACCACCCTGCTTATTAACCTGTGAAGAGCCTTCGGCCTTCGTGCCACCTCCCCGGAAAGCGTCAGAGAGGACCGCACGCTCACTGTAGGTGACTCCAATGATTACCACTGCAGCTTCTGGAAAAGTTCTGGAGGGAAGAAAGTTTGTTCCCATTGAAGGCCCATATCTCTGTGGCCCTTTCCTTTTGCCAGCTCGCCCGGGTCCCAAGCATGCCTCCTCCCCCTCTCCCTGCCCCCAAAGACTGCAGGAGATAAAACAATCAAGTGTGAGGATGGAAGGCAGCACCCTGCAGTCAGCCTGGCAACACTCGGGCAAATGGGAAATGGCCGGTGCTTTTGGCCAGTGCACGTCCAAGGAAGAGGCAGGTGGTAGAGAGGTCAGAGCTGCAGCTGCTTTATCCACGGACACCCTGGGGCCCAGACTTGCCCTCACACCTCCCAGATTTTGGTCCTTAAGAACAGTGGGTTCCAGATGCTTTGAGTTGATGGGTGTTCTGTTTCTTTTTCCCAGAGGTCCCAGCTGAAGGCAGTGCAGAGAGCTGATGGGGTGAGAGGAGGGCAGAGTGTGGGACAGTCACAGAGGAGACCCCAGGGGCCAGGGATACCGGGCTTCTCCTTGTTGCTGATTTGATGTTCCTGGGACCACAGGGTGGCACAGCCCAGACCCAGGCTTGCCCTCTGGAATCCTTACTCTCAGCGAGGCCGGTGTGGGTGCTATGCTTGTCCAAGTTTAGACGTCCCAAGGTCTCTCTGCAAGGAGCCTGTAACACCGCTCACACCTTTAGACGGCTTTGTGCTGCCCCAAGTCCCTTCACATCCACTGCTTCCTCAGACCTTGACAGCCCGAAGCCAGGAGAGAAGACTGTTACTGTCGGGGTTCAACAGTGGACGAACAGAGACCCAAAGAATTGAAAAAAGTGCCTTGGTCGACACAGCAAGTCGGTGACAGAACGAGGATGGAGCCTGGCCTGGAGACCCCTCTGACCAGGGTCCTGCCTGCTTTACTATGGTGTTCTAGGTAAGCAATGGCAAGACGAGCTTTGCAGAAGTGTCACCTGGGCTCATGGGCGAGTGCGGGCACACACACACACACAAACACACACACACACACATGCACGCGCACGCAAAATGCTGCCCCGTTGACAGAAATATCTCTGGGGCTTGGAGACAGAAGTCCACGTAGGAGACCTCTGAGCCTCTGTGAGTAGGGTCCTGACCTCAGGGCGCCACCAGGCTAGGGCTGCCAAGGTGCCTGGGAGCCAGGAAGGGCCATCCCAGCCAAGCCACATGTTGGCCTTCATTCCTCATGGTGTCCAGGGGATGCCGGTGGCCAATGGGCTCCTCAAGGTGAACACACGGCTGCTGGTGGGCCCTGAGGACTCATCTGGTTCAAATTTTCATAATTGGACTCCTGAGCTTGGGGCCTGTGGACAGGAGAAAGTTGGCTGACCACCCAAACAGGAGGGGTCTCTGACTGCCCAAACCACAGCCCAGGAAGGGGCGGAAGGAGGGACGAGAGGGGCTTTGGGGGCCTGCATCCAACAAGGCCTGAAGACTAACCGAAGGTTGGAGGCAGGGCAGCGGCAGAACTTGCAGACCAGGGAGGGGGACCACCTGGGTGACAGCATCCCAGAGTCTCTGTCTTCTCAAAGGGATCTCATCTGTGGCTTCAAAAACCATCTCCGGGGTCCTGACCTCCGGGCCGGGCCTCCTGCTAACCCTAACAGCTTTCCTGACTTCCGGGACACCCTCATGGCCTCTCAAACATAAACAGTCCACAGAACTCGTGTGATCCTCACCACACACCAGTCCCCCATCTTCAGCTCAGTAGATGGCACCCAGGGTGCCAGCTCCAGACCTGCTGGCTCCCTCCCTTGCTTGTGCTGCCCACTCTGGCCGTCCCTGCCTCTGTCTGCCCCATCTCCCCGCCCTCTCTATTGCCACCTTCAGCCAAGCAACCTAGCCAGCTGCAGCCTTGGTCAACAGCCCTCACAGGTCTCCTGGCCTCCGCTCCTGTTCAGATGGGGCCACTCGTCTGCTTAAACCATTCACTGACCTCCCATCGCACTCAGAATAAATCCCACAGCCTGCCTGTCCTCCGTGCCCTCTTCCTGGGTCACGCGTGAGCCTTTCTAGAGCCTTTTCCTCCTGGTCGCCCCACCACCCCTGCCTGCCCATCGAGCACCTGCCTCAGGTCTCCTCAGTGTCCTCAGAGAGGACATGCTGGTCTAAAGCAGCCACAGCCCAGTGGCACCTCCTTCTCCTGGGGCTTTACTCCATCGCCTTGTCCATTTTTTTTTTTCCCCACAGCTCTTATTTTACAATCTAAGATCTCTTGTTTATATGTTTATTAAAATTCTCCACGTTAAGGTGTGAGTTCTCTGAGGTGGAGGATTTTTGCTGTACTTTTAGCATCCCAAACAGTACCCAGTACGTGGTAGGTACTCAACAGATATTTGAACAACCGCCAGCTTTCTGATTAGGTGCCCTGGTGGGGTAGTAAGTTAGCAAAGAAGAGGGACTTTGCACAGGTATTTGAGAATGTGGGGATCGCTGAGCGAGCAGCTGCAGAGAGGGGCCTGGGCTGGTAATGTAGCTCTTCCAGCCCCCAGGCACAGGTGGGAACAGAGCTATGGGAGTGCCCGGGCTTGTGTAAAGGGTCCTAGAAAAGGCTGTCATCCCCTGCCAGCCTCCCCCAAGCATCTCGGACAAGGTCTTGGAATTGGATTCTTTCTCCTACACAGGCCTTCACTTGGACAGACACCAAGAGGGGGCAAGGTCAATGCTTCCTAGCTGAGTCTGTGAGCCCTCAACCAAGCCCTCAGAACCTCTAATGACATTTTGCTTGCAAAGCCTTCAGCAGGGTGTCTGGGAGAATGACTGCCTAATGGTGGCTTTTGGGTGGATCTGTTCTAGAATGCTGGGCACTATGAGAGGAAACACAGCCTCCAGGGATCACAGCTAGGTGCAGAGATAAGGCAGACCCAGAAAAATGAGCCTTCAGCACCACGGACACCAGGCAGCTGGTGTGGAAGATAGGCCAGTGTGAGGCCCACAGTCTCACTGAGAGGCCACAGTGCTGGGAACGTGGGGAGCAGGTCAGCGTGGCCCGGTCTGGCTGCCAGGCTTGGTGGACTGAAGTAGGGGGGAAGGCTGCAGGGAGGGCCTGGACCCTGATCAGGGCTGGGACCCCAGCCCCAGCCCTTTGCCCATTCTTCCTTCTCAGGCTGCCCTCCATGAGAAGCCTGCACCCCTTGGCCAGGTGGGGACTAGAGTGGGGCAGGGTGGGGCTGGGCTAGCTTACTTACCGCGGTGAGGTATCCTGGGTGACTGGGTACTCTGTGTGAGGGACAGAGAGAGAGGAGGCATGAATCTCCGTGGTACCCACTGGGCTACAAGCCCCGCTGTCCACCCCGCCCCACTGTGGAGAGTGGTCTGGAGGGAACAGCTAGCCAGCAGGATGGGAAGAAGTGACCTGAAAGATGCTGAGTTACCGGGGAGGACAGGGAGTGAGGAGCAGACTTAACAGGAAGACCTGCTTCTCTGAGGCCCCTGAAGCACAGAATGCTTGTTGGGTTTGAAGACGCTGCCAGAAAGCCAGTGTGGCCCCAGCAAAGACGGTAGCCAGAGCAACTGTGACAAATTTTGGATTTCATCCCAGGAGAGTTTGAGGCTGGTGCTACTCACCTGGGTGGTCTGAGAGGCTCTGGGAAGCCTCCTCTCTGGGGCACAGAGCAAATTTCCCATCCAGCTTAGTGACAGTAGGGAGGGGTGATGGCAGCTTTCTGAAGACGGCCTGCTAGTTCGAGCTTCCACTCTTATACATGCTGTTCCGTCTGCTAGGAGTACTATTAGCTCCTTGTTTTCCTAGCTCACACCTGCTTATAGCTTTTGATTTAGCCTCCCCTTACTTGTGTAAAGCCTTCCCTCCCGGCCCCCGGTCTGGATGCCCCATCAGAGAGAGGCCCACACTCTCTGGGCTTCCGTAGTACGTGGGCTGATAGCACTTCTCTCTGCAGACTGCAATTATCTGCTTACTCCTCAGCACGCATTCATCAGGGAACCATGTTGTATTCATCTCTGTATTCCTAGCACCTATGCAGCACATAGTAGCTGCTCAGGATGCTTGTGACCGAATGAAATGGTGCTATTTGGGAAAGCCTGTGTGTGGTCGGAACCCTTCCGGATGAGTCATTTATTGGGTGCTGGTAAAGAGGTGGGCTCAGAGCTATATCGTCTGGGTCTATATCTCTGTGACTCTAGGCTAGAGGCAAGTTCCCTAACCTTTCTGGCCTCAGCTTCCTGATTGTAAAATGGGCTCACGCTGGTTCCCACCTCCTGGGCTTGATGCAGGGAGAGGAAAGTGAGATGATGCACAGGTGCGTAAGTGATGTTTCGCTTGTGTTATGCCAGGTGGTCAGCCTGGAGGAAGGCCCCTGCCGCCCCTCGCACCCACCCTGGCCTGGGGCGCACCCACCTAGGCGGCGGCGGGCGGCGGCGCAGGCGGCCAGAACGCCGAGCAGCAGCAGCACCTTGAAGCCAAGCGCGCCGAGCGGGAGGGCGATTGCCGAGGCCCCGGAGGCGCCGTGGAAACGGAACAAGTAGACACTGGCTTCGGCGCGGCCCAGGCTGTTGGAGGCCGCGCACGTGTAGCGGCCGTCGTGGGCCAGCGCGGGCAGCTCGGCGGTCACCTGGTGGCCGTGATCTTGACCTGGGCTCGGCACGGCGGCCGAGCCGTTGCCCAGGGCCGGGCCGGACCAGGCGAGGGCGGGCGGCGGCTCCCCTTCAGCCGTGCAGAGCGCGTGGAAGGTGTGCGCCGGGCCAGGCAGCACCGAGATGTTGACGATCCGCGGGGCGGCTGCGGGCGATGGCCGAGGAGGAGCGGGAGGAAGCGAAGTGCGGTCAGAGCAGCGGCAGGCAAAGGGAAAGGCAAGGGCAAGGGGCAGCCCTCCCCGTCCCCTTGGCCCAGAGGGTTGGAGAAGGGAGCGGGGAGGGCGCGGGGTGATACTGAGAGGAAGGAAGAGGCGCTCGGGCGCCACGATGCCTGGGTCCCAGTACCGGTGTGACCTTAGGCAAGTTATTCCGCCGCTCTGTGCCTTAGTTTCTTCACGTGTAAAACGGGGATCACTTACATTACGGGACTGTTGAGAAGATTTGACAAGTGGGGTGCCTGGGCAAGTGCTCTCTAAACGTCATTATTATTGCGGTAGCACACGACTGGGGGCAGTCTGCTGGAGTGATTTGAAGGGCACCTCCCACTCCCAGACAGCCTCACCAAGACCTAGACTTGAGACGATTCACTGAATCGGTGGGACTGTGGGACTGGGGCGGACAAGGGCGAAGAAACTGAAATGCACTCAGAGAGGCGGCCCAGCCAGCCCAAGGGCACATGGGAGGTTCTTGGCAGCGTCAAACTCAACCCAGAACGCCTGGGTCCCCCACAGGGGGGCTCCGGGATTTTTACAAAGCTCCTTAGGTCATTCCAATGCTCAGCCAGGGTTGAGAACCACGGCTCTAGGATGCTGGTTCCCACATCTTTATACCACAGGGTCTAGAGAAGTGCCGGGCACTTGGTGGGCTCCCTGGGCACCCCCTCTGTGCACACAGCCCACTGCAGTCCTTGCCATATTTAAGTTGACCGTTCCTCGTTTTTCTCCCCCTTAGTCTGAGAGCTGTTCGGGCATATTCACTCTCTACGAGCTTCATTACAATGCCCAACCCAGGCCCCCGCCCCCCACCCCGCCCCAGCCCTTCCTGGGGCCAGGATTCGGCGGCATTTTTAACAACTTCCCGGCTGGCCCGTAGCCGTCGCCAAGTGTGAGACCCCCTGCTCTAGAGAAAGGGGTGTGCCTCTTGTACCCCTTCCGATCCCAGCACAGAGCCCGCACCTAGGGAGCCCTCGGACGCGGCGGGGAGGCGGGCGGTGCGCTCACCTGTCACGCGGAGCCGGACACCGTGGCGGCTCTCGTAGCGATCGTGGGCGTCGCCGGCGAACTCGACGCGGCAGAAGTAGCGGCCGTCGTCGGCCAGCGCGAGGCGCTCGACGCGCAGCGACAGGTCGTTGCGGCGCGGGTTGCCGAGCAGCCGGAAGCGGCCGTGCAGGCTGAGCGCCGTCTGGCAGAGCTCGCTGCTCCGCGCCGCCGCGCACCGGAACACCTGCGGGCCCGTGTACGGCTCGCCCGCGCGCCAGATGGCCGTGAGCGGCCCGTCGTAGTGGCGGTGCGGGTGCGTGAAGGTGCAGGGCAGCACTGCCGCCTCGCCCGCCGCCGCACTCACCTCGGCCGGCACCTTCATGGACCAGCGCTGCGCCGGCGCACCTGCGGGCGGGCGAGAGGAAGGGGGCGTGCGGCAACCCTGCCCGCGCCCTCTGGGGGCCTGGAAACCTCAGGACTCGGGAAGCGCCCTCCCTGCCCTCGGGCGTGGTGGTGGTGGGGTCTGGAAACCCACCCCAGGACTCGAGGGGCATCTCTTGGGACTTTGATTCCCGTGACTTTGTAGGTGCCTGGACTCTCCCCCCATTTCCCTGGGACTATTTGCCTCACTCAGGGTGGTCCCACCTCACTTACAGACCCAGTGACCCCAACCTCTTTCCCATCAGAACTTGCCCTGCTGCAGAAAAGCCCTGGGATCCCGTGGTTACAGTACAGTCCCAAGACACCCCCCCAGATGGTGACAATAATAAAGGCACTTACTGTGCAGCTCTGTGTCGAGCAAGTTCCTGGTGGTATCGCTTTTAGTTCTCACAAATGATCCTAGAGGTAAGCAGAGTTATCCCCGGGTTACATGTTATAAACCGAGGCACAGAGAGTTTGAGGCCTGAGGTCACACAGCTAGGATGGGGCAAAGCTGATGTTCAACCTCAGGACTGCCTGACCCCACTGCGGCACTCTAGTGCACGAAGGGCATGGAAACGTGGGGCTTATCCAAGGAGAGCAACACTCCCATTTACAGAGGGGAAACTGAGGCCTTGGGAGGTGGTGGTATGTTTTGAAGCTGGTGTGTTGAGTTGGTGGCTGAGATTCCTCTACAGTCAACCCAAGTGGGCTTCCCCAAAGGCCAGTGCCCAGACAGGGAGCTGAGGGAGGGGTGGACCATTATGCTGCCTCCTTGCTTTGCACAAGTGCCTCTGGGTTCAAGTTTCCTCACCTCCCATGTTGTGAGCCTCTGAAGTATGGTTGAGCTAAGGTCTGGAAGCTGCACTCTGCCTGCAGCTTACGGAGGGCTAAAGAGTCACTGCCTGTGTTGTTGCAGATGTGTGCTTCTTTGGGGGTGGGGTGAACGGGGTTGGTGGATGGGTGTCAGTGCTGGGAGGATCAGGTCAGGGGGCCTGGGAGCCTCCTCAAGAAGGGAGGGACAGGCTTAGCCTCTAGTGCCCAGGTACAGTTCAGGAAAGGGATCTTTACAGGGAATAGTACAGCAGCCCCTATATTTCCAAAGGGCTTTGCAATTTACCAGGTTCTTTCACATGCATCACATCACATGACTCCACATCCAGTGCTCTTTGCTCTGTGGGGTAGCCCCACTTGTCTCTTGGGCAGGAATCTCCTCAGCCCACAGCTGGCAGACCATCCTCCAGGGAACCCATACCATCTATGGGTAATCTACAGGTCAAGGCATTCCTCCTGCTCAGAACCAATGTTTCCTGCCCCTCACATGACGGCCCATCGCTCTTTGGAGCCTTCGCCTTCCTTTCCTGTGATGGCCCTCCCGGGATCCCATCATGACTATTCTGGACCCAGTAAGCCTCCCCTTCTCTGGCAGAGGTCCTAGTCCTTCACCTGCCCCTCTCCATCCTCACTGCCCGCTTGGTACTCTCCTTGCAGTGTAGTGTCCTGACCCCGGGGGCTCCAGGTGTGTGTTCCAGATGTGCTGGGCCAGGTAGAGTGGAGTATGAATCGGGTTGTGTGAACTGTGCCTCATAGAAAACCTCACTTTGGGATTGTGCCGAGCTTGCAATGAAATAAAACCATAAGGTTTTTTGGGTTTTTTCTCTCACACAGTCTGCTTCTAAGCCAAATCTCCTCTCTTCTGGACAAGTGGAAGTATGCTTTTGAACCCAAGCGGGGGACTTGACATTTTTCCCTAGTAAGAGCTCGTTTGTTCAGTTGTTAATAATCAAAGGGCCTAGTTCCAAATTTGAGAAACCCTTCCTGAAGGTTTTGATCGTTCAGTCAGTACTTCTAGCTGCAGAGAGCATCTCCCAATCTTGAGGCTCAGCCCCTGCCTCAGTTTCCCTGCGTTCTCACCCTCTGTGACCTTAGCCTCCTCTGACCTCCTGCATTTTGCAGGCATCACAGAGCCAGGCATTGACTCCCCAGGGATTGTTTACTGTTGTGCATTCATCAATTGGCCATCATTGATCGGACACATTCCCCACTCGAAGCCAGGCACTGGGATTAGAGCCAGGGCTACAAAGAGCAAGAGAATAACTTAACAGCCTGTTGGAGCTCACGGCTCAGAAAGGGTGACAGATCTGGGAACCCGTAGTCACACTAAAGCCTGCCAGGTGCTCTGATGAGGGACATGAACAATGTTCCCTCTGTCTGAACATGGTTCCTGGCCCCTTTCACTCACCAGCTCCCTCCTAGTCGTCCCTGGGCCTCCGCTGAGTCATCCTACCGCGGGAGGCCTTCACTGAGCCCTAAGCCTGGGTCTGGCACCCCTTCCCCATGCCCCAGGGCTGGCAGAAGTGCTTTCTCTGTATAGGCATTGCCTGTTCAACTGTATCTCTCGTCCAGGCACCCAGAAGCTCCGGGAGGGCAGGGAACATGTGTGGGGGTCATATTTGTGCAGCTATTGCCCAGCACGTGCCTGCCACATAGTAGTTGACGTTGAATTGAATTGCTGAGAGAGAGCAGAAGGGAGGGTGCCCAGACTGGCAGGGAGGGTGGGTGGGCAGGGATTGATTGAAAGCCCCATGAGAGAGGAGCTGCCGCCTCAGCAGAGCCTTGAGAAAGGAGTGGGATTTGCTAAGCCCTGAAGTAGGCTGAAGGCATTCCAGGCAAAGGGTAAAATGGAAGTACGGACATCAGCATAGAGGTTGCAGGGCGTGAGAGGATAAGGGTGTCAGTGTACATGGTGCTTTGGGGGCTCGTTGGGAGACATTGCTAATCTTATTCCATAAGCAAAACAATCCATGGGGTGCTGTCATTAGCCCCCCTTTCGGGAAGGAGATCTGCGGCTCAGAGAGCCTGAGGGACTTGGCAACGTCATTTGGCCAACCAGGCAGAGCCAAGGCTTCCCCTCGGAGTGTAACTGAGCAGGACCCTATGAGGTCTTCCCGGAACAGATCCCCACCCATGTCCTCCGCCTGCCTTTCGTCTGTAGAAAAACTATAGTCAAAGCATCAATTTAATCAGAAAAGTGAGAAAATGCAGAAAGAAAGGAAAACAGTCAAGCAACACAAAATAATTATACTTTAGCCATGAAACAAAGTCAAGGACCTCTAGTTCTTCCTCGAAGACTATAGATAATATTCTGAGCCAAGTCCTTTGAGTTGTTTTGCAGATACTGAAACCGCCACCAGGTGGGAGAAGTTAACTGTATGCTGCCCACAAGCACGGAGACCCCAGACCAGCTGGAAGGTTGATGATGCTGACTCCTGGTTACCTCACCACCAACTAACCAGAAGAATGTCCACAAACTGATCACACCCTGCTCCTTGAACACTGTAAGACTCCTCACTACCCCCTCCAGGGCGGGACACACAGTTTTGAGGGCATTAGCCCACTGTGGCCCCCTTTGCCTGGCAAAGCAATAATGCTATTTCTTTCTACTTCACCCAAAACTCTGTCTCCTAGAGCAGAGCCACCAGAGAGGTTTAGTCTGGCACCAGTGAACAGAGGCTGAATTTCGACAATAGGTGGGTCATGTTCTGACCTTGTCCCTGGACTCTGTGCTGCTCGAGGATGACAGCCTAGATTGGGAGCATCTGATGTGTGGTACAAATGACAGGTCAGGGCCCCTCCCTCCCTGGCTGGGTTCTGCTCTGGGAGGAGAGAGGGCACACAGAGGCCCTTTCACCAAGTGTGACAGTCTTGACTCCCATTAGGGGGAGATTTGTGTTTCCTGTTTGTCTGCTGCATGGTGTTCCAAGAGACGGGCACCTGGCCTCACTTTTACACAGAGACCTTTGGTTGAGTTCACCCAGGGGACTTGAGGTGAAGGTGGGAAGTCCCAATAGGAATTACCCAGGGAGCAGATGCATTTGCTTTGGCAGGAATCCAAGCTCCCCAGCCTCCTGGGACATTTACTGTTCCCTCTGGTAGCTCCTGCATGTCTCTTAGGACAGGGCAGGGACAGCCCCCTGAACTGGAACCACAGCTCCTTTTGATAGGGTCTCTACTCTTCCTGCTTCATGTCTATCAACCTCCGGGGGTCAACAGGAGGCCCACATTCTTCCCATTGTCCAAAATTCCTCCTCTCAATGGTGGGCCACTGGGCACGGTGAAGAGCATTCCAGCTTTGGTACTGCTGGACATGGGTGACATTCTCGCTTGTATCAAGCACCCAGTCTGTGCCTGGCACTGTTCTAGGCTCATCCACTTACAGGGAGATCTTTGGGCGAGTTGCTTAATGTCCCAGGTCTCAGGCTCCTCTGCTGTAAAATGGGGTACATAGTACTTTCCTCATAGGATTGAGGATGGAATGAAGTCACACGTGAAGGTCACCCGGACAGAGCTGACACTCAGCAAATGCTCAGTGATATTAGTTCCCTCCTTCACTAGCCGTGCAAAGAGAGTGGGACCAGGAGGGGCATGGGGGTGGTGCTAACCAGTGGTGGGGAAGAAGGGCTCTGGACGGACAACTCAAGGCAATACGGGGTGGGGGTGGGGTCGGGACATTGATGCCGGAAACTGCACCATCTGTGGCTCAACTTGGCACCTTAGACCACATGTCATGCAATAGCGCAGGCCTTGCCCTTAACTCACCTGAAAACTAGTCATTGATTCATGTACTTATTCACTCAACAGATGTTTACTGAGGGTCTGTCTTGTGCTTGATACTGTGCTGAGTGTTGGGGATACAGCTATGGTGACAATCAGTGGCTGCCTCAGTGTGTTTGCAGCCTGTCCATTGCTCAGCCATTGTTTGTTTTTCATTTATACATGATTCTAACGAGTTTGTTTCATTAGCTTCCCAGACTTGGGAAATACAGATTGAAAAGCTAGAAAGTGTCTCCTGTTTGTAGTCCATTGAAAAGCAGCAAGGGATGATAATCAGCATTCAGTCAGGGAGGAAGGTTCAGTAAAAATAATGTGACGATCAGGACAGAAATGATAAAAGTACAGCACAAAAGGGACCCTTTAGAGGAGGGGTAAGTGCAGAGGGCCTTGAGGCATCATGACACTGCAGCAGGCTGGTGAAACATTGCTCGCGGGGATGACCTGAGTCACCTTGGAAAGGTTCATTGCCATGAGGGGCGTGCCCCTCGCATGGGGTCTCAGGCGTCTGTCTGGGGTTGTAGCCCTGGCTAGACTGGCCCTGACTTTGTGACCATGGGTGAGTCCTCATAGCTCTCTGGCCTCACTGGGCTCATCTGTCAAATGCTGTCTCTAGATGCTTACTAAGGAGAATTTTAAATCTGAAAGTCTGTGTCCAAAAATGATATTTGGATAAAAATGACAAGGAAGTCTGGCAAGCATTTTAGAAATATGTCAATATAAAATTAACTGAAAGGCTTTTAGGTACTTAAAGTAAGCCATTAGCTGTTGAGAAAACTCAGCTACTTGGAAAGAGGCATCCACGCTTGATGGTCCTGTGCAGCCATTTACTAAACTCTGCACGTTGCTCCCTCATGCCTCCCCGTGGTGACGATGCTCACTGAGGGAGGGCTGGGGCTGCAGCACTGGGTACCAGCTTCCACGTAAGCATGATCACGAGTCAACTGAGGGGTAGTTAACTCACCCTGGACCTATTATCCCAAAGCCCTGTGCCAGTGGTGTCAGGGTGGGACGAGAACTCGGCAGTAGAAACATCTGCAGAACCTGGATGGGCAGAAGTGGCATCTGGATGGATCAGAAATAGAGGCCTTGGTTTTGGCTGCAGCTAAACCAGATTCCCACCAGTTCCTTGGTGAGGAAGGAGGCAGGGATGTGCATGGGAGCCTCTCTGTAGCTCGTGTGCAGTGCGTTCTGTGTGATGGCATTTATGTTAACGAGCGAGAAAACTGTTTATGATTTTGTACCTGAGCATGCGGCAGTCGCTGTCCGTGGACCACAGATAGGAAAGCAAGCCAGTGGTGGCGGCTGTGATGGGACAATGGCCAATGGGGGTGTCCTCAGAGAGTGGCGCTTTAACAAGAGTTAGGTCTGCTGGGGTGGGCTTTTTGTGACAGGTTTCTGGAGGAAACAAGCATGGACATTGAGGGGGAGAAGGGTGATGCCAGGCAGGCGCTCCCCATGGACAGACGACGCCTCGTGGAGCCCCTCAGAGATCTGCTCCCCACCCCCTAGGAGGGCTGACATACTCAGCTGACCGGCAGCCAGTCTGATGAGCCCAGCTGTCTGTAAGGGGCTACCCTCCTTGGGGACAGCTGGACATGTTAGTAGGGGTGTTCTCAGGGAGTGACTCCAGGGGTGGCTTCTTGGGCATTGCGGCACCTGAAGGGTCAGGAGAGGGTGTTTTGGGGCCAAAGACAGATGTTCATCTTGGCCACCGGACCTCCCCAGTTAGGTGTGTGGCTTGAGCTGGGGCAGTTGCCTTTCATCCGATTCCCTCCTGCACCTCAGTTTGCTCTCAGTAATTCTTCCTTCTGGGCCTGCATATAGTCCAGACAGGTTATCAGGGGGAGAAAAAGTGAGAATGGGGCAGAGACCAGAGGGGAGAGGAGGGAGCAGAACCAGGAATTCCATCCATCGGTGCGAAGCAGACCCCACAGGCTCTAGGGAGCTGGGAGACGCAAGTCAGTGAGAGGCCTGACTGTTCCCCTTCTGCCCTCGGGTTGTCCTGTTTCCCCCTTAACCCTCGCCTCTCTGGCCACTTGGTTGTGGAGCTGGACCCTCTCGCCTGGGCTGACAGGTGCAGAGCCGCGGGTGGAGCCGGCCCCGGGGCAGTGTCCGCGCAGCGCGCTGCTCTTGGGAGTTCTGATTCCACCCGTCCCTGCCGTGCTCCAGCTCCCTGCACCCCTCCTCCTCCCGGGTAGGACTTCTCGGTCCCAGCTGCTGGCCACAGGAGCCAGCAGGGGCAGAGGTGTCCCGGCTCATTCAGCCTCCATTTCCTTCTGGGCCCACGGCAGCAGTCCCTGACCTCTCCCCGCATCCCAGATAAGCGCCCCATGTCCTTGGGTGACTGCTGTGAATTGTCTTGCCTTCTCAGTTTGTTTTTTTGCAGTGGTTCAGAGCTAGCAAAGTAAGTTCCTCTGAGCCCCAAGCTCTGCCCCAGGCTCACCACCCACTGCACGTAGGCGTAGGCGGTGGCAAGGGCCGGGCTGGCACTCAGGAGACTCCAGTTCACATCCAGCCGGTGACACCCAGAAGTGCCCTGACCTCGTCGAGCCTCCCTGAAACAGGGAAAAGGGCCCCCACTTTGCAGGGTTGTGGTGAAGAGTAAGTGAACTGGCCATTACAAGCCTGGCACGACAGTCCTCAAGGGTGACAGCTGCTGTGACTGCTGCACCACCTCACCAGAGATGTGGGGACCAGTGGAGGTCTTGTCCAAGGTCACTAAGTGGCCAGAGTTCCCAGACTACTGCTCTTCCCACCACCCCTCATCCCCCGCTTTCTAAAAGCAGATCTGGGGGGAGACAGAAAGGAAAGACAAAAGAGAGTGTGAGGGCCCCTGGGAGATGAGGGGCTGCCCCAGGGTGCTGGGCGGGGGGGACGCCTGTGTGAGGGAGAAGTCGCGGAAAGTGGAAGAGGTGGGTTTCCTGGATGAATCCCTCCACTTCACTTTTGCCAAAGGCCAGCCCTGGGCTCTGTGCTCAGAGGTGTGTCAGGGATGGGACCGTGACCTGTGGCCACCTTGCTCTCAGGCCCCGTGGGCTCCGGCCGCTTCCAGGCCCGCTGCCACACAGAGAGGCTGCAGAGGGATTTCAGGAAGAGGGACGCTGCTCACCCTGGTTTAAGAGCTCTTGGTCTTAGCGGTGAAGCAGCTGCCGGCCCCGAGAAGAGGGGTCCCCTCGCCGACCCAGCTGCATAGCTCCCACGTGTGCTCGACCTCCCTGGGGAGTCGTGACATGCAGCTGGAGCATTTGTGTGGTCTGGCTTTTGTACTTGAACATGTGACTGCTCATGCTTCCCGTAAGTTTTTTTTTTTTGTCTTTCACTGATTCATAGCTGCTGACTCTTAGCAGGAGAAAAAAACCAAACCAAAACAAAAAAAAAACCCCAAACCTAGTGTTCCTTGAAGCAATGTGACTTGAGCAACGTTTCACTACCATTTACTGCACAACCGTGGAGCGCCAGGACTGTGCTGGGGGCCTTCCACCCATAACCTAATTCTCCTTCAAGCACCCACGAGGTGATGGGGACCCCCATTTACCGAGGCTCAGAGAAGTTAGGTAACCTGCTCAGGGCCACACAGTTAGGAAATAGCAGAGCCAGGATTCACAGCCTTGTCTGACCTGTTCTCCTGTCTGCCCCAGGTGTGGGCAGGGTCACCTCTTCCAGCCCCACCCTCTACATGGGACCCAACCCGAAATCATCCAGAAAGATGGCTGAGTTAAGTCAACTTGGGAAAAGGAAGCCCCTCCCCTATCAGCCCCCACCACACGGCTCTGTGGGTGGGACAGTGGGCAGTATGGGGTCAGGAGGTGGTGGTGTGGTCCCGTCTCGAGCCACATACCCCCAAGTTCAAATCCCAGTTTCACCCTGCACCGCCCACTGAACCTCTTTGTGTCTCAGTTTTCTCATCTGTGAAAAAGGAATATCATAGTTCCTTTGTCATAGGATTATGATGCTTACGTGAATTACTAATTAAAGTGCCCAGCACTTAATAAGAGCTATGTAGGCACTTGCTGTTAGTATTCAATCCAGCCCCGAACAGAACTCCGCTCCGCTCCGTGTTGAATGCTAGAGAGGAAGGATCAAAGGCCTGAGGAGTGGGAGTTTATAATCCAGTCGTGGAGATAGGACCCCACCCAAGGAAGATTGACTAACAGCTTGGAACACCATGATGTCAGCGCTGTCACCATGTGGCACGTGATGGCCAATCGCTGTGCACATGGAGGCCTGGATGCCAAGTCCAGGAACACAGTCATGAGGATGTCTCAGGCTGAGTGGGGTCGAGGAGAGGACTGGGGCCTGGACAGAGGGGCTCATGAGGGTTGCCTTTGTCATTATCCCAGTGGCCCTCAACTGCATCGTGCATCAGAATCACCCAAGATGGTTGAACATGCAGATTCCTGGGCCCTGCTCCTGACATGTTCTGATTCTGCAGATCTGGGGTGGAGCTGAAGAACGTGCTTTTTTTTTTTTTTTTCTTGATGTGGACCATTTTTAAAGTCTTTATTGAATTTGTTACAATACTGCTTCTGTTTTAAGTTTTGGTTTTTTGGCCGCGAGGCATGTGGGATCTTAGCTCCCTGACCAGGGATCGAACCCGCACTCCCTGCGTTGGAAGAGAAAGTCTTAACCACTGGACCGCCAGGGAAGTCCCAGATCGTGCTTTTTAGCAAATGCATGCCACTCCAGGGATTCTGATGCAGATGGTCCATGACCACCTTTTGAGAAATGCTGTTCCCAGGGACACCGACTCCTTGAGCTAAGTGACCTCAAGTGAAGTGACATTGGTACTTAAGCCTGCCGCAAAGAGTTCCCACTCACTTCTTGGGGTTCCTGCTGGGCGGTCAGGGTGCCCTGGATCACTTGCCCTACTCCCCGAGTGAAGTCACCCCGCCCTTACCCCAAACAGCCATGTGCTCTCCCCTCTTTCCCGGGGCCGTGCCCGTTAAGAAGCAAAGCACTTGGACGACAACAGCACCCCCAGTCTGTCAGAGCCTGCGCTGTCCTCCCCAGAGCTGGCCCGTTGTGCCCCTGGATCCTCACAGCGAAGGCCTGGGCAGGAGGCCTTTCTACAGGTGGAGACGCTGAGGCCCAGAGGAGTCCAGGCACTGCCTCAAGTCACCAGGAACCCATGGCAAAGCCTGGACTTGAACTTCTGGCTTCTGTAACCACAGCCTCCCAAAGTGCAGCTCTCCCTTCCCCACAGGACTGGAGGCCCTGGCAACCCAGCTGCCCTGAGTGCAGGGAGAGAAGACCGTACCTATTAAAATTTTGTGAGAATCTATTCTGTTCTGAAAATGCACCAGAGAGCAGAGTGGGAAACTCACCCATCAGGATGACGCACACCAAGGAGGCCAGGAGTTGGAAGGAACCTTCCATGCTGTGAGGTACGGAGCCCCCAGGCAGCCCCACACTCAGCCAGGCCACTGGCGAGACCCCTGCTTGGCGTGGGTGTGGGGGAAGGAAGGTGAGAGGGGTTGGGCGGTGTGCCCAGGTCTGCACCCCTGCCGGGCTCTGCGGATGATGGAGGAACTGGGGACAGGCAGCCAGGAAGCTCCAAGTATGATTAGATGAGACCCGTGGGCTTTAGTCATGTGGAAAACCAAGAGAGGAACCACTCGGATGATTCTCCAGGACGGGAAACAGAGAAGTGGGCAGGGAAGATGCAGGACCCTTTCCTGTGGCCGCTGTCCCTTTGAAAAATCTGCTGTTCTTATGCTTCCTTCACTCCCTCCCTCCCCCCTCCCCTCTCCCTCCCTCCTTCTATCTTTCCTTCCCTCTCTCTTTCCCTTCCCACATTTTTAGTGTGCCAGGATGGGTTTTCATCTTGGTGAAGCTGTTTTACTGTGGCCATATAGGTTTTGAAGTGGTGATTATTGAGGGAAGGAAAAAATCGTCTCCAAAATGTAATCATTATTGACAATGGTTACATTACCAAGCAGCATAAATGGGAAATAGTAAAATTATTAAGCAAATCAACCCAGACAAGCATGTTAAAATGCTCAGAACATCAAAATGTCAGATTAAAATATCCTGCTACAGGGGCAGAATCTCGGTGTCTGTTGCAAGGAGATAATTGGGAAAGTGAACAAAAAAGTGGCCAGGTTGGGGGCTGGCAAGGCTGAGCCAACCCTTGAGTAGGAGGAAGTGTTTTAGTTCAGTTAAAGGTTAATCTACTGGGGAAAAAAAGCGATTCCCAAATATAATGGATTAAAAAACAAATAGAAGGTGACTTCTCTCCCATGTATCAGTCCCAAGGTGAGCTGTTTATACTGGCAGGTGGCCTTACTTCTCATGGTTATTCAGGGATCTAGGTCCCTTCATATCGTCACTCTGCTACCCTTCCCCCCAGGGGGTTGTTAATGCCTTCAAGGTTGAAGCTGGCTTGTTCAAGATCTAGCTTGTGTGAAGGGGAAAGATAGAAACTCTGTCTTGTCTAAGGCTCGTCTTCTTTATCCAGGATCCAAAGGTTGTACACATCACATCCACTCACATCCCATTGGCCCAAACTTAGTCATACAACCACACCTACTTCAAGGGAGGCCTGGAAATGTGGTCACTACTAGGTAACCATATGGCCAAGTTAAAATTTTATTACCAGGGAAGAGGGAACAGATGTTGATGGATAGTTACCTATCTCTGCCACAGATATTTGCTGTAACTCCAGAAAACTAAACTTTGCAGAATAATTTATTCCATAAACTCTAAAATGTCATTGAAAGATGCACCCTTGTTTTAATTTTTAATTTTTTTAAAAATTAATTAATTAATTTATTTTTATGGCTGCGTTGGGTCTTCGTTTCTGTGCGAGGGCTTTCTCTAGTTGCAGCAAGCGGGGGCCACTCTTCATCGCGGTGCGCTGGCCTCTCACTATCACAGCCTCTCTTGTTGCGGAGCACAGGCTTCAGACGCGCAGGCTCAGTAATTGTGGCGCACGGGCCCAGCTGCTCCACGGCATGTGGGATCTTCCCAAACCAGGGCTCGAACCCGTGTCCCCTGCATTGGCAGGCAGACTCTCAACCACTGCGCCACCAGGGAAGCCTGCACCCTTGTTTTATATACCACTAAGAGAGAAAAAAATTTCTAGCTTTTTATAAGATGCCAATGACTGCAATATGTATCCTGATCTCAGAAATGTTAAAGTGTAAAAACAAGTGCATCCTAGAATTGATGAATATAATTCATTTTTAGCTGTTTGTATTTTTTGATAATACAGTCTCAATAGGAAAAGGCCAGCCTATCTTCCCTATGCTGAGAGGAGCCATAGGAAAGAGACATGTCTATGCTTAGGCCAGGGTTTTAGAGGGAGGCCAGGCATACGGATGGTAGCAGGGATTGAAATGAGAGGCTCCTGTGGGGAGTGGGGCCTTTGTGAGAGTCTCTCCTCTGCCTTCCTCTTTGACTATCTTGACTAACCTCTGACCACCCGATACGTTCCCCTTCCATGGCCACTTGTCACTTCCTGTGTACCTCTTGTTTCCTTAACGTAAGGATCCAGCCAGAAAAATGAAACCCCTGCGAAGTGTTGAACATGGAGGGGGACTGGATATAGGTAGCTGGTAATACAGACAATTGAAGGATGAAAGAGAAAATAGGAGATTCTGACATAGCCCAGATATTAGTAACTACAGGAAGTAGCTACCACTCCTAAGGTTGGTGGGGGGGTGGGGAGAAAGGAAGAGGTGAGGTTACTGAGGAGTAGGAGTTTAGAAGCAGGGCCCCTGCACAGCTGGTGGTCAGATGGATGAAGGGGGCACTGTGTGACTAATGCTCAGACTACGGGATGAGGAGCGGCAGAGACACGGTTGGCTGATGCTGTACCTCGGAGGGGGTTCCGCAGGTTGGATTGCCAAAAGAAGCTGAAGGCTGGACCTAGAGCTTTTGCAAGGTGCTGGAGCAATACTAACAGGGACTGGAAGCCCTCCTCCCATCTTCTAACCTCTCTCTAGTGCCTTCCATCAGCTATCAAGGGTGTCTGAGAAATGTGGTTTGCAGAGTCCCAGCCTCAGCACCTAGAGCAGAGTGTAGAAATGTAGGCTTGAGGCCGAGAGCCAAGGTGTAAATAGACAGTACTCAACTGGACTGTAAACCCTTCCTGGAAGCCCTCCTTCCATATATCTGGGCAGTGTCTAGCATAGCTCCTGGCACATGATATGGGTTCAAAATTATTTGAATTTGAGCTATTGAAAGTACTGTTTAGTTAATTCAGGAATGAAAAAGGGACCTTACTAGAGAATTCACAGATGTTAAAAAAAAAACAAGAGGATATTATGAATAATTCTATGCCTGTAAATTCAACAACTTGGATGAAATGAACCAATTCCTTGAAATACATGAACTATCAAAACTTACTTTAGAAGAAATAGATAATCTGAATAGTACTATATCAAGCTAATTAGATTCATAGTTTAAAACCTTCCAACAAAGAAAACTCTAGGCACAGATGGTTTGGTGAATTCTACCAATATTTAACAAAGAGCTAATACCAATTCATAATCTCTTTCAGAAAATGGAAGAGGAGCACACATTTCCCAACTCATTTTATGAGGTCAGTATTACGCTAATGCCAGAAAAAGACACTACAAGAAACAAAAACTACAGATCAATATCCCTCATGCACAAACAATTCTAAAACAAAAGTGTTAGCAAATTGAACTCAGCGTTATACAAAAGGGATAATACATCACAACCAAGTGTGGTTTATTTTAGGAATGCAAGGCTTGTTCAACTTTGAAAAATCAATCAATGTAATTCACTAAAGTAACAGACTAAAGAGGAAAAATCGTATGATTATCTCAATAAATGCAGAAAAAGCTTTTGACAAAATTGGACAGTAATTCATGATAACTTTCAGCAAACTAAGAATAGAAGGAAAGTTCCCTAACCTGATAAAGAGCATCTACAAAAGAACTATAGCTAACATCATACTTAATAGTGAAAGACTGAATGCTTTCTCCCTTAGACTGGAAGAAGGCAAGCATGTCTTTTAACCACTCCTGCTCAACCTTATACTACAAGTCCTAGTAAGTCCAATAAGACAAGAAAAAGAAATAAAAGATACACAAGTTGGAAAGGAAGAAATAAACTGTCTCTATTAGCAAACAACATGGTTACTTACATAGAAAATTTTTAAAAATGGACCAAAAAACCCCTCCCAAAACTAATAAGTGAGATTAGAAAGGTCATAGTATAAAAGGCCAATATACTGAAATCAATTGTACTTATATATAGTAACAATGAATAGTTGGAATTTTAAATTAAAAAATCCCAGAATCATTTACAATAACATAAAAAAAAACCCCAACAAGTACTTACATAAAAACCTAAAAACAAAAAACATGTGCCAGATCTGTATGCTGAAAACTATGACACACTGATCAGAGTGTTTCAAACAAGACTTAAATACGTGGAGAGATATACTGTGTTCATTGTTCAAAAGTTTCATTATTGTTAAGAAGTCAGGTCAATTCTCTCCCAATTAATCTATAAATTCAACACAATCTTAATCAAAATATCAATGGGCTTTTTTGGGTAGATCTCTATAAGCAGATTCTAAAATTTATATGGAAAGACAAAGGAACTAGAATAGCCAAGATTTTTTTTTGAAAAAGAGAACAAATTATAAGGACTATCATTATCTGAGTTCAAGACCAAATATAAAACTGTAGAAATTAAGGTAATGTGGTACTGGTGAAATGATAGCTACAAAGATCAATGAAACAGGGTAGAGAGTCCAGAAAAGTAAATAGGCAACTGATTTTTGACAAAAGTGATAAGGTAATTTAATGGAGAGAGGATAGTCTTTTCAGCAAATGCTGTTGGAACAGTTGTATGTCCACATACATACATACATACATACATACATACACACATAAATAGAACCTTGACCCATAACTCACACCTTATACAAAAATTAACTAAAACTACATCACAGATCTAAATGTAAAATGTAAAACTATAAAATTTCTATGAGGAAACATAGAGAAAAGTCTCTGTAACTTCGGGTTAGGCAAAGAGTATTTAGGTGCAACACCAAAAGGATATGTTAAAAAATTGATAAATTGGATTCTGTTAAAATTAAAAACATTTGCTCTCCAAAAGACACTGTCAAGAGGATGAAAAGATAAGCTACAGACTAGGAGAAAATATTTGGAAAGCACATCTCTAACAGAGGCTCTATAGCCAGAATGCACAGAGAACTCTCAAAGTTCAACAATGAGAAGATGATGATCATCATCATCATCAACCCCAAATGAGAAGATTTGAACAGATACTTCACCAAAGAAGATATACACATGGCCAATAAGTACATGAGATTATGCTCAACATCATTAGTCATTAGGGAAATGCAAAATAAATTCGTAATGGGTTAGCACTACACGTCTTTTAGAATGACTAAAATAAACAAAACTGACAATACCAGATGCTGATGATCAGAAGAACAGCTGGACACTTATGCTTCACCGGTGGGAATGCAAAATGGCAAGGCCACTTTGGCAGTCTGTCAGTTTCTTAAAAGGTTAAAAATACACTTACCATATGACCCAGCAATTCCACTCCTAGGTATTCACCCAAATGGGATGAAAATCTATGTTTACAAAAAGCCTGTGTGAAAACGTTTATAGCACCTGTATTCATACTCACCCCAAACTATAAACAACCAGTTGTCCTTCAATCAGGGAATGATAAAGTATTGCACATGCATACAAGAGAGTGCTACTCAGAGGTAACAAGGAACAAACTACTGATTCACACAACAGCATGGATGGATTAAATGCATTTTGCTAAGTGAAAGAAGACAGACTCAAAAGGATACATATTGAATGATTCCATTTATATGATATTCTGGAATAGGCAAAACTATAGGAATGGAAAACAGATCAGTGGTTGCCAAGGGTAGGGGTTCAGGAAGTGGTTGACTACAATGGAACTGCATGGGGGAATTTCATGATGATGGAACCGTTTTGCATAGTGACTGTGGTGGTGAACACGTGACTCTATGCATTTGACAAAATGCATAGAATTATGTACTGCAAAGAATGAATTTTACTGTATGTAATTTAAAAAGTCAATGAGGATATGGGGGAGGAACCCAAAATGGAATATAAGTCACAACAAGGACATCTAAATATGTTACAGAAGAATAACCTAACCCGCTGGAGAGAATAAAGAACTAGCTTAAATTACTTTGGAAAACAGTTTTGACTGAATAAGGTTAAAGACAAAGAACTCTACATAGATACTGTACTCCAGTTAGTAAATTTCTCATAGGGATATGGATTAGAGATTCTGAAACTACTTATGTGTACACTAAGATTGAACAAATAAGTAGATTTAATGTAGATAATGAGAGCCAGATTTCTCTCTGCTGGAGAAAAAAGTTACAATTAAGAAAGGGGGAATGCTAGAATGAACCTTGTAACATTGGATTGGAATTGGAGGTATCAGTATGAAATCTTGGTTTAAAATGTATATATACAGATAGATAGATAAAAATGAATGTATGTGTGTGCCTGGGATAGTAGCGGTCTAGACACCATGATACCCTTGAATCAACAGGCACACCTAGTGTCCGTATCTTTGTTTCTAAATAAAACTCTCCAATATAAGGAATCAGGGATCCTTGAGAGAAGCAGTTGATTCCAGGGCAGGGGAAATACAAGATGTGTCTGGGTCATCTGGTAGTACCAGAAACTAAGGAAGTGCTAAAATAAAGGATGGGGACAAATTGAAGGAACTCTTAATGTCCAAAGCTAAAATAAATTTGAACAAAATAAATAACAATAGTATTAGGTTATAATCCATACAGTAAAATAAATATGAGTCTATACTGATATAAATGAACAATTGAATAACTATATTTTAAAAAGTTCTCTCATCCTTATCTTTTGCTCTTTGGAGTGAGAAGTTGTCCTCTCCAACCCTGCAAAGACCTGCATTGGGACGTTCTCATTTCCTTTTACTTCTGCTTGTAATCTGGCCAGTTCTTTCCTGAGTTCATATCTTCCTAGTAATACCTTGACCTTGACAATGAACACACACTCTACTAATGCTCTAATTTTTAAAAACCTCTTTTCCTAGAGCAACAAGTACATTAGGTATATGATCTGTCTACCAAGTTATCACAGTTAAAAACTGACCATCTTTCCAGTCTCCAATATCAGTTTTTCAGCCTATTTATCACCAAACTGCTAAGCCAATGGCACATAATATTAGGATTGCTTTTTTTTTAAAGGAAGCTCCCCACTTCTAGTATCAATTTCTGCATCAATCATGCCTCAAAGATAAGCTAGGTTATATGTGGTAACAAATAGTCCCTGCATCTCAGTGGCTTAAAGCAACGAAGGTTTACTTCCCACTCGCTCTACCCTATTGACCACTGTGAGCTGGTGGTGGGGTACTCTGCTCGGCATAGACATCACTCAGAGATGAGGTTGACAGAGTCAACCGTCTTATGATACCTACACCTCAACACTAGGCTTCAGGGTTTCCCGATACAGAGGAACAGAGACCCAAGTTCTAGAAATTAAATTCTTCACTTCATTGACAAGAACTGTCATCTGGCCACACGTAACTTCAAGAAGGCAGGAGACTACAATCTTTCATGTACCCAGAAGGAGGACTGGACCAGATGAATGTTAGTATTCTGCCAATAGAATCCCATTTTTTTTTCAGTTAACAATATGCCTAGCCCATGGCAATTCTAAACTACTTTACCAGATATTTATCATCCTTTCTCCTCCCTCTGCTTTTGCCTCATAGCCCATTTCTGACAAACGAAACACAACAGAAAGTCTGCTGAGGAACTTCTGGGAAAGTTTTTGATTGTTGGATAAAAAGAGAAAAACTGGTGAAGAGAAAGTCTTTAACCCTCATCTCTTTTTTTCCTAGTATTAAGATGCGATGTCTGGAGCTGTGGTAGCCACTTTGTGATTATAAGGCCCTAACTACCAGCATGAAAAGCCAACATGTGGAAAACAAAGTGGAAGGATAGAAAAGACCTGAGTCTTTGATGACATTTGGATTTTTTATTGTATTTCAGATTGATTTTCACAATGTCTGGCATACCAGTGCACCATAAGTGCTTGCTTAATTGAATCATACATTTTACCCTCTATCATAACACTATTTTTGTCTGTGTCTGTGTGGGTCTTATTACCTCAACCATTGTTTACAGCCCCTCCTTTGTGCCCCTTTCTTGGCACCCTTTGCTTTCCTTATAAGAGCTCTTATCACCCTGATTTGACATATTCTCCTTTTTTTCAATCTAATATTTATTATTTAGGCTAACCAAATGAATATTAGAATATTTCTTTGTGTCTTTGGGATTAAAAATTTTGCTTTATCTTTCTAAGGGCATTTTGTTTTCTGAACACCTGTGATTGGTTTCATAATGATATGAAAAGACAGAAATAATTTTAAGCCAGCACGGTTTTTAAATTAAAAAAAAATTTTTTTAAATTGAAGTGTAGTTAATTTACAATATTGTGTTAGTTTCAGGTGTACAGCATAGTGATTCAGTTATTGTTTTCAGATTATATTCCAATATAGGTTATTACAAGATATTGATATAATTCCCTGTGCTATCAGTAAATCCTTGTTTCTTATCTATTTTATGTATATTAGTTTGTGTCTGTTAATACCATACTCCTCATTTTTCACTCCCACCCTCCCTCTCCCCTTTGGTAACCGTAAGTTTGTTTTCTATGTCTGTGAGTTTGTTTTTGTTTTGTATACAGATTCATTTATATTATTTTTTAGATTCCACATATAAGTGATATTATAGTATCTGTCTGACTTCACTAAGTGTAATATTTTCTAGGTCCATCTATGGTGCTGCAAACCCTTTTTTTTTTTTAGCCTGTCTGCCCCATTTTATGATACTCCCCAAAAGCAGAGGCCATCTTTTTTCATTTTTTTTCTTCTTCAACATCTAGCACACAGGACCTCAAGACCATGGTTATCTAATTACTTAATATAAAATACACCTGTTTTCCCTTGTTATTTTTACAAGACATTGTACACTCAGGAAATGCTTGTGGGATGCCCATCCTCTGGTAGTGTGAGCTCCTTGCTCTCAAAGAACAGGTTTAGATTTTAATCTATCGTTCACACTTTCTGAAGAGCTGAGTGCCTAAGCTAAAGTGTCTGAACAAGTGAAAATATAGCCTATCTTTGGACTTTGGTTTCTCCCCTCATTGGAGTTATCAGCTTTCCTGTTCATGGCTGAGCTCAAAGCCAGGAGTCTTCAGGTCTCCAAAGACTTCAAAATCAGATGCTTGCAAAGTCATACTGAGCCTCTGCCCATGATCATGGGCCAGGATGCTGGCACAAGTTCTCTGTCAAGGACCTATTGTGACAAGATGTGACTTTCTGCTCCATGAGAGGCTGGCCAGTGAGCCTCCCAACCCAGCCTCAAAGGCCAAAGGGGGCGGCAGAGCTTGGCTCAAGGGCTAATTAGAGGGCTGATTGACGGGGGGCTGGGCCAAGGCCCAGGGTGGTTGGAAGCAGGCAGGACAGGGTGGGAGAACTGGAAAAGGAGTTTCCAAAGAGGCAGATGGGGCAGCAGCAGCAGGAGCCTGATGGGACCCTCTCCTGTTGCCCTTGTGTCAGGCCTCAGTGCCTCAGGACCAGAAAGACGTAAATCAGGGCCAAGTGTGGGCAGGTCGTGCAGGAAGAGCTGCTGTCCATCCACACATCACAACAGGGCTTGAGGAGGAGCAGGAGGACTGTATACACACACATGCACACACAGGTTATATCTATGCATATGTATATACGATAACACATATACATATATGCATAGCTTACAGATGTACATACACATAGTAGCTGCTCAGTTAAATGGTTCTTCACTTTTTTTGTTTTGTTTTTTGTGTGTTTGTTTGTTTGTTTTTATTTCCATTACTCTAGGAGGTGGATCAAAAAAGATCTTGCTGTGATTTACGTCAAAGAGTGTTCTTCCTATGTTTTCCTCTAAGAGTTTTATAGTGTCCAGTCTTACATTCAGGTCTCTAATCCATTTTGAGTTTATTTTTGTGTATGGTGTTAGGGAGTGTTCTAATTTCATTCTTTTCCATGTAGCTGTCCAGTTTTCCCAGCACCACTTATTGAAGAGGCTGTCTTTTCTCCACTGTATATTCTTGCCTCCTTTTTCAAAGATAAGGTGACCATAAGTGTGTGGGTTTATCTCTGGGCTTTCTATCCTGTTCCATTGATCTATATTTCTGTTTTTGTGCCAGTACCATACTGTCTTGTTTACTGTAGCTTTGTAGTATAGTCTGATGTCAGGGAGCCTGAGTCCTCCAGCTCCGTTTTTCTTTCTCAAGATTGCTTTGGCTATTCGGGGTCTTTTGTGTTTCCATACAGATTGTGAAATTTTTTGTTCTAGTTCTGTGAAAAGTGCCAGTGGTAGTTTGATAGGGATTGCATTAAATCTGTAGATTGCTTTGGGAAGTAGAGTCATTTTCACAATGTTGATTCTTCCAATCCAAGAACATGGTATATCTCTCCATCTATGTGTATCATCTCTAATTTCTTTCATCAGCGTCTTATAATTTTCTGCATACAGGTCTTTTGTCTCCTTAGGTAGGTTTATACCTAGGTATTTTATTCTTTTTGTTGCAATGGTAAATGGGAGTATTTTCTTCATTTCACTTTCAGATTTTCCATCATTAGTGTATAGGAATGCAAGAGATTTCTGTGCATTAATTTTGTATCCTGCTACTTTACCAAATTCATTGATTAGCTCTAGTAGTTTTCTGGTAGCATCTTTAGGATTCTCTATGTATAGTATCATGTCACCTGCAAAGAGTGACAGCTTTACTTCTTCTTTTCCAATTTGGATTCCTTTTATATCTTTTTCTTCTCTGATTGCCATGGCTAGGACTTCCAAAACTATGTTGAATAATAGTGGTGAGAGTGGACATCCTTGTCTTGTTCCTGATCTTAGAGGACATGCTTTCAGTTTTTCACCATTGAGAATGATGTTGGCTGCGGGTTTGTCGTATATGGCCTTTATAATGTTGAGGTAGGTTCCCTCTATGCCCACTTTCTGTAAAGTTTTTATCATAAATGGGTGTTGAATTTTGTCAAAAGCTTTTTCTGTATCTATTGAGATGATCGTATGGTTTTTATTCTTCAATTTGTTAATATGGTGTATCACATTCATTGATTTGCATATATTGAAGAATCCTTGCATCCCTGGGATAAATCCCACTTGATCGTGATGTATGATCCTTTTAATGTGTTGTTGGATTCTGTTTGCTAGTATTTTGTTGAGGATTTTTGCTTCTATATTCATCAGTGATATTGGCCTGTAGTTTTCATTCTTTGTGACATCTTTGTCTGGTTTTGGTATCACGATGATGGTGGCCTCACAGAATGAGTTTGGGAGTGTTCCTTCCTCTGCAATTTTTTGGAAGAGTTTGAGAAGGATAGGTGTTAGCTCTTCTCTAAATGTTTGATAGAATTCACCTGTGAAGCCATGTGGTTCTGGACTTCTGTTTGGTGGAAGATTTTAAATCACAGTTTCAATTTCATTACTTGTGATTGGTCTGTTCATATTTTCTGTTTCTTCCTGGTTCAGTCTTGGAAGGTTATACCTTTAAGAATTTGTCCATTTCTTCCAGGTTGTCCATTTTATTGGCATAGAGTTGCTTGTAGTAGTCTCTTAGGATGCTTTGTATTTCTGCAGTGTCTGTTGTAACTTCTCCTTTTTCATTTGTAATTTTATTGATTTGAGTCCTCTCCCTCTTTTCCTTCATGATTCTGGCTAATGGTTTATCAATTTTGTTTATGTTTTGAAAGAACCAGCTTTTAGTTTTATTGATCTTTGCTATTGTTTTCTTTGTTTCTATTTCATTTATTTCTGCTCTGATCTTTATGATTTCTTTCCTTCTGCTAACTTTGGGTTTTGTTTGTTCTTCTTTCTCTAGTTCCTTTAGGTGTAAGGTTAGATTGTTTATTTGAGATTTTTCTTGTTTCTTGAGGTAGGCTTGTATAGGTATAAACTTCCCTCTTAGAACTGCTTTTGCTGCATCCAATACATTTTGGATCGTTGAGTTTTTGTTGTAATTTGTCTGTGGGTATTTTTTGATTTCCTCTGATTTCTTCATTGATCTCTTGGTTATTTAGTAACGTATTGTTTACCCTCCGTTTGTTTGTGTTTTTTACGTTTTTTTCCCTGTAATTCATTTCTAATCTCATAGCCTTGTGGTCAGAAAAGAAGCTTGATATGATTTCAATTTTCTTAAATTTACTGAGGCTTGATTTGTGACCCAAAATGTGATCTATCCTAGAGAATGTTCCATGTGCACTTGAGAAGAAAGTGTAATCTGCTGTTTTTGGATGGAATGTCCTATAAATATCAATTAAATCTATCTGGTCTACTGTGTCATTTAAAGCTTGTGTTTCTTATTAATTTTCTGTTTGGATGATATGTCCTTTGGTGTAAGTGAGATGTTAAAAGTCCCCCACTATTATTGTGTTACTGTCGATTTCCTCTTTTATAGCTGTTAGCAGTTGCCCTATGTATTGAGGTGCTCCTATGTTGGATGCATATATGTTTATAATTGTTATATGTTCTTCTTGGATTGATCCCTTGATCATTATGTAGTGTCCTTCTTTATCTCTTGTAACATTCTTTAAAGTCTATTTTATCTGATATGAGTATTGCTACTCCAGCTTTCTTTTGATATCTATTTGCATGGAATATCTTTTTCCATCCCCTCACTTTCAGTCTGTATGTGTCCCTAGGTTTGAAGTGGGTGTCTTGTAGACAGCATATATATGGGTGTTTTTTTGTATCCATTCTGTGAGCCTGTGTCTTTTGGTTGGACGATTTAATCCATTCACGTTTAAGGTAATTATCGATATGTATGTTCCTATTACCATTTTCTTAATTGTTTTAGGTTTATTTTTGTAGGTCCTTTTATTCTTTTGTGTTTCCTACTTAGAGAAGTTCCTTTAGCATTTGTTGTAGAATTGGTTTGGTGGTGCTGAATTCTCGTAGCTTTTGCTTGTCTGTAAAGCTTTTGATTTCTCTGTCGAATCTGAATGAGATCCTTGCTGGGTAGAGTAATCGTGGTTGTAGGTTCTTCCCTTTCATCACTTTAAATATATCATGCCACTCCCTTCTGGCTTGTAGAGTTTCTGCTGAGAAATCAGCTGTTACCTTATGGGAGTTCCCTTGTATGTTATTTGTCGTTTTTCCCTTGCTGCTTTTAATAATTTTTCTTTGTGTTTAATTTTTTGTCAATTTGATTATCTTGTGTCTTGGTGTGTTTCTCCTTGGGTTTATCCTGCCTGGAACTCTCAGCATTTCCTGGACTTGGGTGGCTATTTCCTTTCCCATGTTAGGGAAGTTTTCAACTATAATCTCAAATATTTTCTCGGGTCCTTTCTCTCTCTCTTCTCCTCTGGGACCCCTATATTGCGAATGTTGTTGCCTTTAATGTTGTCCCAGAGGTCTCTTAGGCTGTCTTCATTTCTTTTCATTCTTTTTTCTTTATTCTGTTCTGCAGCAGTGAATTCCACCATTCTGTCTTCCAGGTCACTTATCCATTCTTCTGCCTCAGTTATTCTGCTATTGATTCCTTCTAGTGTATTTTTCATTTCAGTTATTGTATTATTCATCTCTGTTTGTTTGTTCTTTAATTCTTCTAGACCTTTGTTAAACATTTCTTGCACCTTCTCGACTTTTGCCTCCATTCTTTTGCCTAGATCATCTTCACTGTCATTATTCTGAATTCTTTTTCTGGAAGGTTGCCTATCTCCACTTCATTTAGTTGTTTTTCTGGGTTTTAATCTTGTTCCTTCATCTGGTACATAGCCCTCTGCCTTTTCATCTTGTCTATCTTTCTGTGAGTGTGGTTTTTGTTCCGCAGACTGCAGGATTGTAGTTCTTCTTGCTTCTGCTGTCTGCCCTCTGGTGGATGAGGCTATCTAAGAGGCTTGTGCAAGTTTACTGATGGGAGGGACTTGGTTCTTCACGTTTATGTTTGTGTTATTGGACAGTAAGTTGATGCTGCCTTCTCCCAGTCTCTCTGTGCTGGTCCATTTGTGGTTTATAATTAGGGTGACTATATAATTTATTATCCAAACTGGGATACTTTTGTCTGGGACAATAGCTAAACTGTTGGGGCCATCAGTACGATAGTCATCAACTGGACTGTCCCTGGCAAACCAGATATGTAGCCATTTGTTTAGACACATCCTGTACTATGAATTTCTTGGTAGGATATCTCAAAGGCTTTATGGAGCTACGTAAAAACACTGGGGGTGTGGGAATGGGGGATGGGGGAAGGCCTTGGTATACCCAGTTACCAAAGGCAGAATTTTGCCCTTTTGTTCTGAGTTCCCTTACCCTGATTTCCCCAGGAGTCACCAGCAGAGGGGATTGGGGTGTATGTATGTACACAGTCTCTGAGGGTGAGCTATAAGTCAATGCCAGCATCCTCAGAGTTGAGCAAACAGTGAAAGTATGTGAATCAGGGGTCATTGTGCTTTACATGCCCAGTAAGATTGTGCAATATACAACCTGCACAACTGTATGTCGTCACCCTGTGTGAATGCCTGGGAGAAGGTAAGGAAGAGTTGGAACATGAAACCAGGATTGTTTCTGGGGACCTTAAGGCCCTCTCTGCAACTTAAGACTCTTAATCAGGTTTAATCTGGTGAAAGGAATTCCCAGCTGGTTCCTAGGTCAGTGGAACCAGGGTGTAAACCTCAGGAGTGGTGGTGGGTGAAAATATAGAGGCAAGCAGGAAAGGTAAGCAGAACATGCAGGAATTTCCAGTCGAAGGGCTAAGGGTTACATTCTGATAGGAGTTTCTCATTCCTTAGCACCAGCTCATTCCCTGCCCACCCCAGCTGAGTAAGGGCCCAATTCAGGGAACACAGGACAGGGTCGGCTGCAAGGCTTCCAGAGAGGAGGGCATGATGTGAGGAGCTGGAGTGTGGGTGTGGGTTGGTGGGACCCCAGCTCTCACCACGCTGGGAAGAGGGACAGAAAGCCCTATTTCCTCGGTCATTCTGTCAGGGTAAATGAGGCCATGCCCTACTGCTGGCTCTGAATGAAGATGGGGGGCTGGTTGTTCATTTCTGTGTCTTCTTTCCATTTCCTCTTCTCTGGAAAACCTGGTTATTTTCCTCTTTCTGTGTCATTTCCTACCTTTGCCCTCTAGACCACGGGGGAAAGCCAGTGTGGTATCCCGGTGGGAACACAGCTTCTGCAGCAGATGGTGCTGCGGTTGAGCACCAGCCTTGCCACTAACTACAGTGGGACTTTGTATACTCCTGATTTTCTATGTAACATGTGGTAATAGCGGCTCCTCCTGCTGCTGCTGCTGCAAGGGCCACAGTGTGAGGTTTACGAGGGATAACATCCAGGGCCTGGCTCATAGGAGGAACCCAACTGATCTTCAGAATAGCCTGCTATAAACTTTTTGTTTTGGATCCCGCATATGTAGAATACACATATATTCAGATTCTGATGAAACAACAGCCTGCTTCCAAGAGTGAAACAGAAGATAATAGTGGAAAATAGATACCTATGAGAGGTCAAAATGATTTCAAGCGCTTTAGAAACATTTGGAGAACTGATTAACAAACCCATTTTCTGTTCATTAAAGCAGGTCCTCTGAGAACCTGGACAAGTGTTCGTTGTTAGTTTTGGTCATTTTGGGAGGCAACACTATTGCTTTTAAAAATATCATTGTGTAAATTAGACACCTATCTTTGTCCTGTTCTGCATGCCTAGTGCTCCCCAAATCTTCCCCTTCCTCCTGCTGCTCCTTCCCAGCAGCTCCAACAGCACTCCTGACCCCAAAGCTGTGCTTCCTCCCTGGCCTTGAACTCCAAAATGTCAGACATGTCTCTTCCTCTCTATGCTTTTAAAATCTCCCCTTCCTCAGAGAGACATTGTTGATTGATGAAACAAAGCAGAGAGTTCATAAACCACCTGCAAAGCAGAGGGAACACAGCATATATAATAAAATAGTTCATATATTTCAAATCACTGGAGAGAAATCAATTCTTTAATAATCGATGCTGGGAAAACCAGTTGAGTCATTTGGATAAAAAAATAAAGCTGGATATAGTCCTTAATTCTTTTTTTCTTTCTTTTTTAATTGAGGTATAGTTGATTTACAACACTATATAAGTTTCAGGTGTATACATAGTGATTCATAATTTTTAAATATTATACTCTATTTATAGTTATTATAATTATTGGCTATATTCCCTACACTGTACAAGATATCCCTGTAGCTTATTTATTTTACAGTATTAGTTTGTACCTCTTAATTCCCTACCTCTATCTTGCCTGTTCTTCCTTCCCTCTTCCCACTGGTAACCATAGTTTGTTTTCTATAGCTGTGAGTCTGTTTGTTTAAAAATTATATTCACTAGTTTGCTTTATTTTTTAGATTCCGCATATAAATGATATCATACAGTATTTGTCTTTCTCTGTCTGACTAATTTCACTAAACATAATACTCTCTAAGTCCATCCATGTTGTTACAAATGGAAAAATTTCATTCTTTTTTGTGGCCAAGTAGTATTCCATTGTGTATATATACACCAAATCTTCTTTATATATTCATCTGTTGATGGACACTTAGGTTGCTTCCATATCTTGGCTATTGTAAATATTGCTGCTATGAACACTGAAGTGCATATATCTTTTTGAATTAATGTTTTCATTTGCTTCAGCTATATACCCAGGAGTGGAATCGCTGAATCATAAGGTAGTTCTAGTTTTTAGTTTTCTGGGGAATCTCCATACCATTTTCCATAGTGGCCAGATCAATTTACATTCCCACCAACAGTGTACAAGGGTTCCCTTTTCTTCACATCCTTGATAACATTTGCTATTTGTGGTTTTTTTGAGGATAGCCATTCTGGCAAGTATGAGGTGATATCTCATTGTGGTTTTGATTTGCATTTCTCTGGTGATTAGTGATGTTGAGCATCTTTTCATGTGCCTGTTGGCCATCTGTATGTCTTCTCTGGAAAACTGTCTATTCAGGTCTTCTGCCCTTTTAATTTATTTTTTAGCTGTTTATACTGGTTTAATCCATGTCAAATGTAGTTTACAAAGGGAAAGGACAAGTACCTTTGTATAGAATATACAGACACAGCATCACACCATGGGGCCCAAAAGAAGGGCAGGGGAGACAACACTTTCCCCTGGGAACAGCAGCTCTAATCCCAGGGAAGGTTCTCTGCAGAAGGCTGGGTAGCCAGGAGCACCCCCATCCAGCCCCAGTCTCAGCCCCTGCGTCAGCTCGGTTCCCATTTCCTGTGCCTCCCCCCTCCCCCAACTCCTTATGAAGAGTTCCAGGAGCTAAGACTAAGGAGAGGATCCTGTCACTTGGGTCATGTGCCCCATGTCTGGGAGAAGAAATATACACCACTGAATACTGAGCACATGGGAGAGTGAAGGGAACCACGGGAGAGGGAGAGGGAGAGGGAGAGGGAGAGGGAGAGGGAGAGGGAGAGGGAGAGGGAGAGGCAGGCACCCCAAGAGGTAGATAGGCTGAGCCCCCAGCCAACCCTGAAGGAGGCACTGCTTCCACGTGTTCTTAACAAAAGAAGAAAATCATACAACCAGAGGGGAGGGGATGGGGTAGAGGGCGAGGAGTTGTCCCATTTATACACAACAGTGTAAACATACACAGTCTATATTATATGTGCTTCAGTCTGGGGTTTACATGTCTGTCTGTCCGTCTGTCAGTCTGGGGGCACAGGGCACCTCTGTGCTCAGCAGCAGCTGTGGCCATATTGGCCTTGATCATGTGACCCCCTTCTGCCCATTTTTTAAAACAGTTTTTTCTTTTTTTGATGTCGAGTTGTATGAACTGTTTATATATTTTTGATATTAACCCCTTACCAGTCATGTCATTTGCAAATATTTTGTCCCATTCAGTAGGTTGTCTTTTCATTTTGTCGGTGGTTTCCTTTCATTGGTAGTTTCAAGTTTAATGAGGTTCCATTTGTTTGCTTTTGCTTTTGTTTCCTTTGCCTTCAGAGACAGATCCAAAAAAATATTGCTATGACTTATGTTAAAGGGTGTTCTGACTATGTTTTCTTCTAGGAGTTTTATGGTTTCTGATCTTTCATTTAGGTCTTTAATCCATTTTGAGTTTATTTTTGTGTATGGTGTTAGAGAATGTTCTAATTTCATTCTTTTAGATGTAGCTGTCCGGTTTTCCCAGCACCATGTATTGAAGAGACTGTCTTTTCTCCACTGTATATTCTTGCCTCCTTTTGTCATGGATTCATTGACCATAAGTGGGTGGGTTTATTTCTGGGCTCTCTATTCTGTTCCCTTGATCTGTGTGTCTGTTTTTGTGCCTGTACCATACTGTTTTGATTACTGTAGATTTGTCGTACAGTCTGAAGTCAGGGAGTGTGATACCTCCAGCTCTTTTCTTCTTTCTCAAGATTGTTTTGGCTATTTGGGGTCTTCTGTGTTTCCATACAGATTTTAAAAATTATTTATTATAGCTCTGTGAAAAATGACATTGGTATTTTGATAAGGATTGTAGATTGCATTGGGTAGTATGGTCATTTTAACAATATTAATGCTTCCAATCCATGAACACAGTATATCTTTCCATCTGTTTGTGTTGTCTTCAATTTCTTTTATCAGCATCTTACAGTTCTTTTACCTCCTTAGGTACGTTTATTCCTAGGCATTTTATTCTTTTTGATGCAATGGTAAGTGGGATTGTTTCCTTAATTTCTCTTTCTGATAGTTCATTGTTAGTTTATAGAAATGCAACAGATTTCTGTATATTAATTTTGTATCCTGCAACTTTACCAAGTTCATTGATAAGATCTAGTAGTTTTCTGGTTGCGTCTTTAGGATTTTCTATGTATAGTATCATGTCATATGCAAACAGTGACAGTTTTACCTCTTCTTTTCCAATTTGGATTCCTTTCATTTCTTTTTCTTATCTGATTGCTCTGGCTAGGACTTCCAATACTATTTTGAATAGAAGTGGCCAGAGTGGGCATCTTTGTCTTGTTCCTGATCTAAGATGAAATGCTTTTAGCTTTTCACCATTGAGTATGTTGTTAGCTGTGGGTTTGTCATATATGGCCTTTATTATATTGAGGTATGTTCACTCTATGCCCACTTTCTGGAGAGTTTTTATCATAAATGGTTGTTGAATTTATCCACTCAAAAGCTTTTTATCTTTCTTTGCATCTATTGAAATGATCATATAGTATTTATTCTTCAGTTTGTTGATGCGGTGTATCACATTGATTGATTTGCATATATTGAAAAATCCTTGCATCCCTGTGATAAATCCCACTTGATTATGGTGTATGATCCTTTTAATGTATTGTTGGATTTGGTTTGCTAATATTTTGTTGAGAATTTTTGCATCTATGTTCATCAGTAATATTGGCCTGTAACTTTCGGTTTTTGTGATATCTTTGTCTGGTTTTGGTATTGGGGTGATGCTGGCCTTGTAGAATGAGTTTAAAAGTGTTCCTTCCTCTGCAGTATTTTTGAATAGTTTGAGAAGGATAGGTGTTAACTCTTCTCTAAATATTTGGTAGAATTCAACTGTGAAACTGTCTGGTCCTGGACCTTTGTTTACTGGGAGTTTTTTTTAAAAAACAATGACTGATTCAATTTCATTACTGCTAATTGGTCTGTTCATATTTTCTGTTTCTTCCTGGTTCAGTCTTGGGAGATCATACATTTCTAGGAATTTGTCTTAGAATTTGTTTCTTCTAGGTTGCCCATTTTGTTGGCGTATAGTTGTTTGTGATAGTTTCTTATGATCATTTGTATTTCTGTGGTGTCAGTTGTAACGTCTTTTTAATTTCTGATTTTATTGATTTAAGCCCTCTCTCTTTTTATCTTGATAAATCTGGCTAAATGTTTATCAATTTTGTTTATCTTTTCAAAGAACCAGCTCTTAGTTTCATTGATTATTTTTATTTTTTTACCCTCTATTTCAGTTATTGTCCTTAATTCTTAATCTATATTCCTCTTAGTACAATTACCTAAAGGTAAAAATTGAAATAATAAAAATGTTAGAAGGAAACATGGGTGATTTTAAAATGAGTCATGAAGTAGAGATCTTTCTAAGTTTGGACAAAACCTTAGAAACCATAAAATGAAATTTTCATGAATTTGACTTTTAAGAACTTCACTTTAACCTTGGCTATCTGAAAATTTAAATATTTTGTATGAAAAAGAAGTCAAAAGGCAGATGACAGAGTGAGGGGAAACATTTGCAGCACATACGCAGATAAAGACTAGTTTTCTTTGTTTCACATATTAATAAGATATAGGACAGTTCTCAGAAAAGAAATAAAAATGGCTGACAAACTTAATGGTAACTAAAGATAAGAGATTAAATCAAAAATGAGTTACCATGTTTCACCTATTAGATTGGCAAACATTTTAAAGCTAGATTAAAACCTTGGGTTATTGAGGGTAGGTAAATGGGCTATCAATAATACTGGTAGATGTATCAACTAGTCATCTTTTGGGAGACAGTTTGACATAATCAATCAAGATTGCAATTGTGTATATTCTCTTATCCAGCAATTCTACATTTTCTAGATATTCCTACAAAAGTTGGCAAAAATATACATACAAGACTCTTCCTTGCAGAATTATTTTGTTGTAGTAAACAACAATTATCCCCCCCATTTCTTTTATATGACATCTGACATATAAGATTTCCTTTATCTGACATATAACAGCTACAAAAGTTATAAATGCAGTAGTATAATTTTTGCTTTGAATAGTCAAATATGTTTGAAAGAAAGTTTAAGAAGTCTTTTATAGATATTCGTGATTTTTGATGGTCTTAATTCCTTCCTAATGATCCATATTTTCATCTGGTATCATTTCTCTCCAGCCTGAAGAACTTCCTTTAGCATTTCTTTAGTGCAGCTCTGCTGGTGACAAATTCTTTTAGTTTTCTTTTATATGAAAAAATCTTGATTTTTGTCTGAATATTTGATGTATATTTTTTGCTGGCTATAGAATTCCGGGCTCACAGTTTTTTTTTTTTTTTTTTTTTTTTTTCTTTCAGCACTTGCAAGATGTTCATGAAGTGTCTACTGGCCTCCACTCTTTCTGACATGAGAAATCAGTGGTCATTTGAATCATTATTGCCCTCTTTGTAATATGTTGCTTTTCTCTGTGTGCTTTCAAAATTTTCTCTTTGTCACTGATTTCCAGCAGGTTGACTCTAATATTCTTTGACATGGTTTTATTTTAGTTAACCTGCTTGAGGTTTGTAAGATTCTTAGGTGTGCAAATTTATGTCTTTCACCAAATTTGGGGATTATTTGGTCATTATTTCTTCAAATATTTTTTTCTACCCTATTTCATCTCTCTTCTCTTTCTAGGACTCGAATTGCATGTGTGTTAAGTCTCTTGATATTATCCTACAGGCTCTATCACTTTTCTCTCTACTCTTCACATTGGATATTTTATGTTGATCTCTCTTTAAATTCACTGACTCTTTCCTCTGTTTTCTGCATTCTGTTGATAAGCCCATAAATTAATTTTTAAATTTTAGATATTGCATTTTTCAGTTCTAGAATTTCCATTGATTCTTTTTTTAAGAACAGAGGTTTTATTTTTTCTGTTTACACTGTTTTTATTTTTTTCAGTTATACATATATCTATTCTTTTTCAGATTCTTTTCTGATATAGGTTGTTACAGAATATTGAGTAGAGTTCCCTGTGCTATACTGTAGTCCTTGTTGATTATCTATTTATATATAGTAGTGTATATATTTTAATCCCAAACTCCCAATTTATCTCTCTCCCCCTTTGGTAACCATAAGTTTATTTTCTTTGTCTGTGAGTCTGTTTCTGTTTGGTAAATAAGTTCATATGTGGAATCACTGTTTTTACATTCCACATATAAGTGATATCATATGATATTTGTCTTTCTCTGACTTACTTCTCTTAGTATGATAATCTCTAGGTCCATCCATGTTGCTCCAAATGGCATTATTTCATTCTTTTTTATGGCTGAGTAATATTCCATTGTATATATGTACCACAACTTCTTTATCCATTCATCTGTTAATGGATATTTAGGTTGCTTCCATATCTTGGTTATTGTAAAGAGTGCTGCAATGAAAATTGGGGTACATGTGTCTTTTTGAATTATGGTTTTGTCTGGGTATATGCCCAGTAGTGGGATTGCTGGATCATATGGTAATTTTATTTTTAGTTTTTTAAGGAACCTCCATAATGTTCTCCATAGTGGCTGTATCAATTTACATTCCCACCAACAGTGCAAGAGGGTTCCCTTTTCTCTGCACCCTCTCCAGCATTTGTTGTTTGTAGATTTTCTGATGATGCCCATTCTAACTGGTGTGAGGTAATACCTCATTGTAGTTTTGATTTGCATTTCCCTAATAATTAGTGATGTTGAACGTCTTTTCATGTGCTTCTTGGCCGTCTGTATGTCTTCTTTGAGAAATGTCTATTTAGGTCTTCTGCCCATTTTTGGATTGGGTTGTTTGTTTCTTTAATATTGAGCTGCATGAGCTGTTTATATATTTTGGAGATTAAACCTTTGTCCATTGATTCATTTACAAATATTTTCTCACATTCTGAGGGTTGTCTTTTCATCTTGTTTATGGTTTCCTTTGCTGTGCAAAAGCTTTGAAGATTCATTAGGTCCCATTTGTTTACTTTTGTTTTTTATTTCCATTACTCTAGGAGGTGGATCAAAAAAGATCTTGCTGTGATTTATGTCAAAGAGTGTTCTTCCTATGTTTTCCTCTAAGAGTTTGATAGTGTCCGGTCTTACATTTAGGTCTCGAATCCGTTTTGAGTTTATTTTTGTGTATGGTGTTAGGGAGTGTTCTAATTTCATTCTTTTACATGTAGCTGTCCAGTTTTCCCAGCACCACTTATTGAAGAGACTGTCTTTTCTCTACTGTATATCTTTGCCTCCTTTCTCATAGTTTAGTTGACCATAGGTGCGTGGGTTTACCTCTGGGCTTTCTATCTTGTTCCATTGATCTATGTTTCTGTTTTTGCGCCAGTACCATATTGCCTTGATTACTGTAGCTTTGTAGTATAGTCTGAAGTCAGGGAGCCTGATTCCTCCAGCTCCGTTTTTTCCCCTCAAGACTGCTTTGGCTATTCAGGGTCTTTTGTGTCTCCATACAAATTTTAAGATAATTTGATCTAGTTCTGTAAAAAATGACATTGGTGGGCTTCCCTGGTGGCGCAGTGGTTGAGAATCTGCCTGCCAATGCAGGGGACACGGGTTCAAACCCTGGTCTGGGAAGATCCCACATGCCGCGGAGCAACTAGGCCCGTGAGCCACAACTATTGAGCCTGGGCGTCTGGAGCCTGTGCTCCGCAACAAGAGAGGCTGCGATAGTGAGAGGCCCGTGTACCGCGATGAAGAGTGGCCGCCGCTTGCTGCAACTGGAGAAAGCCCTCGCACAGAAACAAAGACCCAACACAGCCAAAAATAAATAAATTAATTAATTAATTAAAAAAAAAGAAGAACCTCTGCTTTGCTGCAGCTGTGAGGAAGAGGGAATATTTAAAAAAAAATGCCATTGGTAATTTGATAGGGATTTCATTGAATCTGTAGATTGCTTTGGGTAGTATAGTCATTTTCACAATATTGATTCTTCCAATCCAAGAACATGGTATATCTCTCCATCTGTTGGCATCATCCTTAATTTCTTTCAACAGTGTCTTATAGTTTTCTGCATACAGGTCTTTTGTCTCTCTAGGTAGGTTTATTCCTAGGTATTTTATTCTTTTTGTTGCAATGGTAAATGGAAGTGTTTCCTTAATTTCTCTTTCAGATTTTTCATCATTAGTGTATAGGAATGCAAGAGATTACTGTGCATTAATTTTGTGTCCTGCAACTTTATCAAATTTATTGATTAGCTCTAGTAGTTTTCTGGTTACATCTTTAGGATTATCTATGTATACTATCATGTCATCTGCAAACAGTGACAGTTTTACTTCTTCTTTTCCAATTTGTATCTTTTATTTCTTTTTCTTCTCTGAATGCTGTGGCTAGGGCTTCCAAAACTATGTTGAATAATAGTGGTGAGAGTGGACATCCTTGTCTCTTTCCTGATCTTAGAGGAAATGCTTTCAGTTTTTCACCATTGAGAACGATATTTGCTGAGGTTTTGTCATATATGGCCTTTACTATGTTGAGGTAGGTTCCCTCTATGCCCACTTTCCGGAGAGTTTTTATCATAAATGGGTGTTGAATTTTGTCAAAAGCTTTCTCTGCATCTATTGAGATGATCATATGGTTTTTATTCTTCAATTTGTTAATATGGTGTATCATCTTGATTGATTTGCGTATATTGAAGAATCCTTGCATCCCTGGGATAAATCCCACTTGATCGTGGTGTATAATCCTTTTAATGTGTTGTTGGATTCTGTTTGCTAGTATTTTGTTGAGGATTTTTGCATCTATATTCATCAGTGATATTGGTCTGTAATTTTCTTTTTTTGTAGTGTCTGTGTCTGGTTTTGGTATCAGGGTGATGGTGGCCTCATAGAATGAGTTTGGGAGTGTTCCTTCCTCTGCAATTTTTTGGAAGACTTTGAGAAGGATGGGTGTTAGCTCTTCTCTAAATGTTTGATAGAATTCACCTGTGAAGCCATGTGGTCCTGGACTTTTGTTTGTTGGAAGATTTTTAATCACAGTTTCAATTTCATTACTTGTGATTGGTCTGTTCATATTTTCTGTTTCTTCCTGGTTCAGTCTTGGAAGGTTACACCTTTCTAAGAATTTGTCCATTTCTTCCAGGTTGTCCATTTTATTGGCATAAAGTTGCTTATAGTAGTCTCTTAGGATGTTTTGTATTTCTGCGGTGTCTGTTGTAACTTCTTTTTCATTTCTGATTTTATTGATTTGAGTCCTCTCCCTCTTTTTCTTGATGAGTCTGGCTAATGGTTTATCAATTTTGTTTATCTTCTCAAAGAACCAACTTTTAGTTTTATTGATCTTTGCTATTGTTTTCTTTGTTTGTATTTCATTTATTTCTGCTCTGATCTTTATGATTTCTTTCCTTCTGCTAACTTTGGGTTTTGTTTGTTCTTTTTTCTCTAGTTTCTTTAGGTGTAAGGTTAGATTGTTTACTTGAGATTTTTCTTGTTTCTTTAGGTAGGCTTGTATAGCTATAAACATCCCTCTTAGAACTGCTTTTGCTGCATCCCATAGGTTTTCGATCATCGTGTTTTCATTGTCATTTGTCTCTAGGTATTTTTTGATTTCCTCTTTGATTTCTTCAGTGATCTCTTGGTTATTTAGTAACGTATTGTTTAGCCTCCATGTGTTTGTCTTTTTTACGTTTTTTTCCCTGTAATTCATTTCTAATCTCATAGCATTGTGGTCAGAAAAGATGCTTGATATGATTTCAATTTTCTTAAATTTACTGAGGCTTGATTTGTGACCCAAGATGTGATCTATCCTGGAGAATGTTCCGTGCGCACTTGAGAAGAACGTGTAATCTGCTGTTTTTGGATGGAATGTCCTATATATATCAATTAAATCTATCTGGTCTATTGTGTCATTTAAAGCTTCTGTTTCCTTATTTATTTTCATTTTGGATGATCTGTCCATTGGTGTAAGTGAGGTGTTAAAGTCCCCCACTATTATTGTGTTACTGTCGATTTCCTCTTTTATAGCTGTTAGCAGTTGCCTTATGTATTGAGGTGCTCCTATGTTGGATGCATATATATTTATAATTGTTATATCTTCTTGGATTGATCCCTGGATCATTATGTAGTGTCCTTCCTTGTCTCTTGTAACATTCTTTATTTTAAAGTCTATTTTATCTGATATGAGTATAGCTACTCCAGCTTTCTTTTGATTTCCATTTGCATGGAATATCTTTTTCCATCCCCTCACTTTCAGTCTGTATGTGTCCCTAGGTCTAAAGTGGGTCTCTTGTAGACAGCATATATATGGGTCTTGTTTTTGTATCCATTCAGCCAGTCTATGTTTTTTGGTTGGGGCTTTTAATCCATTCACGTTTAAGGTAATTATCGATATGTATGTTCCTATGACCATTTTCTTAATTGTTTTGGGTTTGTTTTTGTAGGTCCTTTTCTTCTCTTGTGTTTCCCACTTAGAGAAGTTCCTTTAGCATTTGTTGTAGAGCTGGTTTGGTGGTGCTGAATTCTCTTAGCTTTTGCTTGTCTATAAAGCTTTTGATTTCTCCATCAAATCTAAATGAGATCCTTGCCGGGTAGAGTAATCTTGGTTGTAGGTTATTCCCTTTCATCACTTTAAGTATATCATGCCACTCCCTTCTGGCTTGCAGAGTTTCTGCTGAGAAATCAGCTGTTAACCTTATGGGAGTTCCCTTGTATGTTATTTGTCGTTTTTCCCTTGCTGCTTTCAATAATTTTTCTTTGTCTTTAATTTTTGCCATTTTGATTACTATGTGTCTCGGCGTGTTTCTCCTTGGGTTTATTCTGTATGGGACTCTCTGCGCTTCCTAGACTTGGGTGGCTATTTCCTTTCCCATGTTAGGGAAGTTTTCAACTATAATCTCTTCAAATATTTTCTGTGGTCCTTTCTCTCTCTCTTCCCCTTCTGGGACCCCTATAATGCGAATGTTGTTGCGTTTAATGTTGTCCCAGAGGTCTCTTAGGCTGTCTTCATTTCTTTTCATTCTTTTTTCTTTAGGCTGTTCCGCAGCAGTGAACTCCACCATTCTGTCTTCCAGGTCACTTATCCGTTCTTCTGCCTCAGTTATTCTGCTATTGATTCCTTCTAGTGTAGTTTTCATTTCAGTTATTGTATTGTTCATCTCTGTTTGTTTGTTCTTTCATTCTTCTAGGTCTTTGTTAATCATTTCTTGCATCTTCTCGACCTTTGCCTCCATTCTTTTTCTGAGGTCCTGGATCATCTTCACTATCATTATTCTGAATTCTTCTTCTGGAAGGTTGCCTATCTCCACTTCATTTAGTTGTTTTTCTGGGGTTTTTTCTTGTTCCTTCATCTGGTACATAGCCCTCTGCCTTTTCATCTTCTCTATCTTTCTGTAACTGTGTTTTTTGGTCCACAGGCTGCAGGATTGTAGTTTTTCTTGCTTCTGCTGTCTGCCCTCTGGTGGTTGAGGCTATCTAAGAGGCTTGATGGGAGGCTCTGGTGGTGGGTAGAGCTGACTGTTGCTGTGGCGGTCAGAGCTCAGTAAAACCTTAATCCCGAGGTGTTTCCACTTTTAAGTTATTATAAATAGGTCTAAAATGAACATGTTGGTGCACAAGTCCTTTGGGACAGATTCTCAGGAGTGGGACTACCAGAAAGGACCAGTTTCCCTTAATCCTAGGCAGGCTGAGCCTTTCCCAACCTCTATTCCTTCAGCCCCATTACGAGCTTCAGGCCCATTCTTAAGTCATATATTATATTGCACCTCATTACTTTCCCAAAGTTCATACCAGATCACACTTCCACCAGCGCTTGATGGAAATCCAGGTTATTTTGAGAGGTCATTTGCAAGCTGGGAAAACCCTTATGTTTCTTTGATCACAAGGAAAGTTACATATCCTGATTTACCCATCATGGCCAGTTCCCCGAGCCTGTCCCCAAATAATGACAATATTAACTATAGTAAGAGAATCAACAACTCTTTAGTAAGTGCCAACTTTGTTCTGAGTGTTCCGTATTTATAATCAAATTCTCACAACAACGCTGAGAGATAGCAACAGTCTCATTATACAGATGAAGAAGCAGAGGCTCAGAGAAGATAAGGAATGCACCCAGGCACACAGGTAGTGAGAGGCAGAGGGAGGTGTATCGTCTGGTCCGTAACACCCATGCTCTTGCCACACACTACAGGGCATCAGAGAAATGGGGAGAGATCATGCTATTGAATGCTGAGGCTGGGCTTTCTAAGGGTTTGGGAGTCAGGAGTGAGCATGGGGTGGGGTTGCTTTGATTTTGGTTTCCGGTGTGATTTTGACCTCAACACCTGGGTCACCTGACTCTGGGATCAAGGCCAGCCGGTGGCTGAAGAGTGTCTGCTCAAGGCTGTGTCCCTGAAAGCACAGATCTTATCAAAGTTCTTTTTTCCCCACAACTTTATTGAGATATAACTGACATATAACATTGTGCAAGTTTAAGGTGTACAACATAGTAATTTTATATACGTATATATTGCAAAATGGTTACCACAATAAGGTTGATTAACATATCCAACACCTCATAGTTACTTTTGTGTGTGTGTGTGTGTGTGTGTGTGTGTGTGTGTGCAAGAACATTTAAAATCTACTCTCTTGGCAACCTTCAAATATACAACACAATATTGTTAAATGTAGTCACCAGGCTGTACATTACATCCCCATGACTTATTTATCTTATCACTGGCAGTTTATACCTTTTGATCACCTTTACCTATTTCCCCCACTCATTTCTGGTAGCCATCAATCTACTTTCTGTTTCTCTGAGTTTTGTTTTTTAAAATTCCACATATAAGTGAGAACATACAGTATATGTCTTTCTCTGTCTGACTTATTTCACTTAGTATAATGCCCTCAAGATTCATTCATGTTATTGAAAATGGCAGGATTTCCTTCGTTTTTATGGTTGGATAATATTTCATTGTATATATACACCACATTTTCTTTATCAGTTCATCAGTCAATGGACACTTAGGTTGGTTCCATATGTTGGCTATTGTGACTAATGCTGCAATGGATGTAGGGATGCAGATGTCTCTTCGAGATAGTGATTTCATTTCCTTCAGATATATACCCAGCTGGATCATATGGTGGTTCTATTTTTAAATTTTTGAGGAACCTCCATGCTATTTCCATAGTGCCTGCACCAATTTACATTCTCACCAATAGTGCATGAGGGTTCCCTTTTCTCCGCATCCTTGCCAACACTGGATATCTCTTGTCTTTTTGATAATGGCCATTCTAACAGACTTGAGGTGGTATCTCACTGTGATTTTTGATTTGGCAGTTCTTGTTGTAATTGCAAAGCAGGGAGAGACTTTGTAAAACTGCTGCTTCTGTCCCACAGTCCAGGCTGCAGGGCCTTGGTGACTGCTCTAGTGCTTTGAAAAAAAAAAAAAAAAACTTTTAATTTACATCCTTGGACATCTAACCGCTTGCAAACACAGATTTAATAGCTGAAAAAATATGATTTATATATATATATATAAGCTTATCTGTGTGCAGTTTTTCCCCCATTTTTCTTGGTCAGTTTGCTCTTCTTTCCCCCTTTCCTCCCTTCCCCCTTCCACATCAGTGTCCTGCACCCACAATCAGGTAACCCATTTTTATAGTTACTATTCATCACCCTACCATATTTCTTCATATTATGGAATGACATATATGTGTGTGTATATAATATATATGCAAAAATACATGCATATTCTTATATTTACATACATTCAAACACAAACAATCACATATACAGCATTTTGGTGCTAATTTATTAGAAGGAATCAAGTTATGACCTATTGACTGCTCAGTTTTATTACCTAACCATGATTTCTTTTCTTCTTTCTTTATTTTTTTAATTGAGGTATAGTTGGTTTACAATATTATATAAGTTTCAGGTGTATAACATAGTGATTCACAACCTTTAAAGGTTATACTCCATTTATGGTTATTATAAAATATTGGCTATATTCCCTGTGCTGTACAATATATCCTTGTATCTTGTTTATTTTATACATAGTAGTTTGTACCTTTTAATTCCATTCTCCTATCTTCCCCCTCCCTTCTTTCCTCTCCCCACTGGTAACCACTAGTTTGTTCTCTATATGTGTGAGTCTGTTTCTTTTTTGTTATATTCACTCATTTTATATTTCATTTTTTAATAAAACTTTTTTTATTGAATGAAAGATATTTTAAATTCTATAGCACCTCACAATTTACAGAAGTTTCACACACATGATTTCATACAATCCCATAACAACATTTTATTTTAATCCCCGACTCCTATTGCACCCCTCCCCCTTCCCTCTTCACACTGGTAACCACTATTTTGTTCTCTATATCTGTGAGTCTGTTACTTTTTTGTTTTATTGACTAGTTTGTTTTATTTTTTTAGATTCCGTGTATAAGTGATATCATACAGTATTTGCCTTTCTTTGTCTGACTTATTTCACTTAGCGTAATACCCTCAAAGTCCAACCACATTGCTGCAAATGGCAAAATTTCATTCTTTTTTATGGCTGGGTGGTATTCCATTGTATGTATGTATGTGTGTGTGTGTGTGTGTGTGTGTATACACACACATATATATAATTATATATATGTGTGTGTATATATACATCACCTCTTCATTATCCATTTATCTGTTGATGGACACTTAGGTTGCTTCCATATCTTGGCTATTGTAAGTAATGCTGCTATGAACATTAGGGTGCTTATGTCTCTTTGAACTAATGTTTTTGTTTTCTTCAGATATATACCCAGGAGTGGAATTCCTGGATTATATTGTATTTCTATTTTTAGTTCTTTGAGGAATGTCCATAATGTTTTCCACAGTGGCTCCACCAATTTACATTCCCACCCACAGTATACAAGGGTTTCCTTTTCTCCACGTCCTCATCAACATTTGTTATTTGTGATCTTTTTCATGACAGCCATTCTGGCAGGTGTGAAGTGATATCTCATTGTGGTTTTGATTTGCATTTCTCTGATAATTACCAGTACTGAGCATCTTTTCTTGTGCCTGTTGGCCATCTGTATATCTTCTTTGAAAAAAATGTTTATTCAGGTCTTCTGCCCATTTTTTAATTGAGTTGTTTGTTCTTTAGATGTTGAGCTGCATGAGTTATTTGTATATTTTGGGTATTAACCCCTTATCAGTCATATCATTTGCAAATATTTTCTCCCATTCTGTGGGTTGTCTTTTTGGTTTGTTTATGGTTTCCTTTGCTGTGGAAAAGCTTGTAAGTTTAATTAGGTTCATTTGTTTATTTTTGTTTCTATTTTCATTACTCTAGGAGGTGGATCCAAAAAAGCTATTGCTGCAATTTATGTCAAGGAGTGTTCTGCCTATGTTTTCCTCTAGGAGTTTTATAGTATCTGGTCTTACATTTAGGTCTTTAATCCATTTTGAATTTATTTTTGTGTATGATGTTAAAGAATGTTTTAATTTCATTTTTCTGCATGTAGCTGTCCAGTTTTCCCAGCACAATTTATTGAAGAGACTGTCTTTTCTCCATTGTATGTTCTTGCCTCCTTTGTCATAGATTAATTGACCATAGGTGTGTGGGTTTATTTCTGGGATTTCTATCCTGTTCTTTTGGTCTATAAGTCTGTCTTTGTGCCTGTATCATACTGTTTTGATTACTGTAGCTTTATAGTATAGTCTGAAGTCAGGAAGCCTGATTCCTCCAGCTCTGTTTTTCTTTCTCAAGATTGCTTTGGCTATCAGGGGTCTTTTATGTTTCCATACAAATTTTAAAATTATTTATTCTAGTTCTGTGAAAAATGCCACTGGTATTTTGATAGGGATTACATTGAATCTGTAGATATGCAGACAATGCATAGATTGCATTGTCATTTTAGCAATATTATTTCTTCCAGTCCATGAACACAGTGTATCTTTCCAACTGTTCATGTCATCTTCAATTTCTATCATCAGTGTCTTATAGTTTTCTGAGTACAAACATTAGTTAGATTTATTCCTAGGTATTTTTTTCTTTTTGATAGGATTGTAAATGAAATTGCTTCCTTAATTTCATGTTCTGATAGTTCATTATTAGTGTATAGAAATGCAACAGATTAATGTATATTAATGCATATTAATTTTGTATCCTGCAACTTTACCAAATTCATTGATGAGCTCTACTAGTGTTCTGGTGGTGTCTTTAGGATTGTCTATGTATAGTAAGCGTGACAGTTTTACAATATGAATTCCTTTACTCTCTCTCTCTTTTTTTTTTTGTTTTTTTGCCATGCTGCGCAGCTTGCGGGATCTTAGTTCCCCGACCAGGGATTGAACCTGGGCCCATGGCAGTGAAAGTGTGGAGTCCTAACCACTGGACTGCCAGGGAATTCCCTCTTTTTATTTCTTTTTCTTGTCTGATTGATGTGGCTGGGACTTCCAATACTATGCTAAGTAAAAGTAGCAAGAGTGTGCATCCTTGTCTTGTTCCTGATCTTAGAGGAAAGACTTTCAGCTTTTCACCATTGAGTATGATGTTAGCTGTGGGTTTGTCATACATGGCCTTTATTATGTTGAGGTATGTTCCCTCTATGCCCACTTTCTGGAGAGTTTTTTTCATAAATGGATGTTGAATTTTGTCAAAAGCTTTTTAGCTTTTTCTGCATCTATTGAGATGATCATATGGTTTTTATTCTTCAGTTTGTTAACATGGTGTATCACGTTGATTGATTTGCAAATACTGAAAAGTCCTTGCATCCCTGTGATAAATCCAACTTGATCATGGTGTGTGATCCATTTAATGTATTGTTGGGTTTGGTTTGCTAGTATTTTGTTGAGGATTTTCACATCTATGTTCATCAGTGATATTGGCCTATAATTTTCTTTTTTGTGATACCTTTGTCTAGTTTTGGTATCAGGGTGATGCTGGCCTCATAGAATGAGTTTGGAAGCATTCCTTCCTCTGTAATTTTTGGGAATAGTTTGAGAAGGATAGGTGTTAACTCTTACCTACATATTTGGTAGAATTCACCTGTGAGGCCATCTCTTCCTGGACTTTTGTTTGTTTTGGGGAGTTTTTTTTTTTTTTAATTAGTGATTCAATTTCATTACTGGTAATTGTTCTGTTGATATTCCGTATTTCTTCCTGGTTCAGTCTTGGGAGATTGTAAGTTCTAGGAATTTGTCCATTTCTTCCAGGCTGTCCATTTTATTGGCATATAGTTGTTTGTCATAGTCTCATGATTCTTTGTATTTCTGTGGTGTCAGTTGTAACTTCTCCTTTTTCATTTCTGATTTTATTGATTTGGGCCCTCTCTCTTTTTATCTTGATGAATCTGGCTAAAGGTTTATCAATTTTGTTTATCTTCTCAAAAATCAGCTCTTAGTGGGACTTCCCTGGTGGTGCAGTGGTTAAGACTCTGCACTCCCAATGCAGGGGACCCAGATTCAGTCCCTGGTCAGGGAACTAGATCCTACATGCATGCCACAACTAAGAGTTCACATGCCACAACTAAGGAGCCTGCCTGCTGCAACTAAGACCCAGTGCAACCAAATAAATAAATAAATAATGTGTTTAAAAAAATCAGCTCTTAGTTTTACTGATATTTTTGTTTTTTTTAAATCTCTATTTTATTTATTTTTGTTCTGATCTTTATGATTTCTTTCCTTCTACTAACTTTGGGTTTTGTTTGTTCTTTTTCTAGTTCCTTTAGTTTACCTATATGTTGTTTATTTGATTTTTTTTTGTTTTCTGAGGTAGGCTTGTATCACTATAAAACTTCTCTCTTAGCACTGCTTTTGCTGAATCCCATAGATTTCTTTTTTAATATATAAATTTATTTATTTATTTATTTATTTATGGCTGCATTGGGTCTTTGTTGCCGTGTGTGGGCTTTCTCTAATTGCATTGAGCAGGGGCTACTCTTTGCTGTGGTGTGTGGGCTTCTTATTGCAGTGGCTTCTTTTGTTGCGGAGCATGGGCTCCAGTAGTTGTGGCACGTGGACTCAGTAGTTGTGGTACATGGGCTTCAGTAGTTGTGGCTCACGGGCTCTAGAGCGCAGGCTCAGTAGTTGTGGCACACAGGCTTAGTTGCTCTGCGGCATGTGGGATCTTCCTGGACCAGGGCTGAAACCATGTCCCCTGCATTGGCAGGCAGATTCTCAACCACTGTGCCACCACGGAAGCCCTCATTTTAATTTTCTTAAGTTTAGAGTTTACTGAGACTTGTTTTGTGGCCTGTCATGTAATCTATCCTGGAGACTGTTCCATGTGCCGTGGAACATGGAAATGAAAGGAATGTGTATTTTGCTGCTTTTTCATGGACTGTTCTATCATCTATCTATCTATCTATCTATCATCTATCTATCTATCTATCTATCCATCTATCTATCTATCAAGTCTATCTGGTCTAATGTGTCATTTAAGGCCAGTGTTCTTATTAATTTTTTTTCTGGATGATCTATCCATTGATGTAAGTGGGGTGTTAAAGTCTCCTACTATTGTTGTGTTACCATCAATTTCTCCTTTTATGTCTGTTAATATTTGCTTTGTGTATTTAGGTGGTCCTATGTTGGGTGCATATTTATTTATAATTGTTATATCTTCCTTTTGGATTGATCCCCTGATCAGTATGTAATGTCCTTCTTTGTCTCTTGTAATAGTCTTTGTTTTAAAGTCTGTTTTGTCACATATAAGAATTGCTAACCCTCTTTCTTTTGATTTCCATTTGCATGAAATACCTTTTTCCACCCACTCACTTTCAGTTGTATGTGTCTTTTAATCTGAAGTGAGTCTCTTATAGGCAGCATATATATGGGTCTTGTTTTTGTATCCATTCGGCCACTCTATGTCTTTTGTTTGGAGCATTTAGTCCATTTCCATTTAAAGTAATTATTGATATTTATGTTCTTATTGTCACTTTGTTAATTGGGTTTTGATTATTTTTGTAGTTCTTTCATCTTCCTTTTTTCTTCTTCTGTTATCTTCCCTTGTGATTTGATGGCTATCTTTAGTGTTATGTTTGGATTCTTTTTGGGTTTTTTTCTGTGTGTATCTATTACAGATTTTTGTTTTGTGTTTTCCATGACGTTTATATATAGCAATCTCTATATATGTGTGATTGTTTTAGGTTGCTGATCTCTTAATTTCAATTGCATTTTAACAGCCCTGCGTTTGTACTCTCCTGCCCTCATGATTACTGTTTTTGATGTCATATTTTACATCTAATTGTTTTGTGTTTCAACTGTTTATTGTGGATAGATGATTTTACTACTTTTTTCTTTTAACTTTTCTGCTACCTTTGTACGTGGATGATTTACTACCTTAATTGTATATTTGCCTTTACTGATGAGCTTTTTCCTTTTACAATTTTCAAGTTTTTAATTGTGGGTTTTTTTGGGTATTTTTCTTAGAGAAGTTCCTTTAACATATCTTGTTAAGCTGGTTTGGTGTCACTAAATTCTTTTATCTTTGGCTTGTCTGTAAAACTTTTGAGCTCTCCCTCCAATCCAAATGAGAGCCTTGCTGTGTAGAGTATTCTTGGTTGTAGGTTTTTCCTTTCATCACTTTAAATATATTGTGCCACTTCCTTCTTGCCTGCAGTTTCTGCTGAAAAGTCAGCTCATAGCTGTATGGGAGTTCCCTTGTATGTAACTTGTTGCTTTTCCCCTGCTGCTTTGAATAGTCTCTCTTTATCTTTAATTTTTGCCATTTTAATTTACAGTGTGTCTTTGTGTGGTCCTCTTTGTGTTGATTCTCTTTGGGACTCTCTTCGCTTTCTGGATTTGGATGTCTCTTCCTTTCTCATGTTAGGGAAGTTTCCAGCTATTGTGTTTCCAAATATGTTCTCAGCACCTTTCTCTCTCTCTTCTCCTGGGATCCCTATAATGTGAATATTAATGTGCTAGAAGTTGTCCCAGACATCTCTTAAACTTTCCTTATTTCTTTCCATTCTTTTTTCTTTTTTTTTCTGTTCAACATCAGTGATTTCCACTACTCTGTCTTCCAGCTTGCTTGTCCGTTTCTCTGTATCATTTAGTTTACTGCTGATTTCTTCTAGTGTATTTTTTTGTTTCAGTTATTGTATTCTTCATTTCTGTTTGGTTGTTCTTTCTATTTTCTAACTCTTTGTTAAAAACTTCTAACTTCTCACTCTGTGGTCCATTCTTCTCCTGAGTTCTTTGATCATCTTTACAATCATTACCCTGTACTCTTTCTTGGGTAGATTGCCTATCTCTCCTTCACTTAGTTCTTCTTCTGTGGCTTTGTCTTGTTCTTTCATTTGGAACGTGTTCCTCTGTCACCTCATTTTGCCTAACTTGCTGTTTTTACTTTTATGTATCTGGTAGGTTGGTTATGTTTCCCAACCTTGTAGAAGTGGCCTTTTGTAGGGGACGTCCTATGCATCTCAGGAGTTCACTCCCCTCTCATCACCAGATCTATATGCTCCCTATGTGGGCTGTGTGGGTCCTTTTTTTGTGGTGGGCTGACTACTGTGGGCAGTCTGGTAGGCTTAGTTAGCCCTCAGTCTATTTGATTCCATTTTCTTTCCCACTGTGAATAATGCTGCAACAAATGCCCCAGAATATATGTCCTTATGTACTAGTGATTTTATTTCTATAGGATGGATTTCCAGAAGTGGGATTGTTAGGTCAAAGAGCATAAGCTTTTTCAATTTTAGTGATAGCACTGGATGGATATCCAAAATTGTTGTGATACTTTACATTTCAACCAGCAATGTAGGAGAATACTGTTTCTCTATGTCCATATCAGGAGTAAGAGTTTCAGCTTTTGATTTTTTTTGCTCATCAGAAAGGGATACAGTGATATTTAGTTATTATGTAACATTTATTTCCATGCCTGATAGTGAGTTTGAACATCTTATCACGTTGTTGGCCATGTGGATCTGCTCCTCTGTGGATATTTTAAATTAATTTGATTTGTCCACTTTTCTGTGATGACTGTCATTTTCTTATGACATTTTGAGCTCTGTTTGCATATTTTAAGTATTAATTTTATATCATCCACATTAGAAATATTTTTCCTTGGGCTATTGTTTACTATTGTTTTTTTGTGAGATCTTTTACTGTTCAAATAGCTCATGGTTTTTTTTTGCAATTTTTCATGGCCATATATACCTATTTTTTCTTTTATAGCTTCTATATCCTCAATCTTAGATAAGAATGTGTTCTTTGTCATTATTCCATATATATTGTGTTTTAATCTGCTCAGGCTGCCATAACAAAATACCATAGACTGGATGGCTTAAACAACAGAAATTTATTTCTCATGGCTCTGGAGGCTAGGAAGTCCAAGATCAAGGTGCCAGCAAATTTAGTTTCTGGTTAGGGCTTTCTTCCTGGCTTGTAAACTTTATTATCCAATTAAAATTTTAATTATCTAATTAAAAATTAATTATCCAATTAAAAAATAACCATTGGTATTCAAAATGGAATTACATGAGCTTTATATATTGACTTTTGGAGAAGTGGTACTTTTATGAAATCAACCCTTTATTTATTTTATAGTTCCCTTCTTATTTCTTGTGCTTTCTTATGAAATGTACCTTATAAAAGCCTGTTAATCCTTAGATCCTCTGATATACTACTGCAGTCTCTTGTCTGCAAAAATTCTGCTTATCCCTGCATCATAGAGACATCCCTATTAAGAGGTGGTATTGGTCTTATGGCTTGCATTTACCCATAGAATATGGGGGAAGTGACACACTGTGACTGCCAACCTTAAACTTTAAGAGCCCTGTCAAATTCTGCTTTTGCTCCTTTGGAAGCCAGCTGCCATTTAAAGGAGCTTGGGCTGGACCACAGAAGGGACAGAGACCATGTAAACAGAGGGAGATGTTAGATGTTCCCAGTCCCAGCCAATCTTTTAGCTAAACACAGACTCTTGAGTGACCCCAGCCAACACCACAGAGAGCAGAAGAAGCTCCAGCTGAGCCCAGGCAACAAGCACAATCATAAGAAAATCTTAAACCTTTGTTTTAAGACACTAACTTTTGGGTAGCTTGTTATGAATCAATACATAACTGAAACACAAAAGACTGTCTGCATATATATCACAGTTAAAAACATACATACACACACAATGAAACAAACACTTGGTACTACCATCTTGCTTAGCAATAAACATTACTAAGCAGTTACTTAATGCTCCTTGATCACATCCTCCTCCTTCCCTGCAAGAGATAGCCACAGTCCTGAATTTTCAGTTAATCCTTCCCTTGCTTTTGATTTTACCACCTACGTATGCACCCGAAAGTAAGATTTAGTTTTGATGTTTATATAAATGGAATTATACAGTATATATGCTTTGTCACTTTTTTTGCTTAATATTTTGTTTTTAAGATTTATCCAAATGGATGTATTAGCTGTAGTTCATTCATTTTCAGTGCTGTATTGCATTCTGTTGGTAACATTTGGATTGTTCTAATATTTTGCTCCCATGCTATGAATATTTGTTTTAAATTATATTTCAAATTTTTAATTTAGCTGTAATTTTTATCAAGGTAAAAATATTGATAAATTTTATCAATTTTAAACATGCACATAGTTTAAAGGGTAAATAGATACACAAGGCTTTTTATAAAAAAGAGCGGTTTTTTCCTTTCCAGTTCCACCTTACCTTTTTTCTTAATCCTCAGAGCCATCCACTTTCAAATTTTGACTGATTATTTTGTTCTTTTTCTCCACAGTTCTAAATAACATGCGTATAGTGCTACTTGATTTTTTGAGAATTTAGTTCTTTTTCATGTGAACCCTCTCACCCCAACGCATGTGTTGTGTTCCCATTCCTCATCCTTCCATATCTTGTAATTTTTTCTAGATGAATATTATAATGACATAAGTACTTTCACAGTTGTTTATGTTGCCTTTCTTGTACTTTTTGTGTTCTGTATGGTTAACATATTTTTTTCCTTTTTATGTGCTTCATTTTTTATGTATTTGTCACTAATTGAAACCAAACCTACCCTGGCCCCCTTGGTGAATATCTGATCTCCATGCGTTCAACCACATTCTTGTTCCAAAAATCCCATTATCTGGACAATATCTTTCCAGTTGTCTTCCGTCCTGCTCTAACTGTGACTGGTTGCTTGCCTAGCTGGGTCTACACCTGTTGTCTTGATAGCGTCCCTCCAGTTACCTAGCAGTTTCCTTGACTTTTTGCCTGGGTCCCATGTCTTCTCTTTCTCCCATCAATCAATCCTTTGTGCTCTTGGCTCATATTTCTCAGCAATTATTGAAGAAAGGGTACACAAAGCATAAATTATTTTGAGATTTTTGCATATAAAATATCTTTGTTTTACTTTCACACTTAGTTAACATGACTTAAAAAAAGAGAATTTTAGGTTGAAGTCATTTTCTTTCATAATTTTAGGGAATTCCTCCATTGTCTTTAGCTTTTAGCTGAGAATCCCGATGACATTCTGATTGTTATTACTTTGTAAGTAACTCGTTTCCCACCTCCCCACCCCCACCCCAAGCATCTTCTCTTTGTCCTCAGTGTCTTGAATTTTGTACCTTATTGTGGCTCTATTATCATGTATTACTCTGGGTGTCTGGTAGGCCCATTCAGTCTAGAAAATATGTTCTTCACCTCTGGGAAATTTTCTTGAATCTTTTCATTGTTACTTTTCTGTTTATCAGAATAAACGAATTCCTTTACATGGATATCAGTTTCCTAAACTCGTCTTCTAATTTTATTATCTTTCTCTGCTGTTTTCCATCTTTGTCATTTTGCTTTACTTTCTGGAAGAGTTCTTCAACAATATCTTCCAAACTTAATATTCAAATTTTCAATTCTACAGTTATATTTTTAATACCCAGAAACATTTATTGTTCCCCCCAAGTTACTTTTTGTAGTTTCCTGTTCTTACTTCATGATTACTCTAACTTTAAAAAACCTCTTGGGACTTCCCTGGTGGTCCAGTGGGTAAGACTCTGTGCTCCCAATGCAGGGGCCTGGGTTTGATCTGTGGTTGGGGAACAGATCCCACATGCATGCCTCAACTAAGAGCCTGCATGCTGCAACTAAGAAGCCCACATACTGCAACTAAAGATCCCACACGCCACTACAAAGATCCCGTGTGCTGCAACTAAGACCCAGTGCGGCCGAAATAAATAAATAAATAAATAAATGTTAAAAAAAAAATCTCTCTGAGGTTATCAATGATAGCATTATGTTTCAAGTGTTTTTCTCCTTGCATAGCTTTCTGTTTCTTCAACATTGCTTTTTAAGAAAATCTGTTTTAGTCTGTCTTTCATAATAGATGATTTCCTTAAAAATCTAGTGATGCTTGGTTGTCTGCTGGATTAAAAAGGGAATTTAAAGCCCCACTGTGTGGGTGGGACTTGCTAACTTTGGTTTTCACTATAGGATAATATGAGTGGACTGTTGCACTGCCAGTGTCTTTAGATATTTCCCCTTGGGTTGAGGATATTCTTCAGAAAAATATCCTGTGGTCTCTTTCTTGGGGGTATAGGCCTGTATCCTAGTTTTCTTAATTCAGTGCTTCTCAATTTTTTTTAAGTCACAACATACATAATTTTCTATCATAAACTGGTGAAAAATCAATGAAGCTGCTGTACCTGGAGTGACTGCTCTGGGGGCTGTAGCTGCCCAGACCCCCTGTGGCCATTCCATGTGCCTGTGAGCTTATTAAGAATTCTTTCTCTCTCTTTTTAAAAAAATGTATTTTTCCCCCCGACTCCATCTAGAGCCAAGGCCCAGGCAGGCACATAACTGTCCTGGCTCATCCAGGAGGGTGTCATCCTTTTATGCAGGCATGTCTAATATGACCCCCACCCTGCTTTTCCCCCAGGCTTTCATCCCCCTCTTCCCCTCACCCCCATGTGCCTTAGGCCCCAGGGATTGGCAGATATCTGGTAAACCCCAACTCCAGTGCTTTCTTAACCCTCTGGATATGCCTTTTCAAATCCTTCTAGTCTCTGGGGAATTCTCTTCCTTTCCCACCAGCTCGGATGCACCTTTTAAAAATCCACCGTTTTAATGATATGCTGTATGGAGATATTTTGCTGAGTATCTTGCTGGTCATGTGGCTGGAAAAAGAATTCCTGACCACCAGTTGACATTGAGGTTTGGAGATGACAGGCACCTCTCTCAGGGCCACACAGTGGGATGCTGCAGGAAAAGGGCTGCTTATTTTGATGCAACCAACTTTTGTTCAGTTTCTCTAAGTGTGCTATACTCAACAGATGCTGTGGGACACAAAGGTAGATACAATCAATCAGTCTCTTTTTTCAAGGAAGCTTGTACTCTAACAAGTGAGAAAACTGGGGTGCAAGAAGAGATGTGTAGAAGGATGTGCTGAGTGGGAGAGGTCGGCTCTAAATTGCTCCAGCAAGTTGAGGTGTGGATGGCTGCCTCTCAGGAGGTGGCTTTGCCTGTGTCTGGGCAGTTCTCAGGGTGAGGGAGGCTTTCCTTTATCTGAGCTGAAATCTGCTTCCCCTGATCCCAGCTCTGCCCTCAGGGCCATGTTGAATAAACCTAGCCTTGCAGATTTTGAAGATATTTATAGTTAGCCTGTGGTGGTTTGTATTTGGCTGCTTCTCAGTCTCTTCTCTGGGAGAATTCCCCAGGTCGTGGGACTTAGTGGGAGGCTGGGAGTTAGGGGAAGTTTCTTTCTTTCCCAACATGGTATCTGAAATGTGCCAATTCCACTCCAGGACCTTGGCAGCTTTAGATCAGTCTGTGACCAAGGCTGGGTCAGTTGGAGGATCCCCCTCTGGACTGTGAACCTGGAGGGAGTGCTGCAATATGCAGCAATGAGTCGTTGATAACTGAGCAATTGTAGTGGAGATAAGAGTTCAGAGAAGGCAGCAGTGGAATCAGCAGTGCCAACGTTGCTGTCCCAACTAGACTGTCCCCTGGGGCTGCATTTGAGACAGGAAAGTGGCAGGGAACAATCTTTAAAAGAATGACATAGCCGTTGAGGGCACAACATAAACTGGTTAGAACTAACTAGGTCCAAGATGGCGGACGAATTGACTTCCACTAGACCTTGAGCCTCAGTATACGCTCAAGCTAAGTGACAACAGCAAGCTAAATGACACACTCACTGGTGCCATGACAGTTCCGAGGACAATCATAAAAGGCCAAAAAGTGGGTGGGGGACCCAATTCCTGGACATCCCCGCCCCTTCCCCAAAATAGTTGGAATAATCCTCTCACTCATTAGCCTATGAAATTACCCAACCCTATAAAAACTGACAATCCCATCCCCTGGGGCCTCTTGCCTTCCGAGATGGCCCACACTGTCTATGGAGTGTGCATTTCCCTGAATAAACCTTTCACTTTACTATGGCTTGCTCTTGAATTCTTTCCTGCGTGAAGCCAAGAACTGACACTTGGTGGCAGTCCCGGGGACTCACCTGAGACCTGTAATGTGACCATCCTCTCCGGTCCCACTTTCTTTCCTGCAGCACATTGGCTACATCACTTGCTGCCCAGTCTCTCTGTTTCAGTCTCTTTTCCAAGCCTAGTTCCCAAGCCTTCCAGTCATTTCTGTTGTTTACCAATAGGTTCTTTCTTGCCTAAGTTAGCCAGAGTTGATTTTTATTATTGACAAGAACTAAGGTCCTTACAAAAACTGTCTTATTCCCCACATCCTCCTTACCACCCCCACGTCTTCTGTTTTCTAAACCCAACAGTCACTTCCTAGATCCTTCACTGTTTAAGTGGTGTCCCTGTAAGCAGGGTTAGAGCTGAGCACTGCTCCAAATGGGGTCTGATCAGGAGCTGGTACATGGGGGACTCTCAGTGACCTTGATCTTTGTACCATAGTGACATGGTCTACTCTACATCCTGAAGTGTCACCAATAGGATTGCTATTCCTTCTTCTTAGGGGAAGCCTGAGAAAGGGTGGGCAGAGGGGTATAAAGGTGCTCTTCCTTCTACATAATGGTATGATTTGAATTTTCACAACTGAAATGCAAGACTTCACATTAAATTTTCTCTTGTTCATTTCAGTCCATCGTTCCATCTGTGAAATAACATTGAACATTGAATTGTCTTTCATCTTTACATCTCCCAAGTTCTGCACCGTGGCCGCCATGCAGTGGCAGGAATGAATGACTTGTTAGACATTAACTATTTGAGGGGAACATCTAGTTTGTTTATGCCCACTCTGTCTTCCTTCCACAAGGTTCCTGAGAGAAATGTCCCTGCAAGGAACACTTGCAAATGACAATAAATGCACTTCATCACTGTCTGAGCCTGTGCCCAACACCAGCTACACTTTCTCCCTGAAGTGTGGCATTCTGATAAAGGAATATTGGATCATGTGTCTTAGGCAACAAATCATCCTATAATATTGCAGGCAGTCAAATGAAACTAAAAGGTCTGTAGTTTTGGGAATTTCCTTGTTTATGGGTCAGCCCAAACTGGGGAAGCCCTCCTAGGCAAGTCCTCTTTTAATTCCTTGGTTGTAATGAATGGGAATTTTGAGAACCCAAGTATCTGAGGTTGGTCAAGGGGTTTCACTTACCTTTACTCCCTGTTAGTTTTAATGCCTGGTGTTGCTGCCCTGTCCTTCCCCCCTTCCCTGGGGCTTGCCAGCAATCAGAATGCGCTCTCAGGTTTAAAAAGAGCTCACTCCATAGTGAAGGAGAGGACAGAGGCTTGTTCAGGGCCTGCCCTGAAGCCAGTGTTGTCCCTTGACTGACTATTCCTGGGGGAAGGGGTGAGAATGTTTTGAATTCTTTTATTATGGCCCTCAGGGCAGACGTTAGGGGTTGAAGATGACATCCAAACACAACCTTCTTTTATTTTTATTTGAAACACTGATAGACAAGTTTTCCATGATTTCTTTTTAGAAACATAGCCAGCATGACTTCTAAACAAAAGGGACACTGAGTGGTAGGTTTGCAGATGCTTCATGCTCTCTGTCTCACTGCACATGTGCAACCGGTTTCTTGGAAGGGTCACAGTGGCCTTGGTGGACCTTATGGAAGAACAATAGACAATGACAACCATTGATCTAAATTTACTTCCCTGGAGAAGGAGAAGACTTTTGGGTGGAAGTGTCAGGGGGACTCAGGCTCTGTGTTGGGGATTTTCCAGAGGGTCTTTCAAAATACAACTTGTTTCACTTAAGGAAGTATGTCTCCGTTTGGCATGTGTTCTATTTTCCGTAATTTATCAATCATTATTGTTGGTGAATCTGATGACACTCTGGACATTTATTCTAAAATAATAAGGTGCGGGACTTCCCTGATGGCGCAGTGGTTAAGAATCTGCCTGCCAATGCAGGGGACACGGGTTCGATCCCTGGTCTGGGAAGATCCCACATGCCATGGAGCAACTAAGCCCGTGCGCCACAACTACTGAGCCTGTGCTTTAGAGCCTGCGAGCCACAACTACTGAGGCCGCGTGCCACAGCTACTGAAGCCCGTGCACCTAGAGCCAGTGTTCCTCAACAAGAGAAGCCACTGCAATGAGAAGCTCGCGCACCGCAATGAAGAGGGGCCCCCGCTCGCGGCAACTAGAGAAAGCCTGTGTGCAGCAACGAAGACCCAACGCAGCCAAAAAATACATATAAATAAATAAATTAAAAAAATATATAAAATAAAATAATAAGGTGCAAAATATTTGATCCTAGAGAGAAACTCAGGTAGAGTAGTAGGAGCTTTCTGGGTCTCTTCTATTATGTGTGTATGGACCTAAGCTGTTTGTCGGCACTGGGGATATCATCCGGGTACCTGGCCACAGGCAAAGGCCCATGATTTGGGCTAATTGTCATGACAAGGCTTGTCATGACAAAGGCTAATTGTGGAACCCACATTCTTGGCAACAGTGATTGGTTTCATCTGTGAGGACTGAAGTATGGTCAGAGCCTGGGATTTGTCTATGGACACTGGGAGAGAGAAATCTTCTCTCTCCTTGAGGTTGCTCGGCTGGGGGAGGGGAGGTGTGACAGAGCCTCTGGTGGTCACCTTCCTTGTCATGTGGAGAGGGTCTTTGTAGAACGAAGGCTAGAGGCTGTCTATTTTTCTTTTAACATCTTTACTGGAGTATAATTGCTTTACATTGTTGTGTTAGTTTCTGCTGTATAACAAAGTGAATCAGCTCTACGTATACGTATATCCCCATATCCTCTACCTCTTGCGTCTCCCTCTCACCCTCCCGATAGCACCCCTCTAGGTGGTCACAAAGCACAGAGCTGATCTCCCTGTGCTATGCAGCTGCTTCCCACTAGCTATCTATTTTACATTTGGTAGTGTATATATGTCCATGCCACTCTATCACTTCGTCCCAGCTTACCCTTCCCCCTCCCTGTGTCCTCAACTCCATTCTCTACGTCTACATCTTTATTCCTATCCTGACCCTAGGTTCTTCAGAACCATTTTTTTTTTCTTTTTTAGATTACATATATATGTGTTATCATAAGGTATTTGTTTTTCTCTTTCTGACTTACTTCACTCTGTATGACAGACTCTAGGTCCGTCCACCTCACTACAAATAACTCAATTTTGTTTCTTTTTATGGTTGAGTAATATTCCATTGTAGATATCTTCTTTATCCATTCATCTGTCAATGGACATTTAGGTCGCTTCCACGTCTTGGCTATTCTAAATAGAGCTCAGTGAAGATTGTGGTACATGACTCTTTTGAATTATGGTTTTCTCAGGGTATATGCCCAGTAGTGAGATTGCTGGGTCATATGGTGGTTCTATTTTTAGTTTTTAAAGGAATCTCCATACTGTTCTCCATAGTGGCTGTATCAATTTACATTCCCACCAACAGTGCAAGAGGGTTCCTTTTTCTCCACACCCTCTCCAGCATTTATTGTTTGTAGATTTTTTGATGATGGCCATTCTGACCGGCGTGAGGTGATACCTCATTGGAGTTTTGATTTGCATTTCTGTAATGATTAGTGATATTGAGCATCCTTTCATGTGTTTGTTGGCAATCTGTATATCTTCTCTGGAGAAATGTCTTCTGTCCATTTTTGTATTGGGTTGTTTGTTTTTTTGATATTGAGCTGCATGAACTGCTTGTATATTTTGGAGATTAATCCTTTGTCAGTTGCTTCATTGGAAAATATTTTCTCCTGTTCTGAGAGTTGTGTTTTTGTCTTCCTTATGGTTTCCTTTGCTGTTCAAAAGCTTTTAATTTTCATTAGGTCCCATTTTTAAATTTTTGTTTTTATTTCCATTTCTCTAGGAGGTGAATCAAAAAGGATCTTGCTGTGATTTATGTCATAGAGTGTTCTGCCTATATTTTCCTCTAAGGGCTTTACAGTGTCTGGCCTTGCATTTAGGTCTTTAATCCATTTTGAGTTTATTTTTTTGTATGGTGTTAGGGAGTGTTCTAATTTCACTCTTTTCCCTGTAGCTGTCCAGTTTTCCCAGCACCACTTATTGAAGAGGCTGTCTTTTCTCCTTTGTATACTCTTGCCTCCTTTATCAAAGATAGGTGATCATATGTGCATGGGTTTACCTCTGGGCTTTCTATCCCGTTCCACTGATCTATATTTCTATTTTTGTGCCAGCACCATACTGTCTTGATTACTGTAGTTTTGTAGTATAGTCTGAAGTCAGGGAACCTGATTCCTCCAGCTCCGTTTTTCTTCTCAAGATTGCTTTGGCTATTCAGAGTGTTTTGTGTTTCCATACAGATTGTGAAATTTTTTGTTCTAGTTCTGTGAAAAATGCCAGTGGTAGATTGATAGGGATTGAACTGAATCTGTAGATTGCTTTGGGTAGTATAGTCATTTTCACAATGTTGATTCTTCCAGTCCAAGAACATGGTATATCTCTCCATCTGTTTGTATCATCTTTAATTTCTTTCATCAGTGTCTTATAGTTTTCTGCATACAGGTCTTTTGTCTCCTTAGGTAGGTTTATTCTTAGGTATTTTATTCTTTTTGTTGCAATGGTAAATGGGAGTGTCTCCTTAATTTCTCTTTCAGATATTTCATCATTAGTGTATAAGAGTGCAAGTGATTTCTGTGCATTACTTTTGTATCCTGCTACATTAGCAAATTCATTGATTAGCTCTAGTAGTTTTCTGGTAACATCTTTAGGATTCTCTATGTATAGTTTCATGTCATCTGCAAACAGTGACAGTTTTACTTCTTCTTTTCCAGGTTGGATTCCTTTTATTTCTTTTTCTTCTCTGATTGCTGTTGCTAAAACTTCCAAACTATGTTGAATAATAGCAATGAGAGTGAACAACCTTGTCTTGTTTCTGATATTAGAGGGAATGGTTTCAGTTTTTCACCATTGACAACGATGTTGGCTGTGGGTTTGTCATATATGGTCTTTATTATGTTGAGGTAAGTTCCCTCTATGCCTACTTTCTGGAGGGTTTTTATCACAAATGGGTGTTGAATTTTGTCAGAAGATTTTTCTACATCTATTGAGATTATCATATGGTTTTTATCCTCCAGTTTGTTAATATGGTATATCATATTGATTGATTTGCATATATTGAAGAATCCTTGCATTAGTGGGATAAAACCCACTTGCTCATGATGTATTATCCATTTAATCTGCTGTTGGATTCTGTTTGCTAGTATTTTGTTGAGGATTTTTGCATCTGTGTTCATCAGAGATATTGGCCTGTAGTTTTCTTTTTCTGTGACATCTTTGTCGGGTTTTGGTATCAGGGTGATGGTGGCCTTGTAGAATGAGTTTGGGAGTGTTCCTCCCTCTGCTGTATTTTGGAACAGTTTGAGAGGGATAGGTGTTAGCTCTTCTCTAAATGTTTGATAGAATTTGCCTGTGAAGCCATCTGATCCTGGGCTTTTGTTAGTTGGAAGTTGTTTACTCACAGTCTCAATTTCAGTGCTTGTGATTGGTCTGTTTATATTTTCTATTTCTTCCAGGTTCAGTCTCAGAAGGTTGTGCTTTCCTAAGAATTTGTCCATTTCTTCCAGGTTGTCCATTTTATTGGCATATAGTTGCTTGTAGTAATCTCTCATGATCCTTTGTATTTCTTCAGTATCAGTTGCTACTTCTCCATTTTCATTTCTAATTCTATTGATTTGAGTCTTCTCCCTTTTTCTCTGGGTGAGTCTGGCTAATGGTTTATCGATTTTGTTTATCTTCTCAAAGAACCAGCTTTTAGTTTTATTGATCTTTGCTATCGTTTCCTTCATTTCTTTTTCATTTATTTCTGATCTGATTTTTATGATTTCTTTCCTTCTGCTAACTTTGGGGTTTTTTTGTTCTTCTTTCTCTAATTGCTTTAGGTTTAAAGTTAGGTTGTTTATTTGAGATGTTTCTTGTTTCTTGAAGTAGGATTGTATTGCTATAAACTTCCTTCTTAGAACTGCTTTTGCTGCATCCCATAGGTTTTGGGTCATCGTGTTTTCGTTGTCATTTGTTTCAAGGTATTTTTTGATTTCCTCTTTCATTTCTTCAGTGATCTATTGGTTATTAAGTAGTGTATTGTTTAGCCTCCATGTGTTTGTATTTTTTACAGTTCTTTCCTGTAATTGATATCTAGTCTCATAGTGTTGTGTTCGGAAAAATTACTTGATATGATTTCAATTTTCTTAAATTTGCCAAGACTTGATTTGTGACCCAAGATATGTTCCATGAAAACTTGAGAAGAAATTGTATTATGTTGTTTTGGATGGAATGTCCTATAAATATCAATTAAGTCCATCATGTTTAATGTGTCATTTAAAGCTTGTGTTTCCTTATTTATTTTCATTTTGAATGATATGTCCATTGTTGAAAGTGGGGTGTTAACATCCCCTACTATGATTGTGTTACTGTCGATTTCCCCTTTTATGGCTGTTAGCATTTGCCTTATGTATTGAGGTGCTCCTATGTTGGGTGCATAAATATTTACAATTGTTTTATCTTCTTCTTGGATTGAAATCTTGATCATTATGTAATTTCCTTTTTGTCTCTCGTAACATTCTTTATTTTAAAGTCTATTTTTTCTGATATGAGAATTACTACTCCAGCTTTCTTTTGATTTGCATTTGCATGGAATATCTTTTTCCATCCCCTCACTTTCAGTCTGCATGTTTATCTAGGTCTGAAGTGGGTCTCTTGTAGACAGCATATGTACAGGTCTTGTTTTTGTATCCATTCAGCCAGTCTCTGTCTTTTGGTTGGAGCATTTAATCCATTTACATTTAAAGTAGTTATCAATATGTATGTTCATATTACCATTTTCTTAATTGATTTGGGTTTGTTATTGTAGGTCTTTTCCTTCTCTTGTGTTTTCTGCCTAGAAAAGTTCCTTTAGCATTTGTTGTAAAGCTGGTTTGGTGGTGCTGAATTCTCTTAGTTTTGCTTGTCTGTAAAGATTTAAATTTCTCCATCGTATCTGAATGAGATCCTTGCTGGGTAGAGTAATCTTGGTTGTAGGTTTTTCCCTTTCATCTGTTTAAATATGTCCTGCCACTCCCTTCTGGCTTGCAGAGTTTCTGCTGAAAGATCTGCTGTTAACCTTATGGGATTCCCTTGTATGTTATTTGTTGTTTTTCCCTTGTTGCTTTTAATGTTTTTTCTTTTTATTTAATTATTGATAGTTTGATTAATATGTGTCTTGGTGTGTTTCTCCTTGGATTTATCCTGTATGGGACTCTCTGAGCTTCCTGTACTTGATTGACTATTTTCTTTCCCATATTAGGGAAGTTTTCAACTATAATTTCTTCAAATATTTTCTCAGTCCCTTTCTTTTTCTCTTCTTTTTCTGGGACCCCCATAATTCAAATGTTGGTATGTTTAATGCTGTCCGAGAAGTCTCTGAGACTCTCCTCAAGTCTTTTCATTCTTTTTTCTTTATTCTGCTCTGCAGTAGTTATTTCCACTATTTTATCTTCCACGTCACTTATCCATTCTTCTCCCTCAGTTATTCTGCTATTGATTCCTTCTAGAGAATTTTTAATTTCATTTATTGTGTTGTTCATCATTTTTTGTTTGCTCTTTATTTCTTCTAGGCCCTTGTTAAACGTTTCTTGTATTTTCTCCATTCTGTTTCCAAGATTTTGGATCATCTTTACTCTCAATACTCTGAATTGTTTTTCAGGCAGACTGCCTGTTTCCTCTCATTTGTTTGGTCCTGTGAGTTTTTACCTTGCTCTTTCATCTTCTGTGTATTTCTCTGTCTTCTCATTTTGCTTAACTTACTGTGTTTGGGGTCTCCTTTTTGCAGGCTGCAGGCTCGTAGTTCCTGTTTTTTTGTGTGTCTGCCCCCAGTTGGTAAGGTTGGTTCAGTGGGTTGTGTAGGCTTCCTCTTGGAGGGGACTGATGCCTGTATTCTGGTGGATGAGGCTGGATCTTGTCTTTCTGGTGGTCAGGACCACGTCCGGTGGTGTGTTTTGGGGTATCTGTGAAGTTATTATGATTTTAGGCAGCCTCTCTGCTAATGTGTTCCTGTCTTGCTAGTTGTTTGGCATGGGGTGTCCAGCACTGGATCTTGCTGGTCGTTGGGTGGAGCTGGGTCTTAGCGTTGAGAGGGAGATCTATGGGAAAGCTCTCACCAATTAATATTATGTTGGGCTGGGAGGTCTCTGGTGGTCCAATGTCCTGAACTCGGCTCTCCCACCTCAGAGGCTCAGGCCTGACACCGGCTGGAGCACCAAGACCCTGTCAGCCACATGGCTTGTGGCAGGCGAAGTAATGGTCTCCCAAAGACACGGACATCCAAATCCCTGGAACTGCCTGGCTGGTGTTCAGTGATGGGGACCCGGAGCTGCTGGAGGTTCAGGGCAGTAGCCTGCAGTGCACAAGGCAGTCTGGTGTCCTCAGGGTCAGAGCCGGGCAATCTGTGCCACCTGCACCGCCCAGTGCGCCAGGGACTCTGCCTCCTAGAGGCTGTCTTAATGAGACAGATCAAGAGAGAGCAAAAGTGAGGGAAAGGACAAAACAGAGGGAAGTAGTAAGATGGAGACAGATAGGCAAGTCCTGGCTGTTTATTATCATTAATTTCAAAACACATATATATTTATATATTATATATATTGTTATGAAAGTAATTTTTGTTTAGTATAACAAACATGAAAATCCAGAAAATCCAAAAGAGAAAAATAATAAAATAATAAAACAATGTAATCCCTGCATCATAGAAAAATACTGTTAATATTTTTTTATGTGGGCTTGTCATTTTTTCTATACATATTTATGTATCCATGTATGTATCTTAAAATCCGTTTATGTATTTTAAAGTCCACTTTCAACAGTAGGAGAGAAATCGCCATCTCCCAAGTTTCCTGTCACTTTCATGACCTCAGCTAGTTCTTTCTTTGTACTCAGACAGAAGTACTGAGAAGTCACACCATTTTTTTGTAATTAATTTTTATTGGAGAATAGTTGATTTACAATGTTGTGTTAGTTTCTGCTGTACAGCAAAGTGAATCAGTTATACACATACATATATCTGAAACCATGCACCTCAGATTGGGACTTGAACCCACACGCCCGGGACTTGAACCTGGCCAAAACCCAGATTGGGACTTGAGTCCACACAGCTGGGACTCGAATCCAGCCCAAACCCACGGTCTTCCAACTGAGATCACACACTTGAGTGGGAAAATCAGGAAGCAGACAGGTTGGAGGCAGGCAATAGACAGGGTCCTGGTTTCAGGAATTAATGAAGCTCAGGTTCTTGATGTCTCATCACAGAAAGAATTCAGTGAGAGACAAAGTGACAAGTAAGAAGTGGATTTATTTAGAGAGAAACACTCCACAGACAGAGTGTGGGCCACCTCAGAAGGTGAGAAAGGCACCAGTGTATGGGGTTGTCAGTTATTACAGGGGTGGGTAATTTCATAGGCTAATGACTGGGAGGAGTATTCCAGCTATTCTAGGAAGGGGAGGGGATTTCCAGGTATTGGGCCACTGCCCACTTTTTCATCCTTATGGTTGGTCTTGGAACTGTCATGGCACCTATGGATGTGTCATTTAACTTGCTGACGTGAGTGTATACTGAGGCTCAAGGTCTCATGGAAGTCGACTTGTCTGCCACCTTGGACCCATTTGGTTCTATTCAGTTTATGTCGTGTCCTTGGGCTATATCATTCTTTCAAAGGTTGTGCCCGGCCTCCTTCCCTCCTGTTTCATAACCACTCTTTTTTATTTTATTTATTTTATTTATTTATTTTTGGCTGTGTTGGGTCTTTGTTGCTGCATGAGGGCTTTCTCTAGTTGCGGCGAGAGGGGGCTACTCTTCATTGCAGTGCACAGGTTTCTCACTGTGGTGGTTTCTCTCGTTGTGGAGTGCAGGCTCTAGGTGCGCGGGCTTCAGTAGTTGCAGCACGCAGGCTCAATAGCTGTGGCTCGTGGGCTCTAGAGCACAGGCTCAGTAGTTGTGGCGCACGGGCTTAGTTGCTCCGTAGCATGTGAGATCTTCCCGGACCAGGGATCAAATCCGTGTGCCCTGCATTGGCAGGCAGATTCTCAACCACTGCACCACCAGGGAAGCTCTCCACTCTTTTTTAGATTCTTTTCCCATATAGGTCATTACAGAGTATGTTGCCACACCACTTCTACTTGTTAATGTTTCTCTTTTCTAACTTAAAATTGTCAGAGAGATAAGGCAATACTTAGCAGAATGTGATTGCTTATGGAGGCTCCTCCCATATCCCCACCAGCCAGCTTGCTGCATCTGGTTCTATGATGTCTATTAGGGGAGGAAATTCCAGGCCCTTCCCTTGATCTGGCCGTGTGCCTGCGTGTTTGCCTGCGTGCGTGCGTGCGTGTGTGTATGAGTGCCCTTCTGACACTCCATTTACCCTGCCTGAACTGACAGGCCTGCTCAGGAGAATAGATTTCAATCTGCGTGCATACTTCTGTCCTCTCTGGTGCCACTTCCTGTTCCCCCTGCTTAGGAGTTATGGCTTCAGCCCTTGGGGTGGAACAGAGCTGAATTTAAATACTGTTTTTGCCACTAAGCTATGTGACTTAGCCTTTGGAACTGATATTGCTCATCTGAGGAATGAATTGATCTAGAAGAGTCAGAGTTGGGCTTCTGTGAAGGAGGTGATAATGCTGTTCCCTCAGGAATCCCAGGGAGGTCCCCCACCCAACCCCACACAAACACCACACAAAATCCCACATTCTCTGTGCCCCAGAGCCTGAAATAAATTTTGTGGAGGACAAACTGTTTTTTCTTCTATAACCAGAGATAACAGACTCTAGCCCTCTGGAGCTACACGCTGCACTAGCCTGAGGGTCGGTGACTGATAGCAAATCTTGTGAAAGTGTGTTTTTAAGGAGAGAGAGAGAGAGAGATCTTGAGGGCTATGAGGCCTGAAAAGAGAGCAGGAGTGGGAAAATCAGGAAGCAGACAGATTGGAGGCAGGCAATAGACAGGTTCCTGGCTTTGAGTGTGCTGATGGGTGTTTCATTCTCTGCTGTTTCTTGGACTTGTTGTTTACTGAGCCAGATGCCTTGAGGCATGGGCTTGCCCTGCCTACATTTGTTGTCCTGAGCAGTTTCACTGGCCACTCTTTGTACACATTAAAATGAGTGGTGTTAAGTTCTGTGAAGCAATTAGATTTTAAGGACATGGCCCTCATTGGGATATGCATAAAAAGATATTCAATGGATCTGGGCCCACAGGGCACCTATCATTTACTCAAAAGTCCTCCAGAAGAGCGTGGAACTCTCTGGGCCTGAGGCTCCACGCTGGTGACACGCTGGGGGCTGGGAGGTCGGGCTGAGCCGCTGGGAGTCACAAAAGGCCTATATTCGATGAAATGGATGGATACCGTTTCCCAGCACCTGCTACCTGCCTGCTCAGTGAGGGTTAAGGGCTGGCACCGCTCTTTCCTGAAACCTGCAGGATGACACCAGGCATCAGGTTTGATGAGTACTGAGAGTGGGCTGGGTGTGAGGAGGTAAGTGAATTGAGGAGGATGAGTAACTGGGTAAGAGAGGCAACCTTCCTTTTCTGAAGATTCGGGTTGAGGAAAAAAGCAGGGCAGGTGAAATCAGGAAAAGAACCATCAGCCAAGCTGACTTCTTTCTTTATTCTGAGCAGAGGATTTTGCTGCCAAAGAGGTAGGATAGGATTCAAGGATGGCCAGTGTTCATTCATTTATCCAACAAATAATTACCCATCAGGCACATATTGATGTTTTGAGGATACAGAGAAGATGCAGTCTCTGCTCTCAAGTAACTTGTTGCGCATTTCTACCTCTGTGACTTTGCTCACACCATTGTCTCTGCCTGGCCTTCTCTCCCTCCTCTCTCCATCTTTTCCAGGGTTTCTCAACTTCAGCACTATTGACATTTTGGGCTGGGTAATTCTTTGTTGCAGGGGCTGTGTTGTGCACTGTAGAACTTTTTAGCAGCATCCTTGGCTTTTTCCCACTAGATGCCAGCCCCTGCCATTGGTTGTGATATCCAGATTGTCTCTAGACATTGCCAAATATCTCTTGGGGGACAATGGAACCACAGATCCATTTGGGGTTTATTCATCTTTTGTGACCTCACTCAAGTCCCACCTTCTCCCTGAACCTTGCTCTGGCTCCTGCTGCTTCTGAGGGCTTCTCCTTTCTTTGGTCTCTTGTACCAGTGATTGGTGCTACTGCGCAATTTAACACGTCATCTTCTACTCCTCTCTGGCCCTGGAGATGTAGATGTCATTCAGGCACCGAGACAAACCAATTACATCTCTGAGAACGAGCTGCTTCAATTCTGCCAGGAAGCCCCCAGTTTCCTCAATTGTCAAATCAAACTTGGTGAAAGACCAGAAAATGGGCTAATAGATGTGAAAGAACCTGGATTATAAATTTGCTATAAAGCATTGATTAAGCAATTATTGGAAACTTATAACATGAAGAACATTAAACTCTCAATGATTAGAGATTAATAAGAGCCAAAAGTCATTCTCTGAGCCCTTGGGTAGCTGGTACCAGGATTCAAAGTCATCCATTCCCTCATGCATGCAATGTTTACTGAGATGTACTATGTGCCTGGCATTGGGTCAGGCACTGGGTGTGCAGAAATAAACCGTTTCTGCCGACACCCAGCTCAGTTTGCTGGGGATGAGGAATGGAATATTGACTGCCATATCATGAAATAAAGGATGTCATAGTCATCAACAGTTGCAGCCACAGCCTGTGGTGAGCTGGTGAGCCCTGAGGGAACTCAGGAAGGAAAAGGATACCTGCCATCTAGCAGCCATCAGACTGCAGCCACTACCCACAGCGAGCCCTGAGGAAACTCAGGACAGGAGAACACAGGATACTGGCCCCAGATAGCTTAGGTACATATCAAAGGAATGATTTCAGTGAGCCCAGACTCTTGCCTCTTCCCATACACAGAAAAGCACTAAATTCCTTAACTTGAGCTATCTGGTTTTCTTTCATTAACGATAATATTTTGCCGTTCAGACGACCTGCCCTTTGCTGCAAAACTCCCATGTATCCTAGCTCCCCCCCTCGCCTCCTCGAGCAGTTCTCTCAGGGTTACTTGAGATGCAGCCTCCCAGGCTTGAAGACCTAAAAATTCCCGCCAAATAAAACATAACTCTCAACTTTTAGGTTGTAAATAATTTTTCAGTGACAGAGACCAGATAAAGGTGGCAAGTAATGTAACAGAGCTATTTCTAAAGTGCTGAAAGAGCACAGAGGGGAGGCACCCGACCCGGAAAGGGAGGTATTAGGAGGCCTTCTTAGAAGAGGTGACCACTAAAACAGTCTTGAAGGACAAATAGGAGCTAGAAGAAAAAGGCTGTTTCAGAAGAAGGAAGAACATGTAAAAGGCACGGAGGTTCAAAGAGCAAGTGTGCTTAAGGAAATTTTTAGCAGTTTTATGCATCTGAGGAGGTCTGTTGACTTAAGGGACTGGGCAGTTTCGTGAGTACCAGACTAGTGAGGGCCTTAAGTGGCCTTATTTCAGTTTTTAAAAAGGTCCCTAAAGAAGGCAACGTTTGAATCTAAGAAAATGCATTTAAGCCGTCGGATTTTCAGCCAGCACGGGGGCAGGCGATTCCTGATACCGCCGGGAAAAGCCGTCTTTGCAGACGGTGACCACCCGGGCCGGCAGGACGGTCGAGACCCCCGCACTCGAGGCCCCGCTCCCGCCTCCGCCGCTCCGGGTGCCGCCCCGTCCGCCGCGGGTTCGCACCGCCGAGCGCCGGCCGCAGGCTCCGGGGGTCTTGAGTTCTTGGTCGCAAGAGCGACTTTGCAGAGGGGGCTGGGCATGGCGGGGACGGGCCTCGGCAGCAGCCCGAGCGCCCTTCCTTCCCGCCCGCTGCCCGCCCCGTGGTTCCGCCCCGCCGGGGTCCCCACCTGCCGGCCTCCCAGCCCCCAGCGAGGGCAGCATCCTTCCCCAGAGCGGTTTCTCAAGCTGGCGGAGTTCTCGGAGTGTTACAGCTTGGATCGCGGCTCCCGTGTCTGTCCTGATGTCCTCAGTCCACGACAGCCTTAAGCAACTAATATTATTAGTTATATTAGGAACATATGACTGAACCAGAAAGTATTTATCATGTGTCTGCCATTTACATCGCCCTTTGCTAGGCATGTGGCAGCGCGCACTTCCTCTCCTCCGCGAACTTAATGACGGGAGACCGGTACTGCTGGCAGAGTTCGCCCTCCATTCTACTCCACCTTCTCGGAGGTGTCTCCAGGAACGACACAAACCAAACACACGTTGCCATCTGCAGTGTGAGTGTTGGAAGGAAAGGTCACTTAAGTGGGCAACAGAGGCTTCAGAGAGGAGGTGGGGCTCGTAGCGGACTTCGGAGGAATAGGCAGCCCTTAGCTGGGTGGACAGAAGGAGAGGGCTTTTCCAGGTTGGGAGTGGGGTAGGAGGGGAGCGAGTTGAGGGATAATGAGGTATGACCAAGGCGGGGGTGGGGGGATTCTCTCGTTGGGGGGAAGTGTGTGCTGGCCTGTGAGACCTCCTCTCCTCCAGCAGATACGGTGCTGCCTTTAAATTTCAAGTGACCTCGTTAAGACCACAGGGTGTGACACCTGAGACCTAGGACAAAGACTGAGCCACTGGGGAAATGGCGCCTGCCCTGGGTGGGCACAGGAGGTCCAAACTGGGAAGCAGGAAGCTGTCTGGGGTTTTATGGGCAGCTGCATAATAGAAGCGTGACATTTATCTTCCAGGGTGATCCTGGAAGATAAATATTAAGAAGGCCTGTTTAGACACCATTAATGGCTTATTCAAATGCCAGTTATGCAGGGCTGAAGGAAATCTCAGTTTCAATGGGTTCTTAGTTAATAATCAGAGCAGGGTTGGAAGAGAGAGGTTTCCCAGGGAAGGACTGATGTTTCAGAGATGCTTTGAAAAATACTTATATATACTAATGTTTTATTTATCCTAACAGACTTACTCCCTGAAAAGAACACCCCAACTTCAAAGGAAAGGAAGTGTCAAGTCATTTTTAAAAACATGTTATTTATTTATTTATTTATTTAATTTTTAGCTGTGTTGGGTCTTCGTTGCCGTGCACAGGCTTTCTCTAGCTGCGGCGAGCAGGGGGCTACTCTTTGTTGCAGTGCGCAGGATTCTCACTGTGGTGGCTTCTCTCGTTGCAGAGAATGGGCTCTAGGAGTGTGGGCTTCAGTAGTTGTGGCGCACAGGCTTAGTTGCTCGATGGCATGTGGGATCTTCCCAGACCAGGGCTCGAACCTGTGTCCCTTGCATTGGCAGGAGGACTCTTAACCACTGTGCCACCAGGGAAGTCCCCGGGTCATTTTTAGATTTAGAAGGTAGCAAGTATTAATGAGAACCTACTGCTGGGGGTGGGGGGTGGGAGTAAGTATATTCTCACAGCTGGTGTAAAATTGATGGTCTTCTGGTTCGTGTAGGAGGCTATGGGCAGAAGATGGAGAAGACACACCAGGGAGACTGCTGATTGTTCAAGAGCTCTCCTCCCAAACCTCCCCAAAAGATGCCATTTGAATTTATTTCTTTCTAGCCTCCAACTTGGAGTCCCTTTGGGGTTGCCAAAGTCCTCCTTTAAAGTACAAACACCTGGAACACTCCTTAAAGGAGAGAGGGAAAGGATGACAGGAGATTGGGAAAGGGAGGTGAGAGGGATGGAGATAAGAAGGATTCTGAGGTGTGGGGCATCTTGAAGGAGGGGGATCTGGGTAGGTGTCTGCAGGGAGATACTTGGGTGTGGCAGTAGAAGAGCACTGGATCTTGAGAAAGGGCATCGACAAGGAGCTGGGAGGGCACTAGACACAAACTTTGCCTAATGTGCAGTCAGTGATTATAAAATAAAAAGCATTAGTGCCAACTATGAGGAGGAGGCTTTTTCAGACCTCCTGAGGGTGTCCTAGATTTCTGTTGCTGCTGAACAAGCTACTCCAAAACTCAGTGGCTTAAATCAATAACCATTTATATCCGATGATTTTGTGGGTCAGAAATGGGGGTGGGGCTCTGCTGGGTGATTCTTCTGGTCCATGTGGAGTCTATGAAGGTCACTTGATGGTACTTGGTGCCTTTTTAAGAGGAAGAAGAAGAAAAAGAAAATATCAGCCAATAAATATTTATTGAGCACCTCCTTAGCACAGTGGTTGAGAGCACAGACTCTGGAATGAGCATGGTGCTGTCTCTTCCCACCCACGTTGTCTTGCCGGAATCACTTAGCCTCTCTAAGTGTCAGTTGTCGCATCTGTAGATGGGGTTATTATGAGATTCAAATGAGATCACATATGAATGCTCAATAAAATCTAAGTTGGTGCTGCTGTTGTAGCTTCTGTTTCTCTGGAAAGAAATCTTGCTCCACGTTTGGGGGCACAAAGGTGTAAGCAGATGCCGTCCTTACTCTCAAGCAGCTTAGTGAGACGAGTTGTACACCACAGATGGATAATGTGACAACCCAAGGCAGCTGTGACAAGTGCAGGTTTAGTACAGGAGCTCAGCAGAAGGGAGATACTGCGAGGGCTTCGTGGAAGGTGAGCATGTTTCAAAAAAATGTTAGCAGAAGGAGGACATTCCAGGGCTGCAGGGGAAACAGGAGATGAAGGGGGACCAGTTGTTCTTCATAGTTTTCTTCTGAAATATTCTATACAGGAGCTGGTTGGAATCCAAAGTAGCAACTGCAAGCAAGGAATTTCAGGTTTTATCTCAGAAATTCATGTGATTTTTGTGTTCTAGTTCACAAACCATGAATCAATAAAATGACCTCAAGGAGTGAGAAGATGAACAAGCGACCCCAGAGAAGACCAGCCTTTAAGGTGCAACAGAAGAAAAAAGGCATTAGAGAGGCCGAGAAGGAGTAACCAGAGAGGTGGGAGGAGAATCAGGAGAGTGGGCACCGCAGAATCTAGTTCTCCATTTTTATTTTTAATATAAAAATGATCTTTTAAATGACTTCTTATTTAGTAGGAGGGAAGGACCTAGTGTGTTACCCCTTATCTTCCCTTCTTCCAGGCACGTCAGCTCACAGTGCTGCTGGGCTGCTGCACCTGGGTGAGACCTGGGGTCACATGGGTTTGCATGAGCACAGACTGAGGTAAAATCAACACTTGTAAGCAGCCTGATGTGGAGGGCGTGGAGGCCAGGTGGCAGTTGCTGGAGGAGAAGCCCGGGGACCTGAGATAAAGGGCTCGCTGCAAGTGGTGAGAACACTGCAGGTCGATGTCTGCAGACCAAGTTCAATTCCAGATGCTGTCACTTACTGGCTGTGTGACCTGGTGAAGATATAACATTTCTCAGCCTCAGGGTCCTTTCTCATGGGTACCGTGAAACTGTAACTGTGCCGGCCTCAGAGGGTGGTGGGATTTTATTGAAGGGGATAAAGAACATAAAGTGTCTACCAGTTCCCGCACCTAACAGAGACTTTAGGAGTATGAGTCTTCCTTCTCATCTTCCTCTCCTTCTTACTCTCCACACTTCCTGCCTTGGCTTCCAGTGTGATGCAGAGGCAGCCGGAGTACAGGGAAGGAAGGACTGGCTGTGTCTTTTCCAAACCCTACCACCAATCTCCCTGTCCTTCTAATAGTCATTTAGCCTAAGTTCCAGATTCCACATCTGCAAAATGGGAAAACTTCCTCATGGGGGTATTATGAGGTTCAAACGAGATCACATATGAGTGCCCAATGAAATCTAAGTCAGTTTAAGTTATCCCAAGTGTCTCCCATCTTTAAGATAATCACTCTCTCATCTCTCATCCAGCTTTAATTGCTGCACTCTTCCTCTTTTTAAAAACTATTTACAGATTAGCCAACATTTTCCAACTCACTGTCTCTACTTCCTGTGCCCCACTCTCCCCTAAATCCAGGGCTCTCCAGCTTTTGCTCCCACCATGCCAAGCTCTTCCTCCCAAGGTCATCAGGGATCTCCTTGTTGTGGAATCTCATGGACAACCTCTCAGAAACAGAAGCCACTATTAGCACTCCCTTCTTTAAATCTGTTTTGCTTTGGATTCTGCGGTGCCCACTCTCCTGATTCTCCTCCCACCTCTCTGGTTACTCCTTCTCGGCCTCTCTAATGCCTTTTTTCTTCTGTTGCACCTTAAAGGCTGGTTTTCTCTGGGGTCGCTTGTTCATCTTCTCACTCCTTGAGGTCATTTTATTGATTCATGGTTTGAATTATCACCTGCAGTCCAAATCACTTTCCTAAGGCCCAGACCACTATGGCCAACTGCCTCCTGGAAACCTCTACTAGGATTTTGCTGCAACTTGCTTCTTTTCTGTGTTTTGCTTTTCATTGAGTGTCACCTCCACCTCAGTTGTCCAGGACAGTCATCCTTGACGACTTCCTCTGTCTTATTCCCCACATGAAATCGATCACTAAGTTCTAATTCTACCTCCCAAAGTGCTTTATTTTTTAAAATTTATTTATTTTTAATTAAGTTGAGGTTTACTCAGAATTATTTACCTGCTCTCTTCACTGATTCCTCTACCTCCCTCTGTTCCGCAAACAGAAGCAACCCCAGGGACTCGCCAGCTCCCTTTTTCCTCTCCACTCTCTCCATTTGGGTCATTTGCACTTTTTCAGATTTTTTTGTTCTTTTCCATTATGGTTTGTTACAGGATATCGAATATAGTTCCCTGTGCTATACAGTAGGACCCTGTTGTTTATCCATCCTATATATAATAATTTGCATCTGCTAATCCCAACTCCCAATCTACCCCTCCCGCCACTTAGCAACCACAAGTCTGTTCTGTACCTCTGTGAGTCTGTTTCTGTTTCATAAATAAGTTCATTTGTGTCATATTTTAGATTCCACATATAAGTGATATCATATGGTATTTGTCTTTCTCTTTCTGACTTACTTCACTTAGTATGATATTCTCTAGGTCCAACAATGTTGCTACAAATGGCATTATTTCATTCTTTTTTACGGCTGAGTAGTATTCCATCATATATATATACACACATGTATATATATATATGTGTGTATATATATATATATATATACACACATGTGTATATATATACATGTATATATGTATGCCACATTTTCTTTATCTATTCATCTGTCCATGGACATTTAGTTTGCTTCTATGTCTTGGCTATTGTAAATAGTGTTGCTATGAACATTGGGGTGCATGTATCTTTTTGAATTATAGTTTTGTCTGGATATATGCCTAGGAGTGGGATTGCTGGATCATACGGTAGCTCTATTTTTAGCTTTTTGAGGGACCTCTGTACTGTTTTCCATAGTGGCTGCACCAATTTACATTCCCACCAACAGTGTTGGATCACAGGTGTTATAGCTAGATTTAGACAGGGTTTCCCTGCCCTGACACTATTCACACTCTGGGCTTGGACGATTCTCCAGGGTGTGCTGTTGTGCAACATTTGGCAGCATCCCTGGCCTGTACTCTCTAGATGCCAGTGGCACCCCTCCCCTCCCCCTCACCCGGGGTGTGACAATCAAAATTGTCTCCACACATTGCCTACTGTTCTCAGGGGGGAAATGCCGTTCATTGAGAACCGCTGATCTAGAACAGTCACCTGAGACCGGGAGGTTCCCTTGGGAATGACAGAAGGGGCCTGGGTCCCTGAGCAGTTGGGGGCACACAACTGTGGACAGCCTACCTCTAGACTTATCCACGAGGAGACAGAAATATCCCTCCAGTCGTACTTAATTCTAATTAAGTCAATTATCTATTTTCTTTTGAAATACAAACTATTGAAAATAAAGCTCAATAAAATTTATTTGGTTGGCAAGGACAGACAAACAGAATGAAAAAGTATTGTAAAAGGTCATGGTTTAAGAAAGTTCAACTCAAATGTTCGGGGTTGGTTGATTAGTTGGGAGTCTTAGGTGAAAGAGACAGTTATACTTTTTACACGAGCTTAAGCAGAAAAGGTGAGGAAGACACGCAGGAATCAGTGAATTTATAGGGACGTCAGGGACTTGAGCCTTCTAGAGCATACTCTCTGTCTCTCTCTACCTGTTCCTCAGTCTCTCCTACTCCCAGGGGACTTTCTCCACACAGCAGGGAACGTGGCTACTGACAGCCTTGAACTCACATTTCAGCAGCTGCATCATCGTGAAAGAAAGGAGTTCTTTCTCACCGGCTCCAGCAACTGCTGTCGTATGACCTCCTGAATCAATCACTGTGGTAAAGTGCAGTGATTGTCCTAACCTGGCTCATGGGCCTCCCTCAGTGGCCAGGGGTTCAAGGTCTGCAACCAGAGGGTCAGGGTTGGGAGGTGGGCACAGACTGGACAAAGACGACAGTCACTTTGCCACTCAGCTCACACACCCTCTTCTTCCCATATACACAATTCCAAAAATGTCCCTGCTTAAGGTAAAACGCGTTGCTCAGACCTCCTTCCCATGGGAGACACCCAGAAGTCTATTGAATACCCTTCCCCCTCAGGTCTGGATGTGCTCCTCATGACCTCCTGAAGGGATAATTGTACCACCCACAACACAGCCAGTATGTAGCCATTATGGGGAGGAGCAGGAGAACAATACAAACGTCCACTTAAAAAAGGGGAAAGGGAACAGGCGATGATGGCTGCTGGCTGGTGAGTAAGTGGGTACACATGTTTGTTGACTCACTGCCCTGGCCACGGGTGAGTCCTCGGTCAGCCAGTGTGGTCTCCTTGCGCTCTGCTTGCTGCACCCTCCCTCCAGGGCTCACCTCGGCCACACCTGAGGGGCACTGGGCAGGTTTTGCTGCTGGGACTAGCCTGCCTTGAGGCCCACTCCCTCCTGGCATGGGCTCTGGGGCCTGAGTTTGCCTTAAGGTTGATAATCATAAGCTTCTGCTTGTCCAGTCTGCAGTGTCTCTGGCAATAAAGCTTAATAAAACTCTCACCGGTTACATTTGAGGGAACATCATTGACTGGTGAGTCATGATGTTTGAGTCTTGCTCCAGCCTTGCCTTACTTCTCTCAGCCCATCCCCCCAGTCTTCAGTTTAATGGCTTTGTCTGGCCTTTGCCTTGGACCCAGGGACAATTTACTTTCTGTCAGGCCCTCGCCTAACATTTGTGGGGCTGGAGCAAGAACGCCATGGTCCCCCCACTTTTTCTTTCCACTCAGCTCTGCTCAACAGGACCTCATGCCCTCATGTGGTCAACTCAGTGAGCGCATCCAAGCTCTGTTTGCCCCTACCCTCCATCAGCCATCTCTCAGCAACAAGGGGTCAAGGGGTGTGTAACTTGGGAGCTCAGGATCTACTCAGAAGAATAACGTAGGGAAGTGGCCTTCACGGGCCCAGGAAGCAGGCTGTAGGACACTTGGGAAGGACATTCTGTGATCTGAGGTGCTTGAAGCGTGGTCTAGAAGAGGGTCCCAGGCTCCAGGTGGACATATCCCCTGGGCCCGTGTTATTAGTCCCATGGGGAAGGACATGGCCAGAGGAAGGTCAGATTAGGACACTTTAAAGCGGGGGGTGGGGAGGTGAGGGGGTGGGGGGGAATCAGGACAGGACCTTTCTTGCTCAGGTCTAAAGCCAGTACTGCCTCTGTGCCCAGGTGACTCCCTAGTAGTTGACACTTAATCATGGCTAGGAATTACTAAGCTTTTTTGGCAAGGGGTAAATTTATAATAGAAGGTATTTAACCTGGGGATCAGACTTCCCCATTTCTCTTCATCCTCCCAGATAGCTGTTTCCTAGTCAGGACATTAATTTCAGCACAAGGACAGAACTCAGCTAAGGAAGGGACCTCCCAGGGAGCCTGCTGGGTCAGATTTTGGGGAGTGACAAGAAACTGGAGACTACTGATGAAAATAGCGAATCCCTCTCCCTTCATCTAGTCTCCCAGTCTCCCTCTGATCTACTTCATCGGTAGAAATCAACAGGCAAGGGAGAAATGGGGGTTGCAGAGTCCCAGCCCCAGCATCACAGAGCAGAGTGCAGAAGGGTGCATTTGGAGCTGAAAACCAATAGCTTAATAACGTGTACAGGAGGAGTGCACAGTTATTCAACTCCAGGGATCTGTTGCATTTGCTAAAGGCAGAAAGACAATCTCAACAGGCCCGTGCATCCTGCTTTAATGTAAGCCCCCAAAAGTAACCAGAGTACTCCAATGTGCTAACATTTTTCTGCCAAAGCCTTTTCTAAAGCTTTCACCATGGGGACACATGGTTTGGGTCACGACATACATCAGTTAATAGTTTAACCATGTATCAGGGATTATCAGATTCCCAGCCTGGATTGGGGATCTATGGGGGTGAGGGTCTTCCCTCAGCTCCCCACCCCATCTTAGCTTATTTCATCTTCTAGGTATGTCACTTGCAATATTCTGTATCAGTTTTGGTTGTTGGTTGCAACAACAGAAACAAATTCTGACTCACCTAAGTACCAAGTGAGTTTAATGGAAAGATATGGGGATAGTTCACTATGTGAAAGTAATAGTAACCTGGCCTCAGGGGGTGGGCTGCGGGGAGAAGCCATGGTGACTTGAGTATTTCAGAGCCTTTCTCCAGATCACTGTTGTCAGACCCAGCTCCAGTTTCCTTCTATCCTGGATGTCTGCTCAGATTTCAAATTCCTGCAGGGCAGAAGCTGATTGGCTCAGCTTGGGTCAGGTGGCTATTCCCTGGGCCAATCCCTGTGGCCAAGGGATTGGAATATATGATAAACCAGGTCTGAGTCCTTTGACTTTCCTGTGCCTGGGAGCAGGGTGTTGAGGCTGGCAGCCCCAAGAGAATCCCATGGATGGGGAAGAAACAGATTTCCTAAGGAAAGGGAGGTGCTGTTACCAGAAGAAGGTGGGAAGTATGTTGGGGAGATGGAAACAACAAATGGCCTTAGGGCAGGCAAGCTGGGATTTCAAGATTAGGAGAAGAGGAAGTAACCATGTTCTAAATGGCATGGAGGAGGGAAGCTGCTTCTTAACCCACGTGGACCCCATACACTGCCCTGCTGGCATAGGCACACACCTGATTAAACTCCCTGGTCCTCGCTTACCGCCTTTTCTCTCTTTTGTTTTCTACTGCCTTTTCTCTTCATGGTGATGTGCTCAGTGGGGAATGTGTTTTAATCATGCATTGTCCTTGCTTTCTTTTTATTTGTCTCTCCTCCTCTTTCCCTCCCTTTGCATGATCACCCTCTTAGTTCTGGATGACCACCTTCTTGGATTTCCCATCAAAACTAATCTGTCTAGAATCTCTTTCCTGTAGGATTTGTTCTTACCAGCTATTAGATGGGAAGAGACCAGATAAACTAATTCCACCAAGGCTTTAATATCTGAGATCTTAATGAGTTGCTGCTGTCACAGCATAATGCTCTTTTACTGAGACTTCAATGGAGAAATTTCAGGCTCTATGGAAGGGGACTGCTGGTGAAGGCATCTTAGGGTCTTGGTACCTCTTAGAGCCCAGGGCTTGGGCATGGTCTAGCCCAGTACTGCCCAATAGAAATATAATGTGAGTCACAAATGCAAGTCATATATATAATCTAAAATTTTCTAGTGGCCACATTAAAAATTTTTTTAAAGGTAAAATTAATTTAATAATGTATTTTATTTAACCCATTGTATCCAAAATATTGTCATCTCAACTTTTAATCAATATAATTATCGAGGGACTTCTCTGGTGGTCCAGTGGTAAAGAATCACCTTACAATGCAGGGGACACTTTTTTTTTTAATAATTATTTATTATTTACGGTTATAGGAAACAAATTTTAAACAAATTTGAGTACATGTTTTGTAGCTGTGATATATGAGAGAGTGATCAATAAAAGACTGTCAAGCATAAAAATATCAATGTATTACATCAGGATAAAATTCTGTGGGAGAAGTGAAATGGAAATATAATTATAAGGAGTAAAAGGAATGATGTAAAATGTCTGATTGTTAAAGAGCTTGTCTTGTACTTTTAAAATGGATGATGGTGGCTGTCACATCATAATGATTTTTTTTTTCAACATCTTTATTGGAGTATAATTACTCTACAATGGTGCATTAGCTTCTGCTGTATAACAAAGTGAATCAGCCTTACGTATACATATATCCCCATATCCCCTCCCTCTTGTGTTTACCTCCCACCCTCCCCATCCCACCCCTCTAAGTGGTCACGAAGCACCAAGCTGATCTCTGTGTGCTATGCAGTTGCTTCCCACCAGCCATCCATTCTACATTTGGTAGTGAATATATGTCCGTGCCACTCTCTCACCTCGTCCCAGCCCACCCCTCCCCCTTCCCGTGTCCTCAAGTCCACTCTCCACGTCTGCGTCTTAATCTCTGTCTTGCCCCTAGGTTCTTCAGAACCATATATATTTTTTTTAGATTCCATATATATGTGTTAGCATACGGTGTTTGTTTTTCGGGGACGCGGGTTTGATCCCTGGTCAGGGAACTAAGATCCCACATGCTGCGGGGCGACTAAGCCTGCGTACCACAACTACTGAGCTCGCGAGCCTCAACTAAAGCCTGCGTGCCACAAACTACAGAGCCCACGCGCTCTGGAACCCACACGCCACAGCTACAGAGCCCACATGCCCTGGAGCCTGCGCACCACAACTAGAGAAGAGAAAACCCACACACCGCAACTGGAGAGAAGCCCGTGGACCACAACAAAGAGCTTGCGCGCTGCAACTAAAGATCCTGCAAGCCTCAATGAAGATCCTGTGTGCCGCAACTAAGACCTGATGCAGCCAAAAATAAATATAAATAAATAAATAATAAATCTTAAAAAAAATTATCGAGATATTTTACATGTTTTTTTGTTCTTCATGTTTGAATCCAGTGTGTATTTTATACGTAAAGCCCACCTCAATTTGGGGTAGCTTTATTTCAAGTGCTGTGTGTGGCTAGTTGCTATCACAGATCTAGCCTCTTACTGAGAGGCCAACCTGGGGTCTCAGAATGTAGAAAGTCCTCCTTGTTGGATTGGCTCCTCCTGTGGCCGGCCTGTGTTGTTGGCCTAAGATGTGCTTGCTCTTGGGTCACTAACTCATGTCCTGGCTGCTATTGTTTCCTTGGTCTGATGGACTTAATTTTAACCAGGTTTCCTGGTATTGTGCCAACTTTCCTCTGTGCTTCATTTCTATCCCTTCAAGTCCTTGCATGTCACTGTGCTATAATTCAAAGCTTCTAAGGACTAGGATCCCACGGACCCAACCCAAACAGGAAAAAACTGGCTTTCTCATTGTTTATTGGAACCAAGAAGTAGAAAATGTCGGACATTTGTTTTCAGTGTTTCATTGAGCTGGAACTGAATTGAAACTCAGCTGTTTCCAAAAGGGCCTTCCAATGTGGAATGATTTAGAGGATTCAGCTGTTGGATTAAGAGGGCTGATTAGAACATGAATGGACCCTAAACTTTCCTTGCTTTGATCATTATCACTGGTTGTCTCACCCTTTGTTTAGAATCCTATTAGTCAGAGGCTATAAAACCTTGTATGAGGCTGGGGTATCTAAAGTACTCTGGGACTATTTCAGTAAGTATTCAGCAAAGTATCACTGTGTAAAAGGTATTAGTTTAGGTCTCTGTCCCAAATCTTTGTGAATCCCAAAATAGACAGTCTTGTCTGTCACCATGGCCTCTCTCCAGTGTGGTCTGGGCACAAAGGTACTGTATGCTGTATAGTGGTACCATATACCACTGAGGCAGGCATGTTGGCGCCTGTCCAGTAGCCATTCCTCTTGCTTTTGCTGCAATATGGCAGAGCTCACTTGCAATAATAGAGGCTGACAAGTGTCCTGCAAATAATAGAAGTGTGCCCGATAGATGCTTTCCCAGACTCCTTTGTAGCCAGGAATGGCCATATGACCCAGTTCTGCCAAAAGGACTCAAGGGAAAGTATTTTTATTGTTTTAATAAACTATTTTATTTTATTTTATTTATTTTTGGCTGCGTTGGGTCTTAGTTGCTGCACGTGGGCTCTTGTTGCTGCGTGTGGCGAGTGGGTGCACGGGCTTCTCATTGTGGTGGCTTCTCTTGTTGCAGAGCACAGGCTCTAGGTGAGTGGGCTTCAGTAGTTGCCCACTGAATGGGGGCTGTCCAGGAGGTAGCTCATGGGCTCTAGAGTGCAGGCTCAGTAGTTGTGGCACATGGGCTTAGTTGCTCCTTGGCATGTGGGATCTTCCTGAACCAGGGATCAAACCTGTGTCCCCTGCATTGACAGGTGGGTTCTTAACCACTGCACCACCAGGGAAGTCCCAAGGGAAAGTATTTTTGGAGAGCTTCTGGGAAAGATTTTTCTCCCTGATAAGAAGAGAGAAACGTGAGAGAATGACTCTCTTGCAGCTCTGGTTTCCTCCTTCTTCCTGATGTGGTTGTGATGTCTGCAAATAAAGCAGCTATTTTGGAACCATGAGATAACAAACCTGAGGATGAAAGTGAAGTCATCTGAGGATGCTGAGAATGATGATGGGTGGAAAGAGGTCACATCCTTGATGACATCGTTGAGCAGCTACATCGAACTTGGAACAGAACTTCCTACTTTTAGGATGCTGTTTAAACCACTTTTTATCAGGTATTCTGTTGCTGGCAGCCAAAAGCATCCTGACTGGTATGCATGCCTGATATTTAATGATATGTTCCTGTTTTCTGTTTCTTGGAAAGAAGAGGTTAGTGGAATACTCTTCCCTCAAACTTGTCACTTGGTATCTCTCATCCTCATCACCACACTCCTCCATCTACTCATTTACTTGTCAGTTCACCTCATAAGGCTCTGGTTGAGGGAAGAAATTATGACTGTCTGGTGCACTATTGTAGTCCTGGTTCCTATTATGTAATAAATAGTCATTCAATAAATATTTGCCAATTGATGAATGAATGGGGCTGTCCAGGAGGTAGAATCCCTAGAATGTGGCTGTCGCCTAGAGGTGAGGGAATGAGTCAGGGCTGGCACAGTGTTTCTGGCTTGTGTGGTTGGCTGGAGGGTGCTGCCTCCACCGAGCCACCATGGGAGGGAGCAGAATAGTTGAAGGAGATGAGTTTTGCCCTAGATGTGTTGAAACTGAGGGGACATTTTTGGTATGGTCCCTGTAGACAGTTGGACATAGGGTCTGGGTTGGAGCTTGAGAAAGATGGGCTTGTTCAGGAAGAGTGTGGAGCATGGGAAGAGAATAACCCTCCATTCCCATGGACTTCTCTCCATCCCCTCTGCCACCACTGGAGTCCAATCCAACCTCCTCTCTTCCGCGCTATTGCAGTGGCCTTCTAACTGGTTTTCTGAGTTCACTCTGATGCTTTTTCCCTTCATCATGCTCTAGCCACACTGATCTTCTTTCCTTCCTTGAGAGCACCAATCTCCTTCCTGTCTCAAGGCTTAAAGGCCATGAGGACTTCTTCCACCAAGAACTCTGCTCCCTCCATCCTCTACCTTCCTCCACCTGCGCAACTCCAGTCTATTTTTTAGGTCTCAGCCTAAATGTCATGTCCTCAGGGAGGCCTTCCCTGACTAACCCCAATCCCACCCACCTTTGTAGCCTCAGAAATTTAACTTTGTTGGAACACCATGGGTGATTTGCTTTTTGTTGACATATACTGCCAAATAAAAGACTTATGTATCTGAATTAAATTATTAATTAAAATGAGAAATGTAACTATCGAGGATCAGAAACTCATGAGTGTGGACAAGTACATTTTTCCTCTGGAAGACAAATCTACACAGGAAGCCAGATAGCTTGTGCATACAGGATTATATAAGAGGCATTTGCTGCTTGATTAAATGATCATTAGCTAAACCATGATACCCCAGTGCATCCTTTTCCACCACAGGGATCTCCCTTGACACCTGTTCTTGGACCACCACCCCCTGTGCTGAAGACCCCTGCGTATGTTTGCCTCCAAATCCTAAGTTTCAGTGGTTGACCTGTTACTGCATCAGATGTAAGCTTGCTTCAGCTATGTTAACACCTACCTGGTTAATACTTAATAAGGTTAAGGTCAGATCTGGAAGTATTCTTTTCTTTTAGATGACTTTGCATATGTCTGCTCTGACCTATTATATGTATTTCATAGTTCAATTTTAAGAGCTGTGAAAGCAGACTATTATAGGACTTATATTCACTTCTTTAAGAGTCTTTCATTCACTATATTTGTTTAGATTCCTTCAAGATCTGCATTGCTGATTTTTTTAGCAAATGGAACTCTGTAGCTGTGAATCTACAAGACTTCTAATGGTCTGGGGGGTTGTCAATGCACGCTCAAGAAGGATATTTAACTCTAAAGATTAAAGCTTTTTGGAAGGAAGTTGTTAGATAAGGGGGAGGCTGAACACAGTCACATATATAAAACCTCGTTCTATACTTAACAAGCTTGAAAATATTCTTGCAAACTTGTTTGTAAGAAGCCCCCTTGGAAATTCCTGATCTCCTGGAGCTTAACCTTCCAATCTCAACATATTCCACAGTAATCAAGTGTCTGGGTAGCAAGAAAATTGGCACCTGTAACTCAGAAAGGTATATAGTGTCTGGAGTCTTTAGCAAAAGAGCTTCAAAACCTTCTCTCTGTTTTCTACTTCATACCAAAGGAGGCAGATCACTCTTGTAAAATTTATTATCTTGAAACGATAGGTGGGAGTGCTTTTGTTTTGACAGAGAGCACTCCAAGGGGCCAAGTCATTGTGGCCTCCTTTTGTTTCCTGTTTGGGCAGCTTTTTGAAACTGGTTGGACTAACTTTCCATTTTTAGTGTGTTTTCTTTCAAATATGCTAACCATGGGTGAAAGGAGGCAGAGACAAGCACTGGCCTTCATCCTCGGGGGGTGACATTCTGAACAGTAGTTTGTCCTAGAACACTGACCCCTGAGGCAGGTCACGGCCCAGGGTCAGTCCTGATGGGTACCCACGGCCTGTCTGGGAATGCATGGAAGCTGGCTCTCAGGATATTCTTCTCCAAGTGTTAGGAGAGTGCCCTGAACATCTGTAACTGTCCTCAGTAATGCATTTTAATTCCTGAGTGAGGAGATCAATGGATAGTTGAGGGGATAACCAAGGGGATGGGCTCATAAATCTGAAATTGAACAGGGTTTTCTCAACTATGCATCTGGTGCGACTACGAAGTATAAGAAAGGAATAAGGATTCTAGTACATTGAAATATAAGCAATACATACCTATGCATGTGATTGTTAATGTACACAATGGCTATAAAAGGCATATATGATTTCTAAACAAAATTTACACAAAACTGAGCTGTGCATATAATTTATTCATATTCTTACATAGAAATTTGTCATACAGGCAATAGAAAAGAATACAAGCGCTCCGTAGGAAAATCAATAAAATATTCACTAAAATTATTAGGATAATACTTAGCAACAAAAATAGCTTGAGAAAATGAATACTATTTAACTTAGACAATGTACAGGGTTTTAAAATGTTCCTATTTACAAGTCTGTGTGAGCACATGGGAAAAGGGCGTGTGGTCAGCCCGCTAGGGTTTCCCTGTGAACATGGACTTGGAGACACTGAGAAGCTCATGCCCCAGGGTCTCCAGTCCTGGTGATCTTTGGTCTGCTTGCATTTTTGTACCCCCCTCCCGACTCTTATTTTACAAATTCCCTAACAAGGGAGATTTCAGTTCCAACACTGAAAATTTAGTTTTTCCACAGGAATATACATGACTCTATGACAGCTGCAAAGTCATGGTTTCAAAAGGCTTTGGTCACAGGGTTTTTCAATTGGAACAGTGTTTCCCTGAGAAAATGAAGAAGTGAACTTTTCCCTACAATATTTGTAGGTTTACTTCCCTTCTTCTGTTTGTTCATTCAGCTAACTGTATAGTTTGCACTGAGTACTTCAAACCCAAAGAGGAAAACACCTTTAGGATTCCAGTGTCACTTTCCAATTCTCCAAAATTCCGGAGCTTCCCACTGCCATCTTCAGCATGTTTGGTTATAGAATCTTTATAGGACTGATAACTTACAAACAAAGCAAAACAGGAGACTCCTTTACCTGATTTTCTCTTTTTTAAAAAAATAAATTTATTTATTTTATTTTTATTTATTTTTGGCTGCTTTGGGTCTTTCTTGCTGCACGCGGGCTTTCTCTAGTTGCGGTCAGTGGGGGCTACTCTTCATTTTAGTGCGTGGGCTTATTGCGGTGGTTTCTCTTGTTGTGGAGCAGGGGCTCTAGGTGTGCAGGCTTTAGTAGTTGTGGCACATGGGCTCAGTAGTTATGGCGCACAGGCTTAGTTGCTCTGCGGCATGTGGGATCTTCCCGGGCCAAGGCTTGAACCCCTGTCCCCTGCATTGGCAGGTGGATTCTTAACCACTGTGCCACCAGGGAAGCCCCCTACCTGTATTTCTTTTTGATGGTTCAAATACCATTGGTTTCTGAGTGAGAATATTGTAAGTGTGCAGAAAATAGTGATTGTTTTTAAAAGTAAGAATTAAACAACTTCTAAACACCCAGAAGCAATCTGGCATTAACTTTCAGTCTTTATAATATATGACATCCTTAAATGAATTGAAAATGTGACTTTAAAGGGCCCTTGGATGTTGATGATTTGGTATTCGATTCTCTGCTTTTGTGGCATTTACAAAATCAGTTTAGGTAGATTAAAGTAAAAATAGCTATGCTGAGTATTTTAGAAAAATGTAACTTTTTTTTTAATACCTAGGAACTGGTAAAGCCAGGAACTTCTCTTATTTTACCTCATTGAAAACAAATCTATTCTCCTAAAAAAAAGATAATAAACTACCTAAAAAATCCTTTGCAATATCCAAGAAAAGTGACAATACAGAATAATTTTGAAGGATGGGATCCCATTCTCCCTCCTGCAGCTCTGCCAGCCTGAAACAAACCGACCATCTCCTGTAAGAGAATGTCACACGCATGGGACAGCATGGAGGCAGTTCTGCTGAGGAGCTGGGGAAAGAGCTCAGTGATGGGCCCTGCGATGTTGAACACAGCTGTAATGTGTAACTTGCATTGATTTTAAATAAGCCAAATGGCTTATCTGAGAATTCTGGGTTGACTTTGATTTTGTGACTCTGAATTCCATTCACTTAAGGCTTAGTTGGTTTATAGAGATTAATTTTTTAATACTGTTAACATCATGTACAACCAAACACCAAGAATATCAATAAATATCAATAATTAGCCTTGGTCTTACTTCCTCTTTCTGGTGGACCATTCTGACTTTATAAATACAGTACAGTCTCAGTGCCAATGCCCCACTGGGGTTTAAAATTCCATAGCCAGAGCACATCACCTTGATGTGTCTTGTCACTTGTTTGGGCATGTTTTGGAGTCTGAAAGAAAAATACAAAATGAGCAAAAGAACAGATCACCGATGGCTTAGTATAAAATTTGTTACTAGTAAAAACAACAGTTTTGAGACCCTCGAAGTCAACTGGGGCAGTTAGTCAGAAATGACTTGTGACCATGGCTGTGGATGGGGGTTGCATTCACAAAGGGCTTTCAACCATCCTTTTCTTGGCTTGTAGGTAGAAGATGCGGTTTTCTTCAGGATAAGTGACTTTACTGAGGGGCATCTTATAGATGTTGGGGTTTTTCGTGGTCAGCAGGAGGAACAGTAGTGTCGCCAAACAGAAGGGCCAGGTACAAGATGGCAATCCAACCTGGAGCAAAAGAGACAAGTCACATGTTCCTTTGAGATCCTGTCGGAGGGTCTCAGAGGAACCACGCTTCACTCCACTGTCATTCAGCTCAGGGGATGACTCGCTGGGGGCACTGCTCTGGACTCTGTTTGTCCCTGTGGAGACTGAGTTTAAGATCTCAGGGCATTCTGCAGCTGAAATGTCAGCATGCATTCCTTAGGGTTGATGTATGTCTTTTCCTCCCTCTCATACAGCCAGACTTCCTACACCGGAAGTGCAAACATGACACCTTGCTCCCAGAGATGACACTTCGCCAACCACCAATGGCTCCTGACCACTCATCAGGTCCACAAAGCCATTTTTTGATTAGTTCAGTCCTCTCTTCCCTTGACCTCTACCCAGACTAGGTCTTGGACTCTACTTGCTTTACTTCTTTTTGTTCCATCTCTCAAAAAGACTGTAAGCTCCTTGATGGTAGCTCTTCCTTCTGTGCGTCCATGGCAACTCACGCAATTCTGAGCACACACCATGTACTTGGTTAGGTTTGGCCCTATACGTGGACCCCCAGAGTGTGATGGTACACAAACCTGACTTCACATCAATCATCTGGAAGAGTTTAAAAAAACACAGATGCCTAGGCATCATACAAGATCTACTCTACCAGAAATGCCAAGGGACAGGGCCTGAGGAGCTGCATTTTTCAAAATCTCCCTAGCTGACTCTGTTTTGCAGCCTGCCCAATTCTGGCCCACAGGCCAAGGTCTGTGAACCTTTGTTGGGATGTGAAGGGCCCCACAAGCTCTAAGGCATCCCATCATGCCTGTAACAGGGCTTTGACATTCCACCATAAAGATACTGTGTCTCCAGAAGGACCCTCCCAGGTAAGCTCTCGAAGCTGCTGTTGAGAGGGCTACATGCTGTCCTAACCCAGTGGCAGCCATGACCACATCTACATGGATAAAGTTATCATGAACCGGCCCTGCATCACCTGCAGTGGTTGGTGAGCAAGAGCACTGAGAGGTGGGGGACCCCAGAATACTCTGGGGATAATGGGCTCCTCAGGGGAGGGGAAGGACAAAGTCAAAGGAAGGAGAGAGTAGCAGGAAGCTCTTAATGGGCAACAATTTTGGCTACTAAATAATTCAGCCAGGGACTTCTCTGGTGGCACAGTGGTTAAGAATCCGTCTGCCAATGCAGGGGACACAGGTTTGAGTCCTGGTCCGGGAAGATCCCACATGCTGTGGAGCAACTAAGCCCGTGCACCATAACTATTGAGCCTGTGCTCTAGAGCCCAAGAGCCACAACTACTGAGCCCACATGCCACAACTACTGAAGCCCGCACACAGCAACTCAATGCAGCCAAAAATAAATAAATAAATAAATTTATTAAAAAAAAAAAATTCAGCCAGGACATGGGTCTAAAAAAGTCTTACTGATGACTGACTGGGGATTAAAAGAAGATAAGGGGTATGAAAAACTGTTGGCTTAATTAAAAAAAAAATCTGGGTCTTTAACCAATTATTCTTTTCCTCCCTTTTCTGATTTATCAACTAATACATAGTCCCGGTTTTCTGTTTAAGTGAAAGATATTCTAAAGTCAACTTCTTGACACTCAGAGTTAAAGTATGAACTTGATAATATATTATACACCCTAAGTTTCACTTTTTAAAATCAAACAATCTGATATTTTTAGCAAGCCTGGTGATTGTAGTTTGGACTAAGGTTTACTGTGTTGCTGGAGGGCAAGTGAGGACAGGTGCGTCTGGCAGATGGACAGTAGTGGCTATCTGTCATGGATCCTGCCCCGGGATGCCACCGAGGTGGACTTCAGGAGGGCTTCCATATCATTGAAAAGTGATTGATCACACTGATGAGAAAATGAGATTAAAGCAAACTCACCACAGCCATCAGGTTGGACATGCTGGCTCCAACATAGGCAGTGAACAGGGCTACAAAAAAAAAAAAAAAAAGGAAAGAAGAATGCTTGGTAGGTGCACTTTTCATTACAGGAAAGACTGCCTTTAGGTATAAATCCCTGGAATGTAAACTTGTGCGTTTCACAAGCGAGCCGAGTATCCTGGTTACAAGTATGAGCTTAGAGCCAGCGGCTCTGGGTTCAAATTCCCAGCATCCACCCCGTAGGAGCTTGATGCCTCCTCTCGAAGTCCCCATTTCCTCACCTGTACAAGGAGGTAATAGGAATCTCTCTCTCACGGGTTGGTGTGAGTGTGAAGAAGATAATGCTTGGGCTTAGCACACAGTAAGTACTCAATAAAGGTAGCTTTTCTGTGGTACTATTTTGTTGTTATTATTAATAATACTTAAGGAAAAGGCTTTCCATGGTAAATAAACTTCCCCATTATTTTATCCAAGAATAATAATTAAAATTAAGCTTATGAATGTTCCTTGAGACAGCATACAATCTCATGGCATCTGGGATTCTCAGATCAATGGTTAGAATTCACAGTTCCAAAAAATTATGGTATATATATATATATATATATGTATATATATATGTAGTAACTCAGAAATTGGCAGAAACTGAACACAGACCTGGGATTCCTCCACATAATAACATTTTCCCAAATACCATTAAGGTTGGCATACAGGTCAATTAATTAACATCCTGTTTTTATTTACTTTGAGCACAATTAGAGTAGGTAATTTGAGTTATATGTATGACTTTCCATGTAAAACAACAAAAGCAAAGATCTCAACTAGCTAACTCAATTCCTGGCCCCAAGGGGGCTCACGGAAGCCCTTAGGTTTCACAGAGGCGGCCTGAAGAATAACCTTCTTATAATGGCCACATGGTCACTTGGGCCAGCAACACTCAGTGTTAGACACACTCATCATCTGGTCCTCAAGTCCATCGAGAAGTCACATCTGCTACTCTGGGGAGTTGGGCAGCGGTGGCAGGAGGGACCTTGTGATCCTCCTTTACTTTACTATAGACTTCCATCCTTTTACCGATATTTTATATTTTTATCCTGATATTTTTTGTTCAACAGTATACCTAATTCTTTCACATCTGAATTGTCTCATGCTAATGGGAAAGGCTCATCTTTGGAAATGATCTGGGCTTCAAATCCCAGTTCTGCAATTTTGTTTGTTGTGCAACAAATCACTGAACTAGGAATCTAGTTTCATCATCTGTAAAAAGGCAACTTGAAGAGTTTTTTTACAGGGAGGTAATGAATCTCAAATGAAATCATATATTTTCACAAACAGCAGCTATAAACTCATCTCTGTCACCATGGGTTGGAAGTACTGCTCTGAGCAGAAGGGTTGGAAGATTTTCTTTGCTTGGCTTTGATAATTTCATTCTTTTCCCCCCATTTAGTTCATTCATTCATTCACTCATTCAAGAAATATTCACTGGCCATTGGCTAAGTACAGGGGACACTCTGTCCCTTCTCTCCTGAGTGCCAGCTTTTCTATGACACTCCCTTGTGCACATGAGACCTTATTGACATTTCTCTTCTAGAAGTGCAATAGCTTAATACCTATTAACGCACTTTTGGTGCTCGAGTCTCATATTGTAATGTTCTTTCAATTCCCTGTTGCTTTTCTTTCTATAGTAAGAGTATCAGATTATCTAACAGGTGCTGCCCATCACTTAGGACTAGCTGGGTTGGGCTGGGAAAGCCTTACATTAGAGGTGAAGTTCTGTACACCATGGTTTGGAGGTGATGACCCTGACAGCATTCTGAGTAGCTGAGGGAGAGAAAAGGCCCTTGAGTGTGGAAGGGAGGACTGGATCCTAGTTCTTCATAGACAACGTCCCTCCCCACAGACCACCATGTGTGAGTCCTACTATGATAACCCAACCTGTAAGAAGAGATACAAAATGTGTTTACAGTTTGCACTGATAAAATAACAAAATTGAGGAGTTCCCTGGCCATGCAGTTTCTGGCTTAGGGGCACAGGGAAGGCAGCTTTACCAGGCTCTATCAGTGATTCCCAAGTCCTCTTTCTGATAAAGCCATAGGAGCTAATAAAAGAGCACCTCTGTGATAAATGTCTGCTATTTATTTACCTTGGCTGACAAGGCTGATCTTTTGTTTGGCAGTATCAGGGTGATATGGGCAAGCATAAACTTGCTGTGTGATTTTACAGTGAGATTTGCTTTATAAGAGGGACTAGAGGTCTGTCTCAAAACTTTATGTTCAAAGATGAAAAAGACTGATAGTGCCCAGTGTGGATGAAACAGGCACTCTCATATACTGTCAGTGGCAGGGGAAATTGGTACGGCCTTTGTGGGGTGCATTTGGCATCTATTGAAATTAAAATAGGCAGGGCTGGGATTTGGGCACCAGGGAGGGTCTGGGCTCTTAACTAACTCAATATACTGACTTAACCAGTATGCTCTACTAATAATGAAAATCTGATCTATCCAAAGGAAGGGAGATGTGATAGGCAGAATAATGGCCCCCAAAGACGTCCATGTCCTGATTCCCAGAACTTGTGAATATGTCACCTTACATGGCAAAAGGGACTTTGCAGTTGTGATTAAGTTAAAGATCTTGAGATGGAGGATTATCCTGGATTAGCCAGGTTGACCCAATGTGATCACAGGGTCCTTATAAGAAGGAGGCAAGAAAGTTCTGTCTAAGGAGTAGGATGGAGTATTTTCATTTTTTGCTTTATACTCTTCTGTATTGATTGAATTTTTGTTTGTTTTGTTTGGTACAATAGGCCTGTACAACTATAGAAGTATAGAAAGAAAATAATGGTGATATCACAGCTTTGGGAAACACACATCTGTAAACATCTTTGGCTTTTCCTTTCCCATAGTCTGTGAAGACCTTCACAGACCTTATCAACAACTCCTGTGACCAAGACAGTTTCTGCTTATCTTTAAGGATGTGCTCAGACTGTCCCTATGCTGGCCCAGACCATGCTTTCTACCAACTAGAATTCCTCCTCTTACTTTTTAGGACTTACAGAAAAGCCACCCTTTCTAGGAGGTGCTTTTTGGTGATTCTGAACTATAATGTTCCCCCAGGGACGCACTCTGCACTGTAGGTGTTTCCTGGCTCTGCATCTTGTGGTCTCCGTGGGCTTTTCTCTCTTACTCACCTGGCTTCTGTTCTCTGTACAGAAAACCGCCTGGGATCTAAAGCTTCTGAACCTCTAGCTCTTCCTAGTACTGTCTGGGTTGTACCATCAGTGTTTAATACGTATTTGCTGCTACTGCCAATACAGAAAGAATAAAGGTTTGAAACCTCAAACCAACCTCAGAATAAAGAGTCTAACCCAGGTGAGCTCAGGAGGCCACATAATCTGTTTCTACCCTTCTCCTTTGCCCTAAGCTTTAAACAAGTATGGGAAAATGAGCAAAAATTTTGACAGGACTATTAGGTGAAATAGTTATGTAACTATAAAGAAACTGACAAAATGACATGTGAATGGCAACACCACAGCAACCTGAGTTTTGTTAATCTTCCTACAGCATTAGACAATCAAAATTGGATTAGGCCTTAGAAATCCTTGGTTCCATCCCATGTCCTGTCCAATGCAGGAACTCACTCTAAATCCTGCCTGACATGTAGCCCATCACTTTAATAATGGCTGGATTGATTAATCTGGTGATAAAATGACTCTAGACAAATATTTCCATGAGATTACAAAAGTTTCTGCATGTTCCAATATCCCTCCACCCCTTTGTCCCCAAGGAAGTGTCATTTCCTTCACTCTAGCACATTATCTTACACACTTTTATTTGTGTTGAATTAGGGATGCCAGAAGCTATAAGTGAATAAGCTCCCCTTCCAATGGCCAAAGAAATCCATGGTAGCTTTTCAAATCCAAAGCACTTGAGGTCTGTTTTCACCTAAGTGCCTGAATGGTACTAAAGGGAAGGAGAGTAGTATAGTGGGCGTAACTCTGGAAGTTGTTAGCAAATGTGGATTCTGGACTTACATTTACCCCTAATGGATGCCTTTTAGTGTGTCACTTTCTCTCTCTGCCCTTATGTAGAACCCCAACAGTAAAATGAGAACGATGGAGTGGAGATCTCCAGAACCCTTTCTAGCTCCCATAGGCTGAGTCTGGCTAGAAAAGAGAGGTTAGAAAGGATTAATATAGTAGTTCTCAAAATGTGGTCCCCAGAGCTACAGCATCAGCACCACCCGGCACCTTGTTAAAAATGCAAACTCCTTCCCCTACTTCTAACAATGAGTCAGGGACTGGGGGTGAGACCCAGCAATCTGGGTTTTAACAAGGCTTCCAGGTGATTCTGATGTTTACTTCATTTCGAGAACAGCCGGATTAAGGTGATTCTCTAAGGGCCCATTAATACCACCTGATTCACCAGGAGAACCAACTCTATACTTATCTTTTTTCCTTTTAGTTTCTTGGGTCAAACAATTAGTATGAAGAACATAGGGCAAGTCAAGTTTCTATCCCCCAACATACACATATTGTAAAATGGTTCTCTCGTCTTCAAAATGAGTAACGAGGTGGACAGAGCAGACCCAAATCCTCCCAGAGAGCGGAGGCCAGTTGCCCTGGTCCCATCCTCAGCAGATAGCAGGGGGCTCAAACTAGAACTCCTGCTCTAGTTTCTCACACAGTCCTTTCTGACTGTTTGTCCTTGATGTTGATCCCATAATCATAAGCAACCATTCCCCAGATGCACAGGATACTCACCGCAGGCAAGAGCCAGGAGGTGGGTTTGCCAGGTGAGTGCCATGAACATTCCTCCAATTGCAATGCAGGTTAGAGAGCTGTTGAAACCCCAGAGTCCAACGTAGATGTTCTCAAATGGAGCTGAAAGACTGAGGCCTATTAGGCAAGACAGGAGGAGTCAGAACCTCAGACTAAATGCAGGATGCTCTGGAAGGAGTCTGGGGGTGGGGAAGTCATCTGAGAACTCCCACTGGTCCCTTGGAAGCAGACCTTCAAGAAAGGTCTGGGGTATAGAAGATGCCTGAGACAATGGATGGAGCAGAGGAGGTGCTCAGTATCTGGTAACAAGTCTTACACTCACCTGCTGCCATCCCCAGCAACGACCCGACCGCAGCATGTAGGCACATGAGTGGGGAGGAGAGGAGGATGGCGCCTAGGAAGATGCCCCCTGTCCACGGATTATCACAGCCATATATCTGGCCAACACCCACGGGCAGGGACTTCAGTAACTGCAGAAACAATTTAGAAAATGCGGTCGTTAAAACTACTGTACAGAAACTCATAGGGCACCCACAAACACAATGCGATGTCATTTTAGATTTAGCATATCTTATCTTTCAAGATCAGTGCTACTAATTTTTAAAATTCTCTCTCTTTCTACGGAAAAATCTCAGTCATTCTTCTGCTTTATCCCCAGAGATACACCAGCCCTTCCCTGCTGCGTGCTGAGCATGCCTTTCCCAGACCCTTCACTCTCTGGCTCTACTGCTTGCACAGACACCTGGCTTTGGTCACTGATAAGCTCCCAGTGCTGTGTCACTGCTCCTCACTGATCCTGTGACGATCGACCATGCCTCCCAGTGAGGGTGGCAGGGACCACAGCTTACACTTCTATTGCTTTCAACTCTCCATCATTTCTGAGGCCAATAAATCAATGCATCTCTATGGTCAATAGAAGTATTATTACTCCCACGTAATTTAGTTATTAGTGCTAAGGCCAGAGACCCAAAGTCGGGTTATCTTATCCACAACTCAGAAGCAATTATTGGCAGGTTCATGAGTCAGGACCATATTTACACTTCTGTTGTTAATGAGAACATGTATTAGTTAATTAATTTTACTTTATTTTTTGTTTTTTAAAATTTATATTTATTTATTTACCTTTTATTTTTTTTTGTTTTAATTTTTATTAGTTTTTATCAAAATTTTTTTAAATTAAAAATTCTTTTTATTTTTCATTATATATACATTTTTAGAGAGCTTGTATTAATTTAAACCGAGATATCCTTAGCTTATTCCAGTTATCAACAACTGCCAGTCCTCAGAACACAAAAATACATGTAAATATCACAGTTCTAGCTTTCTGGCTGAGTTCTGAATTAAGGTAATGTGTTCACAGAGTGGCAGTTCTTAGGAACAAGGTACAGGGTTTGATTCAAGCTAACAAATGATAATTCCTTATAACAACACTTCTGGTAGGGCTAGGATAGGCATAATTAGTTGTGTTAGTTCTGTTTTGACCAAGGCTATCAGTGAAAGGGGCCCTCCTTACCTCCCATCTCACTCCTTCCACCTTTTGGCAAGGACCTTTGGGAGGCAGTGACTCTGATGCAGGGAGGCTAGCTTTGGCACAAGGAAGTGTCCGCTCCTTCCATGAATTAGGCTGATCCAGTGCTGGTTTCTGATGCTAGTCTGGTCCTTGCTCAGGGCACAGGATCATACTGTGAGTTTGATTCTAACCTAAGATGGGCCTAAATTCTTCCAGCCCATGCTGGATCTTCACGTCTACACAGGATCATTTCCTGTTTCTTCTAGATCAGGGAACTTGAAACAGGCAAAGACCGTGTGGTCTTTTATCGCAGAACTGGACAGCAGAACTATCCCTCAGGTAGCCAGGGAAACGGGGAGTTGATGAGATGGGAAATAAGTATGCTGATGTTGGAGAGGTAGTTCAGAGTGAGGAGAAGGACAAGACCCCCCTTCCCCATGTCAGCACTGTCCACTAGCAGTTTCCATGGTGATGGAATATTCTGTATCTGTGCTGTCCAATACGTGCAGTTATTGAGCACCTGAAATGTGGTTAGTGAGGCTAAAGAACTAAATTTTAAATTTTATTTAATGTTAATTAACTTTACATTTAAATTAAAATAGCTACTGTATTAGATAGGGCAGTTTTAGTTAGTTTAACTAATGCTATTTTCTCATGGGCAGTTTTGATAAATTTTTTATTTTCCTTCTGAGTTATTTCCATATGCTCCCATTCATTTTCTGGGCAAGAAGCTAAAGAAAAGGCTACTTGAACTCCTCACATGTTTTGACTGCTCAGCAAAGAGGACAGCAAAAGGTATTTTATAACCTGATAGCGGAAAAACCAGTCTCTTGCACCCTAAAAAAGGTAAGGTTGGTTTTCTTCTGATTTCAAGTGTTTTCTTTTTCTTTTTTTAAATAATCAAGAAAACTTAAACAGATTTATTAAATAAACAGCAATACAAAGAGCTGGAATTTGATTTGTGTTAACCAGGCTTTTAAAAATAGTGCTCTCTCTATGCACAACTGTAATGAAATACACAGCATACATCCTAGGATAGTGGTTCTCAAACTCTGGCCCACGTCACTATTATTTGGGGAGCTTGTTAATACAGGCTCCTAGGCTCCACCCTGATGATTATGATTTAGGGAGTCGAGATGGAGCTTGCATTAGTATTTAAAAAACAGTGATTCTTATGCCTCCGAAGCCTGAGAAATCTGAATTACTGTACGTATTCTATGAGATCCACCATAAGAAAAAGCAGAATAGAGAGGTTCTGCAACAGGATCTAACAGTAAACAGCCAGTTCTTTTGATTGGAGGAGGCAGGTCAGGGAGGACTTAACACCAGGCTGGAGGCCCCTGCCTCAAGGGCTGGTCTCCATCATACCCCACAAATAAGGGCCAAGTTTGAAATAGAGTGTCTGAATTTCAGTGGAGGTATACTCTGGAGTTAGCACTGCAGATTTTAAGAAAAGAGGAGGAAAAGTTAGCTTTGACCAAGTAGTCATTTAAAAAATCCCTTAGAGCCCAAAGCTTTGGAGTAGAACAAATAAGCATTTAGACGGCAAGAGGAAGGCGGCAAAGGACTTCCTGGTGGTCCAGTGGTTAAGACTCTGCTCTCCCAATGCAGGCAGCCTGGGTTTGATCCCTGGTAAGGGAACTAGATGCCACATGCGGCAACGAAGAGCCCGCATGTGGCAACTAAGACTTGGAGCAGCCAAATACGTATTAAAAAAAAAAAATTCTTAAAAAAAAAAGAGGAAGGTGGCAAGGTCCCCGCAGTGCTGAGTCTCTATAAGGTTCTGATGCCCATGAATAATTAACCAGGGGGACACGGGGTGTCTTCCAGAGCCAGTGGCGGGGGTGGGGTTGGGGGGAGGGGGTGTAAGAAGATAGTGTATCTTACCTGCAGGGCACTGAGGTCAGACCAGGTGACGTTGGGAACTGAGGTTACAGGTGTGAACAATTTGCTTGGGAAAAATGGATTGTAATGTCCCGTGGCAGAAAGATACATTGACAACGCCATGTTGAAGGGCAGAGTGAAGACAGGGAGGTCCCATTTGCAGAACACGGAGTTCAACGCACTTGAGAAAATTGGACTAAAAACAACAACAGAACAGAATGGAAGAATATGCATGTGAAGCCTTCCAAACTCCCAATGCCCTGGAATGGAAGCCAGGTTGACAAACTGAATCTCTATACTATGGAGGGGCTTTGTTTCATTGGCAAATATGTCTCTAAAGTGTTGTGTTGCCAAACTCCTCACAGAAAAAAAAAACACAAAAAAAACCCCCAAACCCAAACACACCTGGAATAAATCCTGTCATAGAATAATTCTTACATACAGTCAAAAGTAAACTCTCAGCTTATTTGGCTTGTGGAAAATTATGCTCTGGGTTTGCTCACAGTGAGTTACAAATCTAGGTTTTAAAAATATTTTTGAACTATTTAAGACATCTGAAAAAAATATTGTCTAAACAGTTAAAGCCCCTTCTGTAACCTACTTGATCATATGCACCTCCCTCCCCACCAGAGGCAACCTTGATCTTGAACTTGTATACCATCTCCACGAGTCTTAGTATATTTAGTCTTGAAAAAGAAAAACAATGGTCCCAGGGAGGATGCAGGTGGTGTGGACTGGAGGAAAGAGATCTTAAACTCAGGAGGGCAGAGTTTTAAGTCCTTGAGCAGTTGAACTGTGTGGCCGAGGGCAGGGAGGTACTTTCAGTTCCCTCATCTGTAAACTGGGAGATTGGATTTTATGGTCTCTGGGCCCATTTTGTTCCCTCACTTGTTGATTCAATCAAGGAGCCATCACTTTAAGGTCAGAATCCCAGGTTTCCGGAACTGGGGGAGAGGGTGAATGACCATGTGCAGGTGATGCCTCGTGCCCTTGAGCCTTATCTTCAGAATAGGTGGGAAGTCCCTCCTGAGCAGGTTGGCCATGCCGGCAGGTTCTCCTCCACACATCTGTGCTGCAGCCAGGGTGGGCACACTGTCCATAGTGGGCTGCACGTATCATTTGTGTGGATACTAGTATTTTATATTCTGAATATACCATGGTAAGAAGGAAATGTTTGTTTTCAAAAAAGAAAAAAAGGATTTAAGACAGTGTCAATGTAGAAACTCGTTTGAAGGATTTAGGGTTAAAAAAGGAATCGAATTTAGTAAAGAATTATTTTGAAGGGGACAGGGGCAGATGGTAAGGGGAGTTCATACAGGCACAGGGGTTCTCAGTGAGGTCCCTGGATCAGCCACATCAGCATCATCTGGGAAGTTGTTAGAGATGCAGATTCTGAGGCCCTGCCCCAGATGGGCTGAATCAGGAAGCGTGGGGGAGGGAGCAGCAGTCCGTGTTTTAACAGGCCTGGCAGGTGATCCCGATAGTGTGCATGTTTGAGGACCACTGATGTGGGGAGTGGTTCTCAACTTTGGTTGTACTTTAGAACCTCCTGGGAGCCTTCAAAACTCCCAATGCCCTGGAAATACCCCAGACCAATTACATCAGAATCTTGTTGGGGGGTGGTTGTGAGGTGTGTGTGGAGGCCACACGCATCGGTGTGTTTGAATGTTTCCAATAGACATATCCTGAAACTAAATTTAAAAATATATTTTTCTAAAAATTGTGTTATATACATAACATAAAATTTATGTTTAAATTTAAACCATTTTAACCATTTTAAAGCATTCAGCTTAGCAGCATTAAGTACATTCACATTGTCATACAACTATTACCGCCATCCATTCACAGAACATTTTTCATTTTGCAAAACAGAAACTCTATACTTCCTAAATAATAACTTCCCCCATTGCCTCCTCCCCCTATACATTTTTTCAAAAAGGCATTTCCAAAACCAGGTACAACTTACCAAGTCATGGACATAGCAGATACAGGGAATAACAGCCACCAGAAATAGTTTCCCTTGTCTGAAAAGACAGCCATGAGGATTCCCACCAGGGTGGCATTGTAGCCCTGGAGCCCTGCTGCAATGGCGGACCTGTGGGCAAAAAGCACAGCTTGGACACCTTCCAGGAGGATGTTGGCTGGAGGTGCACATAAATGACACTTGTAACTTCCAGATAATATTTACATTTGAAAATGAGATTATATTTAGGATTTTATTGCGAAGTCTGTAGACGCCAAATGCTAATAAAAGCATGAAAAAGTAAAATATACATAGATAAAATGCAAATGTGCACATAGAACAACCCCTATAGAGGTATCATAGCTAAAGATAGAATTCCAGCATCTAGGGGAGGAAAGGGAAATCAGCAATCCAACCTATTCTGCTTCCTTTTACCCTTTCATTCCAAAAGTTATTATTTCTTTTAAATCATTAGGACCTCTGACTTGAATAGAGCTTTGATGTGAAACTGTTTCCTAAGTTTGATTTTCTTGGTGAGAGATGTAAGATTCTTAAAATGTAAATTTACTTCCATGGTGTCTTTGATCTTATAAACACAAATCTTCCAACTTAGCATATATTTTCATCTTCCTGTGCTTCTATTTTGTTGTCTCCAGATACACATTTCCAAGTTATTGCAAAGAAAAACAATTACTTTTACTTGGCAAATTACTCCATTTAATTATGTGCATATTTAGCACCTAATTCTTTCTTGGGTCCTTTTTGCTTCCCAGCATTTAACCTCACTTCTAAATGTTGTCCTGGGTAAGTTTCTACTCCTGGCCAAAATGGTTCCCATTTCATATTTGGGGACAAGAAGCTCCAAGTGAGAAATGGAATGATTTCTATAGAATAAGCCCCAGAGCTGACAAGCCAGGCCCCCCAGGGCTCTGAGAGTTGGCACCTTGAAGGTACCCAGCATTCAAGGATGAAGTCTGTAGGAGTCACGGGTGTGCAGATGGTGAAGTGGGTGGGTGAGGTTGAACACAGGGCCTGAGAGGGAGGTGATGTAGCAATGAGTCACGCTACAGGGCAGTACAGGATGGTGTGAAAGCTTCTCCCGGCCTGTTTGTCCCTGGAGCAGCAGGGTGATATTCATCTGGGCAAGAGTATTAGAGGTGAGACTCCGTGCTCAAAAGCCCTTTGTCTCCCTTAAATAATCCTTCAGGATATGTGGCAGGTGATGTGACTTGTATTGGTTTAACCCAGGAAATGATAATTGAGGCCATACCTGATGGCAGTGGAGAGCTATGCAAGGCTTGTCCTCTCAACAACTGACTTTCAGATTTAAGGCTTGAGTTTGATCAACAAAAAATTAACTGCGATGCCTACATGTTGTGGAATGCCATAGTTTCAGCAACAGGAAGATGTGTATTCACTTAAAGCAGAGGATTACCTTTTTAATGTGCCCTTTAGGACTGAGGAGAGTAAAAGAGATCTGAAAACTAGCACATGTAAATATGGCTTGTCTTTTAAACCAGTGGTCCCCAACGTTTTTGGCACCAGGGACTGGTTTCATGGAAGGCAATTTTTCCACGGACTGGGTTGGGGGGATGGTTCAGGCGATGGGGAGCGGCAGATGAAGCTTTGCTTGCTAGCCCGCCACCCACCTCCTGCTGTGTGGTCCGGTTCCTAACAGGGGGTGTTGGGGACCCCTGTTTTAAACCATACTTGATAAGGAAAATGGGTCTACTTCTACTGGGGCAAAACAATGAAGAAGATTTGATATGATGCAATCCTGGACCACACCTCCAAACTGGACAGACTGTTTCTTGATGTGCGTTAGAACAGAATTTGACCTAAGGTACAAAATCACCCTCCATAGAGAACAAGTAGCCTCCTTGGACCTGATGGGAAAGTGGAGCATTTTCTGACTCTCTCCCCGAGAAGCCCCTTAGGCAGTTTACAGTAAGTGTTACAGGAGCTTAGCTGTATAATGACCATCCACTGGGGATGATGCATGGACCCTGGACACCTAGAAGACCAGCAGTCTCCCTGAAGGAACTGGTCAGGCAGGAGCCATCTCCTCCCATGGTAGGAATCAGCTCATCAATTCTTCAGTGGCAGATAGTTTATAAAGTACACGCTATTTTTAGCCTAACACATAGTTCAGAAGACACGCTAACATTACTTAAGTCAGAACTTGCTTACTTGGAATTTATGTCAGTTTGTCTCTCTGGAAGCTGAGCTAATCTTTGCACTGTCCATGAAGAATGAATTTACTAAACTAAGCATGGAAATAAGATATAATGGGATTAGTGGGATTTTTAAGCCACTAAAACTTTTCCTGCACCCATATTCATTTTTTGCGAATAAACAAAATGCTGATGATAAATAATTGATCAATCATTAAAGCAGATCCCTTTGGACCCTACCCTGAGAACTACTTATAGCTTTGTTCTGGTTACCATGTAGTGCCAGGAGGATCTGGCATCATTCAGACTGGCCGCTTATTCAGGTACCACGAATAAGAGGCTATAAATGATTTCCTGACCTCTGACTAAAGGCACATATAAAGCATTCTGTGGAGTAAAGGTTGATTCTCCTGGGGAGGGTGGGGCTTTATCACTGTTGCCCACAGTCCCTGGTTGGCTCCTGTGTTCTAAGAAGCAACAAGCGGAGGTTTGGAGGGACGCGCCTACCTGTCCTGACCGAGCAGCAGGGCTGTCAGGGTGGAGACCACAGTTCCCACACAGCCACTGAGCGCCCACCAGGGGTTCTGGACCAGGAGTCCCACCAGAATCAGGATTCCGCTGATGGGGTTGCTGACAAACACCACTTGGGATATGCCCCGAAGGACCCAGTCGACGAACTGGAGCGCCTGGGGTTTGTCTGGAAGAGATGAGATGGGCAGAGCTAAGGAAACAACGAGGCAAATGGGGCTCCTTCCCAAGTCCAGGGCCCACCCTAAGCAAAATCCCCTCTCATGAAGGTGAAGCTAATTTTTGATATTCCTTGAAGCTTTTTCTCTGAACCCTTTCCCCTTAGTGACCTTCAGATCCCTGAAAGCAACCAGTTTCTTTCCTCTCAATCCAACTGCTCCTACTAGAACCTCAGTTCCAGAAAACATCGAATGCACTTATTTACCACGCTTAGAGGTTCAGATTCATACGCCAAAGGAATGAATTACCAATAGTAAAATTTCAGTTTTTAAGTACCGAAATTATAAGGAGGAACCAGGTGCCTTCCTCTGATATGAACCGGACTGTGGCCCTGACCACTATCTCCATTAAAAAAAATTTGAAGAAGTTTGCCGGTTAGAAGATAAAAAGTTAAAAAAGGGAGAGGAAAGAGATAGATAGAAGGTAGGGGAGTATAACTAAAGATATGACTAGAAGAACCAGCAAACCATTTCCCCCAAAGCCACTGCTCCAAGGGATGGAAGCGTAAATACCTTTAAGCCAGTTGGCAAATTCTTTCATATCACCAGTTATGTAGCCAAGTGCCTTGGGGAGGCATCTTCTCTTGCGAACTGGTGGACCCTGATTTCCACCCTGGTCCAGTTTAACCACAGTGGGGCTGTCCTCCATGGATAGCTCTTCCTCTGGCTCCTTAAGGAAAGAACAGAGCTCATAAACACCCTAATGCAGAACACTTTGGACTGGCCAGTGTGGGACCTGGTCACAGTAGCCACAGAGGATGAGTTTAAAGGCACTTCATTTGGACCATGACATCCCATGGATCTAAGAAAGCACCATTTTCCTCTTGAAATGTTGTCACGGAGATTATTACCAAGACCCAAACCCCATACTATTTTTGTCATCACTGTTTTCAATGCCACCATGAAAAAAGGTTCTGGTTTTTAATTTCATAAGGTTCAGTTTCTAGCTCAACAAATATTTACTGAGCACCTATATCCTACACTCAAAGAGCTCAGTCTAGTGGGAAAGACTGAAAAATAGTTAATTTCAACATAAGGAGTCAGATAATGATATAGAAATAGCTAAGATAAGTACTTAAGCTTCTTGCTGCCAATGAAAGGAGCCAGATGTCAGGTTACAGACCAATCAGCTACTTTCCAAGACAAGCAGCCATTTTAAATTAAATTTTTATTTTACAAAAAAGGGTTTTGTTTTTAAAAGTTTGAAAGAGAAGAAATGTTTACAAAGCAGTTTGTGTGTGTTAGCACAGCCTAAGAAAACCGTCTCATACTCACTCTCCAAGTCAAAGATTGCTTGACTATGTCATCACATCAGGCAACTGCCTCAGATATTCTTTATTTTTGGAATTTGTTATTTAAATGTTTAAAGACTGGAAAAATAATATTCCACAAAGGTGTAGAAAATGGGAAAGGTGGAGGCGGACCAAGCTGTTGAAAACCAAAAAATTACAATCTAAGAATTGTATGCTGTAAGAATGTACAAGGCATACAGCATGCCTCGGGGAAATACTAACAGTATAACCGTGACTGGGGCTCACTATGAGACTCTTCACCTCATGATAAGTGTTAATAGGAAAGCACCAGCATCAACAGAATATGGTACCCTGTAGACAAAAATGAAGGTTTTATGGTGCCGATGGTAGATATAAAAGAATACCAATGATGTCATCCCAGAAGCAGGCAAAGGGAGAAAGACCATGGCAAAACTACCTTGAGTTTGCAAGAAAAGCAAGGAGCACAGCCAGGCCAGTGTGAAGTAGGGGAACACCAAAACCATCAGACCCGAGAAGGCACAAGTGTGGAATGTGGAAGCCACAGGCAAGTAAGGCATGACCAAGGAAATACCCAAAACTCGTTCAGTTAAACCAGCTCGTCTTCTCTCTGTGGCCAGGCTGTGAATAAGGGGTTCTTGTGGCTATTTTTGGTCCCATTGTTGTTCCATTTACCATAGCCAACAACCGGCTATTAACAGATAATAAAAGTTATGGCTTTTTAAATTTTTATTTTTTGCAATTCAGATTTTAGTTTTGGCTTCTATTAATCCCAGTACAGAAATCAACGTAACATTTTTATTGAGTCACAATTTCACTTCAATTGTATTATTTCATTGCCCAACTAACCATTCTGCTTTTGAACAATGGCCAACCATTTCACAAAGTAGAAGCTGTTTATGCAATGCATTCTCGACCAAGGTCATTTTGTCTTGGCAAAATAGTGATAGAAACCAGCATTTGTGAGACTTCCAATGAACATTTGCATTAAGAAATTCTTAAACTGAAAACTGCTGGAGGTCAGGAACCAAAACTAAGTCTATATGGAGCTCAGCTGGCCCCAAAGTTAAACAAGGAAAACTGTTTGAATTATTAAGCAATTGTGAAAAATTGGATTTTATTTCATAAACTAAGTGATGACTACCATTTATTTTTATTTATCTCCCTCTTTAAACATCATAACTGAAAATATTGCTTGGCAAGCCCTTTCCTCAGCGACAGTGACCCCATTCTCAAAGCCATGCATCTTATGAGAGGCATCAGGCTCCAGTCCAGGCAAAGACAAGAAATTGCCTTGAGTTTCTGTAACTGAGTAGATCTGGCCCTACAGAGGCAGCACTGAATGAAAACATTAAAGTGGACATTTTCCATCAAGTACAGAAACAATTAGGTATATGGGTTATTCCAGGGTGAACAAATTCATGTTCTCAAAATTTCCAGCATTTATTTATTTATTTTAGAGGGTTTTAAATACATCATCCCCTCAGAGATTTTGGAGATACAGATATGAAACCTGATATTCTAACTGGCCAGACATGACTGAGAACCTGACTGGCCAGAGTTCCCTGCCTAGCCACCAGAAGTTGGATAAAGATTGAATCATTTATCTGAATCCACAGCCCAACATATAGAAGACTTGCTGTGCTTTGTCTTTCCAGTATCCACATATTGGGGTAGGTTGTGCGGTTGCCATGTCCTAGAGAGAGGGGTCTTCTCATGAGTTGAGCAGACAGTTGCTGCTGTGGCCGAACCCCCCGGGAACCATTTATTCTGAACTCCTGAATACTCTGGAGCCCTGGGAACCTTGACTAATTGCTCCAGAACTTAGGCGTGAGAATTGGTTATGAGAAACCAGCAACTTAAAGGTTGTGGTTCACCCTACAATTATATCATGCTAGACTGTTTACATTTCTTTAGGGAACTTTAAGAATCCACACATCCTAACTGGAAAGGCAATGCAAGGTGATAAAGCAGGAACTTAAACTGATGCTCAAACTTCTCAAATCTAAATAGGTCATTGAATTTCAACTAAAAAGACAGGACCAGAAAATACAAGGAAGAAACTCTATAAAATAGGAGGAGCATAAGTTAAAAATCCCAGACTACTTTTTCCTAGCTTTTCCATGGTTGTCAAAACTCTGCAGCACAAAGGTCCAGCATCCAACCCCAGATGAGTGTCTTGTGACTTTCTTGACCAAGACCCCTGTGCATCTGGCTCAGCCCAAGCTGCACTGCTCAGCAGAGCATGAGGACCCACTTCCCAGGCTCTGTTCAGAAAAGACACAGCAGAGTCACAGAGACAGAAACTGCACAAAGGTAGCATACTTGTTCTGGTGGCCCATGGGCCAGGGCCAAGCTTAGCCAGGGGAAGCCTCTGTGCGCTGCCTCACCAGCTTTTTTTCCAAAAGGGTCCCTCCAAAGAGGAGCAGGAGGGGCGTCACCAGCGGCGCCAATCAAAGACCGTCCATTCATCCTTCCTTTCTTTCCATACACGACAAAGGGCAAAAAATAGATGAATCAGCAGGATTCGTGCCCTGGCTGTGATGTGAAATGCAAGGTAGAGAGAGGCAGGAGCTCTCCCAGGGAGTTCCTGGGGAGAGGAGACCTTAACAGAGAAGGCCGACTTCTCCATAAGCAAGAGCTCCATCAGCAAAAAGAGACGATGAGCTGACTGCAGACACTGAATGTTCGTTTTACTTCCCTTGAAATAAAAGAAAAAAATGGCAAACCATCCTGCACAGAGACCTATGCATAGATTTTGTTCTGCTGCGTTTCTCCACTAACAGGAAGCTGACAGATCTGAAGCCTGTTCCAGAAGGAGGGGTGGGCTTCAGGCTCTGAAACACTTCAGGCAAACTGTTAGGGCTCCATCTTGGGGGTCAAAGCCAATGCCACAATTTCCCTCCACCTTGATCTTTACAAATGTGAGAAGGAGAAGGCCTGGTATGGGTTCTACTTTCTGTGATGAGATGCTAGCCACACTTTGTACGCATAGCAAAAGCCCAGTCTAAGAAACTGCTAAATGGCATTTTTTCCCCCTTGTATCTGAATAGGAACTGTTAAAAATTGGACATCGCCTTGTTTATAATAAACAATTCTTAGTTGAATTCAACAAGTGTGGCAACTTTTTGTTTCCTTTTTTTTTTTTAAAAAAAAGTTCCATCACATCCAAGGATAGTATTCTTCCTTCAGAGGTCCCAGGAAAGTCATATGTGTGGTATTTCTTTATTTTTTTTTCTTCCTCTTTTATTTAATTTTTACTTTCTTCTACTGGCTTGGTTTGAAATCTGAAAATTTACACTCTACTAGAGTGACTCAGAAAAATCCACAACCGTGGAAAATATTACTGACATGTCTTAGAAAAAACTGTGTATGTGTATGTGTATGTTTATCCATGGTTAAACAATCTGGTTAATACCTGACCAGTGGGTTGCATTATGTATATTTTTGTTTGATAAAGAACAACATGCAGAAACCCAACTGTAAGGCACTCATCTTATACACAGTTTTAAAAAAAAGAAAGAATGAATGAAATAAAAAGGAAAGAAAGGGACAGGCAGGACTGTCACATTCCCCTTTCACATTTCCCCACCACCAAAATCACCACGTCTTGGAGAATGACATCCTTGAGCTCAACAATGATATTTCCTTAGCCAAGAGAGAGAGAGAAAAAGTTGAGAGAGCATATAATTCGAGGCTTCATTTTATAGTAGAGAAAACTGGGGTCCAGAGTGGGGACCATCCACGTTCACTCAGCAGGGTCCGCCTTAGGGAATAGGTAAGCCCTGGTGGCTCTTCGTCTTCCAGGCTGGAGCCACACACATTGATGCCCCCAAGATTCTATTCAAGTCAACACACAGTGAAGGGGCAGCTTCTGAATGCCAGGATGCAAGGGGTGTTAGGGTTCAGTGACACAGTAGACACAGCCTGTCTTCGTGGCCTCCCTGACATAACCCTGGGGAGGGGGTGTTGAACAGCAGCAAAGAGCTCTGCTACGCCTGATTTCACCTCATGCCCTTGCCCGAAGCAGTGACTCTTCTGACAAACAAACATCTCACCGTGCCTCAAAGTAAGCCTCACTCTCCTGTATCGCTGACATATCTACAACAAGGCCTATATGTGCTGAAGTTAACATCCCAAGAATATTCTGGAAGCTGCACCCGATGAGTTTACAGCAGGAGGCAGAAAGCACTTTTCATAACCCAGATCACTAGTACAACAAAGCAGTACTCATCATTCTGAAATATCAAGATTTCAGTTAAACGACATTCCTTGTTTTATTACAGGAAGTACAACTCATTCTATTGTCAGCATATGTTAGAAATTTGTACAATTAGAGAGCCCTGAATGTTGTTAATTTTCTATGCCTCAAGTATCACTTTTAAAAAGAATACAAAGTTTTGGATATAGATATAGAAGAAAGCATATAAACATTCATACTCTATCATAAATAAGAGAATTTTCAGCATTGACATTTATCTGATACTTACAGTAATCTTTATTTTAGTTAGTTTTTGATTCTAAGCAGTGAGAGGTGCTCAGGTTTCTCTAAAGCTCTAACCAAAAACAAAGAAAATGCTGTCAGCTATCCTGTCTCCTGATTAAAACACTTCTCTCCTCAGAACGCACTCCCCTAGAAGCCTTGAGGTCTGAATTCCACATCAGAAAGGGTAGCTGCAAAGAAGCTGCCAAATTCGTGCCTGTAGTGGGACTGACTCATTCTCCCAATGGGTGTTCCAGTGCCCTCCCTCCAGCACGACAGCACATAAAACCATAGTTGGAAAGGGCCATTCCCAGTACCCACTTTTTTTTTTTGAGTCGTATTGATACATCTCCATTTTTACTTGTTTCAAAAACACAGCCTGAAACTCCTGTAGAGCATCGGTGAGCTCAGAGTCCTTTAGCACCTCAAGTGGACTCCTTGCTGAAACCCTCTTCCACACAGAACTCCGTGCTGATCCACCCTGCTGTAGAAACCATGAACCAAGACGCTGCTTGCAAGCGTCCAGGAAGAAGCCCGTGGTTTGGGTAAATGGCTTTCTAGTATACCAGAACTCTGTCTTTGCTGCTTTTACTCAGTTCCAATCATCTGAACATATTTCTCCATTAAAAAAAGAAAAGCGAAAAAGAGCAAAAATTAGAGAGGTCTAAGAAGACAACCCCCCTACAAAGAACAGTTAGAAATGAACAGAGATGAGGAGAGTACTCACACTGCAGCTGGCTTCCTGGGCAGCAGGCACTGGCTGATAAAGCCCTGCTGGGCTCTATTAAAAGGGAGGTGCTTAGGAGGAGGGTGCTGGGGGAGGCACCCAGCACTTTGATACTCAGAACCCACTCTGCATATCTGTGCTTCTTTTTTTCTCCTCCCACTTCAGGCACCAGGGCCAAAGTACTGCCGAGCAACTGGCCCCCTGTCCTGTGCCTTCTGTCTGTCTGTCTCTGTTCCTGATTGGGCGCCAGCAGCTTTGCCATCGTTTCTGCGGGTTCCCAGGTCTTTGTCCAGCAGCAATCCTGCTCAAGCTCATTGTTGTCTTCCCCGTGCTGTCTCCTCTAGCGCCTACCCTCACCCTGAGATATTCTGGGGGAGATTTGTAACTGAAAAGGATCAACGAATGTCAAACTAAAAACCGAGAGACACGTTGCTACACAGTAGACTCTGGAGCTAAGTATTGGCTCCCAGGGTGGAACGTTCTCTCAGACTTGATGTGGCTTCTGCACAGGTGTAGGAATCCAGCAAAGCTCTGCAGGGTGTGGTGCGAGCGTGGGGGAGAACCGGGGTCCACGAGTTGTTTTCTGGAAACCAACCTGCCCTTGTCTCCAGTGAGGGGGAATACAAAAATATAAATGTTTCCCTGGAATTGTCCCCCTTTCCAGGTGAGAATCCCAGGACAAACTGCTGCCTTTAAAAGTCAGGAGGCAAACACTCCATAGCAGAGGAATCTAAAATTCAAGTGAGAAATCCCTTTCTTCCCCATTTTTCTTAAATTTCATTTTTGTGGCTTGTTCTGTGATGGCAGAAATCACGTGTACTCTGGTTCACTTCTATGAGCACAGAATTTTAAAAAACAATAAAACACACAGAAAGCTGTGCAGGTGTCAGCAGGGCCTCCCGCCCACCTGGATGAGCTGATAGTCCTCATCAGGGAGGCGGCCAGCAACTCTCTGGCTCCACCCCCTGGACACCAGCCAAACCACAGGGCTCCTTGTCGGGGGGATTCCCTCCCTCCAAGTGTCCCCTGCGGCTCAGGGTATGTGTGTCTGGGGCCGGGGGTGGGGGAGACCATAGGTCCAGGTTTATGACCAGAATTTTGAGGTTCAGGCAAATCTCCCTTCAACATTTTCTTCCTGGTAAAATAAGAAGAAAATAAATTCCTCAGGTTACCCTGAAGGAGAAAAATGAATCACAAGAGGATAGTCTGAGGGCCTGGTATAGGAATGAAAGGAATCACACTAGTGTCTCCATGAGTTCCTTATGCAAATGGGCTACAATCCCTCGTGGTAATAATAATAGCAATAGTGATAGTAATGATAATGATTAGAATTGCACAAATGGTTGGGCATTCACTCTATGTGCTGGGCACTGCACTTTGGGGCTAAGCACTTTGTATGCATTAGTCATTTAACCATCACTAAAATCCTCTGAGGTGAATGCCATTATCCCCTTTTTGCAGAGGAGGAAACAGGCTCACAGAATTTAAATAACTTGCCCAAAGTCTAACACTGAGGTTTGTACTTGTATGTACTCTAGCATCATCCAGTATTTCCAACTTCTGCCCATTGTTTGCCTTTCATTAATTCATTAATTAACTCAATGAGCTCAGCCATCAACGTGTATCTCTAGACCTCATCCTAAAGCCACCTCCACATGGTACCCAAGCAGCCTTCTGCCTCAGTGGCCTGAGTGGGCTGCTCAGGGGTGGAGGGTGTGTACTGAGTCTCAAGTCTTCTTGCAGAACAACTTCCTCCCCACCCTCCCTCCCTGCCCTCTTCCCTAATCTTTGTAAAGGCACACCTTAAGTTGCTGATTACAAGATAGAGCCGTGCTATATGGTTTACATAAAGTAGTGCAAAGCACGTGGGATTCCAAGTCAGGCAGACCTGAGTTTGAATCCTGGCTTTGTCCCTTACTAGTTGTGTGACCTGAGATATGTTACTCTCTCTGGACCTCAGATTTCTCATTGTAATGCTGGGTAAGTTGACTTCCTTTGTAAGGTTGTGATGAAGTTTTGTAACCATGTATGTAAATCTCTGTACCTGACACATGGAGGTGTCACCATTCGGATGTCTGCTCTTCTCAATCTGGGTTAGTTTGTCCTTGAGGATTCCTGAAAGGGTCCCTCTTCCCTGCCTGAACCAGGGGAAAAGCCTTCTTGGCTCTGACATCCAAAGGGGTGTAGTTATGAGCATGGAAGAACCCTGAAGTGGGTAGGTGGGAGCCAAGTTCTCACACTGCAAGACCCCAAGGTGCCAGGGTCTGCCCTTGCCCAGTGGCTGTGGCTTTGGAGAGAACCCTGAGCTGGACATTAGAGGGATAATTGGGCACCCAATAACAAGTGCATACGTAGGTTCTTAGGTGCTTTTAAACAGCTCTAATTACACAATTCAATGACTTTTTTTCAGCCCCTCCTGGTATCATTTATTGAGAGTTTGAGCACCGACATCGTTTTCCTTTCCGAGTCACCCCCAGACCTCCTCATGGTGGAGGTGCCTCCCTCTCCTGGTTCTTGGAACTCATCTCTCACCCTCTGTCTGCCTCAATCACAATGAACATATGAGGAGGTTTCCCTCCTCTGACTTTCTCCATAGAGTTTCTGCCCCTAGAAAGTTCTTTCTCTCCTCTCTCCCCACCCACTTTGCACAAGCATCCACAACCAGCTTTCTTCCTCCGCCCGTCCACACTATGCTCCTGGGAACTGAAAGCAATTATGTCCATGTTTCTCACTGGACAAGTGGCTATCCCCCTGGACCCTGCGACAGCTCTGCTATTGTCTCTTATTTAAAAAACTACTTTATGATGTGCAGTCCCACCTGGGCTGGAGGATACTAATAGTTCTTTTTATTGATAACAGATCTCTTTCTTTCCAGAAAAGTTTTGAGGAAGTTCATAAAAATATATGTGAGAGGAAGTAAGGACTAGATAAATAAATGGGGAAGAAAGGAGAAAAAAACTATGGATAATGATGTGATTTAAATATTTTTCCTACAATGTCTTGCATTTGTAGGTTTTTTTTTAAGAGTTTTTTTTTATAATTTATTTATTTGTTTTTATCTTTGGCTGTGTTGGGTCTTTGTTACTGTGTGCAGGCTTCCTCTAGTTGCAGTGAGTGGGGGCTACTCTTCGTTGCGGTGCGCAGGCTTCTCATTGTCGTGGCTTCTCTTGTTGGGGAGCACGGGCTCCAGGTGCATGGGTTTCAGTAGTTGTGGCATGCAGCCTCAGTAGTTGTGACTCGTGGGCTCTAGAGCGTAAGCTCAGTAGTTGTGGTGCATGGGCTTAGTTGCTCCGCAGTATGTGGGATCTTCCCGGGCCAGGAATTGAACCCATGTCCCCTGCATTGGCAAGAGGATTCTCAACCACTGCGCCACCAGGGAAGCCCCCATTTGTAGGTATTTTAAAATATGTATTGTTTGACTCAGAAATTATCCCAGCATTATTTCATTTTGGTTGCTGCTTGATATTGATGTACCTATAGGCAATTTAACTTTATAAATAATTTGCACCACAGCATAATAGGACAGTGTCCACACTCAGGAATTCTGCAGGAGAGGAACAAGCAGAGGGCTATTCTGCATCCTAAGCAGGGCTTTTCTAAATGAGAGAGAGAGCACTAAAGGAAAAGCAGCCTCAGACTTCTTCTCCTATTCTCCCACCCCCCCACAGAGAGAAGCAAATAACACACATGGAATACAGAGTGTCCCTCTGCAATGTGTTCTGGGACCACAGTGTTTGGTTTGGTAAACAGTCAGACAAAGAGGCTCCAGATGAGGGCCAAAATCCCCATTGGCCCAGAATGCCACTCTGGGTACCCTTTGTGGTAGGCATTCCCTAGCTGTGGAGCCAAGAGGCAGGCAGGCACTAAGTGCACACATCTCTCCACTTGGCCAGGGGAGCATGGGGATGGGAGATGGTAGGAAGCACTGAGGTACCTACATTTTTAGCTCTTAAATGCACTTGTGCAATTATTCAGCCCCATTGAGTATCTGGTTGTTTGTCCTTCTGCACACAGCAGAAGGGTGAGAAATCTCCATCCCTACCTATGACTTCTATCAGATTCCTTCTTTCCATGCATCACCTTCTTTCCAGCTCTTAAATTAAACTCAGGCGAGTTTCAGGCCCATCATATAGGTATCTGGTGTCCTCAGCCAGTACCTAAGGGTGTGCACTACAAAAATGCACCAAGGCTAAAGGGGCAGCTTTAACATCCTAGACATTTATGTATTTATTGCAACAAAACTCTTATTGATGGTGCTAAAATGTCTTGATGAAAGGGGTGCTGGGGTGCCTTTGAATGAAAGGGCCATACTGGCTAGCAGTGGTGGTCCTGCCGGTGCTTTTGTTTCTTCAGGATTAAAAAATAATAATTTCCCAATGAGAGACAATAGGGAAAAGGGTAGGAGGAGATTTTTTATAATCTCTTTAGACTAGGTTGAAAGAAGAGATTGGAGTGTAGAGGAAAATGAATGTTGGGGACTGGCATGGCCCTGTTTACCTGTAATATTCCTAAACTTAGGAAGTCGAGCTTTATTTTATAATTGGGCCAGGAAGAGAAGGGGGATGGCCTAACACAAGCATTGCGAATGAGGCTCTCTGAGCCAGTGGGCTGGCCAAGGGTTACAGGCTCTTGGCAAAGACATCAGCCACTGGAGGTTGAGTAGGATGGGCTGAGGCCCTCTCCTAGCCAGGCACAGGAATCGGGGTTACTCACTAGGGAGCCTCTTGGAGAGAGCTGGCATTAATGCAGCCAAGAAGCTACAAAGGCCAGGGTAGATATGTTAAACTAAGGTTGCTTTCTGGAGCTAAGGAGGTGGCAGCTGGCTCAGCCTCCTCACAGTTGCCCCAACTAGAGGCTTAATGTCTGCTGACTGTACAGTGTTGCCAGCTCCGCCTGATTTAAAGATCAGAAATGCTCCCTATTATCATCCCCCTGCCTCACACCAATTGGCTGCCAAGATTTACAGAAGGATTCAGAGTCTCTTGGCTCTCACTCCTCCTCCCATTCCCCTTACCTCTTCTTTTTCTACTGTCGGCACCTGCCAAGGCTGGGGTGGGGACCAAAGGCAGAGGGACCTTGAGAGGACATTATTCAACTACCTGTTTGGTCAATAGGCTTAAAGCTGGAGTACACTGCACCCTCAACTTCTTGAGTTGGTAAATTGAGCTATTATGATTCAACTGGCCACAGATTTATAACAGAGCCTTAGTAATCCTATAATAACATTGGCTAAGGAAATGCAGTTGTGTGGGGATATTATGACAGACATGGAAGAGAATTCCCATGCAGCTCTGATATTGCATCCTATTCTTAAAGAATAAACTTGATTCCATGTTTTATTCAAAACCAAAATTAAACCCGGGTCTATAAAAATATGCACCCGGATATTGGTTCAAGATGGTGGAGTAGAAGGATGGGCACTCACTCCCTCTGTGAGAGCACCAGAATCACAACTAACTGCTGAAAAATCGACAGGAAGACACTGGAACTCACCAAAAAAATACTCCACATCCAAAGACAAAGGAGAAGCCACAATGAGATGGTAGGAGGGGCGCAATCAGAGTAAAATTAAATCCCATAACTGCTGGGTGGGTGACTCACAGACTGGTGAACACTTATACCACAGAAGTCTACCCACTGGAGTGAAGGTTCTGAGCCCCATGTCAGGGTTCCCAACTTTGGGATCTGGCAATGGGAGGAGGAATTCCCAGAGAATCAGACTTTGAAGGCTAGCAGGATTTGATTGCAGGACTTCGACAGGACTGGGGGAAACAGAGACTCCATTCTTGGAGGGCACACACAAAGTAGTGTGCTCATCAGGACCCAGGGGGAGGGAGCAGGGACCCCATAGGAGACTAAACCAGGCCTACCTGCTAGTGTTGGAGGGTCTCCTGCAGAGACCGGGGGCAGTTGTGGCTCACAAGGACACAGGCAGCAGAAGTTCTGGGAAGTACTCCTTGGCATGAGCCATCCTAGAGCCCACCATTAGCCTCACCAAAGGGCCTGTAGGCTCCAGTGCTAGGTTGCCTCAGGCCAAACAACCAACAGGGAGGGAACATATCAGCAAGTGGATTAAAATTTTACTGAGCTCTGCCCAAAAGACCAACACTCAGCTGTACCCACCACCAGTCCCTCTCATCAGGAAGCTTGAACAAACCTCTTAGATAGTCTCATCCACTAGAGGGAAGACAGCAGAAGCAAGAAGAACTACAATCCTGCAGCCTTTGGAATGAAAACCACATTCACAGAGAGATAGACAAAATGAAAAGGCAGAGGACTATGTACCAGATGAAGAAACAAGATAAAACCCCAGAAAAACAACTAAATGAAGTGGAGATAGGCAACCTTCCAGAAAAAGAATTCAGAATAATGATAGTGAAGATGATCCAGGACCTCGGAAAAAAGAATGGAGGCAAAGATCGAGAAGATGCAAGAAATGTTTAACAAAGACCTAGAAGAATTAAAGAGCAAACACCTAGAAGAGTTAAAGAACAAACAAACAGAGATGAACAATACAATAACTGAAGTGAAAAATACACCAGAACCAATCAGTAGCAGAATAACTGAGGCAGAAGTGACCTGGAAGACAGAATGGTGAAATTCATTGCAACAGAACAGAATAAAGAAAAAAGAATGAAAAGAAGTGAAGACACCCTGAGAGACCTCTGGGACAACATTAAATGTACCAACATTAGCATTTTGGGGTCCCAGAAGGAGAAGAGAGAGAGAAAGGACCCGAGAAAATATTTGAAGAGATTGTAGTTGAAAACTTCCCTAACATGGGAAAGGAAATAGCCACCCAAGTCTAGGAAGCGCAGAAAGTCCCAGGCAGGATAAACCCAAGGAGAACAAGCTGAGACACATAGTAATCAAATTGACAAAAATTAAAGACAAAGAAAAACTATTAAAAGCAACAAGGGAAAAATGACAAATAACATACAAGAGAACTCCCATAAGGTTAACAGCTGGTTTCTCAGCAGAAACTCTACAAGCCAGAAGGGAGTGGCATGATATATTTAAAGTGATGAAAGGGAAGAACCTACAACCAAGATTACCCTACCCGACAGGGATCTCATTCAGATTCGACAGAGAAATCAAAAGCTTTACAGACAAACAAAAGCTAAGAGAATTCAGCACCACCAAACTAGCTCTACAACAAATGCTAAAGGAATTTCTCTGAGTGGGAAACACAAGAGAAGAAAAGGACCTACAAAAGCAAGACCAAAATAATTAAGAAAATGGTAATAGGAACAAACATATCGAAAATTACCTTAAATGTGAATGGATTAAATGCTCCAAACAAAAGACACAAGCTTGCTGAATGGATACAAAAACAAAACCCATATATATGCTGCCTACAAGAGACCCACTTCAGACCTGGGGACACATACAGATTAAAAGTGAGGGGATGGAAAAAAATATTCTATGCAAATGGAAATCAAAAGAAAGCTGGAGTATCAACACTCATATCAGATAAAATAGACTTTAAAATAAAGTATGTTACAAGGTACAAGGAAGGACACTGCATAATGATCAAGGGATCAATCCAGGAAGAATATATAACAATTATAAATATATATGCACCCAACACAGGAGCACCTCAATACATAAGGCAAATGCTAACAGCTATAAAAGAGGACATCGACAGTAACGCAAAAATAGTGGAGGATTTTAACACCTCACTTACACAAATGGACATATCATCCAGACAGAAAATTAATAAGGAAACACAAGCTTTAAATGACACAATAAACAAGATAAACATAATTGATATTCATAAGACATTCCATCCAAAACCAGCAGATTACAATTTCTTCTCAAGTGCACACGGAATATTCTCCAGGATAGATCACATCCTGGGTCACAAATCAAGCCTTGGTAAATTTAAGAAAATTGTAATCATATGAAGCGACTTTTCCAACTACAATGCTATGAGATTAGAAACAATTTACAGGGAAAATAACGTAAAAACCACAAACACATGGAGGCTAAACAATAAGCAGCTAAGAGATCACTGAAGAAATCAAAGAGAAAATCAAAGAATACATAGAGACAAATGACAACGAAAACATGACGATCCAAAATCTATGGGATGCAGCAAAAGCAGTTCTAAGAAGGAAGTTTAAAGCAATAAAATCCTACCTGAAGAAACAAGAAAAATATCAAATAAACAATCTAACCTTACACCTAAAGGAACTAGAGAAAGAAGAACAAACAAAACCCAAAGTTAGCAGAAGGAAAGAAATCATAAAGATCAGAGCAGAAATAATTGAAATAGAAACAAAGAAAACAATAGCAAAGATCAATAAAACTAAAAGCTGGTTCTTTGAGAACATAAACAAAATTGATAAACCATTAGCTAGACTCATCAAGGAAAAGAAGGAGAGAACTCAAATCAATAAAATTAGAAATGAAAAAGAGAAGTTACAACAGACACTGCAGAAATACAAAGCATCCTAAGAGACTACTACAAGCAACTCTATGCCAATAAAATGGACAACCTGGAAGAAACGGACAAATTCTTAGAAAGGTATAACCTTACCAGACTGAACCAGGAAGAAATAGAAAATACAAACAGACCAATCACAAATAATGAAATTGAAAGTGTGATGAAAAATCTTCCAACAAACAAAAGTCCAGGACCATATGCCTTCACAGGTGAATTCTGTCAAACATTTAGAGAAGAGCTAACACCCAGCCTTCTCAAACTCTTCCAAAAAATTGCAGAGAAAGGAACACTCCCAAACTCATTCTATGAGGCCACCATCACCCTGGTACCAAAGCCAGAAAAAGATACTGCAAAAATAAGAAAATTACAGACCAATATCACTGATGAATATAGATGTAAAAATCCTGAACAAAATACTAGCAAACAGAATCCAACAACACATTAAAAGGATCATACATCATGATCAAGTGAGATTTATCCCAGGGATGCAAGGATTTTTCAATATATGCAAATCAATCAATGTGATACACCATATTAACAAATTGAAAGATAAAAACCATATGATCATCTCAATAGATGCAGAAAAAGCTTTTGACAAAGTTCAACACCCATTTATGATAAAAACTCTCCAGAAAGTGTGCATAGAGAGAACCTACCTCAACATAATAAAGGTCATACATGACAAACCCATAGCAAACATCATTCTCAATGGTGAAAAACTGAAGACATTTCCTCTAAGATCAGGAACAAGACAAGGATATCCACTCTCACCACTATTATTCAACATAGTTTTGGAAGTCCTAGCCACAGCAATCAGAGAAGAAAAAGAAATAAAAGGAATACAAATTGGAAAAGAAGAAGTAAAACTGTCACTTTTTGTGGATGACATGATACTATACATAGATAATCCTAAAGATGTCACCAGAGAACTACTAGAGCTAATCAATGAATTTTGTAAAGTTGCAGGATACAAAAGTAATGCACAGAAGTCTCTTGCATTCCTATACACTAACAATGAAAGATCAGAAAGAGAAATTAAACAAATAATCCCATTCACCATTTCAACAAAAAGAATAAAATACTTAGGAATAAACCTACCTAAGGAGGTAAAAGACCTGTACTCAGAAAGCTAGAAGACACTGATGAAGTAAAGCAAGATGTCACAAACAGATGAAGAGATGTACCATGTTCTTGGATTGGAAGAATCAATATTGTCAAAATGACTATACTACGCAAAGCAATCTACAGATTCAATGCAATGTCCATCGAATTACTAGTGGCATTTTTTACAGAACTAGAACAAAAAATCTTAAAATCTGTATGGAAACACAAAAGACCCCGAATAGCCAAAGCAATCTTGAGGGAAAAAAACAAAGCTGGAGGAATCAGACTCCCTGATTTCAGACTATACTACAAAGCTACAGTAATCAAGACAATATGGTAGTGGCACAAAAACAGAAATATAGATAAATGGAACAGGATAGAAAGTGCAGAGATAAACCCACGCACCTATGGTCAACTAATCTATGACAAAGGAGGCAAGGGTATACAATGGAGAAGAGACAGTCTCTTCAATAAGTGGTGTTGGGAAAACTGGACATCTACATGTAAAAGAATGAAATTAGAACACTCCTTAACACCATACACAAAAATGAACTCAAAATGGATTAAAGACCTAAATATAAGACTGGACACTATAAAACTCTTAGAGGAAAACCTAGGCAGAACACTCTTTGACATAAATCACAGCAAGATCTTTTTTGACCCACCTCCTTGAGTAATGGAAAGAAAAAGAAAAATAAACAAATGGGACTTAATGAATCTTAAAAGCTTTTGCACAGCAAAGGAAACTATAAAGACGAAAAGACAACCCTCAGAATGGGAGAAAATATTTGCAAATGAATCAACGGACAAAGGATTAATCTCCAAAATATATAAACAGCTCATGCAGCTCAATATTAGAAAAACAAACAAGCCAATCAAAAAATGGGCAGAAGACTTAAATAGACATTTCTCCAAAGAAGACATACAGATGGCCAAGAGGTACGTGAAAAGCTGCTCAACATCACGAATTATTATAGAAATGCAAATCAAAACTACAATGAGGTATCACCTCACACTGGTTAGAATGGGCAGCATCAGAAAATCTACAAACACAAACGCTGGAGAGGGTGTGGAGAAAAGGGAACCCTCTTGCACTGTTGGTGGGAATGTAAATTGATACAGCCACTATGGAGAACAGTATGGAGGTTCTTTAAAAAACTGAAAATAGAATTACTTATGACCCAGTAATCCCACTACTGGACATATACCCAGAGAAAACCATAATTCAAAAAGACACATGCACCCCAATGTTCATTGCAGCGCTATTTACAATAACCAAGACATGGAAGCAACCTCAATGCCCATCGACAGACGAATGGATAAAGATGATGTGGTACATATATACAGTGGAATATTACTTAGTCATAAAAAGGAACGATATTGGGTCATTTGTAGAGATGTGGATGGATCTAGAGACTGTCATACAGAGTGAAGTAAGTCAGAAAGAGAAAAATAAATATCATATAATAACGCATATATGTGGAATCTAGAAAAATAGTACAAATGAACCAGTTTGGAAGGCAGGAATAGATACACAGATGTAGAGAACAAATGTATGGACACCAATGGGGGAAAGCGGGGGGTGTGATAGTGGTGGTGGTGGAATGAACTGGGAGATTAGGACTGACATATATACACTAATATGTATAAAGTAGATAAGTAATAAGAACATGCTGTATTAAAAGAAAAAAGTAAACCCAGTGGAGAAGGACTTATATATTTTTTGATGCAACCGTTCTTATTAGAACTTAAAAAATTCAGCTGAGCATTATAGCACCATTATCCTCTGCAGATAGTTATTTGAAATAAAAAATTAATTTATTACTTAATATTATGATGCAAAAATAATGATAGAACTAGAAGCATTCATAATTAATCATGAACACTTTAAAAAAAAATAAAACATAACAATTCTCAACACTGTTTTTATCCTTTTTTTTTTTGGCTGAACTATGCGGTTTGCAGGATCTTATTTCCTAGACCAGGGCCTGAACCTAGGCCCCTGGCAGTGAAAGCATGGAGTTCTAACCACTGGACAGTCAAGGAATTCCCTGTTGTTATCCTTAGTTGGAGAAATGTCTTTGTTTCACTTTGTTTCTAAATGGAAGAAGCCAGGTTAGAACTCGGCTTCTAGGAGCTAGTGGTGCCTTCTCCCAATTAAGGGGTAACTCTGGGACTGGGAGAAATATTAATATGGGAAGAAGTAGGGTACAGACAGGGAAGGACAGATTTTCCACTGCTTTATCCACTTCCCCTGCCTACAGTCTTTTCTCTCTCAGCCCAGGTTGTTGTTTATTTTCTCCCAATACCTGGATCAAGGGACATATTTGAATAGAGAGCTAATATTTAATTATGCAGGTGGCCTTGGTGGTTGGGATGTGCTGATGTGAGTGAAGTCACAGAATTTATGAGTAGGTTTATGAGAGTCCTGAGTAGGTTACCTAAGCTCTCTGGCCCCCAAAGGCACTGGCCAGCCATACCCACGTGTCAGCTGAGGTCACAGAGTGGGCCCAGGAGAGTGGATGGATGAGGAAAAGTCCTTCCTCCTTACAGAAGAATGCTTAGGACACAGCTCAAGGGATGCCATCTTTGAAGACAAGGGTCTGTGGGCTCATGATTGAACTCAGATATGACATTGATGATGAGTTAAACACTGTTGAGTGAGGGGGCAAATCCAGTAAGAAATTTAAAGAAACATACTGATAAGTGATGAGCAAAACAATATCCCCATGTGGACTCTTAATACACAGCATCATTTAGAATTTTGGCTCCTCCTGGCTCACATTTTTGCAGAATCTGGGGTTTACAGATCTCAGAAAGAGTCAGCTGCCACGTAAATCTGACAACAAATTTCTCAATAGCTTCTCATGCCCAACAACTTACAAGGAGAAACTAGCTTTAAATTAATATCCATTACAGCCTTGAAGGGAGAAAAAAGTTACCTAAAGGCAGACTTGGGGGCAGGTGGAGGACCCAGAGCTTTCCTCAGTGTAGAATCTGAGATTTCTATTTGTGGAGGTGGTGGGAAAACTCAGCCTTTTACCTTGATTATGGCAAGAGATGAAGCACTGAAATCCCTAGAAGAGCCTCAAGCCTCTTTTGCTTCAAACACATTGTTCCACTTATTTTTCCACTTGTGCATTTCATCCTATCATAAAAAATAATCCAATTCCGAAAAATAAAATCTCCAAACATGGTTTCCTGATAGTGACCCTTCACACTTACATTAGTCGCTTCATCCCAGGTAAAGTCCTTTCTCCCATCATTATCCCTTTCCTCAATTCCAGTGTGGCTCCCATTTCTCTACTCAACTTGACTTCTAGACTTTCTTATCCATTGGACCCACCCTGTCCTTCTTGTTCCATCCATTCACTCATCCATCGCCTAATGTATGCTAAGTAAAGGAGGACTCATGGATGAACTTGATGTTGTTCTAACTTCAAAGATTTCTGTTTGGTGAGCTTTTCTATCTTTCTGAATCTTCCCCTCAGCTCTTAAATGTGAAATGCCTCTTGTTCACTGAAATTCTCTGTTCTTCTCTCTGTATATGTCTTTGGCAAGCACCTCCATCCTACTTCCCCTCCCACTCTACTTCATCCCACTACATAATTTTTGTTTAGCTGGTTTATTGGAAAGAGTCCTGGAGTAGGAATTGAGAGGTACTACTTCTGACAAGATTGGCACTTCATCCATCACTTCTCAACTGCCTGACTTATTAGAAGAGAAGAGGAGTTGGACTAACTCAGTGATTCTCAGTCTTGTCTGCCCGTTGGAATTACCCAAAGGGCTTTTAAAAATGTTGATAGTGGCTCCTTCTCCTAGAGAGTCTGATGTCATTGGTTTGAGGCGGGGCAGCTTTAAAAGTCACTTGATGATTCTAACATGAAGGCAAGGTTGGGAACCACTGGACTGAATCTAATTCTAATTCCTTACTTTCCAAAACGAGGAAGCGTGTCATTGTGGGATCAGATGGGTTTTGGAGTTTGACAGATCAGGTTCAAATTTCAGCCAGATATAACACCCTAGGGGAAATTACTTCACCTTTCCAAGCCTTAATTCCATTATGAAATTAATAGAGATTACTAATACCTACCTTGCCAAACATACAGATAAAACAAGATCATGGCACATGACAGGCATTCAAGCAAAGGTAACCTTTATTATTATTTCCCCCTAAAATAGTTCCTACCTCTGACTTCCTTACTTCTGCCAGTGGTGCCATCATTATCCCAGTTCTCAGGCTCAACAAATACTTGCTGAGTGAGTAATAGGTGGTAGATCTGACCATACTCACTCATGAAGGAGAGGGGAAGGTTCACTTTCATTCACTCTTATTAAGGTTCTCAAGTCTTCAAAGTGTGATTCCCTGGGAACTTGTTTAGAATCAAGGAATCTCCACCTCACCCAGAACTTCATAATCAGAATCTGCATTTTAACCAGGTCCCCAGGTGATTTGCATGCACAGTAAAGTTTGGGAAGCGCCACTCGCAAGCCTCCCTGTCCTTGGGACTAAGTGAAAAGGGATGGACTCAAGCTTCCGGAGTGGTGACAGCTTACAGAGTCCAATGTCTTGGTTGGAGATGCCATGGTGAGCCCAAGTGAGTCATGGTTGCATTCCAGCTGGCAGCGGGAGCATGTTATCACACGCTGGGCCATGCTGCTAGAAGACAGGGCTCTAGGCGAAGCCTCTTCAATCCCATCAGACTCCATCAAGCCACTCTGTCAGGTCCCACCCTCTGCCTGGTGCTAATTGCTTCACATGGGCTCGGTGAGTGCCTCACAGCTCCCAGTCACCATGACAGATTGTCACAGGTCACAGGAGGGTGAAGCATGCACGCATAACTGGACTGCTCCTGCTCCTGTGTCCAGCCAGAGGCCTCGGCATCCTGCCCACTCACAGGACTGATTCTCCCTGCACTGCAGGAGCAGCCCCTGGCCCCATGGTCTGGGGATCTTTCCTAGCATTTTCCTTGGTGGCCCCCATCCCTCGATCCTCCATCTTGGATTCCTTGACCTTTTTACACTAGGGCCCCTTCAGTGATTTCCCCCCATCCCACTCTGGTATACAACTCCTTTGGCCAAAAGGCAAAAATCCCTGTGTGGAATTGTACTTTTTACAGCCTACATTACAACAGTAGGTATGTTAAATACACCTTTCACACCACACATGTTACCCCATGAAGACTCACTGTCTGAGGGAAGGTGACACTTCAGGGCGGGGCTGGAACCACTGGACGCACCTCCAAGAGTGTTTCTCTTTTCTCTCACAGTGTTGACCGTTGTTCGTAATTACATTGTTTTGTGAGTATTTGTTTCATTGAATTTGCCCACTGGACTGCAAGCTTCCTGGGCAGAGTTGGGCTGGTCTTGTTCATGCTGTGGCTCCACTTCCTGGCTCTGTGTCTGGCTCACAGAGATCCTCGTAAGCTATTTGTTGAGCACATAGGTGAATGAGTGGGTGAATGACTCTGTGACTCTGGGGACTTGAAGGGTAAGGCAAGTTCTTGCACAGTACTGTACTGAGAAGGGCGTGTGCGTCTCTGGTGTGGCAAAGGGGTCGGTGTAGATCTGTCCCAAATACAGTCCTCAGAGCAGGGTACAGCATTATGACTGGAACACGTAGCTCACGGGGCAGAGCCCCTGCCACCTGTACACACACAGGTGGCCCTTGCTCACATTCTCCTGCCACAAGCCAATCAACCTAAGGCACCAAGCACCCAGTACTCCAGTTTTCAGGTCAACCTCTGTGATTAGAGGCTTTGATTTTCCTCTAAGACTTTCCTAAAACTGGGGAGGACCAAGCTCTGGCTCCAGGTGTGTAGACTGTCCAGTTCCTGAAGCACCTGAGTCATCCTGAAGGTGGATAAGCAGACAGGAAGCTGCATCTTCAGGGCCTTCTTGGTGGAGATCAATGTGGATGGTACAAGACAGTTCCAACCCCAGCTGCCAAAACCTGGCTCAGTCCAAACCCAGGAAGCCTGGGCTCTCCAAAGATTGGGTGTGGGTTATGGCTGGCTCCTCCTCCCTTTACATCCTAGGTCCTAGGCTATAAATTCATGATGTCTTGGCCAGTTCACTTCCTTCCAGCTGTCCTAGGACTCAGCATCTTCTCTCAGGCTATAGGCCATGCTCTGAGGCACTGCCCCTCCACTTAACCATCATTTGTTCATCCCCGGTTTCCCATCCTACTGTGGATCAAGGTAAGTCCTCGGGACCCTAGGGCATGGTGTGAAGTGTAGTTCTCAAATCCTGGTGCAGCAACAAGACACAAGGGAACATTAGTGTCAGGGTCAAGGCTGTGTCTGATTACTGGTCATTCTATGGGCAGAATAGTACTTTTTCCTTAGCACAGAAGGGGGCTGTAATATCATTAGCCTATGAGGGAGCCCATCATGCAGTCTTCCAGGGAGGGACAGAATGCCTGTCAAGTTTAATCAAGAACTGGCAGATTTTAAAGCTCTCTAAAATGATATGAGATGATGTACAATTAAGTGCTAAGCTGTGAGCAGACACAGTTTAGGGCTAAAAGAGTTTGGGTAATATCAGTGGTGTCTGGAGTAAGCAGAGGGAGTTTTACGGAAGATATGGGCCTCATAAGGACCTTAACATTTTTTAAAAAATAAATTTATTTATTTATATTTTTGGTTGCGTTTATATTTATCTTTGCTGCTGTGTGTGGGCTTTCTCTAGTTGTGGCAAGTGGGGGCTACTCTTTGTTGTGGTGCATAGGCTTCTCATTGTTGTGGTTTCTCTTGTTGCAGAGCACTGGCTCTAGGTGCACACGCTTCAGTAGTTGTGGCACGTGGGCTCAGTAGTTGTGGCTCTTGGGCTTTAGAGTGCAGGCTCAGTAGTTGTGGCGCATGAGCTTAGTTGCTCTGTGGCCTGTGGGATCTTCCCGGGCCAGGGATTGAACCCGTGTCCCCTGCACTGGCAGGCAGATTATTAACCACTGCGCCACCAGGGAAGTCCAAGCCCCTTAACATTTGAGTAGCACTTAGTGAAGGCAGGAAAAGAGGGAACAGCCTTTCAGGAAAAAACTTGAGTGTCAGCTGAGGGAAGCATGGCATGCTTGTGGGTTGTGAACAGCCTCATGATTGCACTGGAGAGTGTGTGCTGTGAGTCACAGGCCATGAACCCACCCCACTCATGTCCACAAGGAAAGCAATGTTCCTTCATGTTTGCATAAGGCATCTGAATTGATGGGCACTCTGACATTTGCTTCCTTGTGGTACAATACACTAACCAGGCATTGGGTCCCTACCGAAGGACTCAGCATCAAAGAAAGTATAGGTAAGAAAAATACTACATTATGAAAGAAAAGATGGAATTATGAACCTCTGTGACCATTTAAATAGCAAAATTATGCTCAAAGCTTTAAATATGGGCAATATTAACTAGAGTGTATTGGGGTCCCTTGTGTAAAGTATACATTCAAGTAATAACAATAACATACTGTAAGCAAACATTGAACACTCAGTTTTATTTGCCTTCTTAAAATTTGGGAGGAGTAAGCAAAATTTGCCTGCTTTCTATTTCCCATGCATGTATTTCTATAATGAAACTTTCTACTGGTCAAAAACCTCCTTAAATGTGGCAGATGCTTGATAACAGTAGCTGATAAGGACGTTTCTCTCACTGAGAAGCAGTTTTAAAAGCAGAGCCAACTTGCAATTTCTATTTGTTACCCCCTCTCCTCTGCACCCAGTTAATATCCAAAGCTCTGCCTGCTTTCAGATCAAATAAAGGTTACCAGCAAATAAGAAGTGATAGCTGTCACTTTAAGAAAGTCATGCCAAGTCACTAGGCTTTTTATCTTAAGTTCTTTTTCTTAAGTTTCTTGGGGATGCTCTGGAAACGAGGGTGTTGGAACAGTCTCTCAAAGGCTCTGCCAGTAGTAACTCTCCAGCTTGGAGGTTTCTTGTAGAACTGCTAACAAAGGAGACAGTTTTCCTACCAAAGAAGCTGATGTCAGAGAGGGATGAGGCACTGGAGAAGGACATGAGGGAGGCAGCACTGAGGCCGGAAGGAAAGGTGGGCTCTGCTTGGTCATCGGCTAGGTATGCAAGGTGTCAACAACCAGACAAATAAACAGATACAGCTCTAAAATAATTGAAGATCAGGAGCGATTGAAGTTCTGTGGACAGAACAGCAAGAAGATGAGAGCAGCGTGTAGGGGGAGTACGGAGGGATGGATCCCAGGAAAGCTCAGTACAAGTTCACGGTCCCTGCAGCAGTGCCAAGGGAGAAAGCCTGCAAATGTGAGATAATCTGGGAGGAAAAAGAGATAGGCTTGGGGCGAAGGATGGATGAATCAAAAATGGCATTAAGCATAAGGGAGTGGAGCAACCAGAACTCACACATGGTGCCAGAGGAGACACACATGGACACAACCACCTTAGAAAACTGCCTGGCAGCATCTATGGGAGTGGATAGCTGCACACCCACAGTCCAAAAATTCCTTTCTAGGAACATGCATGAAAGAAATGTGTATACATGATCACGTCGAAAGACAAGCACCACAAAGTTCAACACAGCACTACTCCTAACAGCCAAAAAAGGGAAACAAGTCAATTGTCCATCAACAGTAGAGTGGATAATGATTTATTTGCACAGAAAGAGAATGAATGACCTGTAACTCCATGCAATGCTATGAATGCATCTCACAATGTTGAACAAAAGAAGCCAGGCACAAAACAGTACAGACTGTGTGATTCTATTTACACAAAGTTCAAAAACAGGTTAAGCTGAGAGAAGTCAGGGTATCAATCACCATTGGAAGGGGGCACAAGGGGAACTTCTGGGGTGCTGACAATGTTCTGTGTCTTGACCCATTGCTGGCTACCTGGCTGTGTTAGTTTGTGAAAAGTCATCAATCTGTATACTTATGATATCTACCCTTTAATATCTATTATTACACTTTAATAAAAGTTTTTGAAATGACAGTATAAAGTAAAGACAATTAAAAGCCCATTTGGTGACAATGAGTTTGAGATGTCTGGACAGGCAGGTGGAAATGCCCAGGATGCAGTTGGAGATGGGGAACTCTGGTCTGGGCAAGAATCCAGGCCTGGAGACATTTAATTTGGGGGCTGTTTACTCAGAAGAGACAGGAAGATGAGAGTGTGGACATGTTTTTGGGACAGTAGGGGAGCAGTTAGAACAGCAGTCAGCTAGAAGAGCAGTAGGTCCCGTTAGAAGGAGGAAAGAGGGTGAGGAGTGAGCAGGGCCATTTATCAGAAGCCTATTCAGCACTTCCCTCCACTAAGACCCTCTGCTTTGCTCTGTGAGCCCTGATTTCTGTCTTTTGGGATTTATATTTTGATGGGGTGGAGGAAAGATGTTCCTTCATCCCTTCAGGTGCCATCATCTTCCCCTAAAAGCTGAAGAAACAGAGGGCTGGCTGGCAAGGGGAATGGTCCACGCTGGTGAGGGCAGAGTGAGGCGCCAGCCCAGCCGTCCACCTGCAAGACATGTGATGCCTTTGTCCCTGTGGCCGACAGCAGAGGGCATCAAGGCACCTGGGCAGGTGGGCAGGCCCCACAGAAGGGCCTTGAAGTTTAGCCTGAGAGAGAGTAGGCAATGCGCTGTCTGGTTCTCCTCCTTGGAATACAGGGGCCTCTTGAGATAAAGGAGGAATGTGCTGGAATCCGTGCACACAAAGAGAGGTGACACAGGCTTGTTGTCCCACCACCTCATGTGGGCTCCTGGGCTGGTGCTTTCCCTGTAAGCACGGTAGGTCAGAAGGTCAGGGTGCCATCGCAAACACCTGTGTGGTGCTGGGGGCCAAGGCAATATGTCCATAACAGAGCCAGTACATTTCCTCTAATGGAAAATACCAGGGCAGTAGGGACTACCAAACACACCCACATAAAACATCAAGGCATCTGCAAAAATGCAGAAGAAAAATACATATCAAGATACACACATACACACACACACGCACACACACACGCCCCAAAGTCCCCACCATGAATTCTTAACCATTACACATGGGATGGCAGGAGTGGCAAAGTAGCTGGTTGGGGGTGAGTGGGAGAAGCCCTCCATCAAGCTCCTCTACCTGTTTTTAGGACCCTCCCTCTGTAGTGGGGTGCTACTCACCCCTCCATCACTAACTCTCATTGGTCCTCAATGGGATGTCAGAAGGGTGTGTCAGTTCCTCAGTGTAGAAGTGCCCCAGGACTAATGGTCTTCATTTCCACCCCATACCTTTGCTAGGCTGTTCCTCCTAGAAAGATGTTCTTGAGAGTCAGAAGGATGGAAATCCTGGTTCTGGGGCTCCTGAACATGATAATATGAAGATGTGGGGCAAGTCCTGTGCGCTCTGCTCAGTCTCCTTGTCTTTAAGTTGGAGACCCCCTCCCCTCAGTGGTACAGCTGGGGTAGCATCCGGGAAGCCCCTGGCAGAGAGAAAACAAATAGTAGTTGTTCTCCATCTCACTTCCATTAACCTCTACCTGGAATGTCCTGATAGTCAACATGACCTTGTGTTTCAGGTGGTTTCACTAATTAGATAGTGTACCTGCCTCCCCTGATTCTGGCTCAGCTCCCAGGGTCGGGAGCAACCACTGTGCGGCCCAGGTTGGCTAAGGGCTTTGGTGTTGCTCTGGAAAGGAACACAGTGTCTCCAGATCCTCTGAGTGACTTCCTCAGGGACATTTGTTTTCTGTAATTTCTAAAATGTCTTTGAAAAGCTAGTAACTACTTGCATATTTGAATTTGAAAGCTCATTTAAAAAATCATAAGTTTCAAGAGTTAATTGCATTTTATTTATTTGTTTATTTTATTTTATTTATTTTTGGCTACGTTGGGTCTTCGTTGCTGCATGTGGGCTTTCTCTAGCTGCGGTGAGCGGCGGCTACTCTTCCTTGCAGTGCATGGGCTTCTCATTGCGGTGGCTTTTGTTGTGGAGCATGGGCTTTAGGCTCACGGTCTTCAGTAGTTGTGGCATGCAGGCTCAGTAGTTATGGCTCACAGGCTCTAGCTCTCAGGCTCAGTAGTTGTGGCACATGGGCTTAGTTGCTCTGTGGCATGTAGGATCTTCCCGGACCAGGGCATAAACCTGTGTCCCCTGCATTGGCAGGCGGATTCTTAACCACTGTGCCACCAGGGAAGTCCCAAGAGTTAATTGCATTTTACAGTACAATTGTGGAAGGGCTTCTGGATGCTGGTGATACTGTTTCTTGACCTGGTGCTGGTTACATGAGTGTGTTCATTAATTGGAAATTTATTTATGTTCACTTATGACTTTTTCACTCTTCTGGATATATGTTAAAAATGGATTTGTTACAGGTTTTCTGAGCTCTGCCACTTGACTTCATAGTAGGCATTCAAGACTGTAATGGAGTGCCTGCTGCCTCAGCCTGAGGGCACTGGGTCAGAGGTCTTGGATCAGTCTAAAGGGGTCCTTGGAGAGGTCATTTTAAGGCTACCTCTGGTGGGCAAGGAGACCCCATCAGCCTGTTACAAGCCAGATCAAAAATGTTAGACTGGAGGTATGCACAAAATACCATGAGCGTGTCAAGGAAGGAAACAACTTTGCCTTGAGAGTCAGGGAACCGCTCATAAAAGATGCCAGTGACATTTGAACTGGGTATTGAAGGCTGAATAGGAGTGTTTTTGGTGGGAAGAATGGGATGACAAGAATAGTACAAACAAAGACAGAATAAAATTAAGGTGCATTGGGTCTGAGGCTCATAACATATTCTAATGTAGAAGAGCTTAGTGAGTGTGTGTGTGTGTGTGTGTGTGTGTGTGTGTGTGTGCGGTTGGTGAGAAGTGAGGCTAAAGAAGTAATCAGCAGCTGGCTCGTGAAGCACTTTGTCTGTTAAGCTCAGGAGTTTGAGATTTATCCTTCAGGTGGAATCTCTGAAGGCTGCTAGGTAGGAGATCCCACAGCCGCTTCTACCACCACCACCCTCTCTCCATCACCAACTTCAGCAGCTCCACAACCACCAACTTCACCGTCACCTCTACTTTCTTCACCACCTCCACCTCCACTACTCTCTTCACTTCCACCTCCACCACTAGAGTACCTATTGCAATAACTGCCTCCACAAAATGAACTATCATAATGCTAATTATAGCACAATTAATTAGGGAACAACACTTAGATGACACCTATGTTTTACTACCTAGCATGGCCTGGGGAAGAACTCTGTGAGTGGGGAGCCTGGAGCCGAGCCCCTTGGTGGGAATGGAGGCTCTGCTTTGCTAACCTGCACTCCTGCTCACCACTGGTGTCATGAACTGTGCTGCAAGCAAAATGATAAGGTCCAGACCAAAAATTATCAAAGAGGCAGAAAACCTTCTGAATATAGGGATGAAAGACAGCCAAGACAGAACTTGGATTTGTTGATAATTTGTTGATAATACAATTTTTAAAACTGTTTTTGCAATTCAAGTTTTCTGGTTTTCTAGCAGTGCAAATCACTGCCTATGGTAGAATAATAATATCCAGGAGCTGATCAAGGAGCATTACCTTTATTATCTCAATTAACTGTTAAAAGAACTACAATAACAGGTTTGTATTTTTCCTTAAGATGAGAAACTTGGGCTTAGAGGCATTAGACAAATTCCTCAGGGCCTCACAACTAATAAGAGGTTTTTAAAAAGCAGCTGTGCACTCTTGTGTGATGTGATATCCTTTTAGGAATCAGTGAGGTGGGGGACAGACCTGAGATTGGGAGATTGGACTCTGGCTGGAGAGTTTGTAGTGCAAAAGGAGAGCGAGGAGGAAGACAAGACTTGCGTGGCTTTCGGAGATGCTCTGGCGTCCTCTGGTGACAACATGAAGGTATCAGAAACCAAGGAGTGTTTTGTGTGCCTGAGTTCAGTGATGACATATGTACACAGGATACATGCACATATACATGCAAAAGGGCACAAAGTGGGCAGCGGAGATGGGGAAGGGAAAGGAAGAAGTACAAGAAGAGCCATCCTGGTTCTACTTACCTGTCAGCCTCTGCCCACCCTCCCCCACCCCCACCCCCCATCTTGCTACAGACTACTTGGCTCTCTCCATTGATCCAAGGTTGAGCAGTAGTTCTCAAGCTTTGGTGTGCACAGGAATCAACAGAAAGCCTGAGAGCGCAGCATCTGGGCTCCAGCTTGAGAGTTTCTGATTATTAGATCTGAAAGAAATCTGCATTTTAAAACCACATCCAGGTGATTCTGATGCAGATGGTTCTTGTACCACACTTTCAAAAAACCCACGCTGCTTAATATTTAGTTAAAAAAATTGATACCTCACTAGTAAACCAAAAATAGGCATCCTAAACCAGTTACCAAAAAGATCCAGAGGAATTCACAGGTTACTGTCTTATTTCTGCTATCACCTGGTTAAAGATAAAAGAAACAACTCTACGAAACAACCCCCAGCCATGCTGGTGGCTTAATTCTCAAAAAGTTAAAATATTTTAAGAGCATTCAAATGAATAAGTTTATTAAAAGAGTGGAACCCAAACTTGAGTTTCTTGGAAGTGTGTGTCTTCTTTTTTTTTTTTTTTCTTTTTTTCCCCCCCTGCTGACCAGAATTTATTTATGTGTCAATGATAAGCTGCAAGGGATCATTCTGGGAGGTCATTCACCCTGTTAATTTCTCTTTTTTTAAAAAAAAATTTATTGGAGTACAGTTGCTTTACAATGTTGTGTTAGTTTCTACTGTAAAGCAAAGTGAATCAGCTATATGTATGCATATATCCCCTTTTTTGAATTTCCTTCCCATTTAGGTAACCACAGAGCACTGAGTAGAGTTCCATGTGCTATACAGTAGGTTATCATTAGTTATCTATTTTATACATAGTATCAATAGTGTATATATGTCAATCCCAATCTTCCAATTCATCCCACCCCACCTTCCCCCTTGGTATCCATATATTTGTTCTCGTTTGTTCTCTAAATCTGTGTTTCTATTTCTGCTTTGTAAATAAGATCATCTATACCAATTTTTTCAGATTCTACATATATGTGTTAATATACAATATTTATTTTTCTCTTTCTGACTTACTTCACTCTGTATGACAGTCTCTAGGTCCATCCACATCTCTACAAATGACCAAATTTCATTCCTTTTTATGGCTGAGTAATATTCCATTGTATATATGTACCGCATCTTCTTTATCCATTCCTTTGTTGATGGACTTTTAGGTTGTTTCCATGTCCTGGTTATTGTAAATAGTGCTGCAATGAACATTGGGGTGCATGTGTCTTTTTGAATTATGATTTTCTCTGGGCATATACCCAGGAGTGGGATTGCTGGGTCACACGGCAGTTCTATTTTTAGCTTTTAAAGGAACATCCATACTGTTCTCCACAGTGGCTGTATCAATTTACATTCCCACCAACAGTGCAAGAGGGTTCCCTTTTCTCCACACCCTCTCCAGCATTTATTGTTTGTAGATTTTTTGATGATGGCCATTCTGACTGGTGTGAGGTGATATCTCATTGTAGTTTTGATTTGCATTTCTCTAATAAATTAGTGATGTTGAGTATTTTTTCATGTGTTTGTTGGCCATCTGTATGTCTTCTTTGGAGAAATGTCTATTTAGGTGTTCTGCCCATTTTTGGATTGGCTTGTTTTTTTGATATTGAGCTGCATGAGCTGTTTGTATATTTTGGAGATTAATCCTTTGTCAGTTGCTTCCTTTGCAAATATTTTCTCCCATTCTGAGGGTTGTCTTTTTGTCTTGTTTATGGTTTCCTTTGCTGTGTGAAAGCTTTTAAGTTTAATTACATCCCATTTGCTTATTTTTGTTTTTATTCTAATTACTCCAGGAGGTGGGTCAAAAAAGATCTTGCTGTGAACACTATGTCAAAGAGTGTTCTGCCTATGTTTTCCTCTAAGAGTTTTATAGTGTCTGGCCTTACATTTAGGGTTTCAATCCATTTTGAGTTTATTTTTGTGTATGGTGTTAGGGAGTGCTCTGGAAGTGTGCTTCTAGAGATGTTAATATGCAGCCACATAAAAAGCCTTCACTGATAAAGTAAGGGTGAGAGATCCATCAAAGCATGCTGGCACTGAAATCTTTGAGAAGCCTAGAGTAAAGGGAGATGTTTAATTTTATTTAGCTTAATGTACCTGGAACTTGTTGGATCATGTGACTTCTTTCCTTTTTTCTAGTAACATGTTTATTAAAGTTCTCAATAGACCAGCTTGGGAAATACTACCCTAGAATAATAGGAATGTAAATTAATGATTTTTCTGAGTTCTGAAAGAAAACTCCAATAAGTGGGAAAGAGTAGCCTTTAATAAATGGTGCTGAGACAAGTAGATACTCACCTGTAAAATACTGAGAATCCTACCTCACACCGCATACCAAAATTAGCTCAAAATGGATCAGAGACCTAAATATAAGGGCTAAAACTGTCAAACTCTTAGAAGAAGAGTTTTCACGACCTTGGATTTGGCAATGGTTTCTTAGATATGACACCAAAAGCACAAGCAACAAAAGAAAAAAAAACAAATTGGAATTCATCAAAATTAAAAGCTTTGGGGTTTCAAAGGACACCATCAAGAAAGCGAAAAGACAACTCATAGAGTGGTAGAAGATATTTGCCAGTCATATATCTAATAAGGTACTTGTATTTAGAATATATAAAGAACACTTACATGTCAACAATAAAAAGGCAACCTAATTTTAAAAATAAGCAAAAGATATGAACAGATATATCATCAAAGAAGATAATTCAAATGGCCATTAAGAACATGAAAAGACGTTCAACATTATTAGTCCTCAAGAAAATGTAAATCAAAATCATAATGGGATACCACTTCACACTCACTAGCATAGCTACAATTAAAGACAGATAATATAACTATGGAGCAAGTGGAGGAAATTGGAACTCTAATACATTCCTGTTGGTGAAAATGTAAAATGGTGCAGCCATTTTAGAAAATAGTCTGACAGTCCCTCAAAACGGTAAACAAATAGTTACCATATACCTGAGTAATTCCTCTCTTATGGATGTATCGAAATGAAATTAAATCACACAAAAATTTGTGCATGAATGTACATAACAGCATAATTCATAACAGCCAAAAGTGGAAACAACCCAAATATTTTTAAACTGATGAATGGATAAACAAAAAGTGGTATAACAACACAATGGAATATATTCAGCCATAAAAGGAAGGAAGTACTGATCCCTGCTACAGTGTGATGACCTTGAAAACCTTACTTATGCTAAGTAAAAGAAACCAATCACAAAAGATCATATATTCTATTGTTCCATATATGTGAAACATCCAGTATAGGCAAATCTATAGAGACAGAGAGCAGATAAGTGTTGACCTAGGGCTCGAGAGGCTGGGGAGAAATGGGGAATGACTGCCAATGAGTACAGAGTTTCTTTTTGGGGTGATGAAAATGTTCTGAAATTGATGGTGGTGATGCTTGCACAATTCTGTGGATACTATATGCTTTCAGTGGGTGAATTGGATGATTTGTGAATTATATCTCAATAAAGGTGTTATAATAAATCCTATAAGTTTCCTCTTCCATAGAGGCAGTGGAAAGTCCTTGAGAATTATGTATGAAAAGGAATATTTATTTTAAAATTGAGTTTCTAGCCTATCTTGTCACCTTTAACAAGAGCTGCTGCCTGCCTGAGCTGAAATGATAATAAGGACATAAAGTTTAAAAAAATATGTTCCTAAGGGTGGTGGAGACAAGATGGTGGAGTAGAAGGACGTGAGCTCACCTCCTCTCATGAAAACACTAAAATCACAGCTAACTGCTGAGCAACCATCAATTAAAAAAATACTGGAATCTACCAGAAAACATATCCTACATCCACAAAGAAGAAGCCACAACAAGATGGTAGGAGGAGTGAATTCATGATGAAAATCAAATCCCATGTGGGCAACCCATAAACAGGAAAATAATTATATCACAGAGGTTCTCCCACAGGAGTGAAAGTTCTGAGCCCCATGTCAGTTTCCCCAACCTGGGGGTCTGGCCTCAGGAGGAGAAGCCCCCAGAATGTCCAGCTTTGAAGGCCAGTGGGGTTTGATTGTAGGAATTTCACAGGACTGGGGGAAACAGAAACTCCACTCTGGGAGGGTGCATACAAGGTCTCCTGAACACCAGGAACCAGAGGAAAAAGCAGTGACCACATAGAAGCCTGCCAGACCTACTTGCTGGTATTGGAGGGTTTTCTGCAGAGGTGGGGGGGGGTGGCTGTGGCTCACTTTGGGGACAAAGACACTGGTGGGAGTACTTCTGGGGAGTACTCATTGGCATGAGCCCTCTTGGAGGCTGCCATTTTCTCACCAAGACCTGACCTTACCCAAGAGCCAGTAGGCTCCAGTGTTGGGATGCCTCAGGCCAAACAACGAACAGGGTGAGAACACAGCCTCATCAATCAGCAGACAGGCTGCATAAAGTCTTCCTGATCCCACAGCTGCCCACTAAACACACCCCTTGACACGGCCCTGCTCACCAGAGGGACAAGACCCGGCTGCACCCACCAGTGTAAAGGACCAGTCCCTCCCACCAGGAAGCCTGCACAAGCCTCTTAGACCAGCTTCATCCACCAGGAGACAGACAGCAGAAACAAGAAGAACTAAAACCTTGAAGCCTGTGGAACAGAAACTGCAATCACAGAAAATTAGACAAAGTGAGATGGCAGAAGAATATGTCTCAGATGAAGGAACAAGATAAAATCCTGGAAGAACAACTAAGTGAAGTGGAGATAGGCAAGCTACCTGAAAAGAATTCAGAGTAATGATAGTAAAGATGATCCAAGATTTCAGAAAAAGAATGGAGGCACAGACCGAGAAGATACAAGAAATGTATAACAAAGAACTAGAAGTTCTAAAGAACAAACAAAGAGAGATGAACAATACAATAACTGAAATGAAAAATACACGAGAAGGAATCAGTAGCAGAATAAAAGAGGCAGAAGAATGGATAAGTGAGCTGGAAGACAGAATGATGGAAATCACTGCCATGGAGCAGAATAAAGAAAAAAGAATGAAAAAAAGAGGATAGTCTAAGAGATCTCTGAGACAATATTAAATGCACCAACATTTCCACTAAAGGGGTCCCAGAAGGAGAAGAGAGAGAGAAAGGACTTCAGAAAATATTTGAAGAGATAATAGCTGAAAACTTCCCTAATGTGGGAAAGAAAACAGTTACTCAAGTCCAGGAAGCACAGAGAGTCCCAGGTAGGATAAACCCAAGGAGGAACATGCTGAGACACATAGTTATAAACTGATGAAAATTAAAGGCAAAGACAAAATATTAAAAGCAACAAGGAAAAAGCAACAGATAACGTACAAGGGAATTCCCATAAGGTTATCAGCTGATTTTTCAGCAGGAACTCTGCAAGCCAGAAGGGAGTGGCATGGTATATTTAAAGTGATGAAAGGGAAGAACATACAACCAAGAATACTCTACCTAACAAGGCTCTCTTTCAGATTTGATGGAAAGATAAAAAGATTTACAGACAAGCAAAAGCTAAAAGAATTCAGCACCACCAGACCAGCTTTGCAACAAATGCTAAAGGAAATTCTCTAGGTGGAGAAGAAAAGGCCACCACTAGAAACAAGAAAATTACGAATGGAAAAACTCATCCATAAAGGCAAACATACAGTAAATGTAGGGAATCAACCACACACAAATATGATATCAAAACCAGTAATCGTGAGAAGAGAAGAGTACAAATGCAGGATATTGGAAATGCATTTGAAATTAAAAGATCAGCAACTTGAAACAATCTTATTTATATACAGACTGCTATATCAAAACCTCATGATAACTGAAAACTGAAAATCTACAATAGATATACATAAAAAAGAAAAAGGAATCCAAACACAACACTAAAGTTAGTCATCAAATCACAAGAGAATAGAACAAAAGAGGAAGGGGAGAAAAAAGACCTACAGAAACAAATCCAAAACAATTAACAAAATGGCAATAAGAAGATACATATTGAAAATTACCTTAAATGTAAATGGATTAAATGCTTCAAGCAAAAGACATAGACTGACTGAATGGATACAAAAAAAAGACCCGTATATGTGCTGTCTACAAGAAACCCACATCAGATCTAGCAACACATACAGACTGAAAATGAGGGGATGGAAAAAGCTATTCCATGCAAATGGAAATCAAAAGAAAGCTGGAGTAGCAATACTCATATCAGACAAAATAAACTTTAAAATCAAGACTGTTACAAGAGACAAAGATCACTACATAATGATCAAGGGACCAATCCAAGGAGAAGATATAGCAATTGTAAATATATATGCACCCATCATAGGAGCACCTCAATACATAAGGCAAATATTAACAGCCATAAAAAGAAATTGACAGTAACAATAAGACTGGGGGACTTTAACACCCCACTTTCATCAATGGACAGATCATCCAGACAGAAATTCAATAAGGAAACACAGGCCTTAAATGACACATTAGACCAGAGGGACTTAATTTATATTTATAGAGCATTCCATCAAAAGCAGCAGAACACACGTTCTTTTCAAGTGCACACGGAATATTCTCCAGGATTGATCACATGCTGGGCCACAAAGTGAGCCTCAGCAAATTTAAGAAAATTAAAATCATATCAAGCATCTTTTCCAACAACAATGCTATGAGATTAGAAAGCAACTACAAGAAAAAATCTGTAAAAAAACACAAACATGAGGAGGCTAAATCTTTTGCTACTGAACAGCCAATGGATCACTGAAGAAATCAAAGAGGAAATCAAAAAATAACTAGAGACAAAGGAAAACAAAACACGATCATCCAAAACCTATGGGATGCAGCAAAAAACGTTCTAAGAGTAAACTTTATAGCAATACAATCTTACATCAGGAAACAAGAAAAATCTCAAATCAACAACCTAACTTTACAGCAAAAGCAACTAGAGAAAGAAGAACAAACAAAACCCAAAGTTAGTAGAAGGAAAGAAATCATAAAGATCAAAGCAGAAATAAATGAAATAGAGACCAAAAAATAGAAAAGATCAATGATAATAAAAGCTGGTTCTTTGAAAAGGTAAACAAAATTGCTAAACCTTTAGCCAGACTCATCAAGAATAAAAGGGAGAGGGCTCAAATCAATAAAATTAAAAATGAAAAAGGATAAGTTACAACTGATACCACAGAAATACAAAGGATCATTAGAGACTACTACAAGCAACTCTATGTCAATAAAATGGACAACCTAGAAGAAATGGACAAATTCTTAGAAAGGTACAACCTTCCAAGACTGAACCAGGAAGAAATAGAAAATATGAACAGTCCAGTCACAAATACTGAAATTGAAACAGTGATTAAGAAACTTCCAACAGCTCTCCGCCCTGGGTCGCCACAGCCTCCGCCACTTTCAGACCTAGCAGCCTGAAGAAAAAAAAAGAGAAAAAGATTTAAAAAAACCCGAAAACGCTTTAAAATCTTAAAAAAAAAAGAAAGAAAGAAAGAAAAAAGAGCGAATCCTCCTCAGAGAAGCCGTGGGGAAGTCACTTTTGCACGCTTCTGGCCTGCCCGACGTTGCCGCCGCCGCTGCTGCACCTGGGCATCCATCGGTCCCTGTCCATCGGTCTGGTGGTGAGCCACTCGCGCGCTTGTGTCCACGCTCCTCCGCCCGCCGCCAGGCTGCGCCGCGTGGCAATCCCGCGGCCGCCGCCCTCGCCCCCCGCTTGCCGGCCTCTGCGCTCCACGTGTCTGCGCTGCCCTTCGCCAGCCCGGCATGGGAGGCGGCTGCGCGCTCCGGCTGCCCGGGGCTTGCCGAGTCGGCACCGACAAATATTTGGTTTCCCTCTTCCCCGGGCTGCTGTAATCTTAAACCACCGGGAGCCCGAGGTCTATATTTATAGAGAAACGCATGTTCCGGAGGCCGCCGTGGGCACTACTGGGTTGCCTCGGGAAGAATTTTTGCAATTTGGAGGAGAGTCCCCGTTTTCATTGTTTTCATTTTTTGAAATTGGGAGTTTCCAGACCAGGACAGCAGAAAATTAACAAACTCCCAGGGAGGGAGGGCCATATTGTTTTTGAGAGCCTTTTGTCTGCAGTTGGGCAGCCTCGTCTGAGCCGTCCCCGCACTCCTCTCCAGCCCTCAGAGCCGACTCCAGCGTCTCTGAGCTTCGCTGCCACCTGTGAGCTGCGGCTCGGAGCGGAGCCCCCTTTGTCCTGTGTGGACCCCGCTAAGAAGTCCTCCTGGCGGGGATCGGGGTGCTGGGGGCTGGGGAGATGAACGCTGCAGCCAGCAGCTACCCCATGGCCTGCCTGTACGTGGGTGACCTGCACTCGGACGTCACCGAGGCCATGCTGTACGAAAAGTTCAGTCCTGCGGGGCCTGTGCTGTCCATCCGGGTCTGCCGTGACATGATCACCCGCCGCTCCCTGGGTTATGCCTACGTCAACTTCCAGCAGCTGGCTGACGCTGAGCGGGCCTTGGACACCATGAACTTTGATGTGATTAAGGGAAAGCCAATCCGTATCATGTGGTCTCAGAGGGATCCCTCTTTGAGAAATTCTGGCATGGGAAATGTCTTCATCAAGAACCTGGACAAATCTATAGATAACAAGGCACTTTATGATACTTTTTCTGCTTTTGGAAACATTCTGTCCTGCAAGGTGGTGTGTGATGAGAACGGCTCTAAGGGTTATGCCTTTGTCCACTTCGAGACCCAGGAGGCTGCTAACAAGGCCATCGAGAAGATGAATGGCATGTTCCTCAATGACCGCAAAGTGTTTGTGGGCAGATTCAAGTCTCGAAAAGAGCAGGAAGCTGAGCTTGGAGCCAAAGCTAAGGAATTCACAAATGTTTATACCAAAAACTTTGGGGAAGAGGTGGATGATGAGAGTCTGAAAGAGCTATTCAGCCAGTTTGTTAAGACTCTAAGTGTCAAGGTGATGAGAGATCCCAGTGGGAAATCCAAAGGCTTTGGCTTTGTGAGTTACGAAAAACACAAGGATGCCAATAAGGTGGTAGAGGAGATGAATGGAAAAGAAATAAGTGGGAAAGTCATTTTCGTCGGCCATGCACAGAAGAAAGTGGAACGGCAGGCCGAGTTAAAGTGAAAATTTGAACAGCTGAAACAGGAGAGAATTAGTTGGTATCAGGGGGTGAACCTCTACATTAAGAACTTGGATGACACCATTGATGATGAGAAGTTAAGGAAAGAGTTTTCTCCTTTTGGATCAATCACCAGTGCTAAGGTGATGCTGGAGGATGGGAGAAGCAAAGGGTTTGGCTTTGTCTGCTTCCCATCCCCTGAAGAGGCAACCAAAGCAGTCACGGAGATGAACGGACGCATCATGGGCTCCAAGCCACTGTATGTCGCCCTGGCCCAGAGAAAGGAAGAGAGAAAGGCTCACCTGACCAACAAGTATATGCAGCAGGTGGCCGGGATGAGAGTGCTCCCCGCCAATGCCATCTTAAATCAGTTCCAGCCTGCAGCTGGGGGCTACTTTGTGCCAGCAGTTCCACAGGCTCAGGGAAGACCTCCATATTATACACCTAACCAGTTAGCACAGATGAGGCCTAATCCACGCTGGCAGCAAGGTGGGAGACCTCAAGGCTTCCAAGGAATGCCAAGTGCTATACACCAGTCTGGACCTCGTCCAGCTCTTCACCACCTGGCTCCAACTGGTAATGCTCCGGCCTCTCTACTACCGCTCAGAGAGTCGGGTCTGAGTGCCCAGACCGCTTGGCTATGGACTTTGGTGGGGCTGGTGCCGCCCAGCGAGGGCCGACTGACAGCTGCCAGTCTGGAGGTGTTCCCACAGCTGTGTAGAACCTAGCGCCTCGTGCCGCTGTTGCTGCCGATGCTCCTCGGGCTGTTGCACCTTACAAATACGCCTCCAGTGTCCGCAGCCCTCACCCCGCCATCCAGCCCCTGCAGGCACCCCAGCCTGCGGTCCACGTGCAGGGGCAGGAGTCGCTGACCGCCTCCATACTGGCCGCAGCACCCCCCCAGGAGCAGAAACAGATGCTGGGTGACGTTTGTTCCTGCTCATCCAGACGATGCACTCAAACCTGGCTGGGAAGATTACGGGGATGCTGCTGGAGATTGACAACTCGGAGCTGCTACACATGCTGGAGTCCCCCGAGTCTCTCCACTCCAAGGTGGATGAAGCTGTGGCGGTCCTACAGGCTCACCATGCCAAGAAAGAAGCTGCCCAGAAGGTGGGCGTTGTTGCTGCTGCTACCCCTTAGACAAGGACAAACCAATTCAAAAGCCAAATAAACTCTCATGGAATTCAGCTCAAGGTTTGAAGATGTCCTAGCTTGTCCTATGGACCTCAACACCAAGAACCACAATTTGCAAATTTAATAGGTCATTTTGTATCAAAAGGTCAATTATGAAGCACCTAGAATTTTTCAATTAAAAGAATATATTCTCTGGGTTCTGATATGGCCCAAACAGTGTTAACTTTTGTTTTTCTATTGTGAGTTTTGCTTTTTTCCCCCCAGAAACTGGTTTTATTTGATGTACCCAAGTCTTAAGTTTCTCAATAAAGAAAAAATCTCCATAAAAAAAAAAAAAGAAACTTCCAACAAACAAAAATCCAGGACCAGATGGCTTCACAGGTGAATTCTATCAAACATTTAGAGAAAACACCTACCCTTCTGAAACTCTTCCAAAAAATTTAAGAGTAATGAACACTCAAACTCATTCTATGAGGCCGCCATCACTGTGGTACAAAAACCAGACAAAGATACCACAAAAAAACGGAAATTACAGACCAATATCACTGATGAACATAAAGTCAAAAATCCTCAACAAAATACTGGCAAACCGAATCTAACAATACATTAAAAGGATCATACACCACGATCAAGTGGGATTCATCCCAGGGATGCAAGGATTTTTCAATATCCACAAATCAGTCGTTATGATACACCACATTAACAAATTGAAGAATAAAAACCATATATGATGATCTCAATAGATGGAGAAAAACACTTTTGACAAAATTTAACACCCATTTATGATACAAACTCTCCAGAAAGTGGGCATAGAGGGAACATACCTCAAAATAATAAAGGCCATATATGACAAAGCTACAGCTAACATCATACTCAACTGTGAAAAGCTGAAAGCATTTCCTTTAAGATCAAGAACAAGACAAGGATGTCCACTCTTGCCACTTTTATTCAACATAGTTATGGAAGTCCTAGCCACAGCAGTCAGAGACAAAAAAGAAATAAAAGGAATCCAAATTGGAAAAGAAGAAGTAAAACCATCACTGTTTGCAGATGACATGATACTATACACAGAAATTCCTAAAGATGCTACAAGAAAATTAACAGAGCTTATCAATGAATTTTGTAAAGTTGTAGGATACAAAATTAATACGCAGAAATCTGTTGCATTCCTATACACTAAAAATGAAAGATCAGAAAGAGAAATTCAAGAAACAATCCCATTTACTATTGCATCAAAAAGAATAAAATACCTAGGAATAAACCTACATAAGGAGGCAAAATGCCTGTACTCTGAAAACTATAAGATGCTGATGAAAAAAATTGAAGATGACACAAACAGATGAAAAGATGTACCATGTTCTTAGATTGGAAGAATCAATATTGTCAAAATGACTATACTACCCAAGACAATCTACAGATTCAATGCAATCCCTATCCAATTACCAATGTCATTTTTCACAGAATTAGAACAAAAAATTTTGCAATGTATGGGAAAAAAAAAGACCCTGAATAGCCAAAACAATCTTGAAAAAGAAAACGGAGCTGGAGGAATCAGGCTCCCTGACTGCAGACTATACTACAAAGTACAGTTATCAAAACAATAAGGTACTGGCACAAAAAGAGAAATATAGAACAATGGAACAGGATAGAAAGTCCAGAAATAAACTCACATGCCTATGATAAATTAATCTATGACAAAGGAGGCAAGAACATACACTGGAGAAAAGACAATCTCTTCAATAAATGGTGCTGGGAAAAATGGACAGCTACATGTAAAGGAATGAAATTAGAACATTCTTTAACACCATACAGAAAAATAAACTCAAAATGGAATAAAGACCTAAATGTAAGACCAGATACTATAAAACTCTTAACAAAAAACATAGGCAGAACACTCTTTGATATAAATCACAGCAATATCTTTTTCAATCCATCTCTTAGAGTAATGGAAATAAAAACAAAAATAAACAAATGGGATCTAATTAAACCCAAAAGCTTTTGCACAACAAAGGAAACCATAAACAAGACAAAAAGACAGCACACAGGATGGGATAAAATACTTGCAAATGATGAGACCCACAGGGATTAATCTCCAAAATTTACAAACAACTCAGGCAGCTCAATATCAAAAAAACCACCCAATCAAAAAATGGATAGAAGACCTAACTAGACATTTCTCAAAAGGAGACACACATATGGGCAAGAGGCACATGAAAAAATGCTCAACATTGCTAATTATTAGAGAAATGCAGATCAAAACTACAAGGAAATATCATATCACACCAGTCAGAATGGCCACTGTCAAAAAATCTACAAACAATAAATGCTGGAGAAGATGTGGAGAAAAAGGAACCCTCTACACAGTTTTTGGGAATGTAAGTTGGTATAGCCACTATGGAGAACAATATGGAAGTTCCTTAGAAAACTAAAACTGGGGTTACCATATGATCCAGCAATCCCACTCCTGGGCATATATCTGGAGAAAACCATGGTTTGAAAGGATGCATGCACCCCAATGTTCACTGCAGTGCTATTTACAATAGTCAAGGTATGGAATCAACCTAAATGTATATCAATGGATGAATGGATAAAGAAGATGTGGTACATATATACAATGGTCTATTACTCAGCCATAAGAAAGAATGAAATGAGATTCGTTCAAGATGGTGGAGTAGAATGACATGCACTCACTCCCTCTTGCAAGAGCACTGGAATCACAACTAACTGCTGAACAGTCATCTACAGGAAGCTAGTGGAGCTAACCAAAAAAGATATCCCACATCTAAAGACAAAGGAGAAGCTGCAATGAGATGGTAGGAAGGGTGCCATCACAATAAAATCAAATCCCATAACTGCTGGGTGGGTGACTCACAAACTTGAGAACAATTATACCACAGAAGCCCACCCACTTGAGTGAAGGTTCTGAGCCCCACATCAGGCTTCCCAACCTTGGGGTCCAGCAACGGGAGGGGGAATTCCCAGAAAATCAACTTTGAAGGCTAGCGGGATTTGATTGCAGGACTTTGACAGGACTGGGTGAAACAGACTCCACTCTTGGAGGGCACACACAAAGTAGTGTGCGCATCAGGACCCACGGGGAAGGAGCAGTGACCCCATAGGAGACTGAACCAGGCCTACCTGCTACTGCTGGAGGTTCTCCTGCCAAAGTAGGGGCTGGTTGTGGCTCACTGTGGGGACAAGGACACTGGCAGCACAAGTTCTGGGAAGTACTCCTTGGCATAAGCCATCCCGGAGTCTGCCATTAGCCTCACTAAAGGGCCTGTAGGCTCCAGTGCTGGGTTGCTTCAGGCCAAACAACCAACAGGGAGGGAACTCAGCCCCACCCATTAGCAGACAAGTGGATTAAAATTTTACTGAGCTCTGCCCACCAGAGCAACATTCAGCTGTACCCACCACCAGTCCCTCCCAACAGGAAGCTTGCACAAGCCTCTTAGATAGCCTCATCCACCAGAGGGCAGACAGCAGAAGTAAGAAAACTACAATCCTGCAGCCTGTGGAACAAAAACCACATTCACAGAAAGACAGACAAAATGAAATGGCAGAGGACTATGTACCAGATGAAGGAACAAGATAAAACCCCAGAAAAACAACTAAATAAAGTGGAGATAGGCAGCCTTCCAGAAAAAGAATTCAGGATAATGAGGGTGAAGATGATCCAGGACCTCGGAAAAAGAATGAAGGCAAAGATCAAGAAGATGAAAGAAATGCTTAACAAAGACCTAGAAGAATTAAAGAACAAACACCTAGCAGAATTAAAGAACAAACAAACAGAGATGAACAATACAATAACTGAAATGAAAAATATACTAGAAGCAATCAGTAGCAGAATAACTGAGGCAGAAGAACAGATAACTGACCTGGAAAACAGAATGGTAGAATTCACTGACATGGAACAGAATAAAGAAAAAAGAAAGAAAAGAAACGAATACAGACTGAGAGACCTCTGGAACAACATTAAATGCACCAACATTAGCATTTTGGGGTCCCAGAAGGAGAAGAGAGAGAGAAAGGACCCGAGAAAATATTTGAAGAGATTGTAGTTGAAAACTTCCCTAACATGGGAAAGGAAATAGCCACCCAAGTCCAGGAAGTGCAGAGAATCCAGGCAGGATAAACCCAAGGAGAAACACACAGAGACACATAGTAATCAAATTGACAAAAATTAAAGACAAAGAAAAATTATTAAAAGCAACAAGGGAAAAATGACAAATAACATACAAAGGAACTCCCATAAGGTTAACAGCTGATTTCTCAGCAGAAACTCTACAAGCCAGAAGGGAGTGGCACAATATATTTAAAGTGATGACCTACAACCAAAATTACACTACCCAGCAAATATCTCATTCAGATTCAATGGAGAAATCAAAAGCTTTACAGACAAGCAAAAGCTAAGAGAATTCAGCACCACTAAACCAGCTCTACAACAAATACTAAAGGAATTCTCTAGTGGGAAACACAAGAGAAGAAAAGGACCTACAAAAACAAACCCAAAACAATTAAGAAAATGGTAATAGGAACAAACATATCGATAATTACCTTAAATGTGAATGGATTAAATGCTCCAACCAAAAGACACAAGCTTACTGAATGGATACAAAAACAAAACCCATATATATGCTGTCTACAAGAGACCCACTTCAGATCTAGGGACACATACAGATTGAAAGTGAGGGGATGGAAAAAGATATTCCATGCAAATGGAAATCAAAAGAAAGCTGGAGTATCAATACTCATATCAGATAAAATAGACTTTAAAATAAAGTATGTTACAAGGTACAAGGAAGGACACTACATAATGATCAAGGGATCAGTCCAGGAAGAATATATAACAATTATAAATATATATGCACCGAAAATAGGAGCACCTCAATACATAAGGCAAATGCTAAGAGCTATAAAAGAGGAAATCGACAGTAACACAATAATAGTGGGGGACTTTAACACCTGACTTACACCAATGGACAGATCATCCAAACAGAAAATTAACAAGGAAGCACAAGCTTTAAATAACACAATTGACCAGATAGATTTAATTGATATTTACAGGACATTCCATCCAAAAAGAGCAGATTACACTTTCTTCTCAAGTGCACATGGAACATTCTTCAGGATAGATCATATCTTGGGTCACAAATCAAGTCTCGGTAAATTTAAGAAAATTGGAATCATATCAAGCATCTTTTCCGACCACAACTCTATGAGATTAGAAATCAGTTACAGGGAAAAAAAACGTAAAAATAGAAACACATGGAGACTAGACAATACATTACTCAGTAACCAAGAGATCACTGAAGAAATCAAAGAGGAAATCCAAAAATACCTGGAGACAAATGACAACGAAAACGCGATGATCTAAAACCTATGGGAGGCAGAAAATAGCAGTTCTAAGAGAAAAGATTATAGCGATACAATCCTACCTCAAGAAACAAGAAAAATCTCAAATAAACAATAAAACCTTACACGTAGAGGAACCAGAGAAATAAGAATAAACAAAACCCAAAGTGAGTAGAAGGAAAGAAATCATAAAGAACAGAGCAGAAATAAATGAAATAGAAACAAAGAAAACAATAGCAAATATCAATAAAACTAAAAGCTGTTTCTTTAAAAAAATTTATTTTATTTATTTACTTTTGGCTACGTTGGGTCTTCGTTGCTGCTCGTGGTCTTTCTCTAGTTGTGGCGAACAGGGGCTACTCTTCATTGCAGTGCGAGGGCTTCTCATTGTGGTGGCTTCTCTTGTTGTGGAGCATGGGCTCTAGGCGTGTGGGCTTCAGTAGTTGCAGGGCATGGACTCGGTAGTTGTGGCTTTTGGGCTCTAGTGCACAGGCTCAGTAGTTGTGGCACACGGGCTTAGTTGCTCCATGGCATGTGTGATCTTCCCGGACCAGGGCTTGAACCTGTGTCCCCTGCATTGGCAGGCGGATTCTTAACCACTGCACCACTAAGGAAGTCCTAAAAGCTGTTTTTTTAAGAAGATAAACAAAATTGATAAACCTTTAGCCAGAGTCATCAAGAAAAAGAGGGAGAGGACTCAAATCAATAAAATCAGAAATGAAAAAGGAGACGTTACAACGGACACCGCAGAAACACAAAGCATCATAAGAGACTACCACAAGCAACTCTATGCCAATAAAATGGACAACCTGGAAGAAATGGACACATTCTTAGAAAGGTATAATCTTCCAAGACTGAACCAGGAAGAAATAGAAAATATGAACAGACCAAATACGAGTAATGAAATTGAAAGTGTGATGAAAAATCTTCCAACAAACAAAAGTCCAGGACCCGATGGCTTCACTGGTGAATTCAATCAAACATTTAGAGCAAAGCTAACATCCATCCTTCTCAAACTCTTCCAAAAAATTGCAGAGGAAGGAACACTCCCAAACTCATTATATGACGCCACCATCACCCTGATACCAAAACCAGACAAAGATACTACAAAAAAAGAAAATTACAGACCAATATCACTGATGAATATAGATGCAAAAATCCTCAACAAAATACTAGCAAACAGAATCCAACAACACATTAAAAGGATCATACACCACGATCAGGTGGGATTTATCCCAGGGATGCAAGGATTCTTCAATATGCGCAAATCAATCAATGTGATACACTATATTAACAAATTGAAGAATAAAAACCATATGATCATCTCAATAGATGCAGAAAACGCTTTTGACAAAGTTCAACACCAGTTTATGATAAAAACTCTCCAGAAAGTGGGCATAGAGGGAACCTACCTCAACATAATAAAGGCCATACATGACAAACCCACAGCAAACATCATTCTCAATGGTGAAAAACTGAAAGCATTTCCTCTAAGAACAGGAAGAAGACAAGGATGTCCACTCTCGCCACTATTATTCAACATAGTTTTGGAAGTCCTAGCCATGGCAGTCAGAGAATAAGAAGAAATAAATGGAATCCAAATTGGAAAAGCAGTAAATCTGTCACTGTTTGCAGATGACATGATACTATGCATAGATAATGCTAAAGATGCCACCAGAGAACTACTAGAGCTAATCAGTGAATTTGGTCAAGTTGCAGGATACAAAATTAATGCACAGAAGTCTCTTGCATTCTATACACTAACAACAAAAGGTCAGAAAGTGAAATTAAGGAAACAACCCCATTCACCATTTCAACAAAAAGAAGAAAATACCTAGGAATAAACCTACCTAAGAAGGTAAAAGACTTGTACTCAGAAAACTATAAGACACTGATGAAAGAAATCAAAGATGACACAAACAGATGGAGAGATATACCATGTTCTTAGACTGGAAGAATCAATATTGTCAAAATGACTATACTACCCAAAGTAATCTACAGATTCAATGCAATCCCTATCAAATTACCAGTGGCATTTTTTTACAGAACTAGAACAAAATATCTTAAAATTTGTATGGAAACACAAAAGACCCTGAATAGCCAAAGCAATCTTGAGGGAAAAAAATGGAGCTGGAGGAATCAGACTCCCTGATTTCAGACTATACTACAAAGATACAGTAATCAAGACAATATGGTAGTGGCACAAAAACAGAAATATAGAGCAATGTAACAAGATAGAAAGTGCAGAGATAAACCCATGCACCTATAGTCAACTAATCTATGACAAAGGAGGCAAGGCTATACAATGGAGAAAAGACAGTCTCTTCAATAAGTGGTGCTGGGAAAACTGGACAGCTACATGTAGAAGAAGGAAATTAGAACACCTCCTAACACCATACACAAAAATGAACTCAAAATGGATTAAAGACCTAAATATAAGACTGGACAGTATAAAACTCTTAGAGGAAAACGTAGGTAGAACATTCTTTGACATAAATCACAGCAAGATCTTTTTTGACCCACCTCCCAGAATAACGGAAATTTTAAAAAAAAGAAACAAATGGTACCTAATGAAACTTAAGAGCTTTTGCACAGCAAAGGAAACTATAAACAAGATGAAAAGACAATCCTCAGAATGCGAGAAAATATTTGCAAATGAATCAACGGACAAAGGATTAATCTCCAAAATATATAAACAGCTCATGCAGCTCAATATTAGAAAAACAAACAAGCCAATCAAAAAATGGGCAGAAGACCTAAATAGACATTTCTCCAAAGGAGGCATACAGATGTCCAAGAGGCACATGAAAAACTGCTCAACATCACTAATTATTAGAGAAATGCAAATCAAAACTACAATGAGGTGTCACCTCACACCGGTTAGAATGGGCAGCATCAGAAAATCTACAAACAACAAATGCCAGAGAGGGTGTGGAGAAAAGGGAACACTCTTGCACTGTTGGTGGGAATGTAAATTGATACAGCCACTATGGAAAACAGTATGGAGGTTCCTTAAGAAACTGAAAATAGAATTACATATGACCCAGCAATCCCACTACTGGGCATATACCCAGTGAAAAGCATAATTGAAAAAGACACTTGCACCCCAATGTTCATTGTAACACTATTTACAATAGCCAGGTCATAGAATCAACCTCAATGCCCATCGACAGATGAATGGATAAAGCTGATGTGGTACATATATACAATGGAATATTACTTAGCCATAAAAAGGAACGAAATTGGGTTATTTGTAGAGATGTGGATGGACCTAGAGACTGTCATACAGAGTGAAGTAACCAGAAAGAGAAAAACGAATATTGTATATTAATGCATATATTTGGAATCTAGAAAAATGGTACAGATGAACCAGTTTGCAAGGCAGAAATAGAGACAGAGATGCAGAGCACAAATGTATGGACACCAAAGGAAGAAAGCTGGGGGTGTGTTGTTGGTGGGATGAATTCGGAGATTGGGATAGACATATATACACTAATACGTATAAAATAGGTAACTAATAAGAAGCTGCTGTATAAAAAAATAAAATAAGATTCAAATTAAAAAAATAAAATAGTTACTCTTAAGCATTTTATTATATTTGCAAGTAGCTATTGAAGTAAAAAAAAAAAAAAGCCAGAGAAGGTCTGGTCGGTGGAGTGTGGAGCTTAGGCATGGGTGGGGTTTACGTGGGGGGCGGAGCCTATGTTTAATACCCACATTGCCCGAAAAGGCGGCCCTGGAGGGGGTAGGAGGTGGGGCTTAGTCTCAGTTCAGCAAGAGGGGCCCAGGAGTGCCTCTGGCCTTGGAAGGCAGAGGACCAGTCCCGGGAGCCCAGCAGGCTTCTGGGGGCCCAATTGGGCAGGGGAAATGTTAGCTGGGCTCTCCCCTGTCCGTCTGAGGGTCCCAGGCCCCTGCGGGTCCCTCCAGGCATGGGAACCCCTCCCCTCTTCCAGTCACCACTCAGGGGCACAAGTCTTGTCTGGTCTTCACTTCTCCTCCCCCTCACTCCCCGCAACGTTCTACTCTGTCACTCGGGGGTTCCTCCCATCTCCCTGGGTGTTGTGGTGCCCCACCAGCATCTGGCAGGTGCCCTAGTTGTGGGGATATGCAAACTCCACGTCTTCCCACACCACCATCTTGACCCCAGGGGTTCTTAAGTAGCCTTCACATGAACACTGCTTTGAGGCAGGTACAGCCCTCATTTCATAGACAATGAGCTGCAGGCTCTGAGATAACCTCCCAGCCTGTAAGGACTGGATTCAAAACCAGGCTCATCTGAATTCACAGCTGGGACCTCTTCACACCTACCTCCTGACTCACCAACTAGGTATGATGACTGTAGGAGGTGTTGTGAATTTATTATCTTTCTCGTAGGTTCATGATCTTTCTGAACTCAGTTTATATCCTCAATTCCTACATCTTTCATTTTTGGAAATGTTCTTTCCCACCTTTCTGCAATCTCAACAGTGACAAAAATTTCCTCTTATTTCTACATTTCATCAGAGATTCTAAAACATTCTAAAAGAAGAAATAAAACATACGTTCTTTACTATTGTTCTTTTAGGGGTTAAAATATGTTCAACTAATTTGGAGGCAAAGTGCAAAATCTTCATATCTATATCTATCTATCTATCATCTGTCTATTGTCTATCTATCTATCTATCTATCTATCTATCTATCTATCTATCTATCTATCTATCTATGTATCTATCATCTAACATCTATCATCTCTCTATCATCTATCTATCATCTCTCTTATCTATCATCTATGTATCTATTATCTATCTATCTATCTGTCATCTATCTGTCATCTATCATCTATGTATCTATGTATTTATCTATCTATCTATCTATCTATCTATCATGTATCTGTCATCTATTATCTATCTATCTATCATCTATCTATTTATCTCTCATCTATCTATCATCTATCATCTATCTATCTGTCATCTATCTATCATCTATGTATCTATCCATCTGTCTATCTACCCATCTATCTATCATCTGTCTATCTATTCTCTATCTATCTATCATCTCTCTTATCTATCATCTATCTATGTACCTATTATCTATCTATCTATCTGTCATCTATCATCTATGTATCTATGTATCTATGTATTTATGTATCTATCTATTTATCTATCATCTATTATCTATCATCATCTATCTATCTATCTATCTATCTATCTATCTATCTATCTATCTATCTATCTATCTATCTATCATCTATCTATCTATCTCAGTTTGTAGTGAGAATGCTCAGAATGCTTCCATATGCTAGTGGAGGTAGATGGGATGCTCTCAGGCTTTGCAGGTTGACCCCGCCCAATTCTGGGTTCACTCTGAGGCTCTGACAGGGTTGAGCAGAGCACACACTATGCCCCACCCCTTTTATAATTTCTTCTGACAGAGAATTGAGTTAATCACGTGGCTTAGTTCCTCCATATTATCTTCTTGGTCTGTGCAAGGCCCCTCTCTTGAATGTATGAAGGTCTGTATGTCTTTTCATTGTTATACTCCATTCTCTTTTCTCTCTCACATTCCAGTGTACCTCTTTTTTTGTTTGCATGCTTGCAAAATATGTATTGTTTTGTGTGCATGCATTTTAAATTTATAAATGGGTATGATTATAAATGTCATTTTCCCCTTTATGCCAGCACTATGTTTTTAAGATCTATGCTCACGGCTCTACGTGTGGTTCTGGCCTTCTACCTGCTGTGCTGGCTCCCTGCTGTGCAGCACCCCACTCGGCCTCTGTCCTCTCTCCAGCTCTCTGCAATGCAACCAAGGCTGTGGTGAACAGTCCCGCCTGGAACTGTTTATACTCTGGCCAGGAATTTCTGGGCCACAAGGTGTGTAGATACTCAACATGACTGAATTCTGAGGACCTGCTCTCCAAATGGCAACAGTGTTCAATTTCCCACCAGCATCTCATGAGGACCCCAAGCTTGCTCCATGAGTGCCTTAAAAGAACATCTATTCTCTATTTGAGAACACATTTTTTGGGGGGTGTTGAGTGGGAGGGTTTGGAATCCTACATGTACATAAGAGCTCACACATTAATTGTATTGTTCATAGCCCTGATATCTCTGCTCACTTTTTGTTCTCTTGATATATCTGTTTCTGAGGTTTTGGTAAAATCTTAGCTACAATTATTAATTTGTTTGTTTTCCCCTGCAGTTCAGTCATTTGTTGCTTGATGTATTTTGAGACTGATTGTTTAGGTCACAAGTGTTGATGATGAGTGTGTGCTCTTGGCTTATTGTTCCCTTTACATCATTCTTAGTCCTTTATTTTTGGCCTTTAATTTCACTTTTCAAGGTATTATGGTTGATAACCTAGCTTTCTTTCAGTCCGGATTTGTTTAGTATATCTTATTTCATCCTCTCATATTCAAACATTTATGTCTTTCTGTTTTAAATGTGTTTATTGTAAATAGCAAATTGTTCAGTCTTTAAAAAAATGCAGGCCGAGAGTCTGTGTCTTTCAGTGGTGAATTTAATAGTTAAATTTTTTTGGTCAATTACTGTCATATTATGACTAATTTCTACCTTCTGCTTATTTTTTTGTGCTTGTTATTTTTTTTTTGGAAGGGGAGACTTTCTATAATATTTTACTCCTTTTTTGCTTTCCATTGAAAAGAGAATTTTCCTCTGGTTTAAAATTTATAATTCTGATTTTGTTCTCATGGTGGTTGCCCTTATCACCCATGTTTATCCCTCGCTGTGAACCTTGTAAACGGACGAATTTTTGTACAAGCTAAGTACTCTAATAGGCTCTCGTGTCTCTTCCCCCACCCACCCTGCCACCATCATTTGATATTCCAGTTCTAGGTCTATTTCTTCTGTTTTTCCCCTTCGGTCCTAATAAACAATAAACATATTTTATCACCTTACACTTCTTGTGTCCTTTGCAGCATTTCCTGGTTTCATTTTTCTCCTTATTTGGATGCTTCCACTCAGAGTGTTTTCAGTACAGGCTTCTGTGGGTAAATCTTATGCTTGAGAACACTTTTGTTATTCTCTCAGATGCCTCCTGTATGTAGAGTGGCATCCATGTAGCATCGCTGGATTGAATATTTTGGCCCTAGTCTTGGAGTCTCTGGTTAGGAAGCCTACATTAGTTCCTTCTCACCAAACGTGTCAGTGGTGTGCTGGGGAGCTGGCCATCCGGGAAAACAAAGCTCAGATTTGTAATTTCTGGGGTGTAAATACTCCCACCCTCTCCGATTTCCAGCTACCAAGGTGATGTCACTAAGTGTGGCACCGGAGGGATATGCTCACTTGAGTAACCAGCTTTCAGGAGCTGGTTGGAGCTGTCTCCCCTCTCCACTGCTGACATGGAATTGAAGGGCTGGAGGAGAAGAACTACTTTGGTAGCCTCTAGACGTCATACATTTCGTAAATCAAATTCTTTTATCCCATCTATTTCCGCCTTGCTTGGTATCCTGGGCCAACTCAACTTGCTTTATAGGTGAGGATATTGAAATACTTAGAACAGCTGAATGGATTTGTTAAAGGTCGATAATCAGAATGGCATGCATGTGGAGGGTTTCCTGCTCTTAATAAAACCAGATTATAACACTTTGGTGGAAAATGCATGAAAAGTGGTATTTTAATTGTCCTATGTCATCACTTAGAGGTTCTGGGGCAGCTGAGTGAGCTGTGAGCATAAACAGCTTTCTGGTGAAATTCTCGGATGCTTGATCCTCAGACAGCCATATCTCACTGGTCATAAAAATAGAGCCTGAGACCTTCTTGGCCTCAAGGTGTGATCACAAACTCAGAGGTAGCCTCTGGAGTGTGACTTGTTCCCATTTCCTATGTGGGGCATTTGTTTCCAGTGAGAAGTGTTCTGTTTTTCTGGAGAAGCCATAATTAGCTAGATATAATCTGGAAGAGAAATAGGCAGCCAAGTATTCTTGGGCTGATGGAAGAGGGCTGGGATCTCAGGGCTGACAGAGGAAAGAAAATATAAACATAGACATCAGCTTTTGCTAAATGATGGATTTATAGATTGTCCGCTCCCCCTTGTTTCCTTCCCTCATCTCCCACCTTATGTCCTCACCCCACAATGCTAACCTGGAAGGGTGCAGGGGGTGGGCACTGAGGCACTATAAGTGGTTCATCCCTGTCTTTTGGGGGAGGGATGGGAAGGCTGAGCCATGTGGCTTCCCACAAAGGGACACTGTGTTTTAGGAGCTCAATGCTATAACCAGAGCAACTAAATAACAAGAGTTACTGGCCATTCAAGAAGGGCTGGATTAGTAATTTTAGGGTGCAAGACTATCCCCTAAGAAATGAGATGGGTTGCAACAACTTGCACTTCAACTGAAACAGAAAACAATGACCATGGTCATTTCTGTATAATTCCCTTTGTAAGCAAATCAAACCTTCTTCTGATAACTTTCAACCCACCCTCCTCTCTCTTTTTTTTTTTTTTGGAAGAGGTATCTTTTATTGTTTTGGACTTTGTGTAATACAGTCATTACAGTGAATACATAGCTGTTTCTTTTTCAGTGTTAAGACAGAATGGGTGGCAAGTGATTCTGTGGAAAGAGGTAAGAATGCATTTTATCTATTCATCTTCATCTCTTTTCAAACACATCCTTGACCATGGAAAACCCCTCAAATGAGCACGGTGTGGACAATGTAGGTGAGCCCCATTTTAAGAAAACCCTGACACCAACTTGCAACCTTAAACATTTAATGAGAGTATGCTTATGAATATTACAAAAGGAAACACATTTGTTTAAAATATGATTTAAATGTTGAAAAAGATCAGTTTTCATCTGATGACATTTCTAGTAATATTTGTTACGTAAAGGAAGGCATGTTGGCATTTCCAGTGAACTTAGGTTCCTAATCCCAAGTCTGGAGAACATCTAATGACTCAAGAATAAATCTCCATACAACGTTAAAATTGTCCTGCCTCTTCTCCAGATAGCCCTTTCATCTTTTACTTAAAGTAATTATTTATCGGTCATGCTGATTTTGTCAGTTTATAGGAAAGAGAAGAATCAATACTTCTGAGGTGGAAAGGACTGTAGGGCCCCTCCTTGTCATGAAACCAACAAGAAATTGAGGCTGAGAGGGGGGATGGACCCACCCAAGTGGTTGGAGTTCACTCATGGCAGAGCTGGGGGCAGACCTGCCCTTTTGCCTTGTAGACTGATTTCCTGACACTACGTCACTGCATTAAATGACTGAGTTGGCTAACAGTGCCACCCATCTCTGTCCCCTTCCTGGTGAGTTCTCTTTAGGGGTGTGGCTTATTTTGCAAAAGAGAGAAAATTCCCCACAAAGGGAGCTCTTATGGAGTGAGCTATAGGTATAAGGTCTAAATTAACCATGTTTTTGATAAGTATTGTGCATCTTAGAACAGAGAACTTCCTGAATAGGGACTGCACGCTTATTTCCCTGTTCTTGGGAATAACTGGGGTATAGGCTTGCTTGGGGGCAGAATCACAGAACAATCAGAAGGAGAATTTAAGTGGCCTTCAGCCTGGGGACCTGGACAGCCTGCTGAAGGCTGAATTTACAGTGACATGTTTTGGAAAGGGCAACTTAGGACACATCGTAGGCCTGGTACTTTGTGATGGTCGATGCTCTTCTGTTTTTCTCCTGGGACAGGTAGTAGATTCGATTGGCCTCTGGGTAGGTGACTTTGCTGAGTGGGAGCTTGTAGATGGCCGGGTTATTGGTCGTCAGGAGCAGGAAGGTGAGTGCCGAGAGGCAGAAGGGCCAGGTGCAGGGCGGTAATCCAAACTGGGGGGAGGGGGATCACAAGAGAAGCCTTGGTTACATCAGATGCCTGTGCTTGTCTCATCAGCCCTTCACAATCACCTAGGGTCCTGGGTGGAGGAGGGGAGGCTTTGTGGGCACTGAGCAGAATAATACTTAATTCATGACCAACATAAATCAAATCATGCCATTGGGGTCAGTCTGCATTGTAACAGGGAACACATATTCTTCAAAATGCAGCCATTGGAACCCTCTTATAATATGCCTTTATATAGAAGCCATATTTTGTCTTGGGTGTCTGGCCAGGCTCTACCTCTCACTCTAGGACTTGTGGCCATTCCCCACCTTCTCCCAAAGCCCCTGTTGAAGGAACAGCATTGGCAGCCATTTTTTGTTCAAAACCTTTTTCTCTTTGGTCACATCTGCTTGCACTAGAGATAAGCACCTGACCCAAATGCAGCTTCCCATAGGCAGGCTACCTGGTAATAGAATCCCTGTCTTGAGAATTTGAGCTAAGAGATACAGAGACTGTGTCCAAAGACTCGATCTGAAAAAACTAGAGAGCCAACCAGTGCTGGGTGGATATTTGGGGGCCTCTGTGCAGCAGAAGAAACCCATCCCAGAGAGACACAGAAACAGAACAGACATATGGAAAGAGGCAGAGATGTCACATCCTAGCCCCAGGGAGCTGGAGATCAGGAGTAGCTACCTCTCTCCTCAAGGGCTCTCCCATTCCCAACAGCCTTTCTCATGATATTCCCCTGTTTTTTATTCCTTAAGATGCCCTGAGGCTTTTAAATACCCCTCCCCACTCTTCATTTGAGGTAACCTGGATAGCTTGTTAGCAAAGAGCCTACAAATTCAACTATGAAGCAGATCAAATCAATGCCCCTTCTCCCCCAAACATCCTTTATCATAAGCAGTAAAAGACTCAGGGAGTACCATTGAAGGAGTGATGCCAGTTGGTGTGTGTTCAAAGATGGCCCTGTTGGGTGGGACTTAAGGAGGAGCAATGACAGCCTGGTACCAGAACTGTAGCCTTAAGGAACACCCATGACTGAAGAATTCCACTCCGTGAGTCTTACCAAAGCCCTGCTAAGACTGCATAGGGTGTTTTGGAAAGCATCTCCTTCAAGTCCTACAGTGGGAAGGATGTGGGCTGGGAATTCCACAGACCCAAATCCAAATCTCAGCTCTGGTTACCTTGTTGGAGCCATTTCCTCTTTCTGACAACTATTTCCTCAACAGCAAAATAAGGATAAAGATATCTACTCAGAGTTGGTGCCTAGTGCATACTAAGTGCTCAGTAAATGGTCCTCAGTTTGTGGTCATTGTTGTCAAGCAGAGGGCAGTACTGTTGAAGATAACGGGGCTGCACATGCAGGAGCCAATTAGAAAGCAAAATTGTGCGGCTCCTAAGTGCCCTCTTCTGTGGAGGCTTGAACGGTCTCATAAATGTCATTCAACATTTTTATATCCTGTTCCTCAAGGAGACTGGAAATTCCTTCAGAGTGAATTAATAGCCTGCACTTTTTTTGTATCCCTGAGAGTGGGCAGTACAGTGTCTTCAACATAGTAGGCACACAGAAAATAAACATGATTTTGTTTTGAAAAATGTCTAGGTAGAGTGATATAACCTGTAACTTCTCTACACAAGATGAAGGGGCCAGTTACCCTGTAAATTCCTATGATCAGGAACCAAAGTGTCCCATCTGCATCCCTTCTAGTACCTTGTCTAAGGAAGACACATGACACGTATTTACTGGATGGATAGTTGGGTGAAAGGATGGGGGCAAGAAGAGGTGGGAAAGCCTGGGGCAGACAGGAGCCTCAGAGGCCAGGCTCCATCCTGTTTCTGATGGTCGGCTATCTAGCCCCAGCTCTAATGTATCCCATGGTGGGGACTCACTACCTTAGGGTTTCATTCATTCCGCATTTCTTGAGCACCTACTATGAGCTGGGCACTATAATAGGTACTAGAGATAAAGATAAGAATACAACCAGGCCCCTGTTCAGAAGGAGCACAAAGACTGAAGATGGAAGAGGACTGGTGTGTACTAGACTTGTCACAATGTTGTCAAGTGTCATAGCAGATACATACACAAAATGTGATGGGGCCCAGAAGAGGGAATTAGTCCACTGGGGGACAAAGGGTGGTATTAGGGAAGTCCAATTCTATTGCTTAAAAATTTCTTTCCTATGCTCTGTCCAAACCACCCAATTCCACTGAAGATGAAGGAGGGATTTAAACAGGGGTTAGTGGAATGCCCATCTCCACCTTCACCTGCAGGACCACCGGGACTTTTCCTGGTTGCCTATGTGAGCTGTGCCTTGAACCTTTATGGAGGGGGAGGCATCGACTGTAGGCTGAGCCCTGTGTGCTCTGTGATGGGGCCAGTGTCCCTCCTGTGTGTGTTGGGGGCTGGGCTGGCCATGTGGCTCCCCCGACCTCACACACCACCTGCATTGGGGCTCAGACAAAAAAGGGTTCTCAGACTGCTGCACAGGCCCTCAGCCGCCAGCTCTGGCTTCTCTCGGGCTTGGCTCCTTGTCCTCCTGGAAGCCTTGCCTCGTGACTCCTGACTCCCTGGTAGTTGCTATGGGGTGAACAAAGATGTACACTGGCCCACAAGCTACTTGGTAGATGATCTAGAAACATAGGAATAAAATTAAATATGAAGATTTAAAACTAGTTGTAGAGGAGTTTGATTTACAAGAAATTTACAAGAAATGAGTCTGATTTACAAGATAATGCTCTTCAGACTGTCCTTCTATATGGAGCCCCACTGGCCCACTGGTCCACAGGATCTGATTGACCAGTGTTGACATTAACAGTTTTGAGGCGCAGCTCTTTCTGTCTGCGGCTGTGGAGGAGGGAAGCGTGATTTGAAACATGAGGGATGGATTGGGAAGGGGTTCTGGAGGAGGGGTTTGGGGAGCTGAGAGAATACGGGGAAGGGTGCAATGCACATTCCTAGCCCATGTTGACTCACCACAGATAATACGTTAGCCAGGGCAGCACCCAGATAGGCTGCAAACAGAGCTGCAAAAGAACCAAGAAATAGTCAGGTGACTAAGAGTCCCTCGAGTTTACATATTCTCTCCCCATACATTTTATGCCACAAATGCTATCTCTCAGGTTAAAAAAAATCGAGTTATGTTTCCATTGCTTGGCAGCTTTGAAAAGTGTTAAATTCCATGCAAATTCCGGCACAACTAAGACAGCAGATGAACTTTGTTAAAAAGGACCAGAATTTAGCTGTTACAGTTCTCCTGGGTCCTACCACCTTGCATTCTAGCAAAGGAACATTTAGGAGCATAAACCGTAAATGAACATTTTACTATACAGCCAAGGCACGTGAATCCCAGAACTCCCTGCTGTGATATTTCATCACAAGTTATTAACGTAATATGGGTTTCCAGGGAGGAACAGCATTCTTTAAGCTTGAGGAAGACCAAATACACCTACTGCCTCATCTTCTGGGCTTTGTGTGTGGAGGGTACCACTAGGCTGGCCACTGGGAAGACCCAAGTGCTGGTGAGAGGTGAGGTTCCGTGAAAACGGGCCACAGTAATTGGGCTTTGCTTCTGAACTCTCACTTTCTCCACTAAAAGCATCCCAATGGTCCCTAGGATATTAACAACAGCAAAGCTTTATCAGAGAGTTACTGAGTGCCCTGACCACACTCTTCAGCATTCCTATAAGCATTATTTGAAGGTTAATGTTTGGGCGCGTAAGGTTAGCTGCTGTATCTGATGTAAACTGCCCAATTCCACATATAAAGATTAATTTGCATAAGACTTGCTCTGTCGGTAAGTTCCAATCACCAGCACGGAAAGCAGCAATCACAGTAGACAGCCCACGGGCAACAACCGAACAACCTCCATCTGAAAACTCTGTCTCCATGTGGCTGAACACTTTGTGTTCAGTGAAAATAGTTTTCAATGCACTAATCACTAAATGACCATTCAAAACAGTTTAAAATAAAAACCCTTTTATAAAGCAAACACATCCTCCCATTTTTCTTTGGAGGACCAGCAGAATTTCCGCAGGGCGGTTTCCCTGTGGGCATAGACACCGGCATCATCTGAGGTGGAAAGGGAATCCCGCTGGCAGTACCCACCGCAGGCGACGGCGAGGAGGTGAGTCTGCCAGGTGATGACGTAGAACATGCCTCCTATGGCGATGCAGGCCAGCGTGCTGTTGAAGCCACACAGCCCGAAGTAGATGGAGTCAAAGGGTGTCGCAAGAGTGAGGGCTGGGGGAGAAGACAGGCTGAGTGCTGTGTGGGTCGCGTGGGCCCGCCCACCTGCCCCAAAGCCCTCCACAGTCCTCAACCCAGACCAGTTATAGACACCAAAGTATGTATAAAAAGGACTTCTGACTATTCAGTGAAAAAACATCTAAAGGAAACAAATGGTCTTAGTCACATGCATATCAGTGGTTAAGCTGGTATGGGTACAAGAGACCCTCCTGAGTAATGATCTGAAGTCTGAGTGAGCAGTCCAGAGCAGGCCCCTTCCCTGCCAGAAAAAGGCGGGTTAATGGAACCTTAATGTTCTCTAATGGAGGACAAATGCTTCTTATCGTGATTAGAGTTAGGACTTAAAATATAAACATGCCTGGAAGCAACTCCTCCCCAGCTTTTAATTTATACTGAGGTGGAAATGACTAACACCAGAGCCTTTCCTGAGGACAGCTTTTGCTCAGGGGAGCAGGAGGGCACCGGCACCCAAATAGAAAGACGGGTGTAATGGAAGGAGGGAGAGTTTATAGGAATAAGCCGGTGGAGCACTGAAGGCGCATGGCACCATTTTCTTTGGAGCAGGCCCCAGATACAACATCCTTATGGCCCATTAATAAGGGGCTCATTAATTAATAATGACACTAACCTGCTAACATCCCCATGGCGGATCCGATTGCAGCATGCAAGCAAATAAGAGGTGACGATATGAACAAAGCTATGAGGAAAATGCCTCCAGTCCAGGGGTTATCGCAGCCGTACACTTGGCCGATTCCAACAGGGATGGCTCTCAAAAGCTGCAGGTCCAGCAAGAGCACATGCAATTATGGAGGCAAAAGAGACAACTTGAAGCTGGGCTGGAAAAGATTTGGGGCCAAACCCTCCACACTAATATTTTGCAATAGTTTTCCAAGATATTTTCAAATAGGTTCACTCTAAAAGGAACACAAGATTTATTGTTTTAATCTTAAGTTCTTAGAACAGTAAGGGGTTAAAATATCATTTCCTTTATTTAGAAACATGAGTGTAAGGCACTAAACTCTCAGTGAAGAGAAACTGAATACTTCAAATGAGGGTGTTATTCATTAGAAATGTATAGATGTCTGACCAAAGTTGGGGTTGAAAAACTCTTGTAACATTTTTTTTTTAAGCTAAAAACACGACTAGAAGGTTAAATATTAGATGGAAAAACGGTCCTTTTTGTTTCCAAGAACAGCATGTCTGGGCTGTGGTCACATTTGTGCAGTCGTCTGGGCGAGCATCTGGACTTGTATCCACAGAGCAGCCCCTGGGCAGGTGGTATCCTGGCATCTGCGGGTTTTATTGATAAACCTGTCACGTGGCTGATGGAGGAGCAGCCTGACGTGTTAGGCCGCTGTGTGTCTCAGGTAGCGGACCTGTGTGTGAATGAGAAAGGAAGGCCAGGGTCCAATGTTGGGTGGGCACTTGCACACGTACTCTGGAGTTTGGGAAAAGGACCCAGGGCACATGGGCTTCCCCAGCGACTGAGATTGGCAGTTCTTCCCTCAGCCCAAGTCGTCTGAGGACTCCTCCTGGGGTGCAGGGGAGGGAGGTCCTATAGCTCCAGGGCCCTCGCCCCACACGAGAGTGTGCAGGGACAGGCCTGCAGGGTAGTCTAGTGGGCAACCCTCTGGGCTCTGTCCCCCGTTATCCCAGGACAGAGAACAGGACTGGGCTCCGGCATCGCCATGGGGGATGGCGGGACAGGCAGAGGGTTTTGTGCAGAGGCAGTGGTGCTGGGTCCTCTGGTCCCCAGCCAGTTGCACCCTCCAGCAGGCTCTCCCCTCGCCAAAGAGCAGAGGAGCTTGTGGGGCCTCAAAATTATTGGGAGGTTTAGACCTTCTCTCTGACATCTACCACTTGTTTCCCCAAAACTCAAGGCTCTAGTTATAATTGTCAAAATGATAAAACATACTCACTGTTACCATAATCCATTCAAAATTGGCCAGAAAGGTATTTCTTAAAGAATAACCACCAAACATTGAATTTGTCTTTCCTGGAAATTTGGGGGTTCTAAAGCATTTGTACAGTATTTTCCATTTTTTTCATTTTTACAAAATTCCTAGTTATCTTTTCAATTGAAAATGTGGTTTGGAGGATGCAAAATATCTTAAACTTGTCTTTTCTACCATCATTTCCCCATAGCACGCCAATTAGAGCAATTCTGACTTCAAAAGATACTGACTGGTTGAATATCGTGAAAGGGAAGCCTGAGGGGCTGAACTGCTAACAGCACCTTTTCTCACCTTTGGCCCATGAAGGTACACACACACACACACATACACACACACACACACACACACACATCAACAAGGATGGAGCTAATGTGAATACGTCTCTTCCTAGATAATGCGTCTTGGACAAATGCAGGGCTTTTTCTGCCCCGCCATGCTGCTGTCTCCTTGAACTGTTCAGAGAAACTATGCACCATTATTTCTGACACAAATTCCCTTCAACAAGCCCAGGTAGCTTTGTGGTTAGATGATGAATTGCCAATAACAAAGTTCCGAGTGAGCTCTAGTCTATGAAGTCATTTAGTGTAACAGAGAGTAGGGGGACCTCAGAGAAAATGTGCCCAGTTAGAAAAGAAGGCTGATGGGCATAGTTCTCCAGGCTGACTTAACGCTTTTAGAGTAGCTTCTTATTTAGTTTGGCAGACTTCCAGCGGCCAGCAGTATATACAGAATACTTGCAAAAAGCTTAAAAATCTCTGTTATATAGATATTTCTTAGTGGAGCAACACCTGTGCTTTAAAGTGTGAGGATGCCCCAGACAGCAAGGGGAACCAGCTCCCCAGGCTGGAGCAGAGACTTGTCGAGCCAACAGATGGCAGTGTGTGTGATGTGCACGTCTTCAATGATTCAGAGACATTGAATGAGAAGAAAAATACACAGAGTCGCTTGGATTGAAACTGGAGTAAAGCATCAAAAAGGCTTTAAAAAAAAAAAAGATAAAAGATTCCAAGTCTAGGAGTCAGGAGGCGGGAATTCTAGTCTTGACTTTGCTCCTCACTAATTAACCATGTGACCTCAGGCAGTCTCTTAACCTGGCCTTAGTCTCTCCCCCTGTGCTATGAGAGGACAGTGTGCGGCCAAAAATGGCCTTTTTAGCTCTTAAAAAGAGGAAAGAAAAAGCTGGTGGCTAATGAGATATTGAGGTAGAGTGTCTCGCACTGTATAATTGGTAACAGTTGTTACTCATGGATGTTTCTGACATGCGAAATAAGTAAATACCACTTTAACACTGAGTTTGGACGGACGCTGCCCTTCCACCTTCCACGATACCTACCAAGGGCACTTGGACCTCCGACCAGGTGATATTGGGCATGGAGGAGGAGGGCTGCAGCAGCTTCGTGGGGAAGAAGAGGTTGTAGTGGCCCGTGGCTGCCAGGTACAGGGTCACTGCGATGTTGAAGGGCAGCGTGAAGACCGGGAGGTCCCACTTGCTGAAGATGGTGCCCAGGGCACTGGAGAGGATGGGGCTGAGGGCAGAAGCACAGGAGATGCTGTTCAAGATGCCCCCTGGCCCTGACACTAGACTGAGTGGGTTTAGGGGGCCCCCTGTGCCTTCCCAGGGAAAAGCAGCTGGCTGGCTCCCTCTCCCAGCCTGACTGGCCCTGGGCAGCTCCTCCCCTGGACCTCCTTCCTCTGCCCCTGCACAGCAACAGGGTGGATGCCAGACTCAACTTCAGAAGGAGGGCTTTCAGGGGAGGTCCTAAGGCAGGGAGTCCCAGAGCTTCCCTGAAGAGCCGCATGGCTCCCTCCGCAGGCATGAGGAGAGAGCACCGGCTGCAGAAGGGGCTGGTGGTGAGGGGAACCACATTCATTCAATCATTCAACACATGTTTGTTGAGGAGCTGAGAGCACTCCTGGCCGGGGTGCCCTGTGGTTTCTGCAGGTGAGGGAGGACCTGGAGCCTGGCCGTCTGAGGGCTCTGGGCAGGGCTGGGCCTGCAGCCCACACTGGGAGGTTGTCCCCGTCTGGTCAGGGTGCCCAAGGACAGGGCAGCACTGGGGGAGCAGGAGGGACGAGGAGATTTCCAGACACTGACAGGGCCCCGTAGTATGGCTCTTGACCTCTGTGGGCCTCAGTTCTCTTCCCTGTGCTCTGCCGGGGTAGGACCAGGGGCTCTTAGATCTTACAAAAATGAAGAGTAAATGAGGGTATGTAACGAGATACTGTGTACAGATCACCTAGCACAGTGGTGCTGTTGCTGTATAACGTCAGTAATTCTTTCTAGCGGCTGTTTCTGATGTGCAAGCTAAGGAAATGCTGCTTTAAACTCCAGTTTAGACAGACAGTCACGGAGTTGGGGTAGAAAGGCTGGCAGCCCTTGATCTACACCCACAGCCTCAGAAGCAAACTTACCAAGACACGGACATCACGATGACGGGGAGTAGAAGCCACCAGTAATAGTCGCCTTTGTCCGAGAACACAGCCATCAGCAGCCCCACCAGCACCCCGTTGTAGCCGTGAAGTCCGGCTGCGATGGCGGACCTGAGGGGGAGGGCTGGTGAAGGAGGGGTTCCCCGAGGCCTGACACAGGGCACTGCCTTCTTGATTTTCCTTCTGAGTCAGGCTTTTCTCAGCTGAAGCCTGACCACACACACCTTCAAACCATCAACCCTTCACAGTCCCCTAGACAATGTGTGGTTGTTAAAAGGAACCAGGGAATGGTTGTTTTGAGTTATTAGTGACCTTATTTTGAGGGGTTTCTGAGCCGGGAGCCAGGCGGTGAGGATGGGAGGCTGGTGAACGTCCCCACGGGGAGCTACCTGTGGTCTCAGGCCTGGACCCTGGGTTTCCTGGGACTTACTTGTCCTGACTCAGGCTGAGGGCTGTCAGGGTGGACACCACGGTGCCCAGGCAGCCCGAGATGGCCCACCAGGGGTTCTGGACGAAGAGGCCGAGGACGATGAGGATGCCACTGAGGGGGTTGTTCACAAACATCACCTGGGATGTGCCCCGGAGGACCCAGTCGAGGAACTGGAACACTGGGGATTTGTCTGAAATGGAACCAGTCAAGGAGTCAGTCAAGGCTCAGGTGTTACAGCTCTAGGCGAGGCCCCAGAGGGCGAGGGGGTGAGGGAAGCTGGGCATCCAAGGTGGGTTCAGCTCCCTGCTGTCACCTGCCACAGAGGAGGGTAAACCAAGAACCTGAGGGGGCATCTGACTGCCCAGAAAACCCTTCAGACCCACTGAGAGCTGGCTGTGGTCTTTAGGTTGTCATTCAGGCAGTGGGTACCCTGTGCGACCTGTGCCCCCGTGAGAGTGGCGTGAATTTTCAAGAGGAGGGATCCAGAAAGAAAACTCTTGCAGCCCAGCAGGCATCAAACCCATGGCCTGAGGTCTGGAGGATTGCTAACGGGAACCTATTGGAATCGTAGACACGGATCTCCCATGATCCATCTCTAGGGCAGGCATTTTTCTAGAATGCTGGCTCTAGAATCCCAGTCCTACAATGTGACATTCTTTTTTTAAAAAAAATTTTTATTGGAGTATCGTTGCTTTGCAATGTTGTGTACAATGTGACATTCTGAGGGGATATTTGAAAGCACATGACTGTTATGTTCAGAACTGAGAGCTTGCACACCTACATGTATTGGCACTTACATCCTGAGAGACTGCGTGTCTGTCATAAGAGTGAAACTCCTACCCTACCCTACCCTATCCTACTCTATCCTATCCTATCCTACCCTATCCTATCCTATCCTATCCTATCCATGGAAGTGGGACTCAGTCTCATCTACAGAGATCTGTGCAGCGTGTTTCCTGGGGGGCGACCAGAGGGGACGTTTTTAGGGTTAGGAGCAGGGGCTGCTCTCACGGAACCTTTACCTTTAAGTCCCTCTCCGCACTCCTTCATCTCTCCTGTGATGTACCCGAGGGCTTTGCGGACCCTTTTCCCACTGGCAGCCAGGGAACTCTGAATCCAGGAAGTCTTGGAGATCCCTGTTTCCACCTTTATCTCGGAGCTCTTCTCCATGGTGTCCAGATCCTGTCCAGGGACAAGAGACGGGCAAGAAGCTCCCACATTCTGAGCCTCTCACACTGAGGAGTGACTTGCTTGCTTGGGGACAAGCTAAGATCTTCACTTGGTATTTAGTGAAATTGTTATTTAATCATTTTTGTTTCTGTAGACCAGAATATCTTTTGTTTTGTTTGATCTTTTACCTCATTTAATATGGGCAACAGCCTTGCAGTCAGCCATCTGTATCATCCGTGAATTCAGCTAACTTCAGGTTAGAAATATCCAAAAAAAAATTTCCAGAAAGTTCCATAAGGCAAAACTTGAATTTGCTGTGCACTGGCAACTTTTTACATAGCATTTACATTGTACTTACAACTATTTACATAGCATTTACATTGTATTAGGTATTGTAAGTAATCTAGAGATGATTTAAAGTATTCCAGAGGATGTGCGTAGGTTATATGCAAATACTATGCCATTTTATGTAAAGGATTTGAGCATCCACAGATTTTGGTACCCATCGGGGGTCCTGGAACCAATCCCCCATGACTGCAGTATAACAAGACAATATATTTATCCTCATTCTGTGGATGAGGTCTCAGGCATGGATGAAGAGGTTCTCATTTGTAAAGGTCAAGGTCAAATGATAGAATTTAGATTTACCCACAGATTTTTAGATTCTTTTTTTAAAACAAATATTACTTCTACTGTACCATACTCTTTCCAGAAGAAAGTATCCCCTCCCACCCCAGCATGTCTAGTCTTTAAAATTTAACTGTCCATAAAATTAAACAAGTAAATGCTTTGTTTTGAAAATTGGCACCAGCTTATTTCCTACATGCTTGAATGCTGGATTCAGAGGAAGATGGATAAGAAATAATTAAAATAAAAGAAACATGAAACTTTATAAAGTAAACTGAAAAATAGACATCTTTATCCCACATAATTATGTTTCTGGAAATATGAACTCAAGAAAAGTTTGCCTAAATCAGAGGACGCCTTTTCTGGACCTCAGCTCTCTACCTTGCTGCGGACTCGGTGATGTGGGTGCTGCCCTGGTTCGGGCCACTCTTTACTCACCAGCAACTCGACCGTGGGCTTCCGGTATTGGTGGGGAGAAGGGTCTTTGGTGCGCCTTTCCTGGTGTTCACCTTTTCCAAATACTGGAGTTGGCAGGGAGAACATCATCCGTTAGGACCCCTATCCTGGCACCTTAGCAGCAAATTTCCTGCAAGGCTCAAGTTGGAATACTCAGCACTTTCTACCCCACTGAGGATGCCCCAGCCTCTGCGCCTGGGGCAGGAGGACCCCCTCCTCTGCTACTGCACACACCCAATCGGGTAAGCTCTTCGGGGGGAAAAAATGCACATCTTCATGTAAATTGGACATTTTACAAGAATTTAGGGAATTCAGAGACTCAGCTGACTTTTAGTTAAGAGGCTCTGATCTTGTTCAACTCCCCTATTTTTTAGGTGAGGAAACAAAGCTGTCTGTGAGCCCTGAGCCCAGGGTTCTTTTCCCACATGAACACGAAGATTGGTATTTATGAGGCATTATTGCTCATAAAGCATTAAGCTGCCTGAACCATACGAGGTCTGTGTTCAAATTCTACTACAGCTCTTTCCAGCTGGATGACCTCAGCTGTTTTGGTATTTTTAGGATGTATGTCTTAGAATTTTAAGTATTTTAGCAGCAGCTTCTTGTTGGATTAAGACAAGTGATATCCATGTTGTCACTTGAAACAGATTTTGGCATGTCCTTGTAATTCTAGAAAACTGTTATTAAGTGGCTTTGAATGTATTTTTCATTATTACAAGATAATTTATTTGTAAAGGTGAGTAATTTCAGAAAGGTTTTAAGTATCATGAAAGAAGGCCCTTGGAAGTTTTGCTGTTTATGCTCTGGTGCCCTCTTGTGGTCAAGTGTGAGAATGGCTGTCTGGGCTCAGAATGCCCTGTATCTTCAGACAATTGGCCATTCAGTCTGCATTCGTGAGATTTCAGGGCACCTAAACACTAGAAGAGATACATCAATGGCTCTGTGCTCCCCCATCTGAAGGAGCAGGGACTGCAAATACCAGTGTGGTTGGGAAGTTACACTATGCAAGAGAAACAAATTAAGGAAGTTTGAAAGGAAGCGTAGGAAGCAAAGAGGATGACTTTAGACTCTGAGGCTAGTGTGTTTGATATCCTGATGGATTCTCTGCTTCTGTCCGAAGCGCCAGCTCTTCAGCAGCTTCCGCTAACCCGCCTCCCAGGCTCCTTTGCGTGGGGCTCTCTGCTAGGCCCTCTTTCACCCCAGCCCCCAACCACTATCCTAAGAATATGTTTGCAGGGAGATTGTTAACTTTTTGAGGCAAACTATGCTTTCTTCCTGAGGATGCCCTGGGGCCTCTGTCAAACACAAACTCCTGGGCTAAAGGGGTCCTTGATTTAATTCAGTGCCCTCTCCCCAGTGTATGAGGTTTTTCCAGACCACCCCAGGCCATTTCTCTGGCTGGCTACTTTGGGTATAAAACAAGGAGGCTCAGACAAACTGGGGCAAGAAAGTCATATGCTTCTGGGAAGCATGTGATACGGTAAAAGGACACTAACCCGGAAATCAGTTTTATCCCTGCCATGCCCTCACCAGCTGTGTGACCCTGGGCAAGTCGCCTCCCTTCTCTGGAGGGCAAAGTTAGATTGCCCCTCTGCCCTGGGTCTTCATGACGCTGCTCCCACCATCCATCTGACTGGGGAGACCCCCACTTGACCCCACACCCCTCCCCCGCTGCCAGCTCTTCCCTGTTTGAGACAACATGTCCTCAGCGTCCAAATTCAAGTTTCTGGCTTCCCCGCTTTGGCTGCCTTCTGGACCCTCCTCTTGGCCTTTGGGAGCCCCTCCCCTCCAGGGCTCTCCATCTGTTCCCTTGTGTAGACATCACCACTGTCTAGCATCAGGACCAGCATCAGCATCAGGACCAGCATCAGCATCAAGACCAGCAGCATCAGGATCAGGGGTTGTGACTTGGCAGCACATTAGAATCTCATGGAGAGCTTTTTTTGGGGTCATTTTAAAAGTGCAAGGTTTTATTTATTTTTATTTTATTTTTTGTATTTGGCTGTGCTGCACGGCATATGGGATGGTTCCCTGACCAGGGATCAAACCCAGGCCTCTGCAGTGAACGGGCCGAATCCTAACCATTAGGCCACCAGGAAACTCCCTCATGGAGAGCTTTAAAAGCTCCTTCTGCCACCCAGGCTACTTCCCGGGTGAATTGGATTAGCACTTCTGGGAATGAGATGCAGGTGGTTCCAATGTGCAGTGAAGTTTGCAACCCCCTGGCCTAGACTGACAGAGTCAGCTGCTTGTTGTGGCTCCAGTCTCCCCGACCCTGGGCGTCTAGACCCTGGAACCCGTGGCTGTGGTCAGAGGTCGGGGGTGATGAGACTGAACCTCACCCTTGTGGCTCTCCCCACTGCCTTGTGATGGAGGTGTTGCCATGGTCCCCATTTTAGAGGTGAGCAGATCAAGGACCCGGGAGCGGGGTCTGGGGGGTGGGGGTGGGAAGCGCACACCTTTGCTCCTCCTGCGAATGAATGACCACTCGATGTGGAACACGTTCCTGGGCTTGGGGTGCACAGCCTCCGAGCCCTCATCTGCCTTTGGGCTCGTCGTGGGCGGCTGCCCCCCAGCGCTGCCTGGCCGGGGTCAAAACAAGACAGGTCAGTGCCCCACCCTGGGCCACCCCCCGAGAGGCAAGCAGAGAGTGCAGGGAAATCATGTGCAGAGCCAGAGGAGCAGTGTGGTCTGAGCTGCAGTAGTGATTGCACCAGTATCTGCGGAAAAATCCCTCTTTTCCATTCTTCCCGATGAAACTTCCACTTCCTTTCCTCACAGAAACTGCATCCCAGACACCTGTCAGTGTCAAGATACGGACGGGCCAGCCTGCCTTGTTTCCCCAGTAAGGCACTGCTCTAAGACTTCCTTCCCTCGGCCTCGGACTGGCATGGATGGTGGACCCGAGACGACTGTCCGTTCCCGTCCTTCAGCCGGTGCCCTGGCCTCCGCCTGCGGTAGGGAGTTTGTGTGTGTAGGTCCTCAGTGCTCACTGCACATCAGAATCTCCTGGGTGCTTAAAAAAATGCCTGACCCCTACCCCAGACCACTTTTAAAAATCGGAGTTTTTAATGCCCAGGATGTTTTAGGAGGTGGCCCTAATGTGCAGTTTGGGCTGAGAACTTCTCATCTAGGGTCTTGTTACTCAAAGTGTGGTCCCTGGACCAGCAGCACCAGCCTCCTCTGGGAGCTTGTTAGAAATGCAGAATCTCAGTTTCCACCCAGACTGATGGAATCAGAATCTACAGTTCAACAAGATTCCCCAGGCGATTTCTGTGCACATTGGTTTGCTCTGTGGGGAGCTAAGAAGCTGCAATCAGCTACAAGAAACATTTCTACCCTTGTGGAGAACAGAGTAGCTTATCACTTGGGACAGGGTTTCTCAAATTGGGTCTGAGAATTGACAGTGTCAGGTCACCTGATGGCTTGTTATGATGCGTGCCCCAAACCCTACTACGCCTGGCCCACACTGATTAATTGGAGTTCGTGGTGGTCCCGAGATAGACACTTTTCACACTTTCTGCTTGTGGTTCCAGTGAAGTCTAGAGTTAGATGATCAAGTGGCTGCCTGGAATAGTGGAGAGCTTTCACACTGTTACTACATTTGCACACTTTTATAAGTTAACTCACTTGGGCATTGTTATCACCAAAAGATGGAAAATTGAGGCTCAGATGATTTCTGAAGCATCCTACAAACAGTGAGTCATGTGGCTCTCAGCCCTCAGTCCTTTTCTCTGCATCTTTGCTGCTCAGAGTCTGGTTTGTGGACCAGCTTCACGGACATCCAAGGGAGCTTGTTAGAAACGCAGACTCTCAGGTTCCATCTCAGACCCACTGAATTGGAATAAGTTTTTTTTTTTTTTTTTTTTTAAAACGAGATCTCCAACTGACTTGTGTACACATTAAAGTTTGAAAAAACTGGTCTAGTTCACACTGCTCATGTAGAAACAACTTTAGTAAAGCTGAGAATATAGCAGGACCAACAACTGGAGTATGCGGGACATGTGTGAGCAAGGAAGGTATCCTGTCTATACTCTCAGATTGAAAGGTCACACATGTGACCGTGTCCCTTCCCTCTAGGCTCGGGATGGGAAAAAAGCCCCTGTTGCACTCATCACCCTGCCCGTGGGTCACCATGGAGCCATAACTCCAGAGGCTGGAGAAGCCCCCTTGACCCTGTGCTTAAGACACACGTGAAATGTCAGCGTGCCCTAGGGCACCTCTGCAGATAGGTTCTGTGCAGGGGGGTGAGGACCGAGGGGGTATTATTGCATCATCTGGCAAAGCAGGGCATTCTCCCATAGCCAGTCCACAGCGTACACCTCCCAGGCTGGAAGGGCACCTCTGCCGGCCCAGGGCTTCTCATTCCTCACGTGCCGAGGGTCAGCCACCCCAACCACGCCCTGCGCAGAGCAATATTTTGACTTTAGCATCATAGGTTCAGAATTGCATAGATCTTCAAGATCACAGTCTACTTCCCATGTCCAGAGAGATCACCTCGCCCCACCCAAGTCACATAGTTTGTTAATCATGGCACAGCCAGGAGCTGCACCCAGGTCTCCAGACTCCCAGTTTGCTGCTCTACAGATGGCCGCAGAAGACCTGGCTCCCCTTTCCTGCCCTGGCCATTCACTTTCAGCACTTAGATTGTGCTGCTTGCTCACAGCCCAGGAAAGTGGGGCAGGGTCCACAGTACTACGTGTTCCTAGAATTGATGTCCCAGCCACAGAAACAAAAATGAAGAGTATCTTTCTTTTCCTTGAACACATTTTTTTTTCTTATTTGGGGTGATTGGGGAGGTAGCCCCAAATGTGGTCTGACATAGGGTTGCTCCTGGACCTCCTGTGGGCAGGACGGGAGTGCTGAGCTGCAGACCACCCACCCAGGGAGGGCGATGGCCCCTCCAGATGTGCCGGCCAAGCGGTGAGGATGACAGGTGGGAAGGATGCCACAAGGAAGACTGGAGAGAAAGTAACACATTTCCCGAGGCTCTGAAAATACTTAAAGCTAAGGTGATAGCAACTTACCACTATCTTTGGGACAGATTCTCAGGGCTTTCATAATGGATAAAGGCAATTTCAAAAATATCATGAACACATCTATCAAATGCTCTAGAAATAAATGTTCCATTGGTGTGGTGGGAAAAAAAGAAAACAACGATAACACTGGCCGGGAACCAGCATCGCTCATTCTGCACGGCATTTTGCAAGTCATGTAATTTCATCGACAGTTTCCCTCATTGCAAGCACGGCACTCAGAAGGAGATATACAGACCCCATAGAGCTGACCTTGCAAACCCAACCTATAGAATGATGACAGATATTTCGGAGGGTACCTGCTATTTCGTTCTCATATTGTTATGAAGATGAAATTAATGCTTGCAAAATGTTGGGGAAAATAATTTTGCAGCGCTCATATCAGTATCTCCTCAGGGAGGCCATGTCTCTGGAACAGCTTGTGCTCTGGGCAGGGTGGGTCCTTAAGTCAGGGCAGGCCTGGCATTTTATACCTACCATCACCCACTCCTACCTCGTGTTCCTGTCTGTCACCTTCACAGGACGGTGGGATCCTTGACAGCCTGGGTTACAGAGGTTTATCTTGGCACTTCCAGCACCTAGCATGAGCCTGGCCTATTGTAGGCACTCAGAAGTATTTGTTGAATGCATTAATGAGGGATAATTTTCCTACGCATTTTAATTTCTGAATAGTAAAATGAATAACCTTTGGCTATTTTGGGGTATGAACTATTAAAAAAATAATATATCTCATTGTAAATGTTAAATGCTTGATAAATATGGAAATAAAAGTGAGTCTTTCATAGGTTAACAATGGAAATAGCTGAGTTGTGTAGGGATTTAGAAGTTTCAGGGCAAGAGCTGATTATCTCCAGCAGTACCTGGAGAAAAGAAGGGAAGTATATAGATGTGATAAAGTGATTGGCCATCTATGACCAGCCAACCAGAAACCCAGAAATCCTTCATGAGTGGATAGAAGAACCCAGTTAATGAGAGAGAATAAAACAGGCCACTGAAGACAGAGATCTTGCTTGATGTGATGTGTTTTGGTTAACAAGAGATTACACCAGGTGGTTGAAAACCCCAAAGCTTCTTGGAAGAGGGTAGCTGGGTGTTCTGAAGCCCAAGAACAAATTTTTTTTTTGACAACAACTCACTCTGGGGAGTTCTTTCCAGCTTCCCCTTCCCCCCGCCCCCCAGCATCATGGCACACATAAAAATAATACTGTATGGCATGGTGCAGAAAACAGATGATGATGTTTACGGCCTGGGCCTGAGGACTCTGGCCACACCAGCCCCCCTCTGTCTGCTTCGAGGACCAAGGGCTTTGCTCTCTTGGCTCAGCTACATATGTGCTGAGAAGCTCTGTCCTTGAGAACCTGCAGGTAAACCTTAGCAGCTGAGTAACTCCTCGGCTTTCCCATCTGGTGTAGGAACTGCTGCTCCCTCCTCTAACAAGCCTTTTAAGTGTCCCAATGTGTGTAGTTTCACACTGGGGCTGTTCAGGACCATTTCAGGGGCACGGTCCCTGCCCTTGAGGATTGCCACCATCCTGTGTTTTAACAGGCAAGAGTCCAATGATGGTTTCCTCCCATTGACTCAGAGAAGGAAAGAGTAGTCATGAGCCATAATGATTTGTTCAGAAGCACTTTTTTTTTTTTTTTTTCTGGAGAGTAGTATCCCATAGTACCCACACCTCTACTGACTGCTAACATACAGAAAATGCCATCCGTTCAAATATCATGGGTAAAAAACATTTTACAGAAGAGCCCACTTGTCAAATACAAGTTTGAAGCTTACTGCAATTTCTTTGAGGGGAAAAACCAAACCCAAACCATATATGACATCTTTCAGAAGAGGAAAAATGATCTAGTCTATTTTACTAAAATCAACCTTTACTCAAGCCTTTACCTATACTTCTTCTACAAGCTGTCTTTCTCAGGTTTTGAACAGGTTTTCCTGTCTCCTGGAGGTGGACCAATACTGTCCATCTATCACTAGCAATGCCCAACATATAGAGGATCTGGAACCTACTATCAAGACCCTTTTGTCATCCCTCCCTAGATCGCTGGGTCTCTTATTCCTCCAACTTACTGTGGCAGACACAACCACACACCATGAGGCAATTTCCTAGCTACTATGCCAGAAGGATTTTTTGAAGTGACAGTAGTATATAATTTGATTTTTTCCTACACCCAGTTCTACAGGGTAACACTTTGGCCGCAATTTGGGCATATGTTTCCCCATGTGGAAGTTGAGCTTTGCACTGTGATGTGTAATTTTCAAGGCTACTCTGTGTGTGTGTATGTGTGTGTGTGATATAGATACCTGTGGGTGGTAAATGAGGTGCTATCTTTTTCTGTGAAGTTGTGTTTAGTTGACATTTTCAAAGATCATTCTATAAACTATCAGAGGCATCGAACGTTAGAATTGGAAAAGGCTTTAGAGATTATCCAGTTCAGCCCTCTCATACAGTGCCCCCCCCAGTACCCACCCCCTCATAGAGGAGGAAATGAAGGCTTGGAGTACTGGGGGGACTTTGGTGTCTCTGTCTCATGCCATGAAGACATTAATTAGTAAATATGAGTTGGTCCTTCGTTTAACCTCATGATGCCTTATGACAACCTCATGAATGAGGCTGAAGAGAGTGCAAAGGTCAGAGTGCCCATTCTGTCACTGGGGTAACACCTGACTGACCTTCCTTTAGAGTGAGTTTTCACTCTCCTTCCCCTATTTACCCCGAGCTCACACCTCAGAATTACCTGTCTACATTGTCAGTTTCCCTCCTTTCAATCCATTCTGTGCTTCAACTGTTAGACCATAACATAACAAGACTCTGTTACTCAACAATCTACATGGCTCCCTATTGCCAAGAGTATAATAATGCTCAAACTCCTCTGCCATGCTTTCCAGGTATTCCACAATACAGCTGATTTCATCATCCTGCTCATCCTTCCCTGCCCAACACACACCCTGCCTTGGCATTCTGGCCTCATCTCTGGCCCTCTGTGCCTCATCTCTGGCCCTCTGTGCCTCTTCTTGCCTAGTTTCTCTCCACCCTTCAATGTCTGCTTTATGTTCTACTTCCTCCATGAAGCCATCCTTGGCTTATTTGGCCACATGGATCATTCCATTATTTGCAGAAGGTACCCTAGATCCATATTTTGGAGTTAGGGCCATGGTGGACTTTTATAGTTAACAATGCACATGAAAATTTTCCAATCAAATGAAACTACTTGAAATTATCAATCCTTGATAACCAAGTGAACTTTAGGTCTAGGCATTAGCAGAAAAAAACTGAGGCCCAAAGAGAAGCAGCTTCCTTGAGGCTACACAGCTAATTAGTCATGGAGCTAGATTTTTGACGTCCTGGTTTTGATTCTTTTCTCATGTCGTGTAGGTGTTTTACAGATAGTTGGAGCCTTCGCAAATGATATCAATGGACTTGTGACTTTTTTATTTAAAAAAAAATTATGAAGTATATCATATCCTAAAAGGAGTAACAAAAGTCACCAAAAACAAATAAAAAGAACCCACCTGTGTACCATTGCATTTGTGACATCCAATGAAAGCCCAAGGAAATTCTGGGCCATTGTATACCAGCTTCTTCTCTTGTGGCAATGTTTCCATACACCCTTTCCCCACATCCTCTTCCCTGCCACCCTTTCTTTGCATTACCAATGGCAAACATAACTAACTGATCATAGCACTCTTTCCCAATAAGTTTCAATACAGCCTCAGAATCCTTCTTAACACAAAGCTCCAGACAACCAATAGCAGTTAGTCACAGTTGGCACTTGAGAGTAAACTTATCTTTCCCCTCTAACCTTAAATGAGGGTGTGGATGCTATACAAGTCTGAGAGAAGGGGTACGTGAAAGCAGGCAGAGGCCTGGCCATGGGCTTTCCAAGACTCACAGGATGGCCTAACTTCAGCAAGTTCACCAAGTCTCATATCCTTTGGGGCCAGTTTTTGAGGAGATCCCATTCTCTGATCAGATAACTTCAATTTCCTGGAATGTTGTTCCTCATGGCATGACTATCTGTTTCCTTCTGGATGTTTCTACATCCACTCTCTGTAGCTACACACAACATGTCTAAACTAATCTAAGATGGCCATGTAAGAGAGGGCCATTGAGGAGATGGGCTGTTAAGCTGGGATGTTAAGATATTTGCGGTTCCTGAGATGCTCTAGTTCTATTGGCTTGTCTGTGGAAGGGGTACAGGACCTGAGGAGAGAGACCAAGGAGCCTGGACCAGGTGTCTCCACCCTGGAAGCAGCAGGTAAGGAAGGACTCCTGGGAAGAAGGTTTTCAGATCTACCTCATTAGCATCCCACAGTCAGCTCAACACAAGGCTGTCCTGGGAACCACACTGATGTCAGAGCTGTGGGTTACAGAGTTGTGGAAAGGATGATAAATAATATGAAGGCTCATCCAGTGGGCAGGTAGGTGGTAAGGGGATTTGAGGGCTGATGGGTTAACCTGGATCCATCACCAGATGAGCAAGAAGAGCTCAGGGTTGTGAGTTAGAACACCTGGGCATTTGTCCAGGCTCATTTATCAGCTGGACAGGTTCCTGGACAAGCCATGGTTTCCTCATCTAAAAGTAAAGGGTTTGAACTATAACTATTTAAGAGCCCTTCCAGCTTCAAGCTTCCAGGATCTGAACTCTCTCTGGAGTTCTTAATAAGGTCCCCCACCCCAGGATTGCCCTCCTGCAGCTCAGCAGAAGAAAGGAATGGAAAAAGATTGGCCTATCTTTTTTCTCTTCCTTTGAAAAGTCAGCTAGATGGTCCTGTTGGCTAGGGCTCTATCTGATTCATTTCTCTCCCCCAGGACCTCTTACCTGAGCTCTTTTTGATTTTCTGCACAGGGCTGGAGGAATCTAGACCACCAGGATTTGGGAAGAAGCTTCTTTCCAATTGGGCGGCGTCTCTGGTCCTCAACTCAGGCGCTGGACTTCTCCCTAAAGCCGAACCCCTTCAGTTCCCAGAGCCCGCAGCTCATCCTCTTACTGGCTTTCTGTAAATTCCCTTTGCGTTTCCTAACCCTATGCCTTGTGCATGCCTTCCACTTGAGGAAGGGTACCATGGAGGAAGAGGGAGAGGAAAGACAACGTTCTTCCTGCAGCTTGCTCACTCTCCGACCTTCCTAAACTCCCCGGGGAAGACTGGCTTGGCTACCATGGTTCCCCCAAACTGGTTTGATCAGGCAGGTTTCCTTTAAAGGGCCAGAGCCTGGACTGCCTGATAATAGCTTCCCTGTCCTCCCTCAGGCATCACCTCCCAGTTTCTCCTCTCCTTAGAATTCTTGCTCCAGTATTTGCCTTTAAAGCAATTACCTAAGTGTTGTCTCCTCAGGGTGCCAATTTGCTTTCCCACCTCAAGGACCCCCCTTAACTCCCCCCACCACAGGCAGGGCACAGGCTGGGGAACAGTATTGCCATCAGCGTCTTGATGGATATTTCTGCACAGCCTAGATACTAGATGCTGTCTTTCCGGTTTTGTGGAAATTTTTAGACCTTTCCTCCTTCTGACTGGGTCCTGGGGGCTGTCTCAGAGCAAGAAGGGCAAGACCTAACCCCCGCATCCAGAAAGGACTCTGAGCTCTATATATTAGGGAAGCGGCCCTCCCAAGTCCCATGAGGCCTTTGGGGGGGGCGGGGCTCTGGTGGGCTGGAGTCTGGGGATGATGCCCAATCCAAACATGTTTTGTTTGGCTTTGTGAGTATGATGGGTCAAGCATCAACTGTATACCCACCCCCACCCCTGCACATGTATACCCCCAACCCCCCTCAGTGACAGGGTGTGAGGTGGCTACCCAAGTTCAGAAACAGAACCTCACACTGAGGATATTAGCTACACCTGAGTAGACAAACTCCCCACTGACGTCAAAGGCCCCCTTCTCACCAGGCCAGGTGTTTTGGAACTGCAGAGAAGGGGTCCTGATCACGGAGGGCCTTATGAAGAAGGAAAGCAAACAAAAGAGTGGGGGAGGAGCCCCGGCGGGACCCACATTCCAGGGAGGGGTGGGGAGCTGACAAGAGGTCAGCTTCCTGCACAGGGGACCTTCCTTTGGTGTTGCAAGTTCAAGGCCCATGGCGGTCTGCTGAGGACACGTTCCTTGTCCCCCCAGCTGGCTGGTCTCTTGGCTCAGCTCTGGAGGTCCATCTCTTGACCTCTTGCTCTAGCCTCTCCTTGGAGGCTCCTGAACTTCCTGTGGTGTGTTCACTCCAGCCCCTAAGCATCTAAAAGTGACAGGGAGATGCTACCCACGTACAACATGTAACCAGTTTGAAAAGACAAGAAATGATCACCTGGGAGGGAGGAGCCATCCAGGAAATTCTCACATGTTCCATGAGCCAAATGGAGCTGTGTACTCAGAAGTGTGGTGAGTATCTGTCACGCACACTAGATTAGGGAAAGGCAGTCGAGTCCTCCTGGAAAGCAGAAGACTGAGGTGGACTCTTGTCCCCTGAGGGTCCTACCAGAGGCCACAGCTCAGATTCTGGGGTATCCCCAAGATAATCTATGTGTACAGATTATCTCCTGGAGGGCTTGGTCATCAGAATTTACTTCAGAACTAAGTCTTCTTCGTAATGCTCATGGCTTCAACTCTGCATTTCCAACTTCGTAGCGGGAGGAGCCTGCATTGACCTCCAGGAACCAAACTTGGGGAGGTCAGATTCCTCCAGGGGAAAAGCCTAGAGTTCCTGTGGAATAAATGAAAGCCGAGCTAGAAGTTCCCCGGAGAGTTACTTCCTTTACTTCATTCTGTTCCAGCAGCCTGTGCAGCTGTAGGAGGGGCTGGCAACTCGTAGTTATCAGTTCACAGAGAATAAGAACTTATCTAGCAATGCCCCCTGCCTCCCTCCTTGGGGCCTTGGAATTATAGTTCCATTAGGGACAGAGGTGTTCTCTATGGATTCTTCTATCTTCTCTGAATGGCAAGAGGCAGGGAAAGCCAGGCAAGTTGAAAAATCTCACATTAAAAAGTGAATACCTTTTCAAGTTGTCAGGTGAGACTGTGGTTTACTGAGTGGAAATCATACCCACATTGAAACTGCCAGCTCCTAGCTGGTTTTAGGTAATAGTTCTCCCCAGACCCTCACAGCCTTTATGACCTGAGGAGACAAAGCTCAGACTCATACAGGAAGCGCAGACAAACTGGGACACACAGGTTTGATGTAGCCACAGATGCAGGCCAGGAAGATTAAGTTTTTTGATGGGAAGATCTTAGAGGGTTGACCAGAAGAAGAATCCCTGGAGAGGGGAGAGTGATGAAGAGGAGAAAGTCAAGGACAAGGCACAGTTGAGTGATGCTGCCCCCTCAGTTTGCATTCACATAAGCAGCCATATTGAGCATTTTCGTAGACTGACCAAATGATAACTAGTCAAGCTCTAGGAAAAGCTATAAAGGCAGCAATGGTGTATTTTTGATATATTTATCTCCATGTTCTTACCTTTTTGCCACCTTAATGATACCTCCTCCTTATTCTTCTGTAGGAACTCAGGGCTATAGAATCACTGAAACTTGGAGTTGGAAGAGAGGCTGCAGTGGTCATCTGGTCTACCCCCACCCAAAGCAAGCATCTCCAACAGGCCCCCAGCCCTGTTCCTGAGCTCAGGGTCTCACAGGACAACCATTTTTCAGGCAACTTCCACTGTGAAAAAGCACCCCTCTCCACTGATTCAATATCTGCTTGCTTATCACTACCACGTAGTGGTCCTTATTCCATGCTCTGAAGTATTGTTGAGTAAACTGACTTCTTTTACCACATGTGTTACCTCATACTACGGACAGTCATGGCCCCAGACGTTTCTTCTCCAAGCCGAATATGACAGTTTCATCATCATTCCTGATGAAACAAAGGGGCCTCCAGACCTCATTCACCCAGCCCGGCCCCATGTCAGCATGCCCTCCCTTGCCAAAGATGCTCTCAGAATGTGCCACCCATTTTTTCCTTTGTACTCTCCCCTCCTTTTTCATCCAACCTATTCTCAGAAATGACTCCTTCAAACTAAGATGCAAGTGATTGATCATGCTTACTGTGTTACCTTCCCAGGACTGTTTACATTTTAACAGGTTCAAAGACTTGAACTGAAGGGATGGCTGGGAATGTTTGGGCAGCAGGTAATGGCAAGATAGAGGACAAGAGGAGAAGAGGCATAGAAAATTTCCTGAAACCCTTAACATCATGCTTGATACTTTTCCTAAACAGAAGACTAACCCGACAAGATAATTCACTCAAAATCATGAAACTGGTGCTGTGACCTTATGTGGCACAGGTAGTCTGTGGTGACATCCTCACCTTTACCTCAGGTGAGACTAATCACCTGGTCAGGCAAATCCCCATAAAATGAATTCCTTGAAGGCAGGAACTGGTCTGATTCCTTCCTGGTTTGTTGTCAAGGGGGCCTGAGTAACATATTAATAGTTCCCCATACAATATCTTCTGAATAAATGAGTGAATGAAGTCAGAAATACAGTTAAAAGAAAATGATAAAGTTAAAAGGAAATGATAAAGGTTAAAATAAAGGGATAAGAAAATACCAGAAAAAAAAAAAAAACCAGAAAGAAAGTAAGTATGGCAACATAAATGTCAGCTTAGTTGGAATTTGGTTAAAGGCACTAATGAGTATAAAAATGGGTACTTTGTAATAGTAAAAGATAAAATTTAAGAAGAAACAATGACAGTCATAGTCCATAGGCACCAAACAGTGTAGCTGCTAAATATATGAGACAAATATTTCAGAAATACAAAGAGAGTTTAATAAAACTATACAATTATAGTTAAATTTTAATTAACACTTCAGAATTAAGATTCATAGACAAAAAATAAATAAGTGCATAGAAGAGTTGAATGATGAAATTAATAAATGAATTTAATATGTATTTCCTTCAAATCAAAAATTGCATTTTGTATGTCCAAAATCAATCAAATACTTGGCCACACAGAAAAATGCATAACATTTTAAAATAGAGATTGAACAAACCATATTCTTTGCTCATAATCCAATAAAACTAGATATAAGAAGTTAAAAAATATCAAAAAGTTTAAAGTGCTAGAAATTAAAAAACACATTCTTAAATAATCCTTGCATCAAAGAGAAATAAAAAGTAAAGTTATGAACTGTTTAAAACTGATGAAAGTAGAATACTTTATTCCAAAACCTACAGTACACAGCTAAAGCTGTACCCAGAGGGAAATTAATAGCCTTAAAATGCCTTTGCTGTTAAAAGAGAAGGATCTAAAATAAAGGAACTTTATATGAATTTTAAAACATTAGGAAAAAAACCATTTAAATAAACCATGAGAAAACAGGAAAAAGACATAGAAAAAAAAACCCAAAATGAGTAGAAAAGGACAAATAAATTCTAAACTGTTTCTTTGAAAAAAACCAATAAAATGGATGAACCCCTCACAAGCCTGATTAAGCAAAAGAGAACAAAATTACATAAGATTAGAAGTGAAAAAGGAGACAAAGCAACAGATAACAGGAGAGATAGAAATTATCATGAGAACACTATGAGTAATAGTATGGCAACAAAATTTTACAATTAAAGAAAATGGATTATTTCCTAGCAAACTCCCAAGTTTGACCAAGAAGAAGTAAAAAATTTTATTATTTCAATTATCATAGATGAGACAGGAGAGATGATTTAAGACTATTTAAAAATACAGCACAAAAATAGAACAAAAAATAGAATTTTTTGTTTTAAAAATAGAACAAAACTATTTCACAGTGATAGTAGAACTCATCAGTGTTGTAGGAGAGAAGATGAAAATGGGAGGGTGAGATGGCCAGGTCAGAGGGAAGAGACAGTGGAGAGAGGGAGAAAGGGGTATGTTGGGGAAAGAGAGTTTAAGACAGTGCCTCCTCTAAAGCCCCCTCCTCCCCAACCCCACACATACATTCCTACTCTCTTTAATGACTGCTTATTTCTGTTCATCCATAAATACTTATGTTCAACTATCATTTGTATACCCAAGGGCTGCTGCTGGTAGTTTGGGGTGATAGTAGGAAAACAGCTATGATGTGCTCCCTGAAGCCCTTCTCCTTCCCTCCTGGGGGCCTGCTCCCAAGCAACCCCATGTTGGTGGTGAGAATCTGTAAGGTTAGGGCTCATGACATACTCATTCAAAGGGACAGTAGTTGGCGAAGCTCTGGTGAAGGTGGGACAAGATCACTCCAGGGAGCTAGGTTTCAGGTCCCGAAAGGCTATTTGGGCTACTTCAGAGAACATCTGGGCATCTGTCTATGGCCTGTGGGAAGAGTGCCCTGCACTGGGCAGAGTTTTTTTTAGAGGAGTGGGGATTTTCACTTCTGCCCCACCCTCATCCATACTCGAGATAGAGAGAGAGAGAGAGAGAGAGAGAGCGAGAGAGAGAGAGAGAGATGCCGCTTCTGCCCACCAGCCTGGCTTAATGAGATTTGTTCTGCCTCTGGAAGGAGATTGTTTGAACAAATTTGAAAAATTACCATCAATTTTCGGCCTCTTAGCCCCAAAATATATATTTTTTAAAACATTTTATCACTCCTGTACAACTTCTCTTGGCAAGAGAATTCAGTGATTAATAATACTTGGCCCCGGCGGTTCTTTCTTACATCACACTAACAGATAATGTGTTTTTCTATTTGTATATATATACCTGGCCGTCTTGATCACAGTGCATTATAGAGTTTCTGGGGTCCTGTGGCTTTTCCAGACTTGCTGGACATACTTTTTCCTTTTTCTGAATAACTTAGCTTTTATCCATTTTTTTCCAAATGAGTTTGGCAGCTTGTATTACAGTTAAATTTTAATTCCTGTGGGCGTTAAAGGGGGAAATTGGGAGGGAAAAACAACCCAGATACCAGTGACCAAAGTGGTACCTTGTAAATGACAAACTATGAAGTGGTGTGGGGAGAGAAGGGAGGGGGAGAGATCATCTTGTCCAGTTGAGCTGAAAGCATTTTTCATATCCAAATAGTTTTCCTCTCCTGAAAATCCAATAGAAAGCATGGTTAAAGGACTGTTCCCATCAGATCCAGTGCTTTGGGTGGAGATTCTCAAGGGCTTAACAGAGAGAAGAGGGGATTTCCTACGACAATTTGCCCATAATGTACGAATAGGGTTTCTGGTTCTATCTCTTGTTAGAATAGCCGGGGTGGGGGTGGGGTGTCTCCCTCCGTTTTGGGTGATTGAGCCCCAGAAGCCTTCATCCTCCATATGGAGGGGTTCACTCATCACAGGATGGTGGGACAACCTGGCCTGCATGCTCCCTTCTAACCCTGAGATTCCAGAGCCCCCCTCCTCTTCCTGCCTAGAAACCCCTGCACTGAAGGGCCTGAGTTTTCTTCTTCCTCTCATCGTGGTGCACCTGCTGGCAGAGGGGAAACAGAGCGAGGGGCCGGAGAGGGTGAGCCTTAGGGATGGTTCCCAGACGTGTGTGTGGAAGGAAATCCTGGTGTAAAACTACGCCTCTTAGTGCTCATCACTGGGCCTGTCAGTCTCTGAAAGAGCCTCAGGGCAGGTTTTCCTGCTTCTGGTCACACTGATCTCTGTTTCTTGAGTGCCCTCCATTTCCTAAGAATCTTCACACCATCACCCAGCATGTAAATGCCTTGTGGCTTTATCTGGTGTAAAGAACATGGTGGTGTCCTTTGGGTCTGCCCACTTCCCACCAGCTCCTAACTGTTATATGTGGATCTCCAGCTCCTAAGCATTGTTATATTGATCATCTACACCAGGGACTAGCCAACTATGGCTTGTGGGCCAAATCTAGCTGCTTGCTTAATAAAGTCTTATTGGAACACAGCTACCATCATTCATTTACATGTTGTCTAAGACTGCTTTGCTCTACAATGACAGAGTTGAGTGTTTGTAAGAGACTGTATAGCCTCCAGAGCCAAAAATATTTGCTATTTGACACTTTCTGGGAAAAAGTTGACAACCCCTGATCTATATATAAATAAAGATTGAATGTAAGCTAATGCCTATAATTGGGAGGGCAAATTATGAAATTCATGGATAATTTTTGGTCTTCTACTCAAGGCTAACCATTTGTTTAAAGTATCATAAATCTCATAAAGCTTCCAACACCCACAAGCAGACAGGAAAATGAAATAAATTTCCCCAGCCTCTCACATACTGAGCTCAGGTACTTTCCTCAACTGAATTCCCTGCTCAAAGTTGCTGGCTTGACCTACACTGAGAAATGTTTATCCTTCATCATGAGTCATATAGGATTCTAACTTATTGATTCCTTCCTGTTACGGAATACCCTCTTGTCCTTTACTTTGACCCCTGAACATTCAAGACTCCCTATTTAGACACTTTCAGTGCCCTAGCTGTCCCTGTTTTTACTTTAAAACTACCTGTGTGAAATTCCTCTCTTTAATGTAAAGCTGTATGTGCCCATCAGCCATTAGCTCCGTGCACCGTGGTGCCTGCATCCCCCGAATTTTCACCCACTCAGGAACCACTCAGCAAGTTCAGTTTCACAGCATCTATTATTTAGTTAAACATGCCAAGAAGATCATCTCTTAATCACCTTTCCAAAAGACTAAATACAAAGAATGGTTTTGTTTTAAGCCAATGACATTGAAAACACATGCCTTACTACTAGTGCCAGCAAGCTCATCACCAACTTCCTCTAACGATGCACAATGGTTAGTTAAGGTGATTTGGGCAGGAAGAGAAAATCAGCACCAGGGAAAGGGAGTTAGAGGTGTGTTTGGTTCCACACAGGTACAAAGGGAAGCAAAGAAAGTGAGTGCAGCAGCTGATTGACCCAGAGTTGAGATTACAGGGAGCAGACCCAGGTCCAGGCAAAGAGCATTTCTGCCTGTAACTTGGCTAATCACCACTGAGGGACTTCTCTTCTTCACTGCTTTTCACTGTCAGGTAGTAGATGCGGTTGGCCTCTGGATAGGTGACTTTGCTGAGTGGGAGCTTGAAGATGGCCGGGTTGTTGGTCATCAGGAGCAGGAAGGTGAGTGCCGAGAGGCAGAAGGGCCAGGTGCCTGGTGGCACACCAACCTGAAATCAAAAACACTGGGATCTGAAAATGTTCCTAGGTTCCAGAGACCTTGGGGGAGAAGGATGAGGTAGGGGTTGAGGATGGGGCATTGGTTTCTGGATTTATCATATCAGAGTAGTTGGTTTTAATTTGAGGTGTTGGTACCTTTGGGCACAATCGGAATCTTTTAATAATGGAGCTGAAAATCCCCCAGGGATGATCTCCCATATCCGGCCAAACATAAGTACCTCCATCTGTCCATCCATGTTCTCCACTGCTGGTTACAGTACTCTTTCCTTCACACACACACACACACACACACACACACCCTCAGAGGCACATGTATGCTATTGCCAGTCCTTCTCTGCACAAACCCTGGATAAACCTTGACAAGGGTGTTGTATGGAGTGCTAGCTACCAGAACACAATCACAAGACTCCAAATGTCCTGAAGCCCTGGCTGGGGAGGGGCACTTTAGGGTAGTGTCAGGAGACCCCAAACTTACCACTGACATTATGTTGGAGAGGGCTGCTCCCATGTATGCACAGAACAGGGCTGTGGAAAAACAAGGACCATCGGGAGTCAGCTTTCCAGGGCCCGCCCCCAGCCCTCCCCAAGAGCAGGGCTCCACTCTGGCTCCAGCAGCTTTGGTGTTTGCACCATACCCTGACATCTGGCATGTTTGCCTGACATTATTAGTTATCTTTGCAGGTAGATGTGACCCATCTCCCATCAGGCTGTGTGTTCTCTGAGGATAGAGATTAAAGCTTACATACCCCTTTATCCCCTCCCCACTTCCATGGTGGCCTTGCATAGAGTCAGGGGTCAACAGGCATCTTTCACTAGTCCACACTGACCTTGGTGATGCTCTAGCACAAGCTGGATGGCTGGATGATTATCTGTCTGGGGGGTGAGTGGTCAGACTATGTGAGCTCTGGATAAAGTCCCTCCTGTCCAAGATTCTGAGCTGCTGTGATGCTGTTGGACATTAATCAAGTCCCACCATGGCTGGACCTTATTGGGTCCCTGAGCCAGGCATCTGGGTTCACCCATAGGATGAGAGTAGTTGGACAGTTAGGGGAGCTCACCCATACCCCTGGTGCCTCTGGACAAGCTCCTTCTACCGCTGTACCTTTGCTCTGTTTCTCTGTCCAGAACACCTTTTTCCCCATCTTTGCTTATCTAAATCCCACCCTGAAAGTGTTGAGATAAACCCCAGCCTCCTCCTGAAGCCTTCCCAGATGGTTCCAGCCACAGGAATCTGCCACTCCTCTGAAGGACAAAGACAGTTACAGTCTGAGCCTCAAAATACCTGGCACTTTTGACTTGGTGAATATTTACAGAGCCCACTGTCTCCAAGCCCAGCCTTGTGCTGGATGCTGAGGAGGATACAAGAGACATGGAAGTCATTTACAGTCTCCACACGTAAGTGGGGAAAAAACAAGAAAAGCTCTTCTAGATGATATTCTGCCCTTTACAGAGCATGGTGCTGGGGTGCAGGTGTAATGACCGTGGCCCATTTCTCTTCTCTTCTCTGTTTACTCTATGGAAATCAACCTTCCTTAGTGCTATGTTATCATTTTCTGGGACCTCAGTGCTCCCAGGTACATACATCATCTCACTGGATCTTTCCAACAGTCTTTTTAGATATCTTAGCCTGAATAATTGTGCAATTATTTCTCCTCTGCTAGACCATGGCTTCATGAGGATGTGGTCACCTCTGTATTTTCCATGCCTAGCCAAGGGCCTAGAACTTAGTGGTGCCTTACAAATAGTGGTTGAATGAAGGTTCAAGGCAGGAACGCTGGCACTAGCACACGAGGAAACGTATGTGGGATTTCCTCGTGAAATTTATAACACTGTGTACATATAGTAGCAGTAATAGTGGTGGTGACTCCGTCTGACAGTGGAGGAGCCTCAAATCCCCCAGCTGTTAGGGACCCTACCATTAAACCCTCTAGTGATAGGACCCCAGCCACAGTCCTTCCATCACTACTGCTCAGTACTGATTAGCGGCCACCATGGATGTCACATAACCAGGGGAGTGGGGAGGGCAAGGAACAGCAGAGTGACTTGGTCGCCAGCTTTCCCAGATACCCACCGCAGATGAGGGCCAGCAGGTGGGTCTGCCAGGTAAGGGCGTAGAACATGCCACCGATGGCGATGCAGGAGAGGACGCAGTTGTAGCTCCAGAGGCCCAGGTAGATAGTCTTGAAGGGCGTGGCCACCGTCAGGGCTGTGGGACAAGGTGTTGCATTTCTGGCTGATTCAGGGTCACAGCACAAAGATCACCCCACGCTGGTGCCAGGTCTCAGGTGGCCTCTCTTCCGTCGTTCCCCCCACACCTGCTACCCCTACTCATCAGAGGAGCCTCTACAAATAGTGTCCGGTCTTAGGAAACCAACAATGGGAGGAGAGCAGTGGTTTCCACTGTTTTTCAAAGATTTCACTCAGAGGTATGACTACTTCTGTGGCGAGGGTAAGCCAAGGAGGTGGGACTCCAGGCCCTCCCCACTCCTTTGGCCAGAGCAGCTGCATTTTTAGCAAGAAAGATTTCAATTGAAGAAGTTCTGCTTCAACTGGTTGAGAAACATTATGTATATACAGATATAGCTATATCTATATATACAGATAGAGAAATGAGACAGCAAAAGGGGTAGGATGTGAACAGCAGGTGATCTGGGTAAAGAATTTGTGGGTGCCTCCTGGACTATTTTTATTTTCATAATTTTTGATAAGTTTGAAATTATTTCCAAATAAAACAATTTTTTTTAAAGTTGTGCTTCCAAGAAGTTTTTGAAAAATATTGCGATAAGTCAACAGGCTCCTATTCTTAAAGCGCCTGACATCTATTTCTGACTCTACTGTCTGCAGTTACACATATAAATGTGTATATAGACAAATATATAGAAATTAAATGACATTTGTCAAATGGCAATTCAATTTCTGAGAAAAGTTTTCCTTTTAGCCTAGTCAAAATTTTGAAGGGCTGGATCATTTATACCTCTGCTTGGTCTGTTACTGGCCCCCACCCTCACCGGCTTACCCTCCTCCTCCCACCCCTCAGCTCCCAGGGGCTCAGTTTACAGGCCAACATGTCTCAGTCCCTTTGCATCTCTCCACACATCCTGCTACTGCAATCTGCTCCCTTTGGAGACTCGAGAAACGGAAAAATAATTCTCAGGCTCTGACAGTGTTTAAAAACTCCAGTGAAGATAAGTCTAGACAATTTGCTGTGTGCTGGGGAAAAATGACCCCAGGAAAATGATCCCTGCAGAGAGGGGGCCCTGTCCTACCTGCTAGCATTCCCACGATTGAGCCAATGGCAGCATGCAAGCAGATGAGTGGCGAGCAGATGAACAGGGCCACCAGGAACACGCCACCTGTCCAGGGATTGTCGCAGCCATACACCTGTCCGACCCCGACGGGGATGGCTTGTAGCAGCTGCAAAGTCAACAGAATCCAGGTCACTGGAGCGTGGGCTGATAATGCAAGGACCAGGCCCTAGGGCCAGGAGTGAGCCATTCCTGGGTGGGTAATGGGGCGGAACGGAAGGATGGCTGTGCCCTCCAGTGTGGGGGAGAACATGGGAGGGCACAAACTGGAACAAATAACTCCTCACTCCACCACCTGGCAGGCATCTGAGCATCCCTCATGCAAAGCCGGGCAGGTCCCCCAACACAGAGGCCGGACACAGGTGCTTCTGAGGGACACATGGCTTTTGCTTTGAGGGGACCAGAGGATACATCCCTGGATTGCCATTGGGGGTTTCAGGCACTAGGGGATTTCCTCTAGACCTTCTGAAATTCTAGAAACACTCCAGGAATTTTGGAAATATTCTAGGCCATTTTGATGAATGATTTGACCAAAGGTCACCCAGCTCATGGTGGCCAAGCCCAGGCTAGAGCCTCTGAGCTTGACCCCTAGTCTACTGGTAGCTGCCTCACATTCAGTGCTACCTGGGGGATGGTGGGACCCTGGGAAGGAGGAGAAGCCACTTCCCCTGCTCTGGAGGAGCACTTAGCATTGCAGAAAGGTAGCGCGAGGAACATCTGGAGAACAGCACAGAGCCCCAAATCCCTGGGCCTGAGAGTCATTGGGTGGTGCTGCAATTGGAGATGATTGATTTGGCAGTGATGTCAGATAGCCTTTTTTTGCCCTAGCTGAACCACCCACACTTTGGCAAAAAGTTCTTTGAGGGCAAAAAGGAAAGGAGGGAGATTGACAGGGCAGGGAGAGGACTGGCTTGGGAGTCGAGAGCTCTAGCTTTTAGGGGGCTCTGCAGGAGGTCATTGTGTAGCCGCTGGCATGTCGCCTCCTCATCTGAGCTCTGATGGCCTCCTCCGTAAGTTGAGGAGGCTGTCTTAGCAGACTGTCTTCCAGCTTTAAGATTCTGCCAACTCCTTTCTCCATTACCAGCTCACACAACCCTTTTGAGGACAGGGCTCCTTTACCTGGGCCCATAATAGGTGCTTAATAAATATGTGTTGATTAGCTCAGTGGTTTCCAAACTTTGTGTACGTTGGAATCACCTAAAGATCTTTTTAAAAAATGTTCATGTCTGGCGCCTCCCCAGACATTCTGTTTTAACTGGTGTGGCGGGTCGGGAGGCATGGCTGGGGCCTCTGGTGACTCTAATGTACAACAGAGCTTGGGGACCAATGGATTAGCTACAGACAATCTACTGTAGATGTTGGGAGTGCATTGCATTTCTCCCTTTGATGAAATTTTGTTCTTTTTAACAACTTGACTTAATTCTGGAGTCAGTCTGATTTCTTTAGAGAATTTCAGGAGTCCCAGAGAGCTTTTAAACTATGTCCCTTCTTGTCTCCGAATGGGTGGCCTTTTAATCACCAAGCACTGTTTGAGCCAGAGTCTATAGACTTCTGCAAGGAATCATAGGGTGGGGGCCCCGTCTTATTTAAAGAAACCCTGAAAACCCTTTGTACCAGTCCAGGGACCTCAGCTTCAGAGTGGGAACAGGTTGGAAATCTACTCAGTAAATATTCCATGACTTCCCTACATCTGAGGAATGCAGGATGCTGCGGGGAATCCGACTCCCACCTTCCCAACTGGGAACCCAGATTTAAAGCCCAAGCAGGCAAGAATGAGAAGAATGAGGGGACAAGCTGCTTTGGAGTGAAGCCTGGGTTTAGAATGAAGCTCTGCCAGGTTCCAAATTTCAGCCTGGTGAAGGGTGGCCCTGGTCCCTCCAAGCTGCGCTCCGGGCCACAGCCAATACCCTGGTGCGAAGTGCAGTCAGGTGTGCGGTGGAAATTTACTAAGGACCGGCCTCCTATGTACTCCGGATAATCCTTGTGTAACAACAACAAGCTGGTTAAACAAAACAGAAGTCACTCCCCTCATTGTTTTGAAGAGAAAGAGGGAAATGGCATTGATCCTTCAAAACTCAGATCTGGATGTGCAGAAGAAAAGGAGCCAGTGGTCAGAGTGGTGGTGGTGGGGAGTTCAGAGGGTGAGCTTGGGCCTCAAGGTATCTGGATTTGGCTCCTACCACTTTTTAACTGTTAGTTTTGAAGATGAACAAGAGGTACCTCTTCTGTGTGGCTGTCTCCACGCTGGTCCCCTCAGCACAGGACAGTACAGCCTCACCGTGCAGGGTGGGTGGGGGGCTTGGTGGCCCTTTCTCTCTGGCAGTGCCACATGTCCCTGTGGCTGTCACTCAGACCAGCCTCACCTGTAGGGCTCAGGGATAGCAGGTTGTGCCCCTGAGGCTGTGTGTCTAGTCGCCAGATGGCTGATCATTGATGATTCAAAGTTAGTTTCATCCCTGCTCTGACCCCAGCAGTTTTCCATTTGAGAAGGTGGGCTTTTGCTTAAATGCAGGGCTCTGTCTTTTCCATTGTCTTGAATTTAGACGCTAATCCTGCCGCTGATCCCACTCTAACCTCAGCCTCAGGTAAAGCTTTTAAAAAGACAAAAACCTGAAAAAGGTTTGGCATTGTTGGCAGCAGCGTTTGCCATGAGGGGCAGAGGAGCCTTTCCTTTTCTGACAGGTTCAGGCTCAGAGTTTGGCTGATGCTGCAGGACCTGGGCTGTCCACCCCACCTGGTGTCTGCCTGGCACCAGGGCCACAAAGAGGTTTAAGCACATCTAGACAAAGGACTTGGTTGGGTGGGGAGGGCTCAGAAATCAGATTTTGTGAACAATATTTGAGGCACTAGCTACAGTTTGACCTCAAGGATCTAACCCTCTCTGTGCCTTGGTTTTCCCATCTGTAAAAGGGGATGATGATAGTACTTAACAGTATTGGGTTATGATGAGGGTTAAATGAGTTAGTAAGCTAAGGGCTTGGAACAGTGTCTGATACATAATAAACTTGCTTTAGTGTAAGCTGTTAGCTATCTCTATATTCATTAACAAGGGCAAAATTTTACAATTCTATATATTTAATCTTATGTTAGGTTTTTATTATATCCCTTGATCTCTGACGTCTAGAGATCAGTAGAATAAATGAATATGTACATGTGCGATAGAATATAAAGCAGGGTTTCTCAACTTTGGAATTACTGACATTTTGGGCTGGTTAATTCTTTGCTGTGGGGCGGGGGCTGACCTGTGCATTGTGGGATATCTAGCAGCAACCCTCGCCTCTACCCACTAGATGCCAGTGGCACCCTTTCTCCCCAGTCTTGATAATTATAACATTTCTGCAGACATTTGCCCTCCCCAGGAGGGCAAAAATCACTCCTGCTTGAGAACCGCTGATATGGAAAATACACAAAAATTTAACACCATCTTCTATTGATAATATCTTTAAAATCTTAATTTTAAACATTATTTTAGTGTCCTGACCCTTCACCCAACTATCTGTTTTATTTAATATTTTCCCCTTAATCCCACCATTCTGTATTGTCAACTTAACCTTTATCTGTAAACTTGTTTATTATCTGTTTCCCTGTGCAGAGTGTAGGCGTCACAATGTCAGGGATGTTGTTTTATTCTCCATGTATTCCCAGTGTCTGATAAAGTGCCTAATACAAATAAGGTCTCCAGTAGGGGTTCATTGAAAGAACATATGGAGGTGGCAGCGACCGTTTCCTGTCCTCCTCTCTGCTAAGACCCAACATCTGCTGGAGGTGCACCTAGAGAAGATGAGAGCCTGAGTAATCCACAAAGTGGTGAGTGAGATGGTCTGCAGTGGAAACAGGGCCCCACACACCTGCCACTGGTGACTTACCAAAGACATCTCAATCTCTGACCAGGTGATGTTCGGCACTGAAGACACGGGCTCCACCAGCGTCGTGGGGAAGAAGAGGTTGTAGTGGCCCGTGGCCGCCAAGTACAGGGTCACTGCGATGTTGAAGGGCAGTGTGAAGACCGGGAGGTCCCACTTGCTGAAGATGGAACTCAAGGCACTAGAAAAGACAGGGCTGGAGATGGAAGGGACAAAGGGTTAATTGCTGCGCTCATCCTTCAGCCTATACTGTCTAGTCAGCTCTGGTCACTGGACCACTCACTGTCCCCTCTCCTTGGCACAGCCATTCCTGTCTCCCTTGAGACTTGAGTGGTCCATTTACCTGGGACTGGAAATAAGGTGTTCAATATAAGTCTACATTTTTGGGAAACAAAATTTGAAAGTCTTATAACTTGTTTTCAATAGAAAATGTTATAAGATAATTTATATATTTCCTTATTTCTTAAACCAAGAAAACTAAACAAAATCTAATCCTTACAAAATGTCATGTATTGCCTTTGGATCATTACAATGTACATCACGATGTATCCTGGGCTGTGATAACATTTAGAATATATGCTTGAAATAACCTTCTAAGAGGAGGCTGCTACGAATATAGCAATTCAGCTGAAGTACTTGGAATTATGCTGGGAGCCACTGTGTGAAAATGAAACCTTCAGCTGATTGTGTCCTCTGTCTTCTTGGTGTCTTCCTTGGGGAGAGAGTGGATTCTGGAGAAAGATGGACCAAGGTGCAAATCCTAACTCCTACACTTACAGGCTGAGTGAGCTGTGGTAGGAAATTAACCTTCCTTAGCCTCAGTTTCCTCTGAAAGGGCCATCCACCTGGCACCCAACACTCTACATCTCCCACAGGCAGTGAGCTGCAGGACAAAACTTGAACTCATGTGATGCGGTTGATTGGCTCACTTTTAATTAAGGACGATGAATCTCAAATGGGCATTGAAGACTGCCTGAAACCCCTACTATACGTCCCTAGCAAATTAACTCTCCAACTTGCTGAGACAACAATTTTGCATTTTCTCCTTTCTCCTCCATTCTTCACTTTCTGCTTCCCTTTAGTTTCAGCTAACCACCTTCCTTTACTGCATTAAGAAAACAGAAATGACAAGATGAGATATGCTTCATTTTCCCGACCATAAGATTCATACTCCGACTGCTTTGTTCCCAAGTACTCTGCCTCTCTGCCTTTTTCATATAATGGAAGTGTCCTTGCTCCCTTATCAGGCCAATTCTTTTCCTTGTACTTTGGGATCCAGTCTCTCAAAGACTTCGTTCTTGCAATTCTCTCCTTTCTCTCCTGCAGCTTCAACCTCTCCTTTTTCTCCAGGTCACTCTCATAAATACATAATGCGTTCTAGTACCTTCTACCTTAAAAATCCTCCCCCTTTCTGATTTCTGCTCCAAATATTGCCCCTTTTCTCTGCCCTCTGCACAACACTATTCCTCAAAACTAGTCTATCTTTGTTATCCTCAATTTTTCTACTCCCATTCTTTCCTAAACCCACTCCAATCAGGTGGATGTTCTCACCACACCACAGAAATGGCTTTTGTCCAGTTCACCGATGACATCTCTCTTGCCGTGGTCATTCTCTGCCCCTTTCATTTGACAGTTGGATCCTCCACCTGGATCGAAACACCTTCTGTCAGGGCTACCACGACACTGCACTTAGTTGCTCTCCAGCTGCTCCTTCTCAAGTCCCCTTCAGTGGTTCTTCCACTCTTCTGCCAGGCATCTAAATATTGGAAGATCCTACAGCTCTGTCTTGGATCTTCTCTTTTTGAATCCTCTCTTCCTGGATGATAACCTTTAGTTTCGAGGATGAAATATCTTCTATATGCTTCTGCCTTCCTAATCTTGACCAGATCACTAAGGTCCAGATTGGCACATCCAATTTCTTTCTCAGCATCTCTACTCAGAAGGCTGAAGTTTAATATGTCCAAACAGAACTCTTGACTTGTGTCCTGTCCCCCACCATCAACTGGTTTTTCTTTCCATCCCCTCCATCAACCCAGGTGCTCAGGCAAATTATAGGAGTGCACTGAGTCTTCCTTCATCCCCACCCCCAAACTCCACAGCCTCTCAGAAAGTCCTGTTGCCTCTACCTTCCTTAAAATATACCCCAAGCCCAACCACTTCTCTTCACTTTCATGGACATCGCCCTGGTCAAAGCACTCCTGTCCTCTGTGGGTTATTGCAGCAGACTCCTAACTATGCTTCTAGCATCCACTCCTGGTCCAGCTAAAATCCATTCTCCACACTGCCAGCACAGTGATTTGTTTAAATTTAAACCACATCCTATCACTCCTCTGCTTAAAACCCTTTAACTGCTTCTCATCACAGTTGTAAAAATCAAAAGGCTGGGCTTCCCTGGTGGCGCAGTGGTTGAGAATCTGCCTGCCAATGCAGGGGACACGGGTTCGAGCCCTAGTCTGGGAAGATCCCACATGCCGTGGAGCAACTAGGCCCGTGAGCCACAGTTACTGAGCCTGCGCGTCTGGAGCCTGTGCTCCGCAACAGGAGAGGCCGCAATAATGAGAGGCCCGCGCACCGCGAAGAAGAGTGGCCCCCGCTTGCTGCAACTAGAGAAAGTCCTCGCACAGAAACGAAGACCCAACACAGCCATAAATAAATAAATAAATAAATAAAAATTAAAAAAAAAATCAAAAGGCTTGCTGGAGAGGTACAAACTATTAGGTACAAAATAAGCTACAAGGATATATTGTACAACACAGGGAATATAACCAATCTTATAATAACTAAAAATGGAGTATAACCTTTAAAAATTGTGAATCACTATATTGTACACCTATAACTTATATAACGTTGTACAGCAACTATACTTCAATTAAAAGAAAGGCTTACTAGATCCACAAGGTGTATGGGCCTTGGCCATCATCTACTTCTGCCCTCACCTCCTGCCACCCCTCCTTCATTCACTGAGCTTCAGCCCCTTTGGTCTTGTTTCTTGAACACATCATACTTCTCCAGTTGGTGTCTGCATATGCCACTGGTTCTGCCTGCAATATACTTCACCCAGATCTTCAGATGACAGGTACTTCCTTATTTAGGTGACAGTTCAAATGTCTCCTCTTCAAAGTGGCCTTCCCTGACCACCCAAGTCTGGGATCATTCTTTGTCCCGTTTGCCCCATTTTGCTTTCCTCAAAGCACTTATCACATCTTGAAATGATCTTTTTACTGAACAATTGATGAGTTTATTTCTATCTTTGCCAGGAAGAATGTCAGCTCCCAGAGGACAGAGACTTTCTCTTGCTCACAGCTCTCCCTGACATCTAGAATAGTCTCTGCACATAGAAGGCCCTCAGCAAATGTTTGTTTGTTGGATAACTCCAGCACTACTTAGTACCTACGCTGTGGACTGGATTTCCAGGATTGCATGAGTGGATTTGTGAAGTGCCTGGGTAGTAGCACAGAGCTCAGCCAGCGTAGGGGCCCAGTGTTTCTTTTCTTTTTTTTTCACTTTAAATTGGGAAGTGAGGGTGGGGATGGGGGCACAGTAGATACACTGCCACCCAGTGCACTGTGTCTGAGGGGCTTAATCTATGTAGTTATAAACCAAATGTATGCAAATGAAGACACGTTCTCCTCTTCCTCAGGCGTGGCATGTGGGGGACATTAAGGAAATCCCCACAGAAATGACTGTGTTAGCATTTTGTCCTGATAGATTAATGAAGAAATCCTAAGAAGAAACGTAAATTGCCCAGAATGCTTAATGTAGTAATTTATTTGCAAACACTCCTAAAAAGTAATGGAACAGCACTTAAACTAAATTAAACTAACTGGTTTTAGTAACTCCAGACTTTGAAACCAAGGAAAGATGTTAAAAATCAGTCGGCATGTCAGAGAGTGGTAGAGTTCAGGGGTTGGGGGGACATGGGCTCCCCTCAGGCTTCCTGCCACCATGTTACAGAGGGTGCGACCAGACCCTTTGACGCTATAGACTCACTGTAGGTTCAAGTGAACTGAGCATTACATGTGTAAAAGGCCTATTTGTTCCTAACACCCTTCATCTTGACTTTTTTATTCCTTCTGAAAAATGAGGCAAATCCACAGCAAGACCTCCACTGATGCTTCTTGTTCAAAGATTCTATGCTTTAAATACAGACATTTTGTTTTAGAAATCTCTCTGATTCTATCACAAGTGAGTTTCAGCTTTTGGGTCTTGGTTAGGCCACGGGATAGACGATTCCCATGTAGGCTGGAGTTGAATAGTGCAGACTCTTGGTTCATCATCTGAGGCAGGTTGCATAGCCTCTGCATGCCTTAGCCTTCCCTTCTGTAAATTGGGAACGGTAATAGTCCTCCCTTGCCTAGCACTGTGCCTGGCATGTAGAAAATACTCAATAAATGTTAACCTTTATTACTAAGCCTATCATTCAGAGGAGGTTATCAGCACAGTAAAAAAAATGTAGTGTTTGCTCTTTGAAAGGTCCGTGTTATTCCAAACTCAAAATGATCCTCTTGTGTTGCGACTCAACTCATGGACTCTTGCGAGACAAAGACAAACCAGGTTGACTATGAAGACACGGGGCCCCACAACAGTGTCAGACACAGCACCTTGGGGCCCTGTAGGTCCGAGAGTGGAAAGAAGGAGGTGCCTCACCAGGACATGGCTGTGAAGGTCACAGGAAGCAGAAGCCACCAGTAATAGTCTAACTTCTCGGAGAACACAGCTATCAGCATTCCCACCAGCATCCCATTGTACCCATGGAGACCCGAGGCAATGGCGGACCTGGGGTTGAAAACAGAGGTACTGTGTGAATTTGTTGGCACTTACTGGGTCTGTTCCTCCTGGTGCTCACAGAAAAAAGTCAGCTTAGTCAATGAATGTAGGGTAGTCACACAGCTGCCGGCACATTTCTAGATCTCTCTCTCTCTCACACACACACACACACACACACACACACACACACACACACACACCTTGATTACCCTTGGTGATCTAGAATTAAATAATGCACTTTGTCTATGTCTAAGCTCCCCTTTGCTTCTCAGGGGAGTCTAGACTGCTTGATATAGAGGGAAATCTAAGAGAAACCTGAGGTGCGTCATGGGGAAGGGGTGTGTGTGTGTGTGTGTGTGTGTGTGTGTATGTGTGAAAGAGACAGGACAGGAGGAGGAAGGAGGGAGGCAGGGAGGAGGAGAGAGTGTGTTCTGACTGCATTGTGTGACACTGTAATTGTCTGAATCTGGCCGCTTTCCCTGTCTCTGAAGTTGGCCCCAGAGTGCACAAGCCGAGTCCGCTGTGATGCCCATGTCCTTCCCCGCGGCACAGCAGGAGGGCCCAGAGGCACCATAGAATCCAAGCTTGAGTCTCCTTCTGCTTCATCAGAGATGCCTGTATGCACCTAAACTTCTCTTCCTGATCCAAATAAACACTGCCCTTGACCTTTCCCATTGCTCTGCTGGGTAAGGGGAGAGGGGAATGGGGTGAGGGACGGGCCTGGACAAATCACATTGCAAGGCCCCTGCAGAGAATAAGCTTTGTGTGCTGTGGTCTGCCCTGCCCTCCACTGAAAGTTGCCTGAGGTCAAATCTTATCTGATGTCAGTGTCAACAACAGTCAACAGTGTCTGGTGCACGGAGCGGAGCATTCTAGGCAAGCAGTTGCTGAATGGATGTGAGTGTGTGTTAAATCCTACCACAGATACTGACTGTTTTGTAGGTGGAGGCACCTGGAAGCATGGTGCCCTATGGTGGAGGAAGGGAGCTCTAGCCAGAGGAGGCTCCTGGCTGGCAGAGGCCACAGCTTAGGTGTGGAATAGGGGAACCTTCAGCTCTGGAGTGACCAGGAGATCAGCTCAGCTAGATTAGGGGAGTGGGAGCAGGGGAGAGGGTGGGAGAGCATCTCTAGACAGTTTCCAACAAGAAAAGCTGAACATGGGGCACTTGTGTGGGGACACTTGTATGGGACATGGGACAGCTGGGTCTTTAGCTGCTCCAAGGCCAGGAAGATATGGGGTAGCTGGGGGCAGGCAGGGGGCTGAGAAAGAACGGGGCGGCAGGGAAGACCACTGGAGTTCAGAATCTCCTCAGGACTAGAATAACTACCTGAGAAACCCGTGCTTGGGGAAGAATCATTATTTTTAAGTGTGTTTGCATTTTCTCTATATTTTCTCATTTCTGTTCCATGTTAGAATTTAGTACATTTTTAGTTTTAATACCAGTTGCTTCAGGCAAACTGAGCAGAGACTGATGACCCATGTTGGGGGAGAACCTCAGCCCCAGTGGCTGGGTGTATAGGAAGAGCAGGAATAGAATGAGGGAATCCAGGGGAGATAAAATTAGGGAGACATCTACGGGCTGCCTCCATAGCTGCCCCTCCCCGTAGGGAGTCCCCTCCCAGAACCCTTCTCTATCAAAACGCTGGTGGCTTCTGGCTTGATTGTCAAAAGGAGACCCATTGCCTCACATCCCCATCCCTGCCCTGACCATCAAAAATATAAAATTAGGTTCAACCTCAATGCCCAAAAGACCTTCATTAGGATCATGTTCCAGAAGGACACTGCAGCATCATGTTGCTGAGCTTGAGGCTGCAGTGGTAAAGGGCTGTCTTGGGCTAGTGGGGGTGGGGTAGTAGAAGTAAGGGCTGGGGAGTGGGGGTGGGGGTAAGCAGGAGTGGTGGACAAGGAGAAGAGGTAGGGGCTCTGGGGGTAGGCGAGTAGGGATGGTGGAGGGGGTTGGTAGAGGTTATGACTAGGATATGCAGCTGCATCAGTGGTTCACTGGGGACTGGTGAAATTGGGGCTCCTCAGAAGGATGTGTGTGTACACATGTCATGTAGGGTGCCTAGAGCTTTGAGCCTATGATGTAGAACATGGCACTGACCTACCAGCAATGAGGCTGGAATCTTTTCCAGGCACCGTGGTAGAATATGGAACATCTGAGATGGACTTCCTGTTCTGAACATAGCTAGGGAGAGAAGACTCAGAAAGCAGAGAATGATCCAAGATAGTATGGGGGTAAGTTCTGTGGTTTTTCAGAGAGAAAGGAGGGTTCAGAGAGCACTGGGGTAGTCAGGGGTGGCTCCCTGGAGGAGGAGGGATTTGCAGGAAGGGTAGGATTAGTTAGACTGAAGCAAAAGTGCTCAGTTGGGAAGAGTGTGATGCTACGTGGTAGGTTGGGTGAGTCCGGTCAGAGAAGGCTTTGGAAACCAAGCTGAGGGATTGGGTTTTTAGCTAATGCACACTTGTCTTAGATTCTTAATCAGGATATTTGGGAAGGTTAGGCAGGGAATGTGTGTGTTTCCTTCATAGACCTGGGAGCAAAAAAAGAGTCCATGGAGCAACTCTTTGAATGGCTTGGCAAGTTTTCCAGTGGATTATGGTCAGGAGAGAAGTTGGCGAATTAGACTGTCAGAACAGGAAGGGACACAGGCTTCTTGAAGGTGACCTGTAGGTGGGCTGGATGGAGTTCACCTCAGGGGAGTTTTGGCGAACAGTGATGGAACAGTAGGACAAGAGCTGATCCTGTCGGAGGCTATTTCTATGCCAGCTGTCCGTGAGGCTGTAGGTGAGTGGCAGCAAGGAATAGGGAACCCACTGCTTGAAACAGAGACACAAATCCTGGCTGGAGCCCATTTCTTCTGTCACCTAATAGACCTACACCCCAAAGAATTCAGCCTCTTATTCATCTGATCTCGTATGGCCTCCCAACTAGAATTGGCGTGGTCCCCCAAGGCCACCTTAGAGGGGCACTGACACTTCTCATGGGAGGCAAGTCGACCCACGCCTGTGCCTTGGTGGAGCTGGAATGTCCGGGAGGCTGGAGGAGTGCAGCGTTGGTTATAACACAAGCAGCTTGGAGCACTCCCCAGGCTCTGGGGTCACCAGGGGCCCCCGGCTCTGCTGTCCACTCTGTCCACGTGCCAGGGAGAGCACTGACCTCCAGCCTAGAAGACACAGGCCACGTGTCCCAGCCAGAACCCTGCCATCCACTGGCTGTGGCTCCTTCCGTGAGCGCCTTACTCCTCCTGGCCTTCTTTCTCTCACTTGCAAAATGTGGACCCTCTTACCTTCACTGTCTGCCTTGTGAAGTGGCGGGAAGAATCACAGGTAACAAGGCACAACAGTGCTTTTCAATATTTTTGACAGTACCCCATGGTAAGGAACGAATGTGTTCATATTTTATAGTATGGCCCAGTTTTTCTCTCTCTCTCTCTTTCTCTCTCTCTCTCACCCCCCCAACACCCAACGTGACTGAAACAAAAATTTCACAAAATAATATTTGCCTTTACTACATATGGATTACTCTAATCTGTTTTATTTTATTCTATTATTTTAATTTTAAAAAATCCTGTTTTTAAAAATTCATGATCTACAAATGAATTGGTGACCGCCAAATTTAAAAAAAACTGAGACTATGGGCATTCCCAGACCTCTCTGATCATCAGAAGTACCCAGGAGAATCTTGTTTAAAACACCGCCCACCTCCAGATCCACTGAATGGGAATATCTCTGGGAGGGAGGGGGACTGGGGCGGTGCTGAGAAACTACATTTCTTAACAATCACTCCAGGTGTTTCTGGCCATCAGGAAAGTTTGGGAACCATTGGAATAACATACGGCAAAGTCTGAGGAAATGGTCCCATTCTCTAAAATGCACTTGTTGTTATTACTGGGCTTTGTGGCCACTGGTGCAGAGCTGCCCTCCCCCCAACCTGCCCCCTCTCAGCTCCTGTTGTTCCCTTCTCCATGCCACCTCCCCACCCCCTCACTGCCCTCTCCTCTCGCCTTCCTCTCTCCCACATCAATGTTACTAGCTCAAGGCTGCCCTCTCTAAGCTTCCCAACACTTAATGAGGTCTGCCTTCTCTGAGCTTTCCAGTATACACTGTCTTGTATTATTCTGAGACATTTCTTGTCTGTTAGTCTTATCTCCCTCAACCAGATTGTAGGCTCCATGAAGGAGGAGCAGCTTAAGTGTTCCTCTGCACCTGCCTTCGAGGGAGTGTTTCCAGAAGTCTCTACAGTCAGATGGAGCCTGGTACTGTCACTTGCTGTGAACTTAGGAGAAGTTTAACTGTGTAAAGAACTCCAGTGACATGTTTAAAGCCGATACTCAGGAGACTGTGGTTGGCTGATACTAGGATAAGGTCACTCAAGTAAACACTTCTCCACCTGTCTATCCCAAGAACCCAAGACCCTCAAAGAGAGGAACTCACCTGTCCTGGCTCAAGACAAGGGCAGTTAAAGTTGACACCACTGTCCCCAGACCCCCAGCAATTGTCCACCAGGGATTCTGGATCAGGAGCCCTATGAAGATGATGAGTCCGCTGAGAGGGTTGTTGACAAACATCACCTGAGCGGCCCCCCTCAGAATCCAGTCTGTGAACTGGAAGGCCAGGGGCTTATCTGAAAGAGACAGGCAGAGTCATCAGCAGGGTTCAGCCTGTGCTTCCCTGCTGGACCACTGGCTGGCGAGGCAACCAAGGCAGACAGGGATGCACTAGCCAGGACACTTTCCCTCATTCAACTTGGCGCCCAGCCCGAATCTCTGCGTGGCCTGACAATCAGTCCACAGTGGTGTCAGTTTTGCCATACAGACTGAGGCATCATGCTGAGACCAATTTAACGCTATTCCAGCCATCGGCTTGGTTGGTAAGGAAGCCCCAGGAACATTCCAAGGGAAATTTATTGGTCCAAAGGAAGAGGTGGGGAGGGAAGGAAACTCTTTTTGTATAGAGCTGTATGACTCAGTTGAGGGCTGGTATCTGAGCAGCAAAGAATATAGTCTGGAGAAAAAAAGGCTGGGAAAGAAATGATTTTAGCTCAGCTGTGAAATCAGCGTTGAGTTATGTATTGACATTGAGTATTGACATGCATTCTGTCTCATTCTCTGGTTTGGTTTCCAGGACAACATATACAAGTGGGGGGCAGGTGGGGGAGGGTATGGTAGGGATATTTGTTGCAACATTTAGTTTAGGGAAACTAGGAGAAGAATGATGTTAAAAGGGAAGAATCTGGAACACTGGGGAGGGTGAGACCAATATTTTCTTGGCACATAAAAAATGGCTGTGGAATAAGTGAAGGAATGACCATTCAGTTTGTTTGAAAATGGCTTCTACGTTGCTAATGTGGTTGTCCTATATCTATTCCATGTAGGAGTGAAGAATTTGCAAAGAACTAAAATCAGTGGAATGCACTGAATTCTGAAACCATGGGAATTCAGGTAGTAGGATACATTACAGCCACCCAGAGCCAGCCCTGAGCTGGAGCACCTCAAATGTGGGGGCCCTGCCATGGGTGAGTGCGGGAGCAGCTTCCTCAGTCCAAGCCAGAGGGAGGGCTGGCTCCCTGGCCTGGCCTGGCTGCTTCTGCCCTGGGCATTGGCCTACCTTTCAGCCAGCTCCTGCATTCCTTCATCTCGCCTGTGAGGTAACCCACAGCTTGAAAGAGGCTGATGCCCCCTTGGCCCGAAGAGTCCTGAGGGGCTGCCCCACTTTCTATTCTTCTACCCTTTTCATTGGGTTTTTCAATCTTCACAATGTGGCTTTCTTCGCTGGATGATCGAAGATCCTTTAAGGAGAAGCCATGACAAAACATCAAATAATATAGCTTTTTGAGAGCAGGGGCATTTGGGGGTAGGGAAGATTGTCAGATTTTTTGATAAAGATAGAGGATCATAAGATAAATAAATGTCCATTGTGCAATGCTGTCTAGAGTGCCCCACACAGGCCTGCTCTTCCCAGGACTTCTACATGTTCCTCATAGCAGGGTTCTTAACTTTTTTTGCCATGGATCCCTTTTGGCAGTTTGGTAGGCTTGTGGACTTCCTTCCAGAATGTTTGTAAATGAATAAAATAAATAAGATTGCAATGAAAACCAATTATATTGAAATGCAGTTATCACAGTATTAAAAAAAAAAACCTGCTATGCATGTAGGAGCAGCAGATCCAATACCAATTATAAGTTAAAGTATTGATGAGTGACTATGTGGGATGACAACTCAGGACAACTCTATAGGGCCATTCTAGCTCCAGAACTCACCGTAGGCTCACCTGAGGCCTTTATTGTGACTGCATCACAGCCCAACTTCTGCCTAATTCTGCTGCCTTTACGTCTTTACAAGTATTGACCCCAAGGACACACCCCAGTAAACTTCTTACATCCAACTCTCCATCTCAGAGTCAGCTTTCTGGGGGAAACCAATCATGTGACAATGACAAAAATCTCAGGTACTACTAATACGGCTGTTGTTCTTTGCTTATATTTATAATTGAAGTAAATGCTAAAGTTCATTGGAGGTTAGTGAAAATAAAGATAAATTATTTTTTCCATCCAAGTTCATATCCCCATCAATCTTGTCTATGGATGCCTGGGTCAGGACTCCTGCTCTAAAACTGTGCTTTCCGATATAGTATCCATGTGGCTCTTGGCACTTAAAATGTGGCTGATCTGAACTGAGATGTGCTCGAAGTAGGTTTTGAAGGTTTAGTACGAAAAAAGAATGTGTAAAAGATCTCAGTGATACTTTATATTGATTAAGTATTAAAATAATAATATATGTATTCATATATATTAGGCTAAATAAAATATATTATTAAAATTAATTTCACCTGATTAATACAGATAGCCAAAAGGCACATAAAAGATGCTCAACATCACTAATTATAAGAGAAATGCAAATGAAAACTACAATGAGATATCACCTCACACCAGTCAGAATCGCCATCATTAAAAAGTCTACAAATAATAAATGCTGGAGAGGGTGTCAAGAAAAGGGAGCCCTCCTACACTGTTGGTGGGAATGTAAATTGGTGCAGCCATTATGGAGAATAGTATGGAGGTTCCTGAAAAAACTAAAAACAGAGCTACCATATGATCCTTCAATCCCAATCCTAGGCATATATACGGGGAAAAACATAATTCAAAAAGATACATGCACCCCAATGTTCATTGCAGCACAATTTACAATAGACAAGACATGGAAGCAACCTAAGTGTCCATCAACAGATGAATAGACAAAGAAGATGTGGTATATTTATACAGTGGAATATTACTCAGCCATAAGAAAGAATGAAATAATGTCATTTGCAGCAACATGGATGGACCTTGAGATTATCATACTAGATGAGGTAAGTCAGTCAGAGGAAGACAAATATATGATATTGCTCATATGTGGAATCTAAAGAAAAAATAATGCAAAGGAACTTATATACAAAACAGAAATAGACTCACAGACTTACAAAAAAGACTTATGGTTACCAAGGGGGAAGTGGGGGGAAGGATGGTTAGTTTGGATTAACATATATACATTACTATATATAAAATAGATAACCAACAAGGACCTACTATATAGCACAGAGAACTATACTCAATATTTTGTAATAACCTATAATGGAAAAGAATCTGAAAAAGAACATATATATATATATATATATATATATATATATATACATATATATATATATATATATATATATATATATATATAAAACTGAACAATAATATATATATATAGCTATATATATAACAGAACCACTGTGCTGTATATCTGAAACTAACACAACATTGTAAATCAACTATACTTCAATAAAAAATAAAATGAAAATAAATTTCACCTGCTTCTTTTTCTTTTTACTTTTTAAAATGTAGTTAATATAAATTTAAACTTACATGTGTGGCTCATATTATGTTACTATTGTATACTGATGGTCTACAGATTTCTCTAACCTCATCACTGCATCAAAACTTAAATGTCCTGAAGATGTCAGTAGAAATGGTGAAGTGAGGACCTCAAATTCTCTCCTCCATTAAGGCAATGAGAACACTGGAAAAAAATGTGCCGGAGGCGGTGGATAACAGTTGAGGAAAACAAGAAGCTAATCAAAAAGCTTAAAAGGAAAAACTGGGGAATGAGATGTCCAAAGGGGGCTTTAAAAGGCTTGGGCATATTGCTGTGAATCTAGAACACCTCATGCATGTGTAGGGCTTGCACATGCCCAGGACAGTGTGTATGCTCAAGAAAGACCTGAGAATGCCCTAAGCTCTCACCTCTGGCTGAGTCTGAATCTCTATGCAAGCAGAAATTAAAGGCTAGGTGGAGTTGAAAACTGCCTAGGTGAGTGTTGAAGATGCCCCAACACACAGACAGGTCTCCTTGGCAAAGACTGAGAAGCTTACTGATCCCAGACATTTAAGGAAATCTCTGTCCAATAATTAGCTAAACTTTAAGCTGACTGAACAGAGATTTCAGTGGCTACAAATGACAAAAGAATAAAGACTTTCCAGAACTAGTCCAGAAAAGCCGTTAAACAAACAAGCCAGCAACGACAAACCCTGGGGAGAGGGAAGAATCTGATTTCCAGAGTTGTCACATTATTTAAGACATCCAGTTTTTTAACAAACAATTATGAGACATGCAAAGAAACAAGAAAGTATGAGACAAGGGAAATAAAGCAATCAATAGGAACTGTCCCTGAGGAAGGCCAGACTTATTAAACAAAGATTTAAAATCACCTTAAAATATCATCAGGGAACAAAAGAAAACCATGTTTAAAAACTAAAGGAGAGTATGAGAAATATGAGAACAATCTCACTAAATAGAGATTATCAATAAACAGGAAATTATAAAAAAGAAACAAATAGAAATCCTGAAGTTGAAAGGTATAAAAATGGAAATGAAAAATTTGCTAGAGGAGCTCAACAGCAGCTTGGAGCACTCAGAAGAAAGAATCAGAAAACCTAAAGGCAAGTCAATTGAGATTATCCAATCTGAGGAACAGAAATAAAACAGAAAGATGAAAAATGAACATAGCCTCAGAGACCTGTGGGACCCATCAAATGTACCACCATATGCATAATGGGCATTCCAGAAGGGAAGGAGAGAGAAGGGGCAGGAATATTTGAAAACTTCCCAAATTTGATGAAAATCAGTAATAGACACATCCAAGTAGTTCCACAAACTTCCAGTAGGATAAACTCAAAGAGATCTTCACCTAGACATATCATAAACTATTAAAAGTCAAAGACAAGAGTAATTTTGTATAGACTCTTGAAAGCAGCAAGAGTGAATCAAGTCATTACATACAAGAAATCCTCAATAGAATTAACATCCAATTTCAGAAACCATGGAGGTCAGAAGGCAGTGGAATGACATATTGAAAGTGCTGAAAGAAAGACTGTCAATCAAGAATTCTATATTCAGCAAAACAGTTTTTTAAAAATGAAGGAGAAATTAACACATTCTGAGGTAAATGAAAACTGAGAGAATTTATTGCTAGTAGACCTGCCTATGAGAAATATTAAAATGAGCCCTTCAGGCTGATATGAAAGGACACTAAGAAGGACACTAGTATCTCAAGAAGAAATAAAGAGCATTGGTAAAGGTAACTACATAGGTAAATATAATAGACAGTATAAATGTATTTTTGGTAATTCTCTTTTTCCCCTTCTGATGTAAAGACAACTTCATAAAACAATTGTAAGTCTGTGTTGGTGGGCATACAATGTATAAAGATGTAATTTGTATGACAGTAACAGCACAAAGGAGGTGGGGATAGAGCTACATAGGAACACAGCTTTTGGATAATATTGTAATTAAGTTGGTTTTAATCCAAGCTAGATTGTTATAAATTAAGATGTTTAATTGTAATACCCAGGGCAACTACTCAGAAAATAACTAGAAACATATAGAAAACAATGACAGAAGAATTAAAATGATACACTAGAAAATATCTGTTTAAGACAAAAGATGGCGTAGTGAAATAATAGAGAAACAGAAAAAAGACATAGAAAACAAATAGCAAAACGGCAGGCATAAATCCTACCTTATCAGTAACTAAATTAAATATAAATGGATTCACACTTCAATTAAAAGACAGAAATTGGCAGAACGGAATTTAAAAAGTTATACAACTATATCTTGTCTACAAGAGACACAATTTATATTCAAATATGTAAATAGATTGTAAGTATGGAAAAAGATATATTGTGCAAACCGTTACCAAAAAAAAAAAAAAAAAAAAGCTGGAGTGACTATACTAAGATCAGCAAAATAGACCTTTTGCTGAGACAAAAATTGTTACTAGAGAGTAAGAAAGACAATTTTAATGATAAAAGGATCAATCTATGAAGAAGATATAAGAATTATAAACACTTACATGTCTAACAAAGCCCCAAAATACATGAAGCAGAAGTTGGCAGAATTGAAGGGAGGAAAAGTCAACTCAATAATAATAATTGGAGACTTCTATACTCCACTTGAAAAAATGGATAGAATAATTAGACAGAAGATCAAGGAAATGGAAAACTTGAACAACACTATAAACTAACTAGACCTAATACATATCTATAGAACACTTCACCCAACAATAGCAGAATATACCTTGTGTAGTGCACATGGAACCTTCTCCAATATAGACCATGCTAGGCCATAAAATAAGTAAAACATTTTTACTGATAAAAATATCAGTAAAGGGATTGAAATCATTCACAATATGTTCTGTGGTCACAATGGAGTGAAATTAGAAATCAAACATAGAAGGATATTTGGAAAATATGTGGTAATTAAACAACACACTCCTAAATAATCCATGGATCAGAGAGGAAATCAAAAGAGAAATTGGAAAATATTGCATTCATTGAGATGAATGAAAACAAAACCACAACACACCAAAACTTATGGGATGCAGCTAAATCAGTGAGTAGAGTGAAATTTGTAATTATAAATACCTATGTTAAAAAAGAAGAAATATCTCAACAACCTAACCTTTCACTTTAAGAAACTAGAAAAATAACAGCGAATTAAACCCAAAGCAAGTAGAAGGAAGGAAAAGTTGGTTCTTTGGAAAGATCGAAATTGACAAACTTTTAACTAGTTTGACAAAGAAAACAAAGAGCAGATTGAAATAACTAGAATCAGAAATGAAAGAGGGTACATTACTACCAACCTTAAAGAAAAAGAAAGGATTATAAGGAAGTGGATTATAAAGAAATTAATAATTGTATGCTAACAAATTAGATAACCTAGATGAACTGTATAAATTCTTAGAAAGCCACAAACTACCAAAACTGACTCAGGAAGAAATAGAAAATCTGAATTGACTCATAACAAATTAAAGCAACTGAATTAGTTAAAAACCAAACCAAACCAAACCAAAATTTCCCACAAAACCCCAAGTCCCGGTGGCTTCACTTGTGAATTGCACCAAATGTTTAAAGAATTAATACCAATATCTTCTAAAGAGTAGAAGAGAAGGGAACACTTCTTAACACATTCTATGAGGCTACCATTATCCTGATATCAAAACCAGACAAAGTAATCACAAGAAAGAAAACTATAGGCCAATATGCTTTATGAATATAGATGCAAAAATCCTTAACAAAATACTAGCAAAACAAATCCAAGCAGGATATAAAAAAGATTATGACCAAAAGAGAATTCTAAGAATTTGAGGCTGTTTCAACCTATAAAAACTATCAACAGATTGTTTAATAGAATAAAGAAAAAACTCACATGATTATCTTGATAAACACAGAAAAACCATTTGAAAAATTAAGCAACCTTTCCTGATAAAAAACAATCAACAGACTAGGAATAGAAAGGAAGTTCCTCAACCTAATAATAAAAACCCACAGCTAATATCAAACTTAATGGTGAAAGACTGGATGCTTTCCCTCTAAGATCAGGAACAAGAGAAAGATGTGTGCTCTTGTCACTACTATTCAACATTGTACTGGAAGTTCTAGCCAGAGGAATTAGGTAAGAAAAAAACAGACAAAAGGGAACCATATTGGAAAGAAAGAATTTAAACTATCTCTATTTGAAGATGGAACAAGCTTTTATACATAAAATCCTTAAGGAATCTACAAAAAAACTATTAGAGATAATGAATGAGTTCAGCAAGTTTGCAGGATAGACAATCAATATACAAAAACAAATTTATTTCTATACATTGGCAATGAACAATCGAAAAATAAGATTAAGAAAACAATTCTATTTATGCAGCATGAAAAAGAATCAAACATTTTGGAATGAATTTAACAAAAGAGGTGCAAGACTGTACACTTAAAAACTACAAAACATCATTGAAAGAAATTAAAGACTCAATAAAAGGAAAGATAACCTATGTCCAAGGACTGGAAGACTTAATATTGTTAAGATGACAATACTCTCCAAATTGATGTATAGATTTAACACAATCCCTATCAAAATGCCAGTTGCCTTTTTATCTTTATTTTTTTTCAGAAATTGAAAGTTGGATCCTAAAATTCATATGGAAATTTAAGGATCTCAAAATAGATACAACAATCTTGAAAAAGAAGAACAAAGTTGGAGAACTCATACTTTCTGATTTCAAAACTTACTACAAAGCTACAGTGATCAAGGTGGTGTGGTATTGCCATAAGGATAAACATATAAATCAGTTCAATAGAAATGAGAGTCCAGAAACAAACCCATACATTTATGGTCAATTGATTGTTGATAGGAATATCAAGACAATTCAGTGGAGGAAGGATAATCTTTTTAACAAATGATTCTGGGACAAGTGGATATCCACTTGGTAAAATATTAAAATTGGACCCCTACTTAATATCATATACAGAAAGGAACTCAAAATGGATAAAAGACTTACATGTAAGAGCTAAAACTATAAAACCCTTAGATTAAAACATTGGAGTAAATCTTTGTGACCTTGGATAAGAAAATGGTTTCTTGCATATGACACCAAAAGCATAAGCAATCAAAGAAAAAATAGATAAATTGGACTTAATCAGAATTAAAAACTCTGCTTCTAAGGACACTATCAAGAAAGTGAAAAGAAAACCTACAGAGTGGGAGAAATTATTTGCAAATTATATATCTGGAAAGGGTCTAATATCCAGAATATAAAAAGAATGATTACAACTCCACAATAAAAAGACCAATAACCCAATTTAAAAAATGGGCAAAAGGTTTGAAAAGACATTTTTCCAAAGAAGATATACAAGTGGCCAGTAAGCACATGAAAAGATGTTTGACATCATTTGCCATTAGGGAAATGCTAATCAAAATCACAATGAGATGCCACTTCACGTTCACCTAGGCTGTAACAAAAAAGACAACAACACATTTTGGTGAGGAGGTGTAGTGGCACGATGTGCACATTGCTGGTGAGAATATACACTAATGCAGCCACTTTGGAAAACAGTTTGGCAGTTCGTTAAAATGTTAAACATAGATTTACCATATGACCGAGAAATACCACTTCTAGGTATATACCCAAGAAGAATAGAAACGTGTCCATACAAAAACTTCTACACAGATGCTTATAGTAGGATTACTACTTATACAGCCTCAAAGCAGAAACAACCCAAATGTCCATCAGCTGATGGATAAATAAAATACAGTATATTCGCACAATGAAATATTATTTGGCCATAAAAAGGAATTATCTACTGAAAGAACCCAAAAACATTACGCTAAATGAATGAAACCAACCATAAAAGGCCACATATTATATGATTCCATTTATATGAAAGGTACAGAATAGGCAAATCCATAGGGACAGAAAGTAGATTGGTGGTTGCCAGGGGTTGGGGGGAGGATGGAATGAAGACTGACTGCTAATGAGTATGGATTTTCTTTTTGAGGTGATAAAAATATTCTGGAATTAGATAATGATGATGTTTGCACAGCTTTGTAAATATGCTAAAAAACAGTGTAAGTATACTTTAAAGGCGTGAATTTTACGGTACCTGAATTACATCTCATTAAAAAACCTAAGCAGTCTTGGGTCCTCTTCCACTGAATCTGTAGCTAGCCAGGCTGCCTCGGTGCTGCCGGGTCCAAGGAGTGCTAAAGGCCTGTGTTTGAATGAGGGTTTCCTTTTGGAGATAGTAGAGTAATTCAAGGGAGCAGGTGTAAGGGGAAAGATTTTGGGAACTGGTTGGAAGAATGGTATGTGTGTGTGTGCATTCTCTACTTGTCCTTAAAATCATGTCACACACAGAGCCACATTTTCCATCTAAGGCCAAGTAGGGCTGATTGTGGGTGTGAGCACGTGTGGGGGGCAGAATCTCCTCACTTCCATGGGCATTAGGCGACACTTCTATGGCATTAGGTCACATGTGCTGGGAGAGCAGCATCTTTCTACACTCTTCCTCCCACCACCCACCTGGGAAACACCCTGGGAGGGACGTTCCTCACCTTTTCTTCAGGCATTTCCAGGAGGGGCAGGGCCGGGTGTGTATCCTGGGGGCTTGAGGGCCAGCTAGGGCTGGTAAACTCTGACTCATAGAGTTTGTGTCTGCTGGAAGGAGGCTCTGCCAGGAGAGGACTGCTGTGAGTGTGAGTGTCAGACATCTCTTCCATGCGGTGGCCACTCATGGATCATGCGACTGGTGAAAGGAAAGGGAAAGAACAGGTGAGTCAGGATGGGGCCTCAGGGACTTGACCAAGGCTGGATGGAGGTCTCAGGAGGACTGAGGTCTGTCCTGACACAAGGGACCTACTCCTCCAGTCTCTAGGGCTACCAGAGGGGTCTGAAGCCATTCCTCAACCCACGTGACCTGTACCATTCAAAATCCCCCCATTCTTCCAAGTCCAGAAGAAAGTCCATTTCTTCTGTGCAGATTTCCTTGACCACCCAGTTAGACTAGATCTCTTTTTTTTTTTCTGATCACTAAAATATTTTTTCCCTACCTTTCATATCATCCACTGTACTCTCTTATTGTGGTAATTAGTTGTACATATATTTTCCCCTTGATACATACATGTGGATCTGGGTCTTCCAACCAAATGGGGGTCTAAGAGAAATTTGTTTTCTTAGTTGCTGTGCAGCTTATATTGCTGACAGTTGGCCTGCAGTGCCCCCTCTCTCCCCTCTGCCCTCAGTGCCCTTTCCAGCTCCTCCCCCCTTCCCTTCCCCAGGAGCAGTAAGCAGCTCTGGTATGATCTCTTGGAGGCTATGTGCACCGGTCCCTCCATGTGGGGCTCCTTTTCCTTTCACCATTGGGCCAGGACTTATGCCAGGACTTGGTTTTAAAACAACCTCTGCCCAGCATCCTTAGTTTCCAGTTTAGTCCTGCTGCCCCCTGGTAGTTCTGTACTTCTCCTCTTCCTGTCTCAGCCATTCTTCTTCGGCCTCCTTCAGCTCAATTACGTCCTCCTTGACTTTGACTTTATTGCTTATTTGGGAGGTGGTTTTGGATCTGCACATAGTCTCATCTCAGTATGAGCTAGAGTTTTCCTCATTGATCCGTGCTGCCATGGGTTAACCTTCCATCTACATACCTGTAACTCCCAAATCTAACATTTCTAGTCCAGTTTTGAGTACTAGATTCATAGGTTTAATTCTTTACTTCATACTTGCACGTAGATGTTCCAGAAGCAGCTTAAACTTAATACACTGAGACAACCCATAATGTTACCTTCCCAAGTCCTGTCCTCCTCCCTCAAAGGGGCCCATCCCAGGAAAAGTCCCCTCCCCCTTCCAAGCTGCTCCTTCAGACAACTCAGGAGTCAAACTTCATGCTCCCTTCTCTTCCACTCTCCAAATCCAGTAATTGTATCTCTAAAATACACCTTGATGTACAGTATCACCACTTAGTTGTCATTACTTCTTGTCACTTCTCCAATAACTCTCAAATGATCACCTCTACCTCTTCTCAGATTTCTCCTCCAAGCCGTGCTCCACAGGCAGTCAGAGTTGTCATATTAACACTCAAGTCTACTCATGCCTGTTTCCTGATTAAATCCCTTCAATGGCTACAGAGGGAAAGCCACATCTTTAACATGGTGCTCAAGGCTCTGCATCACCGAGTTCGTCTATGCTTTAGCCTGCCCTGTGCTTCTCCTGCCCCTCATCTCTGGGCTCCACACTGGCCTCCTTCTAGCACTTTCTACCTCAGGGTCTCTGCAAATGCTGGTCCATCTGCCTGGGAGGCTTCTCCCTCACTATTTACCTGGGTGACTCCTACTTTTCCCTTTGTGTCAATTATCACCTATCAGTGATGCCTTCCCTGATGGTCTCCTGTCACATGTTCTCATGGGACCCAGTATTTTTCCTTATACTGTTGTATCCCAGCTCCTAGCATAGAGCCTGGCACATAGTAGGTATTCGATAAATAAGTAGTTAAGTGAAGGAGAAGGAGGGAAGGAAGAAAAGGGGGAAGGAAGGGTGGAAGGCTACAGGTAACTGCTAGAGTGGGGGAACTTTACAAATCACCGTGGGTCTCAGGTGTTGAATGGTTTAAGAAGGTGTGGGGCTGCCCACCAGCTCTGCACTTTGAGGCAAAACTCTGCTGTGTCTAGCACTTGTCGTCATTCCCAGGAAGAGCTCATTTAAACCATGGCTGATTTTTAGCGTGGGTCAGCAAACGTCATTCAGATCCAACAAACTCCTCTTTCTCGTTCTGCCATGGGTCTGAAAGAGGGCCTTTATTCTATTCTGACCTTGCAGGTGGCGTTTCAGTGAGTTTCAGACTGCCCTGGAGGGGGCACCCTGGAAAGGTTTAGGAGAGGGAAAGCCCGCAAGCCTGAGAATCTGTTCCTTCCCAATACACTCTCTCCCTCTGGTGGCCAAGAGGTGATACAGCATCCCGGCCTGTTATGATTCCTTCCAAGTCACCTAGTTGAAAACGTGAGGGGCAGTGAGATATCTAGACACACGATCTGCATGACACTACATATCTGAATGAACTAGAAATGTTCTGGAAAAATCGTGTATTAAATTTAGTGGCTGTGAATTACATTAAAAATCCAGTTGAAAAATAAGTTTTTTCCCCAAATATATTTCATTGAATCTAAGATGTTATCAACTGTAAGATATATCATTGTTTCGTGTATAACCAAGAAAGAAGAAAATGCTGCCAATTAAAATTGCAGGTTGCACCCTGATTTAAGAAATGTTAAAATATGAGAAAGATGTATATTATATAATCAAGGAAATATGATAAAAATCATAGTGATGTGGCTCAGGAATACAGGAGTAGGAATTGTTTTCTAACTATGGGACTTCAAACATTTATATATTTTTTTGATGAAAAATGTGTGTATATATTATGAGCCCTTTAAGAACAGGGCCTGTTACCTTGTTGATTTCTGTATTTGCATTGCTCAGCAGAAAGCCTGACACATAATAAACCCTCAATATATGTTTAATAATTATGGAAAGAATGAATGCTTGCACAATGGAAGTACTCTCCAGAGTGTCTCCAAAAAGGCTCCATCTTCTCTTCCTTTGAGTCCCTCCTGTATGCAGATAATATTCCCAATTACCGATGGAGAAATCAAGGCCCAGGAAAGCAAAACAAGAGTTGTTTCTCACGTGGATGTAACTCTCTGAACTTTCTGAAGCAAACTTGCTGCGTTGGGATGGCTACAGGGAGCAGAGACCCAGGGAAACCAGCAGTTTGCTGCAGAGTCAAGATTAGACCCAGTTTCCCACCCTGGGCTCCTTCTATTACTCCAACTGCCTTGCAGGGCACAGCTGGGGGAGGCGGGGGAGGCGGGCAGCCCTCCAGCCCGGGGCCAGGCCCTCAGCCCAGTGTCCTATTTCATAAGCCCACATAACCTCGGCAGGAACAACGTGATTGCATCTCCTCTGGGGAACACAGCGTTCCTTTGCCATGGGAATGTTTATCCTGCTCAAATGGGGGAATTTTGGCTTTGGGGTAGGGGCGAGACGTGCAGCAAAAATGGCCTTGTAAAGAGGAGGTCACTGTTTGGAAAGAGCAAAGGCTGTGGAAGCTGAGATGCCCAGCTTCACTCTTTTCTCTGCCAGGAGGTGTTGCATGCGCCTCTGTCTCTCCCTCTTTAACGGGTTCTTAGGACAGTGAAACTGCTGACTTGGTTCTTGGCACACAGTAGGTGCTCAGTGATTTTTATTTTCCTCCTTTCGTGTGCTCCCAAATTGAAGGGAAAGATGGATAAAGCAACCAGATGAAGTGCAAGCTGGCTGGTCTGAAACAGAACGCCTTTCAAAAGTTTCCATAAGGCGTTGGCCACTTGTTAAAACTGGACGGTGAAATCGCTGCCCGAGCCACGTCCCGTCAGAAGGCGGCAGGCCTCAGAGCCCATTCCCAGCTCAGTTCTGAGCCAGTCCATTAAACCTGCTTCCAAGAACACATAATTATCTGCTTGGCGTGAGAACGCTCTCCTTGGCTGCCCGCACCTCCTCTTCTCCCTCAGAAATGTGGACAGAAATGGCTGTTTGGATCAGCCTCCTATCTCTCCAAAAAGCCAGGCCTCAATGTTCCGCAAGGGGGCTCCCCAGACAGACTGGGCCCTCCCTCCTCTTTGAAGAAGCTCCCTGTTGAATACCTACTGTGTGCCCTTAGGCTACCCCAGGGGGCACGGAGCTGCCGCTTGGGCGGTAGAGAGGCAGGGAGAGAGGCAGCAGACTGTCAGTGTGGAGGGAAAGTGGGGCAGGGTTGGGGGGATGCAGGGGCTGCTGTCGAAGCACAGGGCAGTTCCCCAACCTCCCAGCCTCAGGGAGAGCAGCCCAGGCTTTCATGTTAGGACTTGGCTGAGCAGGCAAGAGGGAGGCGAACACTCCAGCCAAGGAAATGCCTGAAAAAATACACACCTGTTTTGTGCCAGGAAATCCCAGTTGTGGGCCTGCTGGAGCCAGAGTCAGCCAGCAACAAAGGCGAAGCTGGGTGTTAGAAGCCAGACTGTGAGTTCTCAGTCCATATACTTGGACCCCAGTTCACCTCGCAACATCAGAAAGCGTGGCTTCCACTCTACTGTACTAATTTTGAAATTCTTCTTCTAACTCTTTTCTCTAAAAGACTGTTTCCAGTAGCAATGTAAAAACATGCCTCTGCCCAGTGGAGAGAAGCTGCACCCTCCCTGGCATATTCTTGCAGTTATGAGAGGAAAGGGCCTGTGATTGAGGGGTTTCTTTTTTTTTTTTTTTTTGAGGGGTTTCTTGAGTTTCTGGTGTGAATCAGTGCACAGTTGAAGCTCCCTCTCCCTGTGGCTTGTTGGGTTTAAGTCTGCCGGTGACCTTGTCATGGGGGGTGAATCTAAAATGGCCTCATATATGTCATCTTCCACCCAACTGAGTTACTGAGGTTGCAGTGTTCTGGAGAAGGAAAAGTGATTAGTAGGTTTTCCAAAATATTTATTGAATTGATTAATTTTGCCCAAGACTTTACAATTGATACAATTATGGAAAGGGAGAGTTTCCATAAATTTCTACAACCGTAGGACGGAAAGGGATATCTTTTGCCTCTCTCAAACTTTGAAGGTCCATTTTTTAGTGCCTCTGACTGTTGGCTGGGGTCCCACAACCCCATGAGGCAGTCTGTTCTCACTGTGAACAGCTCTGATTACTGGAAACCCTTGGGTCTGTGGAGCTGACATCAAACCCCTGAGTTCTACCCATCGCGGGCTCTGGTTCTGTCTATCATGCTGGCACAGGATGTTTGCACTCCTTGCACCACATAAGAGCACTTCAGAGATTGAGTCCAAACCTTCCTTTCTCTAGGGAAGACCCCTTGAGCTTCCTTTGATTTGGCTCAGCAGACAAGGCCCCCAGACTCTCTGCCGTCTTGCTACCGATCACAGTGACAGCAGGATCAAAGGCAGGGACTTCGCTCTGAAGGACCTTGCTGAGTCAGGCTGGGTCCCTAGGCCAAGGGTTCTGCTGATCCCTGAGCTTGGGGGACAGCTGCTGAAAGGGGGAAATCAGCTGTGCAGGGCTCAGTGGATGCTGGAATGGGGACAGAAGAGGCCCATGGGCTGGCGGATCATCCCCAGGGAGGCCAGGGAGAGGCCTGGTCAATAGACAGATAGGCTGGGGAAGAGAGGAAGGGGCCTGGCATGCCACTGGGCCTAGGTGAGAGGTGCCTTTCTCAGGGTCAGTTGTATAAGAGGTTGGCCAAGTGCTGCCTCTTGTTAGGAGTGGCTCAGAGCTTTTCTTGGCAGCTCCAGCCCAATGAGTTTGATTTGGGCTCAGAGGAGCCTGACTCACTGGGGCCAGAAGGTCAGGCGGGTGGGACGGGAGTCAGGAGGCAGCAAAACTCCTCTGGGCCATCAGCAGACTGTCTGGGATTAGACGGCTGGTGGCCAGCGTGCCGGGGGCTGTATCTTTCTGGCCTCTGCTTCAGGGCCAGGGCTGGGACCTGTAGCTGGGAATTTAACCAGGGCCCTCAGCTGAAAGTCTCAGGAGTCTATGTAAGGCGGAGGTAAGAGACCAGACGTTTGATCTCTGCCTTAGATACTAGCTTGCGTTTGGAAGGACATTCAGAGGCACGCACCACATCCTTCTCAGCTGACACTTTTCAAGTGGGATGACCCTTCCATGTGCTATGTACTGAGCCCCTGCCTCACCATCCCAACTGCAGCAGTTACCAGGCCGTCAGAGTTCCCTTCGAGGGCCTTTGTCTACATCAGTCTATTCTCTCCCTCTGGGCCAGGCCCTCCCCTGTCCAGGCCAGCTCACATCCCTTTCCACCTCCCCACTGGTGATGGATATATTATCTTAAAACACTACTTGGTCATGCCATGGCTCAAAAAGCTTCCCAGGTGCTCCAGGTCTGAGTGTCTCATTACCTCTGGACGGGATATGCACACTGCTCCAGATGCTAATTATTTTTGGTGGGAAATTGTTGTATATTTAAGCAAACATGGCTTATAAAAGAGTAGCGTGCAAACATTTTAATTTTTAAAATAAACATTTCTGGACAGACATTTCGAGTCTGTAGCTGGCTGTTTCGGGCATGTCCCCAGACCACCTGGGGATGATGTGTCAGGTGCCTCCATCAGTTGGGGCTAGTTGGGGGAAAAGTTAAGCAGCACTGAAGGTGGCAACTGTCCTCGCTCCCCTGCGGCTCTGCCTGAGGGCTGGGCCCCCTGTGCCTGAGCATGTGCCTCTGGCCTGGGCAGGAGGTCTCCTCTGGCCCCATGGCCTCCTCAGTCTTGATTCTGCGTCATGTGTGTTGTTCTCCATTATCCACCCTGATCCTGCCCACAGCTTGGCCCTGTCATCACTACGGTACCTTCCCGACCACCCGGAGGTGCTCTGACCTTGCCTTTGACCCATGTGGTGGTTGGGATCTGTTTTACAGTGCAAGAGTCACACACACACACACACACACACACACACACAGACACTCATCCACACATTCACTCATGTACATGCCCCCCCCGACATGCACACAATCATACACACACTCACACACACATGTCTCTTGCACACACACATACAGGCGCACACACTATGAACACTACAAATTTTGCACTGCTTTAAACCTTCATGCGCATAGTATTTCATACTTTACAAAGCACTTTCCTTACTATAACTGCATTTGTCTCCTCAAACGATCCCATGATGTGTGGAGTGAGGTAGGATGGTGTATTCGTCTCACTTCACAGGCCCAGGGAAGTGAGGCTAGCTGCCTGAAGTCACATAGGGGTTGACACAGGAGCTGGGGCTGACCCTGCCTCCTAATGCTCGGACCTGGGCTCTTTCCGCATCACTGACACCCTTGCTATGGGTCCTGGACTCTTCCCTGAGGGTGACTCTCTCCTCCCATGCAGATACCAGGGGCCTGGCTGTATATAGTTTATGTTTTTGGTCTTTGGATGCAGTGTGTACAAACACATGCCTCCTTCCATGAACTAGACCACAGTGTGAGCTGGGACTTTGCGTGTGTAACCGGGATGGTGTGTAGCCCCATCTGCCACCGTGGCAGGGAGAGAGTTCTGTACTTGACCTCTCCAAAAGGCTTTGTTTGGCATGTCCGTAAGGCCCTTGAGCTACGCCCTTTCTTTTCAACCAAACTTTGATAATTTTTTTCCTGGCACAGATGTTTGCTTTCTGAAAGCGACACTGATTAGAGAGGGGAGTCAGGCTGTCCCTGGGAGGGTGCAGAAACTGGGACAGATCCCATCAGGCACTGTCCTTGGAGCCTCTTATTCAGCTAAAATGGAGTCAGGTGAATATGGAAGGCCTCTGTGGACAGAGTGGAGGTGTTTAGAATGGGGTGAGGGGTACTCATGGGAGGGGGAGGGGAGGCAGTTAATGGGCCGGTGTTCAATCTCAGGTCATTCTTAAGCACCAGCCGAAGGAGCGACTGGACTGGATTCTCCCAGTGCAGCATCCCGCCTGCCTCATCCTCTGTGGCTTTAGACAGCGCTTCTCAGTGTGCTGTAACATGCTTAGGAGCTGGCTTTCCCCCAGTCTCCCAGTTTTCAAAACTGGCTTCACATAAGCCATTTTCTGCACATGATGAACCCAAGCCACTGTTTTCATCTGGTTTGGTGGGAACTGAGTAGGGATGAATTGTTTTCAAAGCACCTCCCCTTTCCCTTCAGCCGGATGTGAATGCTTCTTCCTTTAAACCCTGAGAGCAAAGGTCCTCAACCTTGACAGCACACGGTCATCGTCTCTTTCTAGGGAGCTTTAAAAATGCTGCTGCCTGGGCTCCTTACCCAGAGATTCTGACTTAAGTAGTCTGGGCTGCAGCCTGGGATGGTTAAAAGCTCCCCAGGGATGCTGACGTGGAGCACAGATGGGGAAGTGCTGACCTAGGTCTCTAAGTCTGTTCTTGTTTTGCACACAGTCTGCTCCCACCTGCTCAAGATGAGTGATGAGCATCAGCTCCAGTTCTAAACTCAGGAGCTCAGCCCCACCTGCAGAAGCAGAATCTGCATTTGAACAAGAGCCCCAGGTCTGCTCCTTCAGGTCTGAGTGGCACTGATGTAGGGGTCTCACCTGGTGGCAGAGGTGGGCTGTGGGCGTGGTAGGAGAGGGCCTGGAAAAGATCTTCACTCAATTCAGAACTTTTGCTTAGTGGTCAGAGCATTCAGTAAACAAGCAAGACCAGACAGATTTAAGAACAGCAAAACAAAATCAAAACAAAAGATTTATGACTTTAGTTAAATGTCATTACATCCTCTGTCTCCAGATGAAAGGATGTAGCAAACACTCCAGTCTTTTCCAGTGTGTGCCTTGGCCTGTAGAAGCTAAGTCCCTGCTTCCCATGCAACCTGCTCAGGGTCATATGCAATGGCCTACTCGCAAGGAAGCTAGTTATAAGGGCTGCACAAGTTCAGAAATAAACATGTACTGCCTATGGAAACGGAGGCTCATTCAGTTGTTGGAATATCGAAATCGAATGCTCACCTTGCCTTGTAAGCCCATACAAGAAAGTAAAGAGGAGACACAGACGGGTTGTTGATTTGCCCATCCCCGAAGAGAACAGAATCTTGGACCCACATTGGGGTGAGTGGAAGTTAGGGGGCTTCGGTTGTGGCGGCCTCATGCAGCCTTGCCAGAAGCTTCAGTGGGGATGAACACAGCAGGAGGGCACCAGAGAAAACCCTCAGCGATCAAGAGATTAGTGTGCACTCTCAGAGAGGAGAGGACAGAGAGAGACCCACCTGATGTGGAAAGGGACATTTTGTGGAGGTAGTGAGAAGAGAAATACAGTTGGGATTGGCAGAAATGAAGGAAAAAGTGGAAGGATTGGAGAATTCTAGACACAAGAAAGAAGACGAAAGAGAAGAAGAGGAGGAGGGGGGGGTGGGAGGAGGAGGAGGAAGAGGAGGAGAAGAAGAAGAAGAAGAAGAAGAAGAAGGAGAAAAGATGGACTGAGGAGAGGAAAAAAGAGAAAATGAAGTCACAGCTCAGTAGACGCTGTAGACGCTGATGTGCTGGTAGTAAAGGAAAGGGGGCAACACCAGGCTGAGGAGGAGATGGACGGGGCGGGACAGGCAGACAGCAGCCCCTGAGCCAGTTGTCTCTGCTCTGATGGGAAAACGGCCTTCAAGCTGCCACACCCCTTGACTTGGCTTCCCCCTCCTCCCCTCTTCCACGAATCCTGTGAAGGATAGAGAAGAGGAATTGGGGAGCTTCTTTTTCATCACCCTGGCATATCATCTGGACTCAGAAATAGCCCCTGGGGCAGCTATCTAAAAAGGAAAACAGGAGCTTAACAATTCCAGCTCCATCCCGCCCTCACTCCTCCCATATGACTAATCAGATTGACAAAACAAGCTTTCTTCAGATGCCCAAAGAAGCCACTTGGGGTTGCATCAGTTGGGTGTCAAGGAATGTGTGCATTTGGAAGTGGCTGAAGGCATTTGCCGAGCTGCTTGTCTTCTGACTCCCTGAGGCTTGACTGAGGTAATGGGAGAGCTAAGTTGGCTATATTTAAACAGCCAAAAATCTGCAGAGATGGAATTTGTCTCGACATCACTGGAAAGTAAATTGAGCTTGTTGTGAAATCTCTGAAGATGTGTTTTCTCTTGAGCATCTGAAAGGAGGGTGAGTGTTGATGAGCAAATCCCACTGGGATGGAACAAAAAGCACATGGACTCTGGAGTCCAGCCAAATTCCAGCTCTGCCACTTACCACGGTGCCACCTCAGACACAGATCCCTCCTCACTGTGAAGCAGGATGTTGGTAACTACCTCGCAAGGCCACATGCAGAGGGCCTAGCTCACTGCCTGGCATGTGGTGGGTGTCAACCAGTGTCAGTTTCTACCTCTATCCACCCACATGTTCTGGGGTTGTCCACAAATTCTAAAGACTCCAACTGCCAGGGATTTTAAAAGAGTGGATTGGCTGATGTAAATATTTAGAAATGTTAATCTTCCAAAAATTTCTTCATAGCAGGTCTTATATTGGATGTTATTCTTTCATTCAAAAGTATTTGTTGAGCACCTACTATGGGCCAGTCACTGGAGATTCAACAGTGAGCAAGAAAGAGCCCTTCTTGTCCTAATGGAAACCAGAAGGTAACCTGTAAGTGCCCAGGGATGGGATTGTCTGGTTCCCATGGCGGGAGGGTGGGTTATGGAAGTGAAAACAAGGGAGCACCTTTTGGTGACCTGAGGGACTGAGGGACATAACTAGGATGTTTGGGAGGAAGACTGGGGAGGCTAAAGATCCTGCAATATGTGGGACAGGCTTATATGACAAGGGATTGTCCCACTCAAAATGCTCGGTGAGAAACCATCATAGACCAAGGGTGGAAAAAGTCATGGAAACCAAAAACTTGCCTGCTGGTAGTAATATTTTTAATATCATCATTTCCGTAACATCAGCTTTTAAGAGATCTTTGAATTGGGTGTTAAGGGATCTTGTAATCTGTTTCTCTTGTTTTCCAGATTTTCTAGGCCCTTTTCTCCTAGGGCCTTTCCTTCGATATAATGATTGTATTCATTTTTTGGTAATGTTCCTAATTCCTTCACGCACAAAGCTCATGCAACCAACTGTGAACTAAGAAGTGAGGTTTAATCAGGATTCTAGGATTCACAGACCCCCTTGATCAGTGATTTGCCTCTACAAGGGGTCTAGCTTTGATTAGGGGTACAGATGGGGATCACAGATTTGGGAGAAGACAAATGGCTCATTGGGGATCTGAACCCGCTGTCTTTGGCTGCATTATTTCTGTACTCTAACTCACTAAGACAAGAGTCAGGAAAACCCTTCTAAAAACCGATGACCCATCTATAACATCTTCAAGGGCTTCTGGGGTTCTAAGATATAAACATTTTTGGGAATACACATTAAAAATGATATGACAGGGGCTTCCCTGGTGGCGCAGTGGTTGAGAATCTGCCTGCCAATGCAGGGGACACGGGTTCGAGCCCTGGTCTGGGAAGATCCCACATGCCACGGAGCAACTAGGCCCGTGAGCCACAACTACTGAGCCTGTGCTCTAGAGCCTGTGCTCCGCAACAAGAGAGGCCCGCGCACCGCGATGAAGAGTGGTCCCCACTTGCCGCAACTAGAGAAAGCCCTCGCACAGAAACGAAGACTCAACACAGTCATAAATAAATAAATAAAAGAACGTGAATTTCTTTAAAAAAAAAAAAAAAAAAAAAAAGATCTACTCTTAAAAAAAAAAAAAAAAAAATGATATGACAATATAACCCACCCAATAATCATATTCTTTTAAGAATTAAATTAAAATTAATTTAATTGTAATTAAATTAAAATTTAATCATGTTTATACTTATCATGTTCATAAAATCATATACATTCATTGTGAAAGCGTCAACTACTGAAGAGTACAGGAAGAGAGCAAAAACGTATTCCATTGTCCAGATGCAGAAAAGACCATCATAAACATTGGGGATGTATCCTTCCAAACAATCTTTGCTTATATTCACAAACAGCCAGAGAAATGCACACACAAAAATAATTTTCTAGAAATAGGATCATGCTTTACAAGATATTTTTTAAAGTTAAAAGTATTATATTTAATTTTATTTGACCTTAACAAAGGAAAAATGAATTAAAGTGAAACTAAAGAAACTGCTTAACTTCAGATAAGTGTTTATCACAGGAAATATTTTTGGTTTTTATAACCCTTTAAGACTAAGAAAACAGAAAAACTATTTGGAAAAAAATCAAGAATTCAGTATCTTTTTAAAAATTCCATGTTTCATTTTTAGGTAGTGTTGATTACCTCTTTACTAAGAAAAATGAGGAAATTGGTTTTCCATACTTTTATCAATTTTTATTAATTTTATTACCATTATTATTTTTGCTTTGTCAAGGTTTATACTACTTTATTTTATTCCTTAATTGTAATTCAAAGTTGTCTTCTATCTCTAACTCTATTTATCTATCCAGAGAAAAAAGAACTAATATATTAGGCTATTATTAGGTGGGCCTCATTGCTCCTTGCCTCCTGGTAGTCACAGCACTGACCTGTGTAACCAGTGGGACATTGTAGAAATAATGGTCTGTGACTTCTGAGGCTGGGTTATAAAAGACAGCCTTGCACTCTTGGCTCACTTGCTCTGGGGAAAACTGCTGCCACGTCATGATGACACTCAAGCAGCCTTAGGAGTTCCTCAACAGCCAGCATCAGCTCACCAGCTGTGTGAGTGAGCCACCTTCGGAGTGGATCCTCCAGCCCTGGGCAAGCCTTCAGATGACAGCAGCCCCGTCGCCATCTTGACTGCTGTCTTATTATAGACCCAGAATGACCCAGAATGACCCAGCTGTGCTGCTCCTGGATTCCTGGCCAAAGACATTCTGAGGATAATAAATATTTACTGTTGTTTTAAGCTGCTAAGTTTTGGGCAATTTGTTACACATCAATCGATAATGAATACATTAGCCATCAATATATCTTCAAGGATCTGATTTTAGCCAGTCTCTTAGCAGGAATCTTGAAAGGCATTTTTTCATAGAAAAAATGAAGGTTCTTGGGGAGAAGGAAGGAACCAGTATTTATTGAACACCTACAGTGTGGTAGGTATTGTTACCCTATGTTATCTTATTTAATCCTTACAGCAACCCTGTAGAATAGTGTGGAGGGCACTTGCTTACCAACTTGGAGGTAGTCTGCTGCCAAAATGTGATGACAGGACCTATAAAAAGATCTGTTTGCCTCACACTTTTGCAGGAAAGTTGTTTCCTATTGATTGAGTATCATGGGGCAGAAATATCTTTTGGGAAAAAAATATTGACTGTGAATATTTTTGGCTGTGAGTATTGGCTGTGAAACACAATCAGCCCAGTGTTTGAGGAATGTATATACCCGGCCCTGTGGCACATTCTGTGGGGACATGCCTGAGAAGTACTAACCAGTATTACCTTCAAGGAGGCAGAGACAACACTTAAATGCAGGAACAGAATCAGAAAGCAAACTGAGAAAGTACTGACACAGTTAAAGCACTCCATCATTTAATTATTTGGCTGTCCTTATCAAGGGCCTCTCATTTGCAAGGCTGTAGCCTTGAAGAATGTGAAATACATGATTTCCGTCCTCTGGGGACTGAAGGATGGTTAGACATGTAAAAATGACGTAGGATGTATTATTTGGAAAATTCCCATGGTGGAACCTGTAGCTTGGATTGCCTAATCCTCCTTCTAGGGTACCTTACTATACCCAAGAGGCTGGAAAGTTAAATGTCAAAATTTTCAGCATCCCTTGAAGCTAGGCTTTAGAAGAAAATCAGGTTTTGTCAATTAGAGGCATTTAGGAAATATTTAGAAGGTGTAAGTGAATCAGAAGACTTTAGCTGTTTTCTGATGAAAGTCAGGTCACGGACATATGATGTTTTCTGCCACTCAGTGCTCAGCCGCCAGCTTTGTGGGGTTTGAGAGGCAGTAGCTGTAGTGACTTCGTGATTCTGGCTTCCTGATTCCTGGAATTCAGTGGTGGTTCTTGAACTCAAGTTTCAGTGGTGGCCTCAGAGGTAGTAGCTCCTATGGTAAATCAGTTCTGTAGTGTCTGGGAGTAATTTCTGGCCCAACCTAGAGAGCTCCCTCCTACAACTCTGCCCCAAATTTTGTAAGCCCCTAAGTACCTGTGTTAAATCCCTTTCTGCTTACAATACCTGCAAGGTTTTCTGTTTCCTGTACTGAATCCTGACTGATGTCAGAGAAAAAATCCAGTGTTCAGAGATTAGAGCAGGGGACAGTTGAGAAGGGGTAATAAGAAAGGAATTTGGGGAAGAGGTAAATTTTTAGCATAAAGGAATAAGGATTTCAAACAGCCAAGAGGAGAGATGAGGGCACCATGGTGAGAGTGAGTAAAAGAGCCTGTTTCTCCTTCTCCCAAGTTGGTACCTCTCTATCACCTTCCACCCTTCAGCAGGATGGGTTATGTTTTTCATTAAAGCCTAGACTTGAATGAAGAGTTTCTTGGAGTTTCTGTTTGTTGTCACTGGAAGTGTGTTATTTCAATATGGGATTCAATACCCAGGAAACAGACTCTCATGGAGCCCCGCATGGATCCTGCAAAGATAAATACATCTGGAGAAGGCAGTGCTTTTCCTTTCCTTTTACCTTCCTCCATCACCCCGCTGGAAACCGCAAGCTGCTGTCCGGGCTCAGCTCCTGATCACCTGTCTCCCTGGGGGAGGATAAAACAGAGGGACCAGGTGTTCTCTGACATGGTAAATCAGAAGAAAAATCACTGTATTGGGAGTGAGGAGACCTGGGATCTAAATTTAGCTCTGCTGCCTACCTGCTGTTTAACCTTGGGCAGGTTTAATTAATAACTAGATCTTAACTATTTCATGAATCTGCCCACTTTGCTCTATTTAAAAGGCTGCAACCTTAACTCAGACCATTATCATTTCTCCTGTTACAAGTCCTGATATCTGTGCATGATCCACAATCCATTCTTCTAGATGCATCCAGAATAATCTTGTAAGAATGCAAATCAGGTCATATCACCTCTTCTTTAAGACTCTTTAATGCTTCCCAGTGCCCCTAGGTTGTCAAAAACTCCTGGGCAGGACATTAAGTCTGATTTGGTCTCAGTAGGCATCTCCACCCTTCTCTCCAGAAGAGGCTGTATTTTAAGGTGAACTAGAGCCAGTGGTTCCCAAAGTGGGACATTCATCCTGAGGGGTACATAAGACAGTCCACTGGGGTGTGAGTAGAAAATACTAGAACTTCTATGTATATTTTTATCTAAAAATTAAGGTGAACTTAAGATAAGGAGTCTTGGCTCAGATCATTTTTCAAGTCATCACATGTCACATGTGGACATTGGGTACCATGTGTGAAGGTCAGCACTGCAAGGTCACCTATGCAGGCTCTGGAGTCAGACTTCCTGGATATGTGCTTTTTATTTGTTATTAATATTATATTATTATTCTTAATTTTATTATTATCATCCTGGTAAAGAGTGGAACTCCCATGGTGCAAAAGGATTTACACAAAATGGACAGTCGATTAATAAAACTCCTGTAAAGAAACTTCAAGACTTCCCTGGTGGCACAGGGGTTAAGAATCCGCCTGCCAATGTAGGGCACGCAGGTTCGAGCCCTGGTCCGTGAAGATCCCACATGCTGCGGAGCAACTAAGCCCGTGCGCCACAACTACTGAGCCTGCGCTCTACAGCCTATGAGCCACAACTACTGAGCCCGTGTGCCACAGCTACTGAAGCCCACATGCCTAGAGCCCGTGCTCCGCAACAAGAGAAGCCACTGTAATGAGAAGCCCATGCACCGCAACTGAGTAGCCCCTGCTTGCTGCAACTAGAGAAAGCCCACGCGCAGCAACGAAGACCCAACGCAGCCAAAAATAAAAATAAATTAATTTAAAAAAGAAACTTCAGATTATAAAGAAAGATTGACTAATATAAGCCCAAATAAATCACAAAAAAAAGTGGTGGGGCTATTGCTTCCTCAGTTCTGATTATAAACTCATTATCAGTCATATTAGGAAGTAAAGGCAATGACAACCTAATTAGCCAAGATGAGAATTAGGCCAAAAAAAGATAAAAATAATGAAGTCGACTTTAAAAAGGATTTACATTCACTGTCATTAAAGATGACCCTCACCTAAGTGTGTATTGTGCCTTGACATATTGGCTGCTGTAAGTACATGAGTATAAATTATAATTAAACAAACATATTGGGGTGCCTGCTCAAAAATATTTTTATGGTAGAATTGCACAGTAAAGAAATTTGGAGACCACTGAGCTGCGCATAGACTTGGGTCTAGGTGTTGTAAGAACCTGCCCTAGATCCAATTAATGAACTCTGGCCTAACGCAAGAATGTGAACTTCTTGGTTATTGATGCTTTTATTGCATTTATAAAGTGGAGTTGTTACTGTGTAGTGTATTCACAGTGTATTTTAAAGGAGTAGACTTGAAAATTTGGAATATTTCATCTGCAAAATCATTTGATCTGGATATTGTCCCATACTTACTTGAATTAAAAAAGGTACTTACTATATACAATACAAAATTATGTCCCTGCTAGGATGGGTTATGGCAACCTGCACCCTTGTGATGGTGAATTGCTTGCTGACATTAGGACCAACTGGATCACACACCCGTCCATCATTTAGAACCCAGCAAGCAATGCCCTTTTTGCACCACAGCCATTCTTGAAGTCATTTGTTTACCCCAGCCATCAGAACACAGACAATAAAATGCAGGGATTGACAAAGTGGCACTGTATAGGCAACACAGGAAAATTGGAAAAGTGAGTTATAGGTGGCGAGTGACTAACAATAAATAATCAGCTTATTCTCATTGTAGAAATGTCTGTGACCAGGAGAAAAATCTGACCAGTGGAAAATTTGAATCAGACAAAAGTGGGTCACTTAATTCTGTATGAATAGTTTTGAGAGTGAATATGTTCTGATTCCCTAAGCAAGATGGCTCTTCACTATACCTGGTTTTGTTAACACCATGTTTGCTGACACTTGGACTCTGCCCAGTTACTTGGCATCTGAAATTACTGTTGGCTCTCCGTACCATGGGATCTGCGTCCACAGATACAGAGGGCAGACTGTACTATGCCATTTTATATAAGGGACTTGAGCATCTGCAGATTTTGGTATCCACTGGGGTCCAAGAGCCAATTCCCCGCATATACGGAGGGACGACTGTATGTCATTAGTGATTTACTCTTCTGAGCTAAACCCAGATGTCTTCAGGTATCTTCTGTCGAAAAACAGGCAGCCCTGGAAAGAGCACAGCGAGTCCAAGATCCCTCAGTGTGTCTTGGTCTATTAAATGGTTCCCTCTGTGGGGAGAGTTCTGGGAGAGTACTAGGGCTCTGAGCATCCTGGGAAGGGTTGTAGGAGGAGGTCGGGAGCTGCTGGGGAGTGGGAGGAGAGTGAAGTCAGAGAAGCACAGCACCAAAAGCCAGCTTTAACGGTTTCGTTTGTAACAAAAAAAGAACCTGATTTTTACCCTTTAGTTCAGGTCTAAAATTGACTGTATAAAACACTGAATTTATCATAATCCTCTGGACTTGGGTAGGAATCACATGTTTCAGAATTAATTCAGTGTAATACAACCTTCAAGGGGCCCCAATAAATACAATCCACTTCCAGTGTTCAGTGAACTTGCATTGGCTTGTTTGTTGAAGGGCAATCCAGGCACAGTCAGATTCTGGGCAATCACACCATTTTCTTATCAACTATGGACAAACAAGAGACAGGAAGGGGAATTTCTTGGGAGAATAGAAAAATGCTCTTGAATGCACAAAATTGTTGTGATTAGGGGTTACCTGTCGAACCTCTTGAAGGATCCCATTTCTCCCTGTTATTGTGGATGATTGAGCGTGATACTGTGGCCGTCCTGATGGCACGTTTTGAAGATTTCATTTCTGACGTTCACCTCCCTGCTTGTTCAGCAAGCTGACGCATCTGTTCGATAATGCACCGCCACATACAACTGATTGATTTAGTAGATTCAGTGAAAAAAATCAAAGTAGTTTGGCAAAAATGTACTTTTTTGATAGAAGTTATTAGTCAGTTTCTAAGTAAATGGATAGGTTATTTTTATCTTGATTTTTTTATTTTTGTTTTTAGACATAAGTTTAACTAACTAAAAAGACCAGGTATATAATTGACTTGGCTGGTTATGCTGACAGATATCTGATATGACATCAATCGACTAAACTGACAGGAATTTGAATGAGTTCAGTCAAAATGTTTGAATTCATCAGCGGGAAGTGTCAACCAATTTTTGCTCTGGAGAAAGCACTCAAGTGTTTGTGTTTTAGAAGGAGGAAGTACAAGCTGTTTGGCTTCAAGAAACAAAAAGCTGAGAGGAGAATTCTTTGAAAGACCTGAGTGATTTTTTTGTGTCTTCTGACCTCTGTAAGGACCTGAGTTTCTCCAGGAAAGACCAACTTATGTGCCCCGTTACAGTTACATGTTTTAAGTCTCTGGGGAGGGTAGCAGCATTGGAAGTGAACCTGAGGGTAGATGTTTTCTATGTTTCACCAGAGACCTCACACTAACTCTGTCCTTGGGGTGTCCAGAGCCAGACCATGGAAAAGCCTTGCTTACCAGTAAAATGAGTTTTCAGTTTTCGTGATCCACGCTCCTCAGCCTGCCTCAAATGACTTTTTCCACCCTCCTACTTCCTTCATCAGAGTGTCTAACGCCCTCATACTGTCCCTCTCTAAGATAAATAGCCTTTAATACCCCCCAGGAAGGAGAGGCAAATCTCTCTGCTCACTAACGCTCTCCGAGAGAGATTACATTCCTATTGGAGACTGGCATTTCAGTAAGTACTGTGTACCAGGTCTGTGCTGAGCACTTTACACATGCTACCTCGTTTCTTGTTCCCAACAACCCCTGACCATCATATGGCTCATGTACAGCTTTTGGGTAGTTCATGAATTAACGTTCTTGGCTGAAGTTTAGAATTGAAGTTCTGGCAAATTTCTGGATGCGTTTGGCTTGATCTGGGCAGTGAACTGGCACTCCTGGAACAGGCCCTGAATCCCAGAATGATGGAGACCCTTGGGTATCGTGTATGGCCATGTACACCCTCACCTAGAGTGAGTTAGTGCAGTGGCCGATGCCAAAGGCTCTGACCGTTCAGATCTCTCAGACAGTGCTGCCAAAGTAGCAGCTTCTTTGATGAGACCAAAGGAAATGCTCCTGACCTTGTCTGAGAAAGCCCATGTCCCTCTAGTTCAGCAGAGAAGACTCAGAGGTTGAGGGTCACCAAGGCTTTGTCTCATCATACTGAGACAGGCTGCGACCTGGGAACATTTGCTGCAGTGTTTGCACCTGGACACACCTCTCCTCGAGCAACAAAACATAAAGAAACTATATGGGACTCAAAATAACTTTGTGCGTATGCAGTTGGGGTAAATTCTGGACCAAAAGATACAAAAAGACCAAAGAAAAAAAAAACCAACTGCCACTTCTGAAGAGCCGGGAGCAAAAGCTGGGGGTCAGGAGCAAAAGCAGGATACTGTGCATGCCCCCTGCACTCAACACCACAAAGGGGTGGACAAACTACCTAAGCCACCCCTCTGGACTGACCTCTGGACACACCCCTACCCTTACCCCATACAAGGAACAAGCTCGGTGCCCCTTGGGAAGTGAGAGAGCAAGGGGAACTCTTACTTGTTCTTTCTCCCCCCTGCTGCAGCAGGGGCCCCAATAAAGCCTTGCCTGAATTTCTTGTCTGGCCTCTAGTCAATTTCTATTGATTGGGGAAGGCCAAGAACCCTGGTTGGTATCAATACTACAGATTTGGTGTTCCTCAAGTCAGCGCTTACTAATGGGTCAGTCTGATCAATGCATCTGAGGAAAAACATCATGCAGACTTTTCCTCCAAAGGTATTCATTCAGCAAACATCTGCTCTGTGGTACAGATGTCAGCTGGGCTGGGGGCATCCTTCTGGATCACTAATGGAGAGAGCTAGCCCATTGGACTAAATAGATAGAGAAAAAATCCCCACTGGAATTAGACGATGAAATCAAAGCATTTGTACCCAGACTCAGAAAATATTACCGCCCTAAGTGGCCTGAGTGGTGAATTGGCCTAACCTTGTCCCTTTCTCACTGAGGGGCCACAGAGCAGTTACATTTACAAAGCGTGTACGCTCTCCTCTCTGGACATTCAAGGTTGGGGTCAGTTGCCTGGCAAGGGGTGGGGAAAAGCCTGGGAAAGGAGGAGATGGTTCTGGCCAGGTTCTCCCACTTCTATATTTTAGGTGACACTGGTGCTTCTATATAAATGGACCTTTAGGACTCCATGTTTTTTCCACAGCGCCCCCATGTGGCAGGTTGGGCTAATAGAGGCTAAGGATCTGCCCATTGTCACACAGCCAGTGGGTAGCTGACTGAATAAGATGGTGCAGATTGGGGCGTGCACTCTCTTTTGCCTGTTCTGCAAGATCATGTAGTATTGTACTGCACAGGGGCAGCCAGATTTGATGGAAAAAGGGACAGCATAGGAAAATGGTGAAGAATGAGGCTCTGGAGCCAGATGACTGAGTTTGAGTCTCAGTGTCCCCCACCCCTGCCAAAGTATCATGACTTTGGGCAGATTAAAGGGCCTGAGTTCTCCCTTGGGCACAATGAGGACAGTGGTATTATTCTGCCCAGAGTCGGCTTCATGGGCACATGACCAATGCAATTGTATATGGTTTTGAGCTTAAGAGGGCCTGGGCTTGGGGTTTGATTCTCTATAATTGCCATCTTGAAATTCTTCATAGCTCAAATACCTTCAATTATTCAAAATCTTAAATTTGCGTTGAGTGCAGTCTGATAGGACAATGGGTCACGAGTGAGGGAGGCTTGGATCCTCGACTCACACTCAGTCCTGCCTCCTGCTGCCTCCCCTGATCTCTCCCGCCTGCTCCCCCGTCTCTAGGTGCCCAGGGCCCTGCCTAGCCTCTCCCTCTTTGCCCCGAGTCTGGGGACGGTTGCTGCCCTCTGTGCACAAGTTGCGTTCAGGCACCTGGGCACAGGTGTGGGGCGGTGCACCCTGAGGAATCTTGGCCATTCCTGGTACCAAGTGAATCCAGGCACAGAGGTTGCCATTCCTTGTCGGGGGGAGGGTTCACCATTCACAAAGGGCTGGGGTGGAAGCCTTACATTGGGAGACACCTGGCTCAACTCCTCCACGCTGGAGCAAGTGTGTCTGTCTGAGGGCTGGGGGACGGGAACCTGGCAGCCAGTGGGCCTTCTGTCTTTGCACTGAGATGCAGGGTGGGGCTCCTGGTATCTGGGAGGGTCTGCACTCACCTGGCCAGTGCAACATTAAGTAGCAGATGAAGACACCATGACAGGCCAAGGTGAGAGAGGCAGAGGGAGCAAGAGAGTGAGAGAGCGAGAGAGCGAGAAAATTACCCAAGGAAGAATAAAAAAAAATTATATTTCAGTACATTTAACCGTAGATTTCTCCTGCTTTTTGAACAAGGGCCCCATATTTTCATTTTGCACGAAGCCCCACAGGCTCTGTATCTGGCCCTGAATCTGCCTCGGGGCTGTGGTGAGGGTTAGATGAGCAGGCACCTGAAAGTGCTGGGGACAGAGCCCAGCGGAGGCGCGCTCAGCGCACTCTTGTCCACTTCTGGCTGGAGGTGCGGACCAGCTCAGGTTCTGCTCCTTTGCAGCAGGAAGGCTGCAGTCATGCTCCCTGGGGGGCGTCCCTCCACCCATCAAGCTCACAATGAAAGAGAGAATTGTCTGCTCTCTTCCTAACTCCAGACACACTTCTTTAAATCGGGCCAGGTATTTGACAGGTAACTACATTTGCAACAGACAGGGCAGGTCGGGACCAGGGCTGTGGCAGGCATCTCACTGAACCCAGTTGGAAGGAGAGCTAGGGGCTCATCATGTGGTCACATCCACTGTGATTCAGCTCATTTCCAGCATGATAATGAATTCAAGAATGAGCTTCTGTAATGAACTCTTGATCAGGAGGGAGGTGGTAATTGCGCTGGTTATTAACGATTACTCCTGGATAGGGGTTAGGGGTGTGAGCAATAGAATTAAATGAATTTCCTTTGAAAGTTCTGCTGCGCAAAGTAAGAGATACAAACACTACATTATGTGTTTAAAATACCTCCAGGGTTTGGTTTATAGACTTGTTTATATTCATATATTTATTTGAATGTTTATGGCTTTCTCTCTGTCGTTTTCATGTTGGTATCTCCACACTCATTATGGTTTTATGGTTGCTTTTTGGAAATCAGTGGCTGCACACACCAGCACATGATTTGATGAGAGAAGGAGATCCAGAAAAGGAAAACAAGTTTAATATTGTAGTTGCGGGGAAGAGCCTTCCTTTGGGAGCAGAAAGTTAAAAATGAAGCTCGCGGTCTGCACGTTTTAGTTAGAATCTTGGAAGGTTACTGCTTAGTAGGCAGCTGAGAGATGGTCAAGTTCCACCCCTCCTAGGAAAGTTGGGGAGGCAGAGGCCTTGAGAGGTGGAGGGACTGATCAGAGCTCTTACAGCTTATTGCTCAGAAGTCAGGATGAGGGCCCGGCTCTCCTGATGTCCAGTGCTCTTCCAGACCCACCCTCCTACCCACCCTGTACACAGGGCGACTTCCCCGTTGTGCACAGCAGGCACAGCCCACAATACTTTTAAGGGTCCACAAAAATGCTTTAATTTCTTTTAAAATCATAAGAAAAAAAATGTACATAATCCAGCCTGTGTTATATTTATCTCATTACCAATGCAGTCATAAAATATAATTTTTAATATTTTTTTATGGAAGAAGGGACCTATGAAAGCCAAGTGCCTAGGGCCCCCACAAGTCATAATGTGGCCCTGCTGATACAGACCAACCAAGATAGCCGTGGGAGAAATTTGGGGGTGGGGGGACCCAGCCTCCTGAATCAGCCCCACCCCATGGTGATGAGGTTCCCCATACCACTCTTTATAAATAAACTCTTTTGTCTCAAATGTCTTTTTGTCTATCTCTCTGCAGAAAGATCATTTCAAACTGGGAAGAGGGGCTCTGAGTAACATGTTATGATGGGTAAAGAGCGATAGAGATAAGCTGCATGAGCAAATACACAGTGAGCAGCAAACCCCTGCTAACTCAGTTCTGGTCAGAAGGCACTTGAGGGTCTCCAGGGCATGTATCAGTTACAGCTGCTATGTCAAAGGGAGGGTGCCCATTTATAGAAAGTTCCACGTAGTAAAATGTAAGATGTGTTTCATACCTCTGGTTGGGTGTGTGTTGATTGGTCTGCACCTCCTCAAACCTGATCAGCTTTCTAGGCTCCCCCATCTCAGTAAGAGCAACTGTCACTCATGGCAGTAGACTGAATCTTTGAGTTGCCCTCAAATTCATGTGTTGAAACCTAACCCCCAATGTGATGGAATTGGGAGATGGGGACTTTGGGTGGTGATTAGGCCATGAGGGTGAAGCCCTCATGGATGGGATTAGTGTCCTTATAAGAGAGTCCCCAGAGGGTTCCCTAGTCCCTTCCTCCATGTGAGGACACAGTGCAAAGACTATCTAGGAACCAGGAAGCCAGCTCTCACCAGACCCCGAATCTGCTGATCCCTTCATCTTTGACTTCTAACCCCCAGAACTGTGAGAAATAGATGCTTGTTGTTTACAGACCACCCAGTCTATGCAATTTTGTTATATGGCCTGAACAGACTAAGGTGCCCAGAGAGGCTCAGGCCCTTCTTTCTCTCACACTCCACACCCAGGTGCACCAGCTATTCCTATTAGCTTCTCCTATAAATCACATGTGGAATCAGCTTTTCTCATCAGCTCATTGCTAGGTGGCTGAGCCTAAGGCACCGTCATGTCTCTCCGGTGTTATGTGAGCAGCCTCTGGACCAGGACCAGTCTCTCCACTTTCTCCTTCAGTCCAGCCTGAGCAGCCTGAGTGGTCCTTTGAGTATGTAGCTGGGCTCCTGCTCCTGCTCAAGAGCCCTTGGTGACTGCCCAGCTCACTCAGACACAGGTCAGAGTCCTTCTGCTGCCCACTGGGTCTCCAGGACCTGGACTCTGGCTACTTTTTTGACGTCACCTCCTTCCTGTCACCTCCTCCCCTGCCTCGAACATGTGGAACCTGCTCCTACTCCAGGACCTTTGCACGCGCCATTCCCCCTGCTTAGAATACCCTCCCTGGTTAGTCATGGCTCCTCAGAAATTCGTCCTCCAGCTCCCTCTCTGCTATCGCAGCCCCAGCTGGACTTTCCCCCACACACTCACTATCACCTGCTGCTCTAACATCCCCCATTTGTTTACTGTTTGTCCCTCCCATCGGGATAAAGCACCTCCCCCCTCCCCGCCCAGGGAGGGACATGTCTTACTTGTTGTATCTCTAGGCTTACAAGAAATCACATTTCAAATAATATTTGTTGAATCAATGGAGAAAAGATTGGGACTGTAAAGTAGTTTACTCTGAAAATGTCTGAACACCTGCCTGTACGGTCAGGTTTTCTATTTTCATCCCAGATTTGGAACCGCAAATCTTGCTGATTCTTCCTTGTCTCATGGGGGCCCCTGCCTAGTTCCATCCCTCACCCTTTTCAAATGTTGGGTAGCTGGTCTCCCTGCCCCAACCACATGTTGCCAATGGAGAGTATTTCTAAAATATAACTAGAGCCTGTGCCTCCCCTGCGAGAATCCTGCTGAGGCTCCCGGCAGCCTTCGAGGGAACAGCACACCCCTCAGACCAGCGTCCGGCCTCCATGCCCGCCCCGCCCACCTCGCCCTCTTGGCGGCAGCCATTCTGTGCTTTTTCAGTTCCTGAAGCTGGCCCCACGGTTTCAGGTCATAACTTTTTTACACCATAAATTATCATGACACTATTATTGCTCAAAACAGTTCTCAAATTGACGGGGAAGGAAGAGGGAGAAGAAAAATATCATTTCCCCACCCCAATAAATTTCAGATGGAGCTATGGGAAGAGGAAGAAAGTGAGGAGCACTGCTGGAAGAGCTGGCGATGAAACAGAGGGGCACTGGGGTAATTTTACTGGCAAACATCTTGTTCATTAATTCAGCCAACATTGATGAAACACACATTGTGAGCCAGATGGACGCCGGGACCTGCGCTGGGTGGGGGGTGGGGGCAGAGGTACGATGCTCGTTGGTTTGTGGAGGGGCAGGCGGCGGACAGGTAGTTATGCCACAGAGTGATGAGTGCTGGTAGAGGGAAGCAGGGGTGCTGAGGGAGCCCAGAAGAGGGGCTTCCCACACCAGGGAACGTTGTGCTCTGAGCTAGTCGTCAATGGGGAGGAAGAGGTGGTGAGGCAAAGACCTGGGCGACGGTCAGAGGAGAGCATGGCCCTCGTCAGGGTTGAGGATGGAGTGTGATCGTCCAGAAGCCGCGAAAGCACAGGACGGTTGAAGCAAAGGGTGGGCAGGGGAGGAGTGCAGGTTCACCAGGAGCTGCAGGGGACCTAGCACAGAACGGGTTGGCCCTGTGCATAGTTTAGAAATACACTGGGTAACATGGACTTGGAGGCAGGGAGAGCAGCCAGGAGACTGTTCAGGAACTCACTTGAGAAGTGATGTAAGAAAGAAGTGATGAGTAAGGAGGCATGCAGGCAACCACCTTGGAGACCTGTTTGAGGTTTGGATGGGATTGGTTGGCAGACAGCTCAAAGGCCATTCTCAGGGGACAGGGACACTAGGAGCTACTTGAGGAGGGGAGACTTCAGGAGGAAGTCGAGGGTCTGACAGTAGAGGAGGTGGGCTGACTGTTGAGGAGGGCAGGCAGCTGAGAGTCCCCTATAGATTTTAGACTCGCCAAGCCAGCCCCCACAATCCCATAAGCCATAAGCCAGTTCCTTAAATAAGTCTGTCTGTGTATCTATCTATCTGTCTGTCTGTCTGTCTGTCTGTCTGTCTATCTATCTATCTATCTATCTATCTATCTATCTATCTATCTATCTATCTACCTAATCTCCTACTGGTTCTGTTCTTCTGGTTGACCCTGACTAATACAACAGCTATGAGGGAACCAAACCCACACCTCACCTGAGGAAGGCCTCTTGGTTCCCTGCAGCCATGTCACTCCCCAGGCCAGGGTGCCTCTTCCCCTGCCTCCTTTATCAGGAGCCCCATGGAGGAGCCAGTAGCAAAGATGACTCTGTTCGGGGAAGGGAAGCACGTACCTACCCACCTTGTGTGTGTGTGTGCCTAAGTACACGTCCCTGCAATGGCAGGACTGATTCTTGGCTCTCAGAGACCCAAATCAACCCAGCCCAATGCACCTCACTTTAGAAGTACCCCCTTTCTCTTGTCAACTCCTGGGCAATTCCCTGTGGGTCTATCACATCACAGGAGAATCCCCATCCTCGCTGTCTTTCCATCTCTTTTAATATTTTAATAATATCTCCCTGCTCCCCAATAAGGGTTTGAAATATATCCAACAAGTTTCTAACGAAGATCCTGCTCTATCTGCATATGCCTCAATTAACCAAACTCAATCTCAGGAGTCCTGGGGGCGAGATCAGTTTTGTTCCAGATAGCTGTGCCAATTTCCACTGCTTCCAATAGTATTTCAAACTCACTGAGAGCGCTTGGCAAGCCAAACATTTCCACATGGTTTACCCACATTAATTAATTTAGCCTCATGCTACCATGGAGAGACAGGAGAGGGCAACTGGGTGCATAGGTGGAGTTTAAAGGAGGGCTGGCAGGGAGAGGGTCCTTGTGAGCTGGGGGAGGCCTCCTTCCCCCCATGCCTCTCCCCCCACTTCCCCCCACCCCCCGTCCATGGTGATGGGTGGATTTCTTTTTCTTGGATGTAATCTACACGGCTCAACAGGAGGGCCTCCATGAAGCATGAGCAACACGGGCCCCACGATCCCATTTCTGCACTGTCTTCACGATTGTTGGGGTGGCAAACACCTCCTTAATGCATCTGCTGGGGGCAGCAGGCTCAGTCTGATACTGGCTCCCAAGGACTGAGTCAGGCAGCTTGAACAAGGATGCTGCCTGCAAAGCTGCAGAGTGTGTGGGAGGGAGAGAGGAGGGCTGGGAGGGAGAGGCGAGGCTGGAGGCTGCCACTAACTGATTGGAGGAGGCCATGGGTTGTTCAAACTCTGCTTTCCCTTCACTCTAGGCCCTGGCTCCCTTGAGTCTCGTATCTAATGCCCAATATTCTGTGATATGTCTTATACTTCAATCCCTCATCGCTATAGCAAGACCTCTAATACTCTGCATCCTTGAGTCGTCTAGCCTGGTATCCTGTGCTGGAATCTATACTGTGGTGCTTCTCAAATCTGTAGTTTAGTAGCAAATAATCTGTGCCATTCGTATTCACGAACCCTTCCCTCGGCCCTCAGTGCCCTGACTGTTGTAAACCCTGCAGCCATGCAGTCTATCCTACCAGTGCCCTCTGCTCTGGTGTTCGAGGTCCTCATTTAAATAACATTTTAAAAAAGTAAACAGCACTGAACACTTCAGTGAGGAACTCCCGCAGGTGCTTTTTTTGCCTTCTCCACTGGTCAGTCATAGTTTCAAACATTTTTTATTGAAGGAGCTTAGGGGCAATAGTCTGGCTGGGAGAGTGAGGTGTTAATACCTTCCAGTTGCATGTGAAGAGCAAGCCCAGAGTTTTTCCTTAGCTGGAATCCTAGAGATAAATAAAAATAGCAAACTTTTCTAAAAATCCTTTTACCTAAGATTGAGGAAATGCCTAGTCATTGTATCTAAGAACATTAGTCTTAGGGTTTTATTGTTATTAATAGGATTATTATTTGGAATGGCTGGGGGGTGGTGTCAGAGATGATGGGAAGGCTAAATGCTACCCCTGACATGGCGCCCCCCCCGGTTCTTCTGTATCCACGCTGGTAAGTCACCACTGCCCACATGTGGCCACTGAGCACTTGAAATACGGCTAGTCCAAATTGAGATGTGCTGTAAATGTAGAATACACACCAAATTTCAAAGACTTAGTACAAAAGAAGAATGTGATAATTTTCATTAATAGGTTTTAATGTCAATTACATGTTGAGATGATACTAGTTTAGATATATTAGGCTCAATTAAATATATTATTAAAATTAATTAAAACTGTTACTTTAAAAAAGTGTAATACACTTAAAAATTTTAAACCGTTTTTAGTAAAAATTTTTAAATTATGTATGCAACACACATCAATGGCTCCTGTTATGTTTCTATTAGACAGTGCTGGTTTAGAACCCTGGATCGCTGGTTGTTTGATGATGCTGGTTCCAGGGGTACCCTCGGACTCTGTCAGTTTGAAGAACAGATCTGGGGAGTGTCTGATTTATTACCAACAGTCACGTGAAGGAAAGGATAGCTTCACCTTATTGCCTACCTACTCTGCACCTAGTCTTATAAGGAATGACACTCACAGTGACGTTAGAGATCACAGAGCTTGAGATCTGGGGGAGCGAGGATCCAAGCCCAGCTCTGGTGGACCAGACGTCCACTGGGCCCCCTGCCCCTCACTAGGCTCCTTCTCAGAGAGAGCCAGATGGAGGAGGTCAGGGGTCAAGTGCTGCCCCTTCCTGATCTAAAATGCCTGTTTCTCTTGGCTGAGTGAAGCCTTCAGAACTGGTAGGCACAATACGGTTGGTGTGTTTGGGCTGTGAAGCAGAGCCCTGGGGACTAGGCTCCACCTTCCAGTCTCTGGCAGCAGGCTTGGCTGTGGCAATCAACCTCCTGCATCTGCTTCCCAAGATGTGGATGGGGATGGGATGCCCAGGTTCATGGGAGAGCTGTGTTTATGGCACTCAGCCTCCAGATGGAAAGGAAACTGGTTCCATCTGATATCCTGATGTGTGGCATTGGCAACAAGACGTCAGAATATTTAGACATGCAGATAATTGGCTGAATTTTTATTTACTGTACAGGCATTTAGAGACTCATAGATTGGGATAGGAAGGAGAGAAGAGATTGAAAGATTCTCTAGTGTGATCCTCTCGTTTTACATGTCAAATAATGGAACCAGAAAGGTTAAACTTCTGCCCAAACTCGCCATCAAGAAGGTGGAAGCTGCCACACTGGGCCAGTGTCTCTTGGCCAGCAGCCTTCCCTTCGAGATGCGGGAGAGGTATTGGTGCTGACTGTTCCCGACCTCAGTGATTACAGCACACTCATCGCCACCCCTGCCAGGGATGTAGAGATACTGGACTCTGTTCCTGCGGTGGCTGGCTGCTGCCAGCTGCTGCAAAGATTTCAGTCAAAGGGCTTCTCACGGCCCCAAAGACTCTGCACCTTCCCCAGTTCTCCCAGTGCCTGAGACTTGAAGCTTGGGAATCTGTTGGCTCTACTGACGGGTGGCAGGAGGGCTAGTTTGGGTCACGGCCGTGAGGTTAGTGAAATGGCTTTGGCCCTGCCAGCTGCTTCCTGTGCGTGTGCCTTCGCGAGGAAGTCTCTGTTGGTGGAGGGAAGCAACCAGGTGAATAGCCTGCAGCCTTGCTGCTCAAAGTGCCTCCGTGGCCCAGCAGAAGCACCTGTGAGCCCGTTAGAAATGTGGACTCTCAGCTCCTCCACAAACCTGCTGAATGATAACCTGCATTTCAGCAGGATTGCTAAGGAATTTGTATGCTCATTACAATTTGTGAAGCCTTGGTTTAGGGTATTAGTGACTTAATTCATTGCCACATTCGGGGGTATTTACACAACAAAAGGGTAAGGAGAGAGTGTGAAGTGTTTATTTCAAAAAGTATACCTCCAACGGGGTGAGAAGGGGAGAGTTAAGACCTGTGTCTGACATTGGTAATTAGGTCTGTGTTTGGGCGGGGGGTGGGTGGGGTGGAGTGGGGGGAGAGGTGGGGGGGGCGGGGGCTGGGGTGGGGGGAGGTGGGGTGGGGAGGGTGGCGGGTAGTTTCAGGGCTTAGACTCTGGAGCCTGATTGCTGAGGTTCAAATACTGACTCAATGACTATGTCAGCTATGTGATCTTAGTCTCTTATGAGACCTTGGGTAATTTGCCTCAGTTTTCTCATATGCAAAATGGGGATAATGGTATCACTACATCATCTTGTCGTTGTTAGGATGAAATGATTTAACTCTTGCCAAGCCCTTAGAACAGCACTTTAGCACACTGCACATGCTTAATTAAAGTCAGTGTTTATTCTGATCATTTCCATGCATGAAGCCACCCCTGACAACTGGGTCAGAGATGTTGCTGCCTGCAGAGTGTGACATTCCTATCTTAGGGACCACTGCTTGGATGACAAGTGAGTCATGATGCTCTGTACACCCTTCCATTCCAGGGGTCTGGACTTTGGGTCCCTAGGGTGCCAAGGCCTGGGGAAGGAGGGCCCCACTTGGCTTCCTGCAAGGCGAACTCTGAACACACAAGTGAGCTCCTGCCATTGCCATGTCCTGGGGCAGTTTCCAGAAAACAAAACCAATTCATCTCCAGGGAGTCCTCACCCTGTTTTGTTTGAAAATAAACATGTAATAGTTTATGATGTGAATTATAGTTCAATAGGAAATGAAGTAAGAGCATTCAACTCCTTCAGGATGGGTCATTTCATAGCTGGGGGGAGTCTGGGCCTGTGAGTTCCTGCAAAAAACAATGTCAGCAGCTCTGATCTGAGACAGAGAGAGCTGGTGCCCAAGGTGAAGGTCTCTGCCTTGTCTGTGCAGGGAGGTGGCATGCTTTGGTGGATTCAGGAGCCCTGAGTTTTCAATTTGCTGAACCTCAGGCGAATCATTCTCTTTCCCTCCATCCTGGGCCCCTCAGGTATAAAACAAGGGGATGCAACCTAAATATCCCCCGGTTTAGCTGGAGTCTTGGTCAGTATCTTGACAGGGAGAGGAATGGTGGTGACCACCCCCTTTCTGAGAGGAGTCAAACCTTGAGAAAGCCTGGTGCTGCTGGGGTCCAGAGGAGCTGCCATGCCTCCCCACACCCACCCCAATGTGCAGCCTCTTAGGAATTCCTGGCACCTCTTTGCACTTTCCTCCATAGAGCCTCCTGCTCCCACCCTGCCCCAGCCTTGCCACTTCCCCCTTCTTCTGCAAGTTAACCAAATTCTCTCTTCGTGGACAGTTCAATGGAAAGTTAGTCTGAAATGACAGTATATCATATTTCATGAATTTAATAGGGTTTTCATGATTTTACAAAGTACCTCCACCAGACGCTCGCAGCTGGAGGCGGCTCAGCGGGAGACTGAAGCCCTGCATCTGGGTTTTTCAACTCTTGCCAAAATCCATTGAATTTGATCCGGAATGACTATGAATCTTTGGAATGTACAGTCCCTTTTCTCTTGCCTTATCCAAATAAAAAAGGGGAGGGGGAGGGTGGTGCGGGGAAATGTCCTAAGAGAATTCCATATGGAAACACTAAACGTGCATTATAAAGGATTTCCTATAAACAAAATCACAGTCAGAGATGTTGGACCCTCCCCATGTTGAAAACAAAGGGCGCTTGTGTATGTGTTTTTGTGCACTTTCTAACATACACATGTATTCATGGGGGTACCCTGGACGTCCCCCTTTCTCCCTAGGTTTCTTCTTTTCCATCTCCCCGGCCCCCAAACTAGCTCCAAACTCCTAACAAGAACAAACTTTAATCGTTCTGTGCATTAAATCCCCTACAAATAAATATCCAGGGCAACTTCAAACGCGCTTAATTGGAAGCACATGGGAAGAACTCCCCAGTCCTGGCCGAGGCTGCGGGGTTGTAATTTAATGTTATGATCTGCCAGAAATATGCGCCATAATGAGTGGAGTTTGGATTTCCTTTCTGTGTATCAGAAAACTGCAGGTTTGAGTTTTTTCACATTCTTTTTTCTCTTTTGCTCTGCTTTTGTTCGGTCATCAAACTTCACATTTAACATCCCCCCAATCAACCCCAAATGAAAAAAGACAACCACAATCTAAACAAGCCTTCCTCTCCTTTTAACCTCTCCCCGCAACTCCCTTGCTTCAAACTGTGCATGACTGTCCTGTCTTTCCCTCTGCTGTAAAAGAATTATGGCTTAGGGTTTATGGGATTTAAAAAAATGTGTTCAATCACCAGGATGAGAGAAATGAGGCTAAACCACCTCTGGACCCTCTAATGGTTTTATCATCGAATTATAGCTGGAATGGGATGGCGAGAACTTAGAGAGGTCGTGAAGTCCATCCCCCTGCCTCCACACTGCTTTATCTACAGCACTGAGGTCCATGGGTAGCCACCTCTCCTCAGAGATCATCCAGAGAGGAGTTTGTATAACACTCTCTGGCAACTGAACCCCATCTCTAAGCTTACAGTATAGGAAGTCTTTCACAGGCCCTATGGAAGTCACATGATCTAAGGCCATTTCTCTTCATCACATCCTTAGGAAGTGAAAGACTTTTAGATGTCATCCTTTGGTACGACTTCACTGGGGAGAATGCCTCCAGCTAAGCGGGTAGGAGCAACTCCTTCTGGTTTCAAAGGGAGGAAACCCAATGCCTAGTTCCTTTTGCATAGAACTGCTGAATATCAGGCTTAGAAGGAACCTCAGGCGCCATCCAGTCCAACTGTGCCTGAAGAGCTGGGGTCCTCTTGATAGTGCCCAGGACTTCCAGCAATCGAAAGCCCACCGTCTCCTCAGCCAGTTTCTTCTACTTTCTGAGAGCTCTAATGATCAGACAGCTGTCTCTCCTATTGAGCCCAGATCCAAATCCTCATTCTTTGCTTTTGCTGGCCTTCATTTTGTTCTCTGAAGCTACATAGAATTCAATCCCTCTGAACTACAGTCATATTCATATCACACATTATCATATTCATATTATATTATTATCATATTCATATTGTATCATTGTATCCATATCATATTATTATCATATTCATCCCAACCTTCCCTTTCCAAGGATTAAGAAAGGACCAGCCCAGCTTTTTCAGTCACTCCTCCCCCCTACCCCAGTTCAATATATGGTCTAGACCACTCAGCACAATCTTGGTCTTTGCTTGTTCTACCTACAAAATAGGGGTAATTCTGCCGTTTGTTCCCACTGCCTAGAATGACTGTGAGGATTGCCCTGACATGGAGGTTTGTCCTGCTGCATTTTTCTTCAGCACCAACACAGTTGGCTGGTGAGAGTGGGGTGGCCTCCCCTCCTTCTTCACCATCTTCACCTGCCTTTCCTAGCTGTGTGGCTCTGGGCCAGCCACTTTACCTCTCTGGGGGTTGGCTTCTTCCTCTGGGAAATCAGAGAGCTGGATTAAATGACTTCCAAGATTCCTTCTAGTTTAACAGGGTCACAAGGGCAGGTGTTGATGCCAAGTGGAGCCAAGGCCCTGGAAGCTTTTGTATCTCTGATCCTACTGCCTTCTGCTTATCTATCAACTGGTGCTGACAGTGTGCTAGACCAAGAAGAAGAAGATGTGGCTCTGGCCTGCTGGGAACCTACCTTCTGGTTCATGAGACAAGAGATACACCAAGGACAGAATCAGAGGACAGGGCAGGATGTCTTATAACCATGTACCCCAAAGGGTATCCTGGAAGGGGGTTCTCATTCCCAATGTTGCCACAGTGGTGAAAGCAACTGGTTGTGTGGTGGTATGTTCCAAGCCAAGTATTATCAGTAACAGTTAAGGGACTGTGTTTGTGAGTGTGTAATTAAAAAAATAAAGCAGAATAAGAATATTTTTCTATAACATTATTCACAGTCATGCACATTCTATTATAGGTTCTTAAAGCGGTAGATAAAGGGGCAAAGTTATAGCTGGCATTTAATCACCACTGCTTCCCAAAAGCTGAACCCTTCCCCACCAGTCCCCGCCTGGGGGTGCCCACCCCTCACCTGGGAGTGTGTGGTCTGTGGGAGCCCCATTCCTTTTACAGCGGGCGGTAGCCAGTGCCTGCCAACCACAGACACATGACTGAAGGATGGAGGGAAGAGACCTGCGGGCTCTGAAGGAAGAGCAAGTCCTCAAAGGGTGCACAAGCTTGCAACAGGCTGGGGTGGGGACGGGGAGTGCAGCCGGTCAGGGCCCTGGCCGAGCCCCCACCGAGCATCGTCTGGACTATGGCGATGGCCTGCCCTTCTGCCTCCACTCTTGCTCCCTTACAGAATATTCTCCATGCGGCAGCCAGAAGAAACATTAGATCTTGCTGCTTCTCTGCTCTGGATCCTTCAGTCACTTTCCAGTGCACTGGGAATAAAGCCCTAATCCAAGCTAAGGCCTCCAAGGTTTATGAGAATTAGCTTCCAGCTATCTTTCCTGCCTAACTTCTTGCCTCCTCTCCTTTTGTGCTCCGCTCCTTAGCCATTTAGCATTCTCCACGCTCCCTGCACTAGCCAGGCACGCTCCTGCCTCAGGGCCTTTGCATGCGTTGTTTCCAGATATGTGACTCACTCCCTTGTTTCACTGAGGTCTTCACAAAGCAGACTTCCCTGATCACTGCATCTAGGGCAGCACTCCCTGCCATTCTGTACCGAAATCATGCCACTTTTTCATAGTATTTATCATCGCCTAATAGCATATTATATATTTATCAGCATATTTGTTTATTGTCTGTCTCTGTCACAGGAGGGAAGAGAACTTTGTCTTGTCTGTCTCACCGGTCACCTAGACGGACCCTTTCATTCTAGTGCTAAGGAAAAGGTCCAGAGAGGTAAAACGACTAGTCCAAAGCCTGTTTCTGACAGATCCAAGAAAAGAGCCCAGGCTTTCCCGTTTCCAGCCTGTGCATCTCTTACTAAGGCCTGCTGATTTTGATCTCAATATTCCAGCATGTAACATTTTCTAGAGCATTTTTCACAAACATCATTTTGTCCTAGATGCAGAAACCTGCTGCCAGATTCTCAGTGTCAGATTACAGGAGCATAAACCGAGCTTCAGAGATGAAGGGATTTCTGAAAGTCACACAGAGCTGGAGCCCGAACCCACGACTTGCAAATGCCCGCCAGGCCACGACTTCAGAGCCGCAGAACCCGCCTTTCAAAGATGAAGGCCTGGCATCTCCCTGCGGGCTCCTCGCAGTAACTTGGCTAATCGACAGGTGCGTTTCTGAGTGCTTCCACTGACATCTAGCTTCTGAGAAATCCAGTCCCCTTCCCCAGGCTCCAGCACTCTCCAGCAGTGGCGTGGGGGAGGAGCAGCCCTAGAGGGAGGGCCATTTCTGATGCTAAATTGGCCCGCAGAGGGAGGGTGCAGCTGGGTTCATTAGCTGCCTTCAGTCTCGCATATTGAAAGCTGGAAGGAATGTGTGGCAATTAATAAGTGCTCAGGGTCCTGAGGGAGCAGGCGTGTGGGTGAGAGGAGGCCTGAGGTCCTGTTAAGGTGCAGAAGATCTGGCCTCGCTGAAATTAATCCAACCCACGGGACAAGCACTCTTTCTGCCTGAGCTGTAAAAAGACAACGCCATTTTAAAAACCATCACCATTGACAAAATCCTAAAATGGCAGGATGTCCCTGTCACTCTGTGTTGCTCTGACTCTGATTCGAAACGAGTGCTGTCAGTACCGGTGGTCGCCAGCCACATGTACAGTTCGGGGTGGGGGGGTGTCCTGCAGTATAAAATACACACTGGCATTTCACAGACTTATTATGAAATCAAGAAGGTAAAATATCTTATTAATGATCTTTTATAAGGATTGGATGTTGAAGTAATATTTTGGATATATTGAGTTAAAATATTAAGATTAATTTTGGCTGTTTCTTTTAACAATTTTAATGGGAGTACTAAAAAATTTAAAATTACATATGTGGCTTATATTCAGCAGTTGCTGGAACTGGCTCATGCCAGCTTGTGAGAGCCAGTTGTGTGCCCTTTCTTCCCAGCTCTGTATTTAGTGAGGTCAGGTTAGTGGCTTGGAATCAGTAGTGGTGGGATTTTTAACACCATGGAAATTGGCAAGTGCTAGAAATTAGGGCTTTTTTTTTTTTTTTTTTTTTTTTTTAAGAGCTCGTTTATCAACACACCACTCCTCACATTATATTTCACTGTTAGTTCTATTCTAGATGTTTTGTTTCCTAAGATTTCCTTTCTGGGTGTGCAGGTTGAGTGTGGGAGTTTTGTGTGTTTTCCTCTGTCTCTTTTCCCTAGTGCCTGTACTATTGTTTTTATTTATTTATACTTTCATCCACAATCATTGAATAATTACTATGTATAAGGTTTAGACCATGAAGATTTATGATGAATAAATCACAGTCCTGCTTCTGGGGAATTCAGGATCTAGTGGGAGTAAGAACAGAAGTTGGGGCAAACTACTCTGGCAGTGGTAAAGGTGGGGTCAAATGAATAGGACAGCCTGCAGAGCCTCAACAGGGGCAAGACACAGGGGCAGGAAAGGCTTCAGAGAAGAAGGGTTATTTGAGCTGGGTCTTTAAGGATGAATAGGAGTTTGTCAGGAGAGAATCTGGGAAAGATCATTCTGGGGGGAATGAGGTTGCCAAGTAGCTTGGGGTTGGCACAGCATGGGAAACAGGATGGGGGAGTGATGTTAGATAAGACTGGAAGAGAATTTTGGAACACAACAAGGAAGGCTTTGTATAACATGCAAAGAAGCCTCAGACATATTTTCTCTTTTCCTTTCTTCTCCCCTTCCCCAATGGCTCTTCCTAATAATGGAAAATTGGAACGTAGAGCGTTTAACCTTTCAAGCCTCATCTCCCAGGGGTCAGGGATTCCATGCAGGAGACAGGCTTTCAATGTCAGACCCTGGTGGGTGGTGAGGAGATCAGACTGGACCCCTCTAAGGGAAATGGACTCAGAGACTCCATGTGTGGAAGTTGGGGGGTAATTCATTGTTTGGAGTGTTCCTAAGGGGGTGGGTAATTTTGAAATACAGGGGTGTCTCACCGGAAGTGCAGAGTGAATGTGAAATAAGATCTCTGTCCATTGGTGCCAGCAGCAGGGTAGGAACAGCATAGAGACGTTACAGTAAAGGATGGTGAAAAGAGCACATGGCCAGAGGCTCGCTGTTTATAATAGGAAAATCACCCCCTCTTTTGGACCTCAGTTTTCTCATCTCTAAAATGGGGGAGTTAGATTAAATTCTATGTTTCAACATTTATCATATTTGTTGATTATTTTTGTATCCTCTTCTTAAGTTTTAAGAATATTTTCTATTTCTCATAAATAAACCCTAATTTCTTTTTTATTGCTGTGGTTTTGGTCAGTAGCACATAAGAAAAAAAAAAGTTTTCTCATCTCTGGCCCAGTATCATCTCCTTCCTCACTTGTCAGGGGCTGTCTCAGTCTATCCTGAGATCAGGGGCTGCTCTCTTTAGTTGTTAGAGGCAGAGACTCAGCTACCTGGACCAGGTGCCCAGGGCGGGCCCTTCCTTTCATCATCTCTCCGTGGCTGGGGTTCGTGCTGCTTCAGAAACCAGTGGGCCAAGAGCAAAGGTTTTCTGAACTGGACGGGGTCACGCGTGTTCTATTTGACCATTTCCTTTTTCATTTGTACCTCACTTGTCGTCACTCTGCCCACCTATGTCAGAAAGTGGTCCTAAATGACAGCTTTGTCTTGCTTTTTTCCTCTCTGCCCTCTAGCCATCAGTGGCTCCCTGGCGAGTCAGAGGACACAGTTCCACTGGGTGAAGGAGGCTCTCTTCTTCCAGCATCGCTCTCCTCTAGCCACCCTTCAGGCTGCTCCCAAGACCCTCCTCTCCTCACCCTGATGACCTGATCACCTGCCACCACCCCCCCCAGCTCCAGAGACACCTCCCGTTTCCTTTCTGACTCTCAATTCCTTCAAGTTCTCTCTCTGTGAAATGTCCCTAGTCTCAAGCCTGCACACCCCCTGAGCACCTACAGACGCTATGGGTCCTTGCCTGGTCCCTCCGGTCTGCATCTTGCCCTCCAAAGCATACAGTAGGTCTGGGAGTGCAGAGATCCTGTAGGGTGCTGGCCAGCCCGCAAATGGGCCGCGTGACCCCGAACACATTTCTGCCTCGTTGGCACCTTAACTGCTTTGTCTATAAGATGGGAATAATATCCCCTGTCTTCCTTCACAGAGATTTTTTGAGGGTCAAAATGGACAATAGAAAACAGGAGCTGAAGGACTTACTTAGTGACCAGGAAGTAGGTGGAACCCAGGTGCCGCTTCCAGGCCTTGTGCTCTGAACCCTCAGTGACGGATTAAGTGTCACGACAGTAGTTCCAGTGATGTTTCCCTCAAGCTATTTCTGTAATAAACATGCAAACAGGAAAACTTGGACATAGGTCTGTTTGGAACTGAGCATGTTTAGCTAAAAAAAAAAGGAAGGGAGACTTCCCTGGTGGCACAGTCGTTAAGACTCCACCACGCTCCTAATGCAGGGGGTCCGGGCTCGAGCCCTGGTCAGGGAATTAGATCCCACATGCATGCCACAACTAAGAATTGCTTGCTGCAACTAAGCAGCCCACGTGCCGCAACTGAGACCCAGCACAACCAAATAAATAAATATTTTTTTTTAAAAAAAGGAAAGACTCAGGTGGCGGCAGTTACGGAAGCTGTTTTCAAACACCTTAAGGGCTGTTGGGTGGCAGATGGTTGATGTATTGGAGCTGGAAGGTGGAAGGAGGCTGTAGATATTCAGAAGGAAGTGGAGGTCTCAGGGAGGAAGGAAATCTCTAAGTAGGGCTGTCCCGTGGGCCCTGGGCTGTGGGCGCCAGAGGACCCTCAGAGGTCTGCAAGGGGTTACAGACAGGAGGGCTTATTCCCCAGACTGATGGGAAAATGAAGGCAGCTTCTCTGGAGGACCAGGAGCAGCTCAGACCGTGGTTCTCTTTGTGCTACTTGGAGACTAGACTGAATAACTGTCCTGGAGGCTGGCTCAGGACTCAGAGGCCCACACTGACTGCTTATGTGCCAAGCACTTCTCCACAGCTGTGCAAGTAGAACTATTATTATATCCATTTTGCAAACAAGAAAACTGAGGCTAAGAGAAGATACACCACTTGCCCCAGGTGTACTTGCAGAGCCAGTATTCAAACTCGGTCTCTCTGACTCAGAGCAGATGTTGGTGTGGCTTCTGGCCACCACCTAATGCTTGTGGCGTGGTGCTTCTCTCCTCCTGTTCAGCCTCTGGCTTTCCTTTTCTCTTGTGAAGCCTGCCCATTAAGAGTTCTGATTCTCAGCTCCTTCTCTTATCGCCCTGCTACTCTGGACTCTCTGCTCTGTGGCCTCTCTACTTAGCTTGGATCCTGAGCCGGCTTACCCCAGGGGGTCTCTCTCAAGGACCCTGGATCCCCTTGCTCCTATGTCATCCCATGCTTGTCCTTCCACCCTGCAGCCCTGCCCTGCCGTGCTGAGCTCTGCTGGGGGTGCTGGGCATACACATGGTCCATGCCTATCAGGTGCCTCTCTGGGGCCACAGCCCTCCTGCCCTCTCTTCTCAGCTCCCTTCCTTATTCCTAAGACACATTCAGGCATTCCCAGTGCAGAAAGATGATATTTCACGGACACTTTTTCCCCTACTGACCCCGCTATGGTTCTGGCTCATGTTGTCTGGTTTCCTACATGACTGAAATCCTCCCCGATGCCTGCAGACATCTTCCAGGTCTGATCTCATGGCTCTGCCTAAAGATTGAGGTATTGTGACCTCTTTACAGTCTGCCACAATCTATTTCCCCAGCATCAGTATCCCAACACACCATCCTACACACCATACACTCCGGTTTCAAGGCACACCTCAGGGCTCCACGAACTCCCCATCCCCTTTCACAGCCCCACGCTTCTGCACACGCTCCTCCGTCCAGCAGGTGTACGTTTCCCTCAGCTCTTTGCATGGTGTGTAGGCTCTTTCTCTAGCACTCAGTTGACTTTTGCTGCAAAGATTTTCCTGCTTCCCCCCAAGAAAAATTAACTGCTCCTTTTTATGTTTCCTACAGGTTTCAGTTTATACTTCCAGTACTTTGCACTGTGTTTCTCCCACTAATCTATAAGCACCTTGAGGGTAGGGATGGGTCTTACTGGTCCTTGTAGCTCTAGTGCCTATGGCAGCCCCAGTGCAGAGCTAGTGCCTGGCCCATGCCTAGTAAATGAATGGGTGAACCCCCTGCTCCTATGCTGCTAACGTGGAAGCTGCAGGCGTGGCAATGACATATACTGAGCAACAGCAAATCTGCAATCGTGAAAGCATATTTTCCCCCTTTTTTTTGAAGGAAACATAATTTTAAAACATTTGAGAATAACTGTAACTTAGAAAACCACTTAAGAAGGGGAAGTAAGTTCCCTACTCTCTGAACATCCCTGTTAATGTGAACACCTGAACGTGTCTTAGATCATCACTACCAGGCCAACCCATTGATGAGAAAAAGGAAACTCCCATGACAATATTTATCCCTTGCATAAAGTCGTATATTCTTTCAAAGACCTCCATATGTGTGATCTCATTTGATCTTCATAACCTCCCTGAGACAGACTGCAAAAATGGCCCCAATTTTCCGTCTCTCTCTGTATCTGTGCCCTTTATAAAGAGTCTTTGTAGCTTGTCCTATCAAGAGGTGGAATAAACTTCCCTATCCCATGGATCTGTGCCAGCCTTGTGACTTGCGTTGGCCAGTAGAACTTGGTGGAAGTGACATTGTGCTAAACATGAGTTTAGGCCACCAAAAGCCTTGCAGCTTCTGCTCTCTCTGTTGGAACCCTGTGACTACCATGTGATAAGTCTAGGCCAGTCTACTGGAGAATGAGAGGCCACATGGATCAGAACTGAGCCAGCTGATTCATCCCAGCCAAGACCTCTGCCACATGAACAAGCTCATAAAGCCAACTGGTAGTTGACCCTCCACGTGCCAGCAGACCCATGAGCAGGACCATCCTAGACCAGCCATCCCCAAGCCAATCTTCAGTTTGTGAGCTAAACTAATTGTTTTTTATGCCTCTAAGTTTGGGATAGTTTGTTATGCAGCACTAGCTAACTGATACACTCCCTGTGAGAGAAGTAGGACAAGAATGGCAGTTATAGATGGGGAGGCTTGATGATCCAAAACTTCAGTTCCTAATTCAATGCTGTTTCCACAACAATGCCTTTCAATAATTGGTTGGTCACAGAGTCCTTCCTTCAAGTAAAATTGTGTAGGGTCCCAATATGGAAAACTAGTCAAAAGAGCACTCTTTCCATTGAAGCTGGTACAGGGCCCTAAATATACTGTATATTTACATTATGGCCCAGTATACTATATATAAACTACTTAGATGTGGCCTTGAGACAGTTGGTGGCATTCAGGGCAAGCAGAATGTGTAGTTTATGGTTGGCAATAACCTCAATCTAGTGGGAGAAAAACAGATCAAGCCTGAAATAATGGTGAACAATATAAAAATGGTGACATGTATGTGATGAGATTTTTGGTAGAAGTTCTATGTCTTCAGAGTGTGATAGAGATGGTGGTGGTTGATTGAGGGTAGTCAGAAAAAGGGTCATGGAAAAGGTGGATTGAAAAGCAGGATAGGATTTTAATGAGTGAAGGAGACAGGGAAGAGCCTTCTTAGGGAGAAGAATGATATGGCTCCAGGGAAGGTAGGAGCATTATTTTTTGTGGGACTGATCAGGAGGTTTGGTTCTGGGCCTTGGAAGAGAGTGAGTTAATCATGAAAGTGGGACAATGTCAGAGAAGTCCTTTAAGACCCACATCCTCCATGAAGCCCTCCCTGATTCCTCTCCAAAGACTAGTTTATCATTTGTCTTAACTCCATGTCCTGCATTAATTGTTTCACAACTTTTCTCCTCCTCCAGAGTGCATGTTCCTGGAGGGAAGAGTTGGCTTCCTCCTTTCTTTATGTCATCCTTGCAGTTTGGATGTCTACTGGGAGAGTTGACACTTGTATGTTGACCACGTGATGTATTTCACTGTGCCAAGTTCCTGTAACTCAGAGCATTGGGATCACAATTCCTCTCCTTGACTCCTGCCATTTAAGGAAGTCCTGAAGATTATTCTGACCACAACACCCTGCCTAGCATTGTGGCTGGGGAAATGTGATGCTAACAGAGAGGGACAATTAGATTTCACAGCTTTTGAGTCTAAGACTTCTGGATTATAAGGTATGGGGAAAGGGGTCCATTAGCCATTAAAGTTTTGGAGACTATTATGGGAGGTGTGCTGGTTTAAACATGTTCACAAATTCTTTGGCAATCCTTCCATCAAAAGGTAGCTCTTGGGTTTCCCTGGTGGTGCAGTGGTTGAGAATCTGCCTGCCAATGCAGGGGACACGGGTTCGAGCCCTGGTCTGGGAAGATCCCACATGCCGCGGAGTGACTAGGCCCGTGAGCCACAATTGCTGAGCCTGCGCGTCTGGAGCCTGTGCTCCGCAACAAGAGAGGCCGCGATAGTGAGAGGCCCGCGCACCGCGATGAAGAGTGGCCCCCACTTGCCGCAACTAGAGAAAGCCCTTGCACAGATACGAAGACCCAACACAGCCATAAATAAATAAATAAATAAATAAATTTTAAAAAACAAACAAACAAAAAAACCCGGTAGCTCTTGTCAGTCGCATTGTTTGCAAATACTTTCTCTCAGTCCATAGGTTGTCTTTTCGTTTTGTTTATGGTTTCCTTTGCTGTGCAAAAGCTTCTAAGTTTAATTTGGTCCCATTTGTTTATTTTTGCTTTTATTTCTTTTGCCTTTGGAGACTGACCTAAGAAAACATGGGTACAATTTATGTCAGAGAATGTTTTGCCTATGTTATCTTCTAGGAGTTTTATGGTGCCATGTTTTACTTTTAAGTCTTTAAGCCATTAATCACTGTTTACAATAGCCAAGACCCGGAAGCAACCTAAATGCCCATCGACAGATGAATGAATAAAGAAGATGTGGTATGTATATATATATATATATATATATATATATATATACACATATATATATATATATATATATATATATATATATACAATGGAATATTACTCAGCCATAAAGAAGAATGAAATAATGCCATTTGCAGCAACATGGATGGACCTGGAGATTATCATACTAAGTGAAGTAAGTCAGAAAGAGAAAGACAAATACCATATGATATCATTCATATGTGGAATCTAAAATATGACACAAATGAGCTTATTTATGAAACAGAAACAGACTCACAGATATAGAGAACAGACTTGTGGTTGCTGAAGGGGAGGCAGGGTGGGGGAGGGATGGACTGGGAGTTTGAGATTAGCAGATGCAAACCACTATATATAGAATGGATAAACAACAAGGTCCTATTGGATAGCACAGGGAACTATATTCAATATCCTGTAATAAACCATAATGGAAAAGAATATGAAAAAGAATATATATATGTATACATATATATGTTTATATATATATATATATATATATATCTATATCTATATATCTGAATCACTTTGCTGTACACCAGAAACTAACAGAACATTGTAAATCAACTATATTTCAATAAAAATAAATTTTAAAAATGTGAAGCTGATTCTCTTCCTCTTGATTATGGGCTAGCCTTAGTGACTTGCTTCTTATAAGTAGAAAGTGACAAGTGATACTGCATGTCTTTTGAAGCTAGCTCATAAAAGGCAGTATAGCTTGTGCCTGGCTCTCTGTAGCTTTGGACATGCGTCTTTGGAGCCCTGAGCCACCATGTGTATTAACCGTGTTTTTTATTTTCTGCATTTTGATGTTTTGATATTTGATGTCTTGCTGACCCTGAAGGGGCTGTCCCTTCAAAATTAGCTAATTCCTAGAGACAGCAAGGAACTCACCTGGGAGCACATACTTCATATGCAAACTAACCAATACAGAGTCCATGTCCCCAACCGCCTCCTTTATTGGGCTCTCACATTCTGGGCCATTATTTTCCTACTCTAATGACACCAGTGTCTGATACCAGACAACTAGGGACAGCCCCTATGCCCTTGAGCCTGCTGAGGTTATTTCAACCAGCCAGTCTTAAGCACCACCAGTTCCTCCCACAGAAATGCAATAAAGGCTCTTCCCTACGTTCCACCCTTCCCCCACCCCTAACAGACCTTGGTGCTTCCGCTTGTGGCTCTCCGTGTGCCCCCTCCTCTTGGGATCTGTGAGTGTACTAAACTATCTCTTCAATGGAAATTGTCTCCTGATCTTACCATACCTAAATAACAATAAAACCTACACTTTAAACGACCATGTAAGAAGTCTGGGTACACTGAAAACACCATGCTGGAGGGACCACATGTAGAGATGACATAGAGAGGGAAGGAGAAGCCCAAGGAGCCCCAGCTGATGTTGCAGCCTGCTTAACCCAGATGCTAGATATGTGTGGGAGCCTTTGAGAAGACCCCTGCTCCAGCCACCTTCTGACTGCAACCTCATGAATGACCCTTAGCAAGAGCTGCCAGTCAATCCCCGTGAGACATAATTATAAAGAATGACTATTATTTTGTATCACTCTGTTTGGATGGTTTGTTACAGAGTCAAAGGCATCTGAAACAGGAGGCATGATCAAAGTTATGGTTCTGCTGATTTCATTCCTGTTCCCTCTGACTGCCGAATCACTGTTCATGTCTTTTAGGATCATTTAATTCCTGAAATTTGAAATTCCTTCAGTTCTAGCAAGACTCTATAGACTGCCCCTATCCCCCTACCCCAGAGCACCAGTAAGAGTCCTCTTGTATCACTCGGTGCAATGCCTCAAAGAAAACATCTAAAACTATTTAGAAATATTTCTAGGGGCACCAGGATAAAATTCAGAGCTCAGTGTGGCCAATAAGAAAAAAAAAGGAGAGGGGAGAAAACGAAAATGAGACAAACCGGGGTTTCAAAGAAAATTGAGGATCTGGAGAGCCTTCAAGTCTTTTGATTTATATTTAAACATTTCTCAAAATTGAAGTCTTGATTAGCCCAGTCCTTTCAAGTCCTGCCTCAGCCCTGATTTATGGGAAGGCCAGGCCAGAGCAAATGAAAGCAAAATGAGGTATTCTTTAAAATTACCTTGGAACACTTGAAGGAGGGCACAAGTGCTAACATGGAGATTAAAAAGGAAGTGATGAGATGGGCTTCTGAAGCCCTCGATCTGCAGACGTCTGGAGTGTAGGGAGGGGGGCCTGCGAAGGGTGGGCTACAAATCTCCGCAGGTGAGACTCCTGCAGGACGCTTTGTTTGGCTTGGCTCCCCATAGACCGAGCTCTCCATCAAAGAGTGGATCTGAGAGCCCAGGCTGCCATTCTGATTTATTGACCCTTCCTTCATTATCTGGAAGGGAGAAATTTCTAGCATGGAGAGAATGACAGGATTGTGGAGGAAGGAAACTGATTGGCAGTGTATTATAACAGTAGAATCCAGACCCACAGCAGCTCGGGGGCTGAATCACCTTTAGACCCAGGCAAGAGGAGCCTTTGATCCAGGCTCCTTACTTTGCCCCCTTCCAGCCACACCTTCCACCTAGGCAAGAAACCCACAGGACTACAAAGACATGCTCACTTGTAGCCCACTGTCCTCTTTTAGACTTCACCCTGGGTACCTGGGATCTGTAATTCCCAGACCAAATGGCTCCAAGTCCACTCCCAGGGGCTGCATGGGCCTCATCTTTGGTTCATCTTTCTGAGGACAGACCACACAGGTGCTGTGTACACCCCAAGACTTGAGGGTTAGCCAGGTGGTGACTATTTATAGGAGGAGGAGTTGGGACACATGGTCTGGGATGTTCACATGCACGTGCACAGGCCCTTAAAATGTGGATGGAGCCAAGGGTGGGAAGAGGAAAGAGGTATAGGCCAGAGCCTGGACCCTATACCTCCTTAGGCTTTGGTACAGAAAACTGAGAATTCTAAATTCAAACTTGGTTTTCCAGGTTGATATTAAGGTATATCTGTGAATGGAGGAGGAGGGGACATATTGTATTGAATATTTGACATTTGTTATCTTGATTTATAACTCTGGCCTATGTAGCCATATGGCGCACATGGGCCTCCATATGCACTCTTGCCTTGACCTGCAAATGTTAGGAGAGGGTCTGTGCAAAGGGCAGAGACAGAGCATGACTTTAGTCTATTGTGTCAACTACAGGGAGCTCAGCCTTTCTCCAGCCTTCTCCCTTGAGGGTAGGATGGTATGTGTGGGATGGTATTGCTTTCAATTTTAGTATCTCTCATAAATCTTCTCAGCTCAAGGGTCAGCAAAGGCTCCTCTCATATGGGAAAAGCTCTGAAGACCTATGGAACATTCTAGACTTAATCTACTGTCTTAAACCTACTTCCTACAACTATCCTCTTTGCCTCCATGAACCTTCTGTGTGTAAGTATAAACATCTTCACTGCTTCTCCCTAGTCTCCTCTACTACACACACACACACACACACACACACACACACACGTGAGCAGGTTCCTTCCTCTCAGTTTACTCATGACACATTCTTTGTCAAATATCATTCCTCCTGCTCTCCACACATCCAAATCTTACCCAGTTTTAAAGATCTAGTTCAAGTTGAACTTCTTAAACTTTGTTTATCCATTAATTAATTCATTGAATAACTAATCAGTGAAACTCTGGCATGTACCAGTTCCTGGGTTACAGCCATGAAGCTCTATCTATCATCTATCTATCTATCTATCTATCTATCTATCTATCTATCTATCTATCTATCATCTATCTTTCTTTCTTTCTTTCCTTCCTTCCTTCCTTCCTTCTTTCCTTCCTTCCTTCCTTCCTTCCTTCTTTCTTTCTTTCTTCCTTCCTTCCTTCCTTCCTTCCTTCCTTCCTTCCTTCCTCCCTCCCTCCCTCCCTCCCTCCCTCCCTCCTTCCCTCTCTCTCTCTCTCTCTCTCTCTCTCTCTCTCTTTCTTTCTTTCTTTCTTTCTTTCTTTCTTTCTTTCTTTCTTTCTTTCTTTCTTTCTTTCTTTCTTTCTTTCTTTCTTTCTTTCTTTCTTTCCTTCTTTTTACTTCAGCTCACCCTGATCTTGATTTTCCTAATTTCTTCTTCATATGACATTATTGTGACTAAATTTTAACAAAATTTGTACATCGCTCTCCAAATTTTCTTAGTTGTAGATTTTGTATCTGAAACTGGATGACATATTTCTCATGAGCAGGAACTCTCTGTTGGGCTACTTTCATATTCCACTCCTTGGTCAACAGAGTATAATGATAAAAAGTTGATATGCAGCAAAGATCAATTGATTAAGTGACAGGCAGATTGATGGAGTGATAAGTTGATTAGCTGCCAACCTCCCTCCTGCGTAAAGGAATTTGCAAAGAGCTCAGGTGGTCTGGCTTCCATTCTCCCCTTGCCATTTTTTAAAAAAAAATCATTCCATTGGTTTATTTCTATTCCATTATGCATCTATCATGCTAGAATTTATTTCAACCCCTTTGAACATATTGATATTTTGGCTTGAAGTCTTAATAAGAATGATTTCTTTATTACAAATTTGAGTTTTTATTTGCAATTTATAACAAATTACTCTCATAGACAAGCATATGTTGAAATAAATAGGCCCAGTCATTTATTATTTCTTATTATTTCCATATGACTTTGGTTTAAGTTTCTAACAGAATCTCTGTTTCTATCTTTTTTTCTTTTAGGAAATATCTTGTATTAGAACAGTTGTTCTCAAAAGTGTGAACCAGTACCCATCTGATGGGTACCGCTGACAGCCAGTACCCATCAGCACCACCCAGATCTACTAGTTGAACAAGCTCTTCAGGTGATTCTGATGTATGATAAAGCCTGAGAACCTCTCTATTAGTTGAAAAACACTGAGCTGGCAGTGGAGACCCAGAATTTTGGCTCTGCCTCTTTTATTAAAAGCCTGTGTGACTCACTCTAAGTCTTAATTTCCTCATGCCAGTTTTTCTGTCTGTCTTGGTATATTTGGGGATAAAGATGGACTATTCTCATTTTAGTTTTTTGGACTGGTGACATGGTGAAAATAACAATGATATTTACTTCACAAGGTTTTCTAAAGATCAAATAATTCATTGCATGTACACTCTAGCAGCATTCTTTTAAAAATCTCTCAGAATTCTCAAGGGAGCCCAGATTCTTATTATTTTACATTGGATTCACAATCAAGAAATCTTGGTTTCTACCACATGTAGGTGTTACAGTCCATTGGGGAACGCACACTCACTTGGCCATATAGTGTATTTGAAGTGTCAGAATAAATGGTACATGTGATGGACAATAAACTCAGAAGAGAAAACAGCTTCTGAGAGCTGGCATGGTCACACAGAATGCTACATATCAAAAATGGGTTTTGAGTTGAGACTTAAAGATATGCTGTGAAGAGACAGATAGTGAGGAAGGGCACTTTTGATCAGCCCAGGTGGGTGAATGCCAGGATTAAATATGTAGACTAAAATGGGCTTGCAGATGGGGACCATCTACCAGCAGTTGGGTCTGTGTCGAGGGATGAGTGAAAGTTTGAAAAGGATGTTGGGGCCAGGTATTGAGGGTCTTGATAGTGGGCAAAGGAATCTGAAAACTCCGAGTGAGAAAACTGGCATAATAAGTCACTGGTAATATTTTAGATTTTTTTAGGGTCAAAGGGATATTCAGTTGGTGTTGTGTTGGGGGCGTCTGATCACATACTTTCAGGAAAGAAGACAGAGTCTGAGGCCTGAACCCTTGAAACTTATCTTGGAATCTGCCTTGGCTGGCTCCATGGAGCCAGTCTATGTGTTTAACTCCTGATAGTTTTAAAGACTAGTCTAACCACAAAATTTCAGATACCCCAGAAGAAAGGGAGCAAGTTCATCACAGCAGTGGTTCTCAATCTTGGCTACATATTAGACTCACAGGGGAGCTTTAAGAAATCCATATCTGGACCCTACCCCAGGGAAGTTCGCTGGTGGCCTAGTGGTTAGGATTCTGGGCTTTCACTACCATGGCATGGTTCAATCCCTGGTCGGGGAACTGAGATCCCATGAGCTGCATGGTGTGGCCAAAAAAAGAAAAAAAAATGATAAAAATGAAAAGCAAATGGATCCTACCCCAGAGATTTTGATTTAATTAGTCCAGCATGGGCTCCATGCACTGTTATATTTTCAAAGCTCCCCAGGTGGTTCTGATGTGCAGCTGGGGTTGTAAACTGCTGCCCCAGGAGGGTCCAGCACAGATAGTGTTCAACGAGGAAATGTTTCTGTTGCTTCAGATATCAGTTGTCTCTGAGTTTTGGTGGCTTTTCAAATAATGGAGCAGATTGCCGTGGTCTTGGCAGGCTGGGGAGTCTGGCAGATATGAGTGATCTTGGCTGGCATATTAAAAAATATGGACCCAGAAAAGAAAACAGAAGGTATGGTGGAGCAGTGGAAAGGGCTCTGGGTGTAGGCATCTGAAGACTTCCATATAATGCCTAATAACCAGTCAGGAGCTACAGATCAGGACTGTAATTGTAAAAATGTTGTCCAATTTCTTAGACTTTATAACTATCACATGTTTGTTTTTTTATCCTCCTCTCTGTATCCCCATAGAATCTACCAGTAAATCTTTAGAATTGAAAAAGGATGGCAAGCCTGTTGTCAGGGCCTGAAAGGAAAAATGGAAGGCTTTGTGGCATAACATCTTGAATGGCAGGAGCCCACAGGCCAGGCCTGGGTATGGACAGCTGTCAAGAGAAAAAAAAGAGCAGGGCTGCCAGGGAGAAAGCCAGCTGGGAGCAGAAGTCCCTCGTGGCTCCCTTGAATTTAAAAGTGCAACTTACACAATGCTCAGCACACAGAATTTATTAAATAAATGATTGTCAAGTTGACATGTGTTCTAGTCCTGGCCTCCATTCCTTCCGGATTGTGTATCCTTGAGCATGTTTTTCATTCATAGAGCTCTGCTTCCTCCTCTGTAAAGTGGGATAAATCACATCTTAATTTCCAGTCTTCAGGAAGTGCCCCATAGGCTCGGTCAAATGAACTAATGAACTTCAAGGAGCCTAGGGTTAGAGCTTAAAGTGACATGTCTTTGATGACACCATTTCCCCAAAGTCTCAAGTTTTAGCTTAAAAATTCATATACTGTGTGCCTTCGTTCATTCATCAAAATTTTCCTGAGCATCTACTATATGCATGGCACTACTGTAGCACTTGGGATTCAACAAAGAACAATAACAATAAAAAGACCCTGGTCTTGTGTTGTTTCTACTCTAGTGGAGGGAGATAGGATAAATTCCTTAATTTATCTGCATTTGTTTAATATAGAAACAAGGAAACATTTACATCTTCCAATTTCTTAACACCCTTTCTGCCCTTGCTTCACAATTCTGGTGTCACACGGCACTGTAGGAGGCTCCATGGCCCAGGTCCCTGGCCCTCCGTGTGATACTGCCAAAGGTCCCAGGAGAGTCTTGTGAGGATCTATTAAAATGATGGAGTCATACTAGTTACAGACTTCAACACAATGTAAATATAAAGGATGGCTACTTTTTACAAGAATTTTATAATTCCAAGTTACTAATGTACTGTGTGCCAGAAAACAGTGGACTCTGAGTAAGCTGTGAATTCTCTAAACTGCTGTTTTACTCTCCTGTCACTCTCAGACCCCAGTATTTGGGTGCATGTAGGCATGTGTGGTCTTAGAGTAGGAAGTTGCCCAGGCAGTCTGCTTTGGGAGATGAGAAGAAGGACCTCTGCTGTGGTTCTTTAAGATCCACTATTTGGGTTAAGTGCCAACTATATAATCCAAAAAAAGATTCATTTCAAGGTGAGAGTGAGGTGAGGGTTTGGGGACACTGAAGATTGGATCTTCAAGAACATGTAAGATGTCATGGAATTTTAGAGCCAAAAGGCAGCCCAGAGTGGTTAAGTGACAAGTTCAAGATCACACAGCTAACAGGGGTGTTGCTGGGATGAGAACAGGGTGCCGTGCTCTTCCTATACTTCCTCTCTATTAAGAGATGTTAACCACACACCAGCTCATGTCAATCCCTCACCAGCTGGTCCCCTTCAATGGCACACTTGCTACAGGATGAAAGATACTTTGTTCCTGCTTATCTGGAACAAATTGATACAGTTCCAATTCTTTCTTCATTCTTGACAACACTATAATTTAGCACAGAAAAGAATGATGAGAAAGAATCAAATAGTCTTGCAGTTTTAAAGGCCAATGCCTGGATTTTAGTCAAACTCTCTTGATTAAGGGTGGAGGTGGGTGGGCTGCAAACTGAAGCCTGAAGAAGGCACATGAGTGGCTCAAGGTCACACAGCTGGTTAGCTGGTGGAGGGGATGGGAACCAAGGACTCCTGACTTCCACCCCAGAGCTCTATCTCCCACTGTCATTGGGAGTGGATAAGGGTGTGGACCAGTGCTCTTGGTAGACAGATTATTTAATGAGCCAAATTATTTTACCATAATGGCATGAGCATTTCACAGTAAATCAGGTCTGTTGTCATTACCGCATGCCTAATTACCCACATTTAGCCAGCCAAAGTAAACTTTCCTCTTGAAATCCCTATTTTATAGAATACTGATTTCCCAGATATATTGCAATGTGGCTAACACTTGCCAGGGATGAGATATGAAGTCTGGACTAAATATACCTTGAGTTTCTTTTATAGCATTTGATTCCTAAATCTTGAATTTGATTTTGTAAGGAGGATGCTCATAGTGGATTCTAAAGGAATAGGGAAGTATAGAATTGGTATATTAATTAATCATTCAGACTAGAGCAGAGATTGATTCAAGGCTTAGAGGTGATTTTTATTTCAAATAGGGAGGCATTTGAGAGCATTTACAGGCTGTTGACAAGGAACCAGTGGAGAGGGAGGCATAAACACAGCAGAAGGGAAGGGTGGATCATTGAGAGTAGAGCCCCTGAGAGTTGGTGGGTGGATTGGATGTGGACAGGAGGAGGTCACCACATTTTCTCAGACTGGAGGTAAGGGTGAGAGAAGACAGAAATACATAGAAGATTGAAGGTGTTTGTTGAGAGGCAGTTGGGATGGGGGCAGGGGGTCATGAGGGATGCAGTTGAAGTCTGATGCCCTCCTGACTAATGAAATGTTGCAAGTACATTGTGACTGGAATAAGTGCCTGAGTTTTAAGGGGAACTGGGGGAGATGAGCATTTCCTCCCACTCCCAACAACCTAATTAAAATCCTCCTCAGACTCCTGGAAGTGCTCTCAGACCATGCCAGCTTGTGATAAATTCTTCTTTCACTGCATCTGGCATTTACCACCAATTCTGTAACATTCAGAATATGACCACGCACATCCCTTTATTACTCTCATCTCGTCCAAGATCTCCCTCCACTCCACGCATCTCTGTACCAGTCAGTGTAGGTTAGGTTGTGCTGCAGTGACAGCCCTCCAAATCTCTGTGGATTAAAAAACTAGGCTTATTTCTTCCTCATACTAAATGTCTGACGTGGTTTATGGGGGGTGGGGGAGTAGGCTCTGATCAACGTTGTTCTTCAGAGACTCAGGCTGATGAAGGAGCTGACTTCTTGAAGCAGCTGGTCTTCATGCCAAAGATAAAAGAACGTTTGTGAGGTCTTGCCTCAGCAATTAGATGTTCTGGCTTGGAAGTGACACGACGCTTTTGCTCACAACTCATTGGCTGGAACTCTACGTTCCACGGTGAGCAGGAAGAGTAATCCTACCACATGCCCCTTGAATGGGGGAGGCCCGTGCATGTTCAACCAACAGTGCTAATGACTACCATACTCCTCCAGCCAGACAACGTGCTCTCTGAAGGTAAGGCCATGCCGGCCTCCTGCTTCTCGGTAGAGGTGCCATTTGGGCAGCCAGAGTGCCAGGCACGAGAAGTGGTGTGCCAGCCACACCCACAGAGCTCACCAATCAGCAAGGCCCCACGGCCACAGGCCACAAAATGCAGAAGGTAGACAAGGCAGGGAACGGGTGGGGCAAGGTCCTGTTGGGGGTGGCAGTGGAAGGGAAGGGTTTGCGGACATGAGGAGCAAGGAGTAAGACAGAGAAAGGAGGCTGCCCATAGTGATGGGGGCACTGATGCTGCCATTGCGAGAGGCCCAGTCCCCCAGCACCTCTCAGGAGCAGAAGCCGGGCATCCTGTGAGTGTCTGGCTGAGGGCATGAGGACAGCTCAACAGCCCCCCTGGTTCAACTGCAGTCATTAGTGTAGGGACACTGGAAGGACAAGCCTGGGTGGAGCCCTGTGATTCTGAGGGGCAGGTTCTGAGAGACCATAGCTTCCCTTCTCCATGTCCTCATTGCTCTCTTCTAAAGACCGTGGCTTGGGTTTGTTATTCATATTCACGAATTATCTACACTTACTTGTTTTTGTTTTTGTTTGTTTAAACAGGCCTCCTCTTGACGTAAGTGACCACTTTGACTTTGAACTCAAGAACTCTCCAGTGAAGTGGTTGGCAAAGGCGGAGGCCCAGAAGGCAAGCAGCTTGCTCAGAGCAGGGCAGCGAGGCCCAGGGGTCCTGCCTCCCCACAGGCCCTGTGTGCCTCACACTCGTCCAGCTAACCCCCAGACACAGCTTAGCTTTTTCAGAAGTAGAGTAAAAATAAGCTCAGGCTTCTGCATGTAAGGGACACTCTGACTCCTTCCCAAGTTTTCAGGCATCTTAGGTGTTGATTGAGATAGAGAAGCTGCCCCCTGCTCAAGGACAACAGCTCAAAACCGGCAGACAGATCTGGCGGTCCAGCCAGCTTGCTCTCTGTCAGCCAGGGTCCCTTTAAGATTCAAGAACTTGGAGGTAAGGAGGTCAAATGCAGGCCAGTGGAAGTTTCCACACTCTGTGTGTCTGGGCCAGTGTCTCTGTCTATCTCTGCTGGGAAGGGTGGGCCCTGTTCCCACAGGCCTGAGATTTATGACTTCAGTCTGGGAGGAGGCGTTGGCCTTTACTTCTTGGCATGAACAATGGTAAACAGAGTTACGAAGAAAATTTGGAACTGGTATCCCTCAGCCTGTGTCAGGCTAACTCTCTGGTCCTTTTTCTCCTTGTGAGTTGCACACACACACACACACACACACACACACACACACACACGCTATGTGCACATACACCAGCTGTAAAATGAGACAGAACAATAGAGTAGTTGACATTTAGATTTTCTCAAATACTCAACCCAAATCAGTCCCCAGACTCCCATTGACCACTAAAGGATGCATCTTTAGTGTCACATGAAAATACCTTGAAAACACACACACACACACATTCTGAAAACCTTTCACCTTGCCCCCTCCCCCTCTCTGGTACCTCTCGAAACCTGACCTTCTGAGCAAAGCTGGAAGTACTCTCTGCCTGCCCTGTCCTGTAGTTATCTGCTAATGGAGATAGAATCTCCTGTCCCTGAGATTTTTCCTTTAATACACTGAAATATTAAAAGGCGAAAGCAGCAAGTATTGAAGGTTCATGTGGAGATTAAACAAGAGTCAAAGATCGGTAGCTGACTGGCTGGAGCCTTAATTGTCAGGATAGGGACAGTCACGGGGAGGACGTCTGGCCAGATCAGGGAGGCAGTGATGTGGACGTGTGTGTGTGTGTGTGTGTGTGTGTGTGTGTGTCAGAGATAACAGCAGGGAGAGGGCTGCCATCAGCTTTGTTTAGAGGGTTTTTAAATGGTCCCATGTTTTAGGGGGTTTGGTCAATGTTCTGAGCTTATGGGAGCATTATCCCACTTTTCTCCATTGAGGGCAGTAGATCATAGTGGTTAAGACACAGGCTCTGAAAGCAGACCCTCTGAACTGAAATCCTGCCTCTGCTACTTCTACCTGTGTGGCTTGGTCAAACACCTTCACTTGTCTAAGCCTCAGTTTCCTTGCCTATAAAATGGGCATGATCAGAGAATTACCGTTATAGGGTTGAGACTGCTGAATGCCTAGCACTGGGCTAGAAATCTAAAGTTACTCTTATTCCTCTGTTTTCTACCTGAACTGATATTGGAGTTATTCCACATTCTTGTTTCCTCACCTGAAACAATGCATAAATCACCTAGAGTTCTTACTTCTGAGGCAGAAATGACCCCCACCTACTTTGTTTCCTTAAGGAAGCAGTACACAAAACACCACTACTCTGCCACTGAAGCAAAAGGCACATCTCCCCTGAACTCACCTCCCCACCCGGCACCCAGTGCCTGTGGCTTTAAATGGGGACAGGGTAAGAGGGCAGGGCTGGCTGGTTGATTTATGGCAACAGTGACCCTCAGGAGGAGGCAGGACACCTGTAGGCTCACCTGCATCCTTCCTGTGCTGAAAAGGGTGCTTTCTGTGGAGAAGCAGGTCAGGGTGTGCTGGTCCAGCCCTGGAGAGGAGTCCGAGCTGGGCTGTGATGTGGAGGAGAGCACCTTGGCCGTGCTGTCGGGAGGCCTGGGGTGGCTCTGGGTTCTACCCTTGACCAACTGTGGAAGCTGGGCCGGGCTGCCTCACCTTCCTGGGCCTCAGAGTCCTCCTCACGTGACAGATTGACGTCCACCATCACGCCAGGCTGATCCCCCTGCAGACCTCATGCTGATCCCTTACTACTTTCCTCCCTGCACGTGCTCACACGGGCACACGACACATGCCCAAGCATACAGGCTCACAGAGGCACACGTACACACACACACACACACACACACACACACACACACACACACAGGTGCGCTCCTCTTCAGCCATCTGAATCAGGTCAAGGTCCACCTCCTGCCTTCCTGGGCTCCATCACACCCTGACCACCTACTTGTCTACACCTCAACGGCAGCCCCACACAAAGTCCCTTCAGTTTCCTTGTCATGTTTGCGTTTTGTGTAGTCCTGGGCTCTTTTTATGTCTCCAGATGCATAGTTAGTTAATTCAAGGTCCTCTCCCCAGATCTTCCATAGTGTGCAGAAGTAAATTTTCTGTGATGCTAATGACACTTAAACTTCAGGGTCCCCATCAGCACAGTGTGTTTTCATGGTCATACGTTTTCATATAGTTGGTGAATGTAAAATATTTTAGTTATAATCTGTTAATATCACTGTTTCTTTCACCTCTGATTTACCTCCCTCATACTACCCTCATTTTGGTGGCATCAGAGTGTCCCCTTTGGAAACTAGCTAAGGGGCAGTTGAGTTGGGGGTGTGTTGGTTTGGGTTTAGCGGGACATATTTACATAGTGTTTAGTCGATTCTCTTGTAAGTCGTGTGTGGCTAGCTGTCACTGTGGGGGAAGTCTTCAAGGAACACCCTGCTTCCCTGTGCAGACAGACTCTGTGTGGGCCACAGAGGGAGACCTGAGTGAGCGTGTCCTACGGTGCCGGGACATGGAAGTGCATGGAGAATGGCAGCGTGTAACACGCACAGAGCCAGAAGCCGGTAGGTGGGTGGGAGATTCCTCTAATCGTCAGGTCTGTGAGCAGAGGATTCTGTTCCCATCACTGCCTCCTCAAAATGAAAGCTCTCTTTTGTCAGGAATGTATTTGTTCATGCAAAGTAATACAATCATAAATGCACTATTCATTTTGTTTCTTTTTTGATGGGAATTACTGACATAGAATTTATCAGAATCCTCATGTTTAAATGTCTTGCTGATTTGACAGGAAATACTGACATTGACGGAGATAACATAAAACTCATTATATGCCACTACAATGAGGACTTGGATGACAATCTGGTAGTAAGTTTCATAAATTCACAGAGTAGCTTAGATTTGTTGCTGAAAAAGAGAAGTTGAAATGCCCTGAAATCTCATAGTTCATGTATGAAAGATGCTTGACAGAGGTTTTTCCAAAGTTGATAACAATTCTGGAAATTCACATGGCATTACCAGTGACAAATTGTGAGACGGAAAGAAACCTTTTCAAACCGTGAATAATAAAATACAAAATTGGATCAACTTATTAAAGGAGAGACTGAATTATCTTTGTATTCTATCTATAAAAATGAGATTGAAAAATGATACTCATTTAAAGAGATGATCAAAGAGTTTGTCGCTAAAAAAAAAAGTAGGAAGAAAAGTATTACACATGAGTGTCAGACAGTTATTTTAGATTTTGTGATGCCTGGAATTTGTCAGCTTTTTAAAATTTGTAATTTGTTGTGACTGCTTTTTCTCTTTATAAATATAATCTCACCTTCAAACGTAATTTGTATTTGGAATTTTGAATTCTTTTTCTTCAAGAGGGTCCCCAAAACTGTAAAATCTTCTGATCTCCCCCAAGCTGGGTCTGCCCTATGTACCCCTTGGCCCCAGCTAGGAGATCCCTCTCGCAGCTGTTCCTAGGCCTGTGGCTACCAGCAGGAGGTCTGGATGTGGGACAGGGTCTGGGTGGCACTGACAAGGGCACGCACTGTGAGCCAGTGGGGAACACGGGCCTGGCTGACATCACACATCCTTGGAGACCATCTAACTCTAATTCTAAAAGGGACAAAAGTTTTGTTCCGCTGCCTGTGAGGGCCCAAACCTTTCCACCAACAGTGTTGTCAGGGCCTGGCTGGGCCCCGCCAGCCCCCCTGTGTTTCCTTTTAATAAAATTTAATGTTTTCATTTTCAAAGACCTAGAAAATCCAAACACTTTTTAAAAGCCCCAAGGAACTATAAAAATTAATAGCACAGGGTTAATTTCTTTTTCAGTGGCGACTCAATTAAACCTGCCAAAGTCAGACTGTGATTTAAACTCACCACTTGCAGAGGGACCTGAGCGGAGCAGGCAAACATGGTATGAAACAATAATATTTACCAATTACCCTCTTGGATGTTTCCCACCCGGCCCCTTCCCTCCCACCTCTCGAGGGCCCAGAGGTCAGCATCCCTAATTGTTTTCTCCTTGAATGGTCACATTGCTATCAACAAGTGACTGAACTTCTTCCCTGCTCAGGGTAATGGAAAAATACCACCCGGGCTGGCTGCCCTGGGCAACAGGCCACGTGGACACCATCCCGCATATGGGCCTGAGCTCAACTTTGAAAATGAGAGAACGGCTCCTGCTCATCTCCGCCAGGCGTTCCAGCCAAACCAGACATCTCACATTCCACACTTAGTCCTGCCCCAGGGCACTTGCTCCTAAGGTTCCCTTGCCAGGAACGCCCTCTCTCCTGTTCATGAGCACTTAGCCCTGAGCACTTCAATCTTACATTTTCTCTGAGGCCCTGATCAAGACCAAGTTCTTTTAAGAAAGCTTTCCTGATAAAATCCATCTCCATGTAGATTTTCCACTTAATCTCACTGCCTTCAGCTCCTCTGTATCTCTTAATTGCATATGGGCTGTCTGCGTCCGTCCTAGAGTTTTTAACACACGGGCTTCTAACAAGCTTATCCCTACATCCAGACTGTAAGCTCCTCTAAGGCAGGAACTCTTCTGGGCGCATCCTTTGTACTTAGTTTGGTGTTTTGCGTGGAATAGAGGCTTAATAATTGCATTTGGACTGGAATGGAGAGTCTCAGCATTTTTTCTACAACAGGATAGTGAACTGTGTGCCTCTGGAAATAGGATTTCAATGCAACATTGTTTGCATAGAAAAAATAAAAAATATAATAATAATTAACAAAAAAATAAAAAAATATCTGAGCAAAATGTCCATCAATGGGGAACAGATAAGAAGAATATGGTATATGATAACATGCTCTAGAGCAATTAAAATAAAGAATATGGAGTTGAATTATCAATATATATAGATTCCCAGAACAGACATGTTGAGTGAAACAGGCAAATTGTAGAACAATATGTTGGTGAAGATACAATTTATGTAGATTTGATGCCACATAAACCAATACTACACAGCGTTTTATGGATCCATGTGAATATGTCCATGTATGAACACAGAGATGAGAAAGAAATACATGCAAATCTTGGCAGGGATTGCCTCTGCAGAGGGAGGGGAGAGAATGGGGAATGGGATCCCAGACTCTTTAATTCCTTCTAGATATTTTTTCTTTTCATTATAAAAATCTGAAGCAAATAAGAGAATGTTAACATTTGCTAGTTTGGCTTGGTGACTACATGGCAGTCTGTGAGGTAGAGACTGGAAAGGTGTCCTCTCAGTGGGCTGCCCCTCTTCCCAGCCCAGTCCCGGACCCCATTTCCCAGCCTCCTCAGCAGGGAGTTGCAGCTACGTGACCTCAGTCTGGCCGGGGCATGTGGGCTACAGTGACAGATACCACTTCTTGTCTTGGCCCTGGAACACCTGGGCTGGGTCCGCAGCAAACCAGTCATTGACTTTGCTGTGACCTCCCAAGGGAGCTTCCCCAGACTCTGCTGGGCTGCAGGGAACAGGAGGCGGGAGGGAAGATGACCACTGAGCAAAGTCCGGGGACTTTTACGGCCTGCAAGATGAGGGTGAAGTCTCCAATTGCTGGCTGGGCCCCCAGACAGGCCCTCCACCCTTTTTTCATCTTGCCTGGCTTCCTCACTGTCCCCAAAACATACCTCACTCATTCCTGACCTGCTCTGCATTCAGATGGGCTAAGCCCCTGGGGTTTAAAGGTAGAGAGGCAGGTGAGGGGAGGCAGGAGACCAGGGTGGAGAGGAAGTCCTGGCAGCGGGGATGGGGTCCTCATCTGTGGGGTAGCGACGGTAAGTTACAGATTTTTTTGACCTTTTATTTTTTGGACAAAGTCATTTAGCCTCGCTGAGACTCAGGTTCCTTATTTTTAGAAAAGGCATGATACAACTCTGCTGGGCTGCTGAGATGTAAACAAGTAAAATATGTGAAAGTGTTTATCGACCCCAAGTGCTATACAAATAAATGCCATCAGTGTGACAACATGATTGATGCCAGACCAACGCAGACCAGTCTGAATGAATAGGCGAATGACAAGTGAGTGAAAGACCTTGGAGGGACATGGCTCACAGGTGGTCTAGAAACCCAGGGTGGGGATATGCGGGCAGAGGAAGACTCTATAGACACTGATGGTTCGAGCAACCCCATCAGAGCTCAGGATTGAGTCGACTCCACAGAGGACGTGGGAAACAGAGCAGCCCCTTGGATTTTAGTAATCTGGTCAAGTGGCACACAGAGCACCAAGACCACACGTTTAGAAGATGAAGAGCAATCATAAAGTTAATTAGGGAAGACCCAGAATCAAATCCAGGATGGAAATACCTGGGAGGAGAATGTAAGGACCAGATACATTTTATACCACAGGGCTTCATGTATCTGGGATGCCCAACTTCCTAGTTCCCTGGGAAAGAAAATCTGGACCTCTTAATTAGACCCTGGAACCTTCCACAAACTGGCCAGAAGGTCTTTCTGGTGTTTCCTCCCACTTTGGCCGGCCTGCACAGACCTCCTCTCTGCTGAGTGGAACTGAGCACACCAGCCCACTTTAACACACCATCTTGTTTCTCTCTTTCTATCCCGCTCTGTTCCATCATCAGAGCCCCACCCAAACCCCATCTTCTTGCCACTGGGTTAAGGGGTTCAACTTCACCTGCACCTTTTGCTCTCCATCACTCTACTCTCCCATTCCTAAGCTTCGGAATGCTCAGTGCCTCCACCTCCACCTGACTCAATATTCCTTGACTAGCATCCTGGCTGTTTCACAGTGTCTCACCTTTTCTTTTACACTGTTAAGTTCTCTGAAGACACTGATTATTTTAGTTTATAATTCAGTGTGTCCTTTAATCCACCTAGGACAATGCTGGGCACATAGGGAAACCAAAAATATTTGATGACTTGTTGGGAAGATAGAGTCCTTAGTGACCAGCTAACACCTTGTCCCTCGGTGTCTGTGACCAAATGGACACTTGTTGGGAATTAGAACTTTTCATGCTCTCCAGGCTGCAAGCGTTAACAGGTGACTGTCACCTGGCTTCAGCCCCCACCTCCATATACCCCGTCCCCCTATCCCAGTGAGGCTAGACTCATTACTGTTCCCTACATAACATGCAGCATCTCTGTGATCCTGCCATGGTGATGCTGCCTTTGTGGCTTCTTCTCTACTCTACTCCTCTTCAATTCCTAACCACCTCCTCCTGCTCCTGAGAAACAAGCTCACGCCCAAGGTGGTTGCCCAGAGGCTGTCTTCCTCAGCACCATTCCTTTCTCATTTCCACCTTCTCTGCATCGTGCCTGATACTCGAGGTCTTGCAGTTCCACTGGGGTGGGGTCGAGTAAACCAGATTCGCAGATTAATACCATCCGAGGCAGGGTCATCGTAGTGACACAAGGCATGGCTATTCAAGGAGGTGAGCTCTCTTCCAGGTGGGGTCCTGGGATTCACAGAGGGGGTGGTGCTTGAACTGAGTCTTGAGGCAGGGTTTGGACTGGTGAAGGAGAGAGAAAGAGAGATGTGGAAGCGAGAGGGCAAAGAGTGCTGGGAAAAGTGAACTAACAGAGTGGCTGGAAAGGATTGTAAGAGATGGGTCAAAAAGGTAGATGGTGGGCCAGGGTTAGGAATTATCCATACTGACAAAGTATTTATACCTGAAGTGTTTCTGAGTGCCCACCTTGTGCTGGGCCAGGGACAATCAGATTGGTTTATGCCTATGTCACTCTTGGAAATACCCAAATCGTCAGACACAGGGTGAATTCACTCTTACAGCCCACTGGGAGCTGGGAAGAGGGCATCCTCATAGATCTATACCCATGTGGGTCTAGGGATAGTCTCACCTATGTGCCTTACCTGCTTTAGGAGTGTGAATAGTTTCTAGGCAAGAGTAACTAAGTGGGCAAGAAACTATGGCTGGGCTCCTAGTGCTTCAAAGAGAGAAAGCTCGCCAGACAAAACAGGCAAAGGTAGGAGAGGAAGCCACACTGGGGTGATGCTTACCCACAGACCCCGGGCCCAATACGTGGGGCCTCTGACATGTCTTATGAAGGCAAGAACTTCTCGTGACCATAATTCAAGTCCAGAGAAGCTGGGAATTGGGACCCTGAAAGAAACAGTGTTGGGGACATTTTGGGGGGACAACAGGAGAGTGTGAATCAAACCCAACTGCTCCAGGCTGTTTCCAAATACCTTTTCCTTAGGAAGCTAGGTGTGCACAGCTTTAGTACCTGAACCTGTGGCGTGACAGGGCTGGCAGGAAAGTAAGTGCACACTTAGACATGTTAACAGGGCTCACGGCCTGCCTGAGTGTACACCCCCTTTTTAAGAGAGACACTGGCACTGGGAACATCCAGATCGAGGTGGCAGGAACTGTTAGGGAAGGGAAATGGGAAGCGTGGGGAAATGATGACGGGGGTGAGAGAGATGGAGAACACAGCATTGTGGTTGTCACACGTCTAGTGAACTGTCAACCGGGTGAGAGCTTCACCTTTTGTGGGTAGTGCCCCCACAGGGGCAGAACTAGGCATTTAGAGGATACAGATTTCCCAACAAGACCTGAACTACCAGCGAAGGTGCTGTCTGAACTAGTATTGCCTGCTCTTTTCTGAAAACTTATCATGGGTGGGGCCTGATGCTATATTTCATTATAGCAGAAAGCTGGCTGCACTCAGGTCTGCAGATACGTCATTTTGGGCTTATTTGGAACACGTGGGGAATGTTTTCTTTGGTAAGAGTATTTTAAAGAATTCCCATGTGTATAAACTTTTTACACTTATCATTGGTAAAAGCATGTATGAGCGTGTGCTCTCAGGAGTGGGAAAGTGACACAAGCATCGCCCTCTATGGGTGTTAAATGTGAGGGGTCGACTCTAAGCAGAAATAACTGCCTACGTCATTTTCGGCACACATGCTCAACTCATCCTGAATGTGACCACACCCAGATCGCATATAAGGTCATACGTAAATAAATATAAATTGTATTGCATATATAGAAATGTAGAATTCCAAACATCAGGGAAAGCACACAATACATATTATCTCAGTTAATCACCATGATAATCCCATGATAAGGAGTACTACTATCTTCATTTTATAGAAAAGGGAACCAAGACATAGAAAGGTTAAGTAAATTGGCCAAGGTCACTTCTCTGGTAGATGGCTGAGGTAGGACTTGAGCCGAAGGCTGCTTGAAGGTCTTAGTGTCTATGTTTTACTGGAGGTATCTAATGAGAGGGTGTAGAGCCCAGCCTTAGTTTCTATGTTTTACTGGAAGTATCTAATGAGAGGGTGTAGAGTGCCTTGTATGGACACTGATGGGGAATTTCTGTCTCAGGGGTAGGGGTGGATAGGCTTCCTTTCACCTCTACAGGTCTATGGTCTGGCCTCCAGGGTTTTCAGGCAAACACTGAAACATATGCTAAGTTGGGCCATGCCCTCCACACCCCTTCGCAATGCCAGAGATGCAGTGTGCGGCAGGCAGAGAAACAGACACAAAGGCCAGGAAGGTGAAGTTTGATTATATCTCCCTGACTCCCTGTTTTCTCTGCAATGTGTTCTTACTGTCCCTTTAAGTTTTTTTTTAAAAAATAAATTTATTTATTTATTTATTTATTTATTTATTTATGGCTGCGTTGGGTCTTCATTGCTGTGCGTGGGCTTTCTCTAGTTGCGGTGAGCAGGGGCTACTCTTTGTTGCGGTGTGCGGGCTTCTCATCGTCGTCGCTTCTGTTGTTGCGGAGCACGGGCTCTAGGCACGCAGGCTTCAGTAGTTGTGGCACACGGGCTCAGTAGTTGTGGCGCACGGGCTTAGTTGCTCCGCGGCATGTGGGATCTTCCCGGGCCAGGGCTTGAACCTGTGTCCGTTGCATTGGCAGGTAGATTCTTAACCACTGTGCCACCAGGGAAGCCCTGTCCCTTTAAGTTTACCTTAATCCCTGGGAACCTGAGAAGCTGATCTGTCTTAATGAAGGAACATGAAACAGCCCAATGGAGAAGATTGGAGCTGGGAGCTTCAAATCCCTCTACTCAGAGTTTCTCAGCCTTTTTTTGATCCATGATAATATAAATCCCCCTCCTTCCCTGAGAGATCTAGAGATGCTCTGATTTTTGCTGGGATGGAAAGTGTCCATTTTGAATTCTAAGGTCAGTTTATGAATCTTCACCAGCCAGGAAGATTTGGTTGAGCATTTATTTCTGTGGATTATATTAAGGAAGTCTCTTGTATCAATATTAGGAGCAGATTCTTCAGTTTTCCAAAATAAAACTACATTATACTATTGAATGGTCTTCCTCAAACCACAAATGCTACCTTCTCCCCTCCCCATGGAATCTGATTTACCCCCTTGGAAAGACCTACCGCCCTTTCCCTCTGCCCTCACATTGAGAATCACTGGTCTAGTGTAACCCTTAGAGCTGAGAAACCAGAGATATGAATTAATTAGGTCATAGTCACAAAATGACTTATTCATCACATGCATTCAGTTCTAGTCAACAAATATTTATTGAGCAAATACTATGTGCCTGGGATCCTAAAGATAGCTGGTGCATCTGCATTTTCAAATCTATGTCCGGAGAGGGGACCCCTTGACCAAAGGACTGAATGTTTAGTGGTAGAACTTGGTACTGGTGGGGTACATTCTTTTAGTTGGGAATCTTCCAGATGTCACTAAAATCTCACACCATATACAAATGTCTGCTCAGTCAATGCAGAAAGGGCCAGTCCTGTGTGGATACCCAGCTTTGAAGTTGGGAAAAATGAGGATTAGAGACCTCTCCTTAAAGCCACAGCATCTCCCTGCCTCCCCTTTCTTGTCAACACCCACTCTTCCTTGGATTTGGTCTTATACCCTGCCTGCTGTTTTCTTTGTTGTTTTTTCATCCCCACCAAGGTGGGTAGAAGGGCGCCCCCGTTATTTCCTCCTATCACCCCCCCCTACCCCATGCTTCCCAGCACAAGGTTCCATTCTTCATTAATAGTGTTTTAAAGCCAGCACGGAGCTGTTTTCCAGATGTGGCCATGCGCAGACAGTAATTGTGCTCTGTGATCCCTTCCAGCTGCTCCCATCTCTTGCCAACACACTGCCCCCACCCCCACCTTGCAGCCCCAGGAGTTCATGTTTGGGGGCTGCAAATTAGGGCAAATGTTGTAAAATGATCATGTGCTATACACGGCCTTCCCCACAAGAATTATGGACTTTATAACTGAGCTAATTGGCATTAGGTCTTGCCTGAAAGGTCAAGAGAGTGGCAGAGAAACAGGATCTTTGTAAATTGATCTGCTGGTCCCCCACTCCTTCCCCACAGCTCCCTTTCCCATTTTGAAATATGGCCTACCTGCCCTGTGGAATTGCTGACTCTTGTAAATTACTGCTTTGACTGTATAGGACTGTTACACATTGTTTCACATCACGTGGAAGGCGGTGGGGATGTTGAAGGGGTGCATAGTTATACCCTGCAAATTCTTCTACCAAACCACAGGATTCAGCTTTCATAACACCTTGGTGAAGCAGGGCATTGTAATGCTCTTGACCATCAAATCAAGCATAATTTATCCAAAGGTAGCATGCAGGCTTTGGATGGAATATTTATTTATTTATTGCTCCAAATACTTGAGTTCCTTCTGAATGATCTTGCCTTTCTATTGCTTCTCATATGGGAACACTCCTATGGCCTTTTTTCATCGCCTACATTGTTATTAAGCATGTTAGAGGCAGGGTTCAAGGTTGACTTTAGGAGGGAAAGAAAGTTGTCTTTCTGGAATCAGAGATATTACATTTTTATCTATACATTGTGTGGGTCTTTCTGGATATGGTTATAAAATGTCTGTCCTCCGCTATCTGGTGCTCATGATTAGGGGTTAAGCATTGAAAGTCCCTGTTAAAGCATATATAGTATCTGGGAAGAATAACTGATTTACCTTGTGGTTCTTACCCCTCCCCCCTTCTTTTTCTTAGTAAAGGACCATTGAGAAGTGAATGGAGGCTGACTTCAAATTGTACACACTCACTCATATTTTGCTTACAGTTTGGGGCTGTTTTTGGATCTTTTGAATCCCAACTGTGGATCAATTCCAAGTCATGAATCCCTGCTCAGTTATCATTGCCATTGCCACCCTGGCCCACATGATCTTATTGGAGCCTTCTATCAGAGGCCTGAGGAAACAGGGCTTAGGCTGGCCAGCGCAATGGGAAAGGTGAGAGAGTGAAGTTTCAGTGCCCAATTTTGGGGTCACAACGTGGGGAGGAGGTCTGAAATCATCTACTCATTGAATAGTCTGCAGACCTAATAAACAATGCAACTCACAGGCATCTGCTAGGGCTCTTTCAGATGTATGTAAATGCTGCTGCAATGTGAACATTCATTTGGAAATGTGGATATTAAGTGTTTGCCCGATCAACGGATATCAAAATGGTAACTGTTATCATGATGGGAGGTTATTTAATGCAAAATGGGGTCTTTGAGCTGGGAAGTTTGGGAGCCCCTGTCTACTCTATTACTGATCCAGGTCCCATCACATCTCACCTTGATTACTACTGTTACCTGAACATGCTTCTCCCTCATGTCCCTTCCCCCACACTGCAGCCAGGTGGTCCTCTTAAGATGTCAGATCCTCGTCAGCTTAAACCCTCCCATGGCTGCCATCTTGCTCCAAGTCAAAGCCTTGCCATGGTCTCCTGCTCTGGCCACATCTGTTATTATTCTCTCCTTTGCTCTCTTCAACCCAGCCCAAGACCCAGCCCCCAACCCCAGCCCCCAGCTTCTCCTCAAACATGTAGGCCCAGCTACCACCCACAACTTCCTCACTTGCTGCTATCCTCTGCCCGTAAGTGCACCTGTCCCAGGTGTTCCAGTGGCTGGTCTCCCTCCCCCCTCCAGGTTGCTGTCATCCCTCATTGGAGCCGCCTTCCCTTGCACCTTATCTAACACAGCTCCCGCCACCACCAGCACTCCTGATCCCTCTTCCCTGTTTTACTTTCTCTACAGCACCCAGCACCTCCTGATTTCATATTTATTTGTGTTTGACCATATCTCCCCACCAGACTACCAGATCCTTGAGAACAGAACCTTTGTCTGGAGTGTCCACAGCTGAATCATTAGTGTGTGATAGGCAAACAGTGTGTACTTAGGCGATCCATACCCTATGAGTGAGGCCCCAGCTCCAGGGCACTGGGGGACTAAGAAAGGAGGAGGGAAAACCACGCACATGAGGGGAGGAGAGAAGCCTGGGGGATGGAAGAGCCAGCCACGCTTGGTGCCCACTTTGTGGTAAGGACACCAGGAGTTACTCGCCTGGTCTGTAAGTGGAGAGGACGCCCTTACCTCTCCCATCTGACAGAGTCACACAGGGTTTGCTAGGGTCCATTTCACTCTCCTCTGTCTGCTGTATCTTTCAAGCTCAAGGCAAAGCTGAGCTAATGATGATGGACATATATGGACCAGAGTCTGGTACTGGGAGCCCTGTACAGGTCACGGATCTGCCACAAACAAATTATTTCACTTTTCTGGGTCTTGTTTTTAAATCTACAGGATGAAAGGATTTGTCTTGAAAATCTCAAAATCTAAGTGTTTGATTGTATTATGAAATGGGATATCAGATGCAAATTAACTCCAAGCCCTTTTAAGAATGCTATGCAGTAATACTTACTGCACTGCCAGGGGCCCTTGAGAAAAATGCCAAATCTGTGACTGTGCTCCCCTTTGCCCACCTCTCTGAAGGCCCCCCTTTGTGCACAGCCGCATAGGGGCTGCTTCCTCCACAGAGCCTGCCCGGGAGCCCCAGCCTCCGCCTCCTCACGGGTCCTTGACTCCCACGTGAGACAGCTTCAGCACTGCCCACCCTGACTCGGCCTTAGGGGGCAGCCAACCCCACCACCCACAATACCTGAGTTTCTCTTCATTCACCCGATGGCCTCCTCTGTTCCCAGTATCCTGTCTAGCTGCCATTTGGGGTCAGAAGGCATTGCCTCCTGTTGGTGGTTGACCCTGACCGTGGGGGAATCAGGGAGAGAGGACATCATTGGGAAGTGTCTGTAGTAGCCTTGGGGAGAGAGTGAAGAAATGAGATTGACAAGGGGCAGAGGGGGTCACATGAAGCCTCTCGAGGGCGTTTGGTCCACCCCGACCTGACAGACAAGGCTGCTGAGAGCAAGAGAAGGGAGAGCAGGATCTCATGCCTGATAAGAACAAGCTGGACGTGGAGCCTGGCTGTACGGGAGCTGACAAGGTAGACATAACCCTCACCTCAGCTCCCCAGCATCCTTCACACACGTAAACACAAGGAGCCATTCAGAGTCTCTTTTTGAACAACAAAGCAACAGTACCCTTTGTTTATATTTCTCTGCCTTGCCCTTGATGGTGTGGCATGTGAAGAAAGTCACACTCTCATTTTTCTTCAGCTGGAATTGAGCCCTAAGCCCTAGTCCAGTCCACAGGCCAGACCCTGAGACAGATACCCTCACTTGTTTCTCCTTGGGGTTGGTCCTGACCCTGGGGTCCCTTGAGTCCACTTGGAGAGACCTTCCTGTTGTGTTTGTCACTGAGAGTCACTGCTGCGTATAAACCCGTGGCCCCCTCCTCCTCATCCTCCCACCATTAAATGGGGAGGCCAAACTGGATGGGCCACAAGTAAATGAGTCCTTTCTAGAACTCAGTCTCCCCTGATGTCACAGTGTGCCCCCAGCCTTTCTGTCATGTTGTGACTTGTGTCCTCTGGCTAATATGCCCCTAGCATATGCCCAGCCAAGTCCATATTGTCCAGGAAACCATGGCACACATCATATATGAATGTGGTCCCTAATCACCAGGACCTATTACCCAGGGCAGAAAGCACTGTCTCCGTTTAGGGTCACAGCTCACCTCAGGGTCTCCTGCCTGTACCTCTGACCTTCTGGACCTTGGACCAGAGACCAACTAGCCAAGAGCTTCTGTCAATCATTCCTGTTCTACATGATTCCTCTGGAATTTAGTCTCCTGGGAGATGTAGACCCATATCCTTCCTGTTTTTTACCTACTTATGCCTGTCTGCTCTTTGGCACTGGACCCCTAGAATGCTTGCTTCATCGTGCTCTGGTGGCCTGGCTGACTCCTGTGGGCAGCTCATTCCTGCAGCCTCTACAGCAGAGTGTGCAAAAGATCAGTGTTCCAGAAGGTGGTAGTCACATGGATAAAGTGATCTTCCACATAGGGCTCCTCTTTCATCTCTGGGGTGAAGTGTAGATGGCAGTAAATGTGGGTAAACGCAGCCTGCCCCAGGAAAGCCAGTCTGGCAAACTCCACAGCTGTCAGACACCCAGACATACCAACCTTCAAAGTCACCACCCTGCCCTCCTCCAGGGCCACTTCCCCACAATGAGCACACACGCACCACTATACCCTTCAGATAGTTTCTGCTTCCTGATGTCTTCATCCCACAGCCCCACACCTAGCCCTCAAGTTGACCCATCTCCCTTCTCTCTCTCCCAACATAGGGGAAGAAACGCCTGAGAATTTGCTTCAGGCTGGGCTAACACTGAGGGTCAGCCCTGGCAGAGTCTGGTGAGCAGGGAGCCTCCTCAAATGGTCTGGGTGCTACTGTTCCAGAAGAGGTAGGTCTCTTCTTGTCAGGAAGCTCTGAGCCCTGGACCCCATCTGCGGCAGCTCTGGGCTTTGCACATCACACTGAGGCTTTTCCTGAAGAGGTTTTCACAAGTTCGGAGCAGTCCTGGGTATTGGGGAGTTGAAATTATTTTTACCCATGTGCAGCTGAAATAGCCATCTGCCATCACACCGCCCAATTCCTCACTGTGTTTCAAATCCATCTGGAGTCCTTATTTTTTCTTCAGTTCTTCATATTAAAAAAAAAAACCAGTGCCTTGGTGTGAAGAAAGGTATCATATCTTCATGTCTTTTCTGCCTTCAGTGGAATCTGTCCTACAGTAGAGGATAGATTTAGAACTACTCGTTGCTTGTTCCAAGCCATATTGATTAATTACTGGTTCTAGGCCCACTGTTGTCCCTTATTCTAGGACTGCCTATCTACCTTGTTTATCTAAATAAATTCCAAAGCCTAGCTCATGTTGCCTCCTCCATGGAGCCTTCCCTGTTACTCTAGCCCTCACTCCTCTGACATCTCCATGGCAGAAGTGGACAGTTCCTTAGTAATAGTCCTTCATTTTCTTCTTTTGCTGCAGCTGTGTTGCCTTTGTACCTCTCAGCTTGGTGACAACTGGGCTTTGCCTCATGTTGATCTTGCAGCTGCCGTAGAACTTACCCTGGAAGAGCCCTCAGTAAAGTCTTAGGTTGTCCCATAATTCCTTTTCTTCCTTCAAGGCTCCTCAGATCCTTGAATAGCTCAGATTTTCACCGCATTCAGACTCCTATGTCAATTAAATTATTTGAATTCAGTATGGTGCACATGCTCTTTTTGCTTTGCCAAAGGTTTCCACAAGCCCTAGAGTGTGGAGATAACATCTCACACCCATCACTTACATAATGACCAGCTCAAAGGAGACGTTCAATGAATGATTTTGATTTAAATTAAGATGATGATGATGATGGAACCATTCAATTAATAAACATCTGCTAGGATCGTAATAAGTGTCAGGCCCCTTGGCAGATGCTGGGGATTGAGTAATGAATAAATCACATTTCCTACCTTCAAAGAGCTCACAGTCTAGTGGAAGAGATAGATGGGGAACATCCCAGCATTTCAATGTGATTTCAGAGGAGGGAGCAATGAACTCATTACAGGATTTAAGATTTTTTGATGTTGGAACTTGAAGTTTCAGGAAAAGGTTGCAAGAAGGCACATAAATGGGAAGAGTCTGATGGATTCAAGGAGCAGCTGTGGTTCTGTATGACTGGGGCAGTGCTGAGAGGTTGGTCTAGAAAGGTATGAGGGCCAGGGCAAGGAACCCTACCTTGCTCAGCTAGAGACTCCCACCCAGCTTTCCTTGGTCATTTCTTCCAGTTGCATTGAGTGCAGATATCTATCTAAATTTCTCTTTGGTAACGAGGTCTATGGATTTGTCCTCTATGAAGTGGGACTTCCCTTATTCACCTTAAATTGTTCATTTCCATCTTGCTATGGGATTTGATATAATTGGTCAAGCTCCCCTGATTGCCATCAGTCAGGTGATGTGTTCTTCTTCTTCTTTTTTTTTAATAATCGATTTATTTATTTATTTATTTGGCCACGCCACACGTGGCATGTGGTGTGGGATCTTAGTTCCCCAACTAGGGATTGAACCAGTGCCCCCTGCAGTGGAAACGTGGAGTCTTAACCACTGGACCACCAGGGAAGTCCCTGGTGATGTGTTCTTTAAAAAAAAGACACATATGGAAAAACATCTGGAAACTAGTGTTCTGAGATATATCCATCTACCTCCTTCATGACTTTGGACAATTTTTTTAACTCCTCTGAGCCAAAGTCTTTTCACCTGATAAATAGGGAAAATAACAATAGACCCACCTACTGTATTGGATGGTTATGAAGCTCAATTATAACAACAGATGCAAAAAAGCCTTGAAATACATAAAACTCAGCACAAACACAAGGGCTTATTACCCTGATGGAAGGAGACAGATGAGCTTTCCTCTTGTGAAAACTCCTTTGCCAGGCTGTACAAATTTCAGGGAGGTCCTCTGGTCTCCCATAGCAACCTGCCCAATCATCCCACTGGCATTTTTGCCTCCACATAAGGTGGCACTAGTTCATTAGGCATAACAAATGACCCACACTCCATTGAGGTATAGATGGAAAGCTGCAAGGTGGAACAGATCTCTTCCCCTCTGCTTACCTCCCTCTCCCTTTTCATGTTAACAAGTGTCTCTGGAACATGCTGTCTCCTATCTGGGGAAGGCAGAGCTGCGGCCGCGCAGAGCTGGTGTGTGGGAGTTTGGAAGGCAGCTGCTCCAGCCTTCTCAAATGCTCCCCACACCTCAGCTGGCTCTGGCCCTGCCATGCTTGTGGCACATCTGAATATCAATTGTTTGCATAAATTGTAAGCCCAACAAATCATAGCCCTTCATTTGAGGCACAGGAGTTTATTGGCTCCAGGTATCCACTGGGGGCAGAGCATCAATGGATCAGAAGCCAAGTTCCTATTTCTCTACCTGCTCCAATCTAGAGAATGGTAAAGGAGCCACTTGTGGTCATATTTCCAGCCCTTGGTCCATCTTACTTCCACTCAAGGTGCAACACATATCCCAAATCCTGGCTGTGTAGCACAGAGAATTGGCTGTGTAGGAAGAAAGATGGGGGTGAGGCAGAGCTTTGGCACTATTACAGGACCGATCAAGAGTGCTGGTCTCTCTCCTCTCCCTGGGGTCCCTTTTCACCTTTGTCTGGGTGCCTAGGGATTTACAATTCCCGCTGCAGACGCCCCAGCGTGCCATCCAGGCCTGTCCCCATAGCCCAGGGTCTTAGGCCCTGGCTCCATTTAGGTTACCATCAAGGAGTAGAAAGGTTGCCAAATGATGAGGCTGGAGACCTGCTTTTCACTTCCAAGTTAAGTGACGTCATCCATCAAAGCTCCAGTTTGTGTGCAATGAGAGCTCTGGGTTGGGGTTAACTGATTCCACCCGGCTCTAAAGTTTGTGATCCCTTTACTTCCTTCCTGTACTAACCTTTCCTTGTCAAAAATCATTTTTCCTGTGGTCATTTCTCTCAGCACCTTGTCCATCACTGAGGGAAATCTTGGTCATACGCTATTGGGAAAAGCTAATAGGGACATTGTGGCAGCCTCAGCCCCACCCTCTCACCCGGTCCCCAGCCCTGAGCCCAGGATGAGAGTAACCTCAGGCCAGCTTCCTCCTTTCTGAGAGCACCCCCTGGACCCCTGGCTCTGCATCCACTACGTCTCCTGGATCATCTCTGGTTGTTTTGACTCTGACAATTTCACCTCCCACAAACAGATTATAGAGTTCCCTGACAGCTGTAATCAAGTTGGCACCATGCTGAGCCCTTGGAAGGTTCTCAATCACAATATTTTGAATGATTGATTAGTCAGAAAAGACTCCAATTTCTGGTTTACAAAGTCTTATTTGGATCCATTTTCCTACCTACCCTGTCCATCTTTCAGTCTTAGCCTGTCCACCCCAGGCCAATCCCCTCCAGGGCCCTCTGGCCCTCATAGGCTTTTTCGTTATCCATCTGCTATGCAGCCCTTTTGGTATCCAAAGTCCTCTTCTACAAGAAGTCTTCCTAGGTCTGATCAATAAATACACAGTGGACTTCAACTTTTTTTCTTCATTAAAATTCCTCATAGTTACATGTATATTTTAACAGGGCACTTTCATGAAGGTTATCTCCATTTTACCCTCTCATAGACATTATCACCCCTATTTTAAAAGTGAATAAAATGAGGATCGAAGTTGTCATTAGGGGTCCCACAAGGCACAGGGCAGGGACTCATGCAGTTCCTGGGTCCCAAGCTAAGAGCTGTATCAGGTGCAACATAGGCTGTGAAACTCAAGTATCTGGGGGGCTTGTGGCCATCCCCATTGGCTGGCTTAGTTTATTCTAGAGCAGCTTGCTTGCCATGTCATAGCTCTCTGAAGATACCCAAGGAGTACCTTCAGAGAAATAACTGCAGGATGAGACAGACTAGGAGGGGATTGGAGGCATGAAGCATGGGGAATTTCAGGGACGCAAAGTCAGGCTTTAAATGTCCCTGAGAAAATTCTCCCTGAGAGTGCATGCTACATGTGGACATCTAGCCCTCTAATGCTCAAAGCAATGGGTCGCTAAACATGATGAAGACCAGAAAGAAAACCTTCTGCTTCTTAAGCCAAAATCAATAGCGATTTTTCTTTTCATTTTCCATTTGCTTAGCTCAGATGGCAATAGTCTTGGCTTTGTTACTCTAAGAACTGGTTGCTCTGGCAGCTGCCTCTACCCAGGATAAGAATCCCTGGACCTCCTGTCCAGTATTCTAATCAGAAGGGGGTTAGAAAGTTCCTCCTGCTCAGGGAGGCTCAAAAGGATCCAGGGACCATGATAGGAAATGGATTAGTTCCTGGGTTAAGAAGGTTGGGCATGGACTGGTGTGTCTTCCTTATGTTTTTGACCAACAGCAAGAGCAGAGAGCCTATAGGAAGCAATGGAAATCCAGGTGCATCTTGCTTTGAGGACATCCAGCAGCATCCAGGAGAACAAATAAAATTAATGGCTATCATTGAGAGCTTAAAATGTCAGACACTGTACAAAGCATTTACCTAGATTATGTTATTTTTATCTTCATCGCAACCTCATGAGATAGGTCCTATTATTATTCCCATTATACAGATGAGGAAACTGAGTCACAGAAGTTTAAGTAATATGCCCAAAGTCAACAACTAGTCAATGGGGGATTTAAAATCAGTCTGGCTTCAAAGCCGGACTTAACTGTTAAGCTCTTTGGTCTTTCAGGACTCAGACAAGTTCTTTTGTAAAAGAATCTGTCCACAGACTCCTTTTCCACAGCAAGAGCTCTCCTGTTCCAGGGCTGTTGACTGCTGCGGCCAGAGCCTGTATCACAGGTAGAGGAAGCTTCAGGCAAAGAGAAGTAAAAGCATAGTCCTGTGCTTTTAGAGATTCAATTTGATTGGATTTGCTTCGTTGTGATTCGATTTGATTGAACTCAGTTCCCAAGAATTCAGTGCTACTTGTATGTCAGGAAGTTTTCTCTGTCTTGGGGATGCTCAGTTAAGCTGAGTCAATCCAGAAATAATTTTCAAAAGCCTTAAAAGTGTGGTTTATCTGACACAGCAATTCTAAGAGTTTATTCTAAGAACATAATCTTGAATGTATGGGAATATTAGCTATGAAGAAGCTTCTCTTTGTTTATTAAACAGTGAAGGGCAATATAAATGTCTCAGGGATAGCTGACAGACACTAGACACAGCTAATACAGGCATTACAGGCTCTAGTGACATAGTGGCCATGTGGATTGAGACCAGTCAGGCAGGAGTGAGACCACACAGCTCATTATCTTTCATTCTACAAGGAATATGCCACAGGTTCCCAAGCTTTGTCTCAGTACTATTTTTTACAGCACCTCTAGGCCAAAATAAATGCCTCATAGTTAGGTTTAAGTATGTAGGTCCAAGCAAACTAGTTAGTATTTAAGTCCTAACAACTTAGTAGCTGTTTGAAAAAAATATTACACATAAAATGAAAGAAAAATAATATTTATATTTTATTCTTAAATAATCATAATTATTTACTAATAGGATGTATGCACCTGTTGAACATTGTTCAGTTAGTCAAACCTTGGAATCAGGTTGGATATTGCCACCCTCATTTCCTGTTCCACATTGATTTTTGTGTGGTACTTTCTTTTGCAAGTATGACGATATCATATGAACTCCCACAAGTCCGTAGTTTGCATAGTATCTGGCAGGATTAAGTATCACGGTGTGTTCCTTGATAATTAAAAATATCCTTCAGCGCCTTTGTGAGTTCCCTGTGGCACCCTGGAGTTCCTTGGCACACAGTTTGGGGATTGCAGTAACATGTTCTCTTCCATTTTGTTGAAAAAAACTACCTTCTTTATTTGTCCCTTTTGGTCTAGCTTTTGATAGACATATGAGTACAAGATAGATTTCTCTTCTTTCTTGACTGTAGCAAAAGATAATCCGTTTAAGAGCATGATAAACAGCAACTGACCCCCAGCCTCAGTTTCGGGGATGCTGGGGCACAAGCTCCATCTAAAGAGGGCAGCTTCCACCCTGCTCCATCCATAAGGCCTGATGGGAATGTTTTAAAGGTCATGTTTTAAAGGATAGCAGAAAATACAGACTTTTAATGTGAAGTCTCCCAATATTCAGATACTGGCAACTAATTTTAACATATTATTTATATATGTTGGGTAGGACAGTACTATGCTGCCCCAAACAAAAGCATGTCTGTAGGTGGTGTTTTGCTTGAGAGTCACCAGTTTGGGACACATACACATTGGGACACAATGAGTTATTATGTAACTGTTGAAAATGACATTATTAATAAACACATGATCAAAAGAACACATACTCATGAAATATTTAGTAAAAAATAGATAACTAACAAAAATCATGATACCATTCTCATAAAAGCCCTTTATGGATAGTGAGGGCACTAAAAGGATATATAACCAAGTGGTTAAAATGGTTTTTTATGGATAGGGAATCTTGGATGATTTTAATTTTTTTCTTTTTTGCTTCTCTGGATTTTCTAAATTATTTTTACAATAACCAATGCACCTAAAAATTTTATTTGGTTTTGTTTTGCATTCTTTTAAAAACAGAAACCTAGAACAATTTCTATAAATAAGACATTATCAATCAGAAACACAAATACAAATCAAAGTCATGTAAGAAATGGTCCCTGGTTTTATAGGAGCTTATTAATGAATGGGACAGAGACATCATGTAGTACTAGCGATGTATTAACTGGCAAAACAAAGGGGAGAGTTGCATGATTCTAAGTTGCTCAACGGGCTCAGAATAGGAAGAGAATCGGAGGGTGGAATGGTCATGGAAGGAAGCTGTATGTGGGGTCCCCAAGACTACCTCCAGGTTCAGTGATTCAGGATTCAGCATGTAGCTGCACTCAGGACTAAGATTTATTACAGCAAAAGAATGCAAAGCAAAAACAGCAATGGGAAAAGACACATGAGGCAAGGTCTGGAGGAAATCAGGAGTGAGCTTCCAGAGTCCTCTCCCAGCGCAGTCACACAGAGCATGCTTAATTCCTCTAGCATGGAATTGTGACAACACATGTGAAGTGTCATCTGCCAGGGAAGCTCATTAGAGATGCAGAGATCAGGGTCTTTACTGGGGATGGTCACGTAGACACCCTCTGCTTAGCACATACCATAATTTCAGACCCCCAGAGGGAAGCAGGTGTTCACCATAAATTGCATTGTTTGTACACACAGTTTAGGCATAGGAAGCCGGGCTTAACAGTTAGGCATGGTGGGAACATTCTGAAAATCCAAGTTCCCAGACGCCAGCCAAAGACCAACCTTGCAAGCAGGTCTTTCTGAAGATGGTGATCTCAGGCCTGCTAAGTTATCTCTTTTCTGCACAGAAACCTTCATGGGGTAGGTGCGATATGAGCAGGGCATGATTTAGGAAAGAAGAGAGAAAAGGGGAAAGTATTCCAGGTGTTCACAAAATACTCACAAAACCAAACTTCTCTTCAAAAATCAGAGAACCTTAAACTTAAAAAGGGTCATAAATGTCATTTAGGCTAGTATTTTCCAAAGGGCAAGCATATACCACTAGTGGTATGCAGAATGATTTTAGGCAGTCTATAGATGAATATTTAATATTTTAATGTTTATATATTTATTTTGATATGCAGTTATATATAATATAAAATTAATAATACAATATTTTAGAATATATTATAGATATTATGTATATATATGTGTGTATACCTATATCTATATCTAGCTAGCTAGCTAGCTATCATCTTCATAAAACCCTGCTACTGTAGGTATTATTAGGATAAGTCTAATTTTAAAAAGTGGTTCAATTTAAAGATAAATATTAAATTACAAATATTAAATAATATTAAATAAATACCAGCCCAGAAGTCAGAGGCCATGTCTACTCCCTGTGGGCAGTACAGTGAGCAAATACCGTTTACCCTGGAGATACTGGCATTGCTGAGTTAGCCTGATTCTCTTTTTTCCCCTTGCCCATCCTTCAGGTGAGGCAGTCCTTGGTGACGATATTTTGGCCCTGATTATCTACTCTGTGTTCTACTGGGACTTCCAAAGCCACTAACTGCAGTTCTCAGCCATGCCCTCTGGGAATTCCAAGCCCACAGAGCTTAGAAAGTTATTATTAAGCAAGGAAATATACCTTTGCAATAATCCTGGAGGCTATTTCAGGCAAGAAAACTGAAAACTTAAGCTAGGCTTTCTGATTGTTGATGCCTGGGGGACCCAAAACCAAAAGACACTTTTCTCTTTCATCTAACAAGCCCCTAGAATAGATGCACCTGATAATGCCTGTCAAAGAAGTGAGATGGCTGTCAGGTAGAGGTCTCTGCCTTTCAATGTTACTAATTCACTCAACACATCAGTACCTATTTTGTGTAGGCCCTGGGAACACAGCAGTAAACGTGGCACTCGTGACTCCCGTTCACATGGAGATTGTGTCATCAAGAAGCCTTAGCCATAGGCAAAGTAGACTGCCCAGTGGCCCCACACACTCTCATCTGCTTCAGGACCTCTGCCAATTGTCTCCCTTCTTTCAGATTTGAAAATCTAGCCCTTCTCTCATCCACAAGGTTTGGATGTCACGGCCATCAGACGGGGTTGGATCTGGCTCTTAGACTCTCTCAGGTCTAGAATTACCTCTACCTACTTACACTTGGACCAACTTTTAAGACTCAAACAAAGTTCAGCTTCTTCTACAAACCATTCTGTAGTGGAGACCCCAAGGAAGCCTGTCCTTTGTCAGTTCGCCAATGGACACACGTCTGGTCTATTCCTTTCCCTGAGCAGCTGAGCTGGTAGGTAAACCTACTCCTTACAGATGGTTGATTGAACTAAGGTGGGCACCCGATCCAGGGCCAGCCTGTCTCCAGGCTGGCCAGGTACCTACAAGGGGCTCCTGGTTTGAGAGATTTGCCTAAAGGGGCAAGGTGTCTTCAGTGGGCCGTGATTTTCAGTGGGCTGTGTGCTCATCAGGCTGTCGGGAGTGGGAGCAGAGAAGGACACACATACGCAGCTGAATCATGGGAGAGGCAGAACACTGGCAAGAAGACCAAAGACCCCTGCAGTTTCGGGGCACAAAATATCTCTGCCTCCCCGAAGGCCTTGGATCCCAATTCTCTTTGATTCTCAGTTGTCTTGTGGGTGAGGAGGCCCCACTGAGCTCGAGGCACCTTGAGCGCATGTTCCCCCCCGTCCGCAGGGCTGAGATGAGACTTTCCTCCTTCTCCTCCAGTCCCGTCCCTTCCCTCTCACCATTCTCTCTCACGTGCTATTTCTTGCCTCTCTGGACTGGAACCCAACTGAATTCCTGATTCTTGGCTTCTTGATCTTAAAGGCTTTGTGGGGTTTCAGTTGTGTGCTCAGACCTGTGCCAGGTGCCGAGAGGGAACAGAAAGGAAGCAGGAGGCCCGGCCCGCCCCTTGGGGAGTTTCCACTCTGGCAGGACAGATAAGGCCTGCGGGCACCGCTGGGCTTGGTAACTCCCCAAGCCAGCATCTGCCAGCAGGAGCCTGAGGAAGGGAACGAGCCTGCTCAAGGGGGCCACGAGGAAAGTCCTGGGGGAGCTGGGAGCTGGGGGCTGCTTCAGTCCTTACCCTGCCATTAAATCTGGGGAAGCAAATGTAGGTGCCAGGCAACTTGCCCTCTCAGTCACCTCATCAGGCTTGAATCCCCCAGGATTAAAAAAGAGAGAGAGAGAAAAAAAAGGAAAGTCCTCATTATGTGGTTGGAAATCCTCATACCAGAGATAAAATTTTATGAGTTGCCTATTGCTCAGCACCCCGTATTTTTGACATTCCCTGTTTCACGTACAGTATTTTAAACACATGAGACACAGACATTACTGTTTTTTTTATTTTTTTACATTTTTTTACCCATTCATTTTTTTTTTTTCTTTCTGTCATGGCTTACTGGGTAGCTCTGAAGTTTTTAATACTGAAGGGCCCATTTCATGTTATTTATTACCCTGCTTGTGTGAAAGCTGAGGCCTATAAATCGTCAACACAGGCCGTCTAATTCCAGCAACGGTGAGGCTTCGTCCCATGTAATTAAAAGATCTCAAAGCCATTGGAATGTAATGGATTTGGAAATGACACCATGGGGGTGCGGGGAGCAGGCCCAGGAAGAGGCAGCTGTATTTCAAAGGCTCTCTGGCGTGGTCTGGGATCGATGGGGCTGCCTGGCTGGGCTCCAGCAGGGCCGGCTATCATGGGGTTAGAGGCAGGGTCTGGATGTGATCTGATGCTCAGTTCTGAGACCACTGCAGTTCCCACCTGTGTGGAGGTGCACCCAGCTCTTGGCCTCACAAACTCCTTCAGCCTGGCATGCCCAGGCCCCACCACTGATGGCAGTGAGCGTCCGCGTCCTGACAGGAGGGTTTCTAGAAGCGGGGAGTAATCCACCCTTAGAGACAGAGCCTGACCCGGGGATGAGGGGGAAGATCTTGGTTTCACCTTCCCCACAAGTACAGAGTACAATGGTCCTCTTATTCGTGGTCCCTAACTTTCTCCCTTAAGCTGTTTCTGTCTGTTCAGACCCCCATGGTCACCCTTCAGCGACTCTGTGTTCTTCTGTGAAGTTTCCTTGAATCCCCGCATCCACTGCTCCTCCTTCTGAGCCACAGGGCACCTTGTCTGCCCAGCTTTGGGTCAGTACGGTGCTGGTGTGTATTTGTTTACTTGCCGGCCTCCCCATTCTCATGAGTTCCTCAGGAGAAAGGACTATGTTTAAGTCACCTCTGACCCCAGTGACCTTATACAGGCCTGTCACATAAGAGGTAGGCAGCAACCGTGTGGCAGGAAGGAAGAGATGGAGGATAAAAAAGGAAAAAGGAAAGAAAGAAAAAGGGCAGAAGGAAAGAAGGAAGAAAGGAAGGAAGGGGGAGAAGGACTTTTGGTGATCTCTTTCCATCTCATGGCTTTACAATAATGTAACCAGATTCCAAGATGGCCCCCAACTATCTCCACCTCCTGGAACCCGGATCCCATATCACACCAGGGTTGCTGTTTGTGACCAGTGTCACACAGTAGAAGTGTGGTTATGTCACTTCTGAGGTTAGGTTATGAAAAAAGACTGCAACTTCTGCCTTTTTTCCTCTTTCCTTTCTCTTGAATTAGTCACTGGGGGAAGCCAGCCACCATGTTGTGTGAGCAGCCCTATAGAGAGGCCCACATGTCAGGGAACTGGAGCCTCTGGCCCACAGACAACCAGGAACCAAGGCCTGACAGCAGTGAGGCAATGAGCTTGGAAGTGGATTCTCCAGCCCCACGGAGCCTTGCAGTGGCTGTACCTTGGCCGACAGCCTGACTGCAGTCTCACGAGGCTGCTCCCAGATTCCTGACCTCAGAAGCTGCACATGTAAATGAATGTTATTTTAGATTGCTAACTTTGGAATAATGTATTACACAGTGATAGATAACTAACACAAACACCATCTATATGTTGATGACAACAAATATTTATTTCCAAGTCAGACCTCTCCTCTGAACTCCAGAATCCTATGTCCAACTGCTTCCTTTACATCTTTGCCCTGCATTCCAAACTACACTCCTGATCATTCTCTCTGCCTGCTTCCTACACAGTTTTCCCCATCCCGGCTGGTGGCAGCTCTTACCTGGATGCTAACTACAGCCTCCTACCTGCTTCTTGCCCCTCCCGCTGCCACTGCAGTCTGTTCTCTATCCAGCAGCCAGTGATGCCAGTCAAATGTAAGTCAGATCATGACACTTCAAACTTAACTCGCCAAAGCCTCACCACTTCCCCAGGACAAGAACCAAAGTCCTTAAATAGCCCACAAGGTGTCACCTATTCCTTTCCGACATCATCTTCCATGCCTCTCCCCAACTGCCTCCCCTCACAGGGCCACGTGGGCCTTTTGTTGCCAGGCACACGCCCACTTTAGGACTTTGCACTGACTCCTCTCTGTGTCTGGAATATTCCTCCCAGTTATCTACACAGCTCACTGCCTCACCTCCTTCAAGTCTTTGCTTCAACGTCCCCTTCTCTGTGAGGTCTACCTTGACAACCCTATTAAAACATGCAGTGCAACTCCCTGAACCCCCAGGCTTCAATACTCTGCTCTCCAAGTCCCCCTTCTGCCCCCAAGCCCCCCTTCTGCCTCCCATTTTACAAAACACTTAAAACCTTCAAATGTATTATATGATTTATTTTTTTAATGCTCACTGCTTGTTGTCATTATCTTCTAGTATATAAGCTTCATGAGAGCAAGGATTTTTGGTGGTTGTTGTCTATTTTGTTTATTGTGATATCTCCAGCACCTAGAACAGAGTACCTAGAACTATCTACCTGGCACATAATGGTAGTCAATAAATATTTGTTGAAGAAAGGAAGGAAGGATGGAAGGAAGGGAGGGAAGCAGGGGAGGAAAGATAGATAGTGAAGGGAGGGAGGAAGGACAGTGTATGAGAACCCTTGCATTGTCATCTGAATTGTTGTTTAGCGGATGCAGTCCCTCTCCTTGTAAGATCTGGACTGCAAGTTCTTTCAAGGCATGAGAGGATGACCTACCTACAGCATCCAGTGACAGGCCCTGCTGAGACCAGGGCTTAGGGAATGTACTTGATTGATCTGCCTTTGGCCGTTTAGTAACCTCTGTTTCATTGCCCTCATAATCCAGCAAATCTGAATATTTCCACTCCTCTGGTCTTTAGCTGCTATTAACATCCAGCCCCTCTGCTTTTCTCACCTTTTAATGAGTTGAGTTGTGTCCTCCAGAAATATATGCTGAAGTCTCAACCCCCCAGTACCTTAGAATGTGACGTTATTTGAAAATAGGATTGTGGCAGATGGAATTAACTAAGTTAAAATGAGGTCATACTAGAGAGGGGTGGGCCCTGAACCCAATATGACTAATTGTCTTCATAAAAAGAGTACAGACACATAGGGAGAAATGTCATGTGAAGACAGAGGCAGAGATTGAAGTGATGCATGTACAAGTCAAGGAATGCCAGAGATTGGTGGCAACCACCAGAAGCCAGGAGAGAGGCACGGAATGGATTTGCTCTCAGAGTCCTCAGAAGAAAGCAACTCTGCCAACACCTTGACTTCATACTTTTAGCTTCCAAAACTGTGAAAGAATAAATTTCTGTTGTTTTAAGCTATCTGGTTGTGGGATTTTGTTATGGCAGCCCCAGGAAACTAACACACACTTCACACCTTCTTCCTCAAGACCATCCCATTCTTGCCTTGGAGCCTTCTCTCAGCATTAATAGATATTAGAACACACCACCTTTGATACTACTCAGAGTGTTTTCTCTCTCACACAATGCAAAGAATCTTACCTCCTCCAAGAAGCCCTCTTGGACAGCTTAGAAGAAGGAAGAAGTCAATACTCCTAGCATCCCTGCTTGTGAAGGTTAGACTCTGGAATGTATGGTTTTTTTACTCACAATTAATGTGTGTTTTCTTGGCTTGAGAAAATGTAGGCGGTCCATCTTACCCATTTGTTCTTTACTTGCTCATTCATTGCCATGTTGTATCTCTGATTAAATGACTCAAACAATGAGAAACAGATGTCTCCTTCATTGTCTATAGTTCCAAATCCAGCTATGGAAAAGAAAAGGCACCCATGCTAGTGGGTAAGGACTGTTTAGTAAGAAGGGGCCTGGTTCACTTCTCCACTCTCCTATTTTATAAATGAGGAAATTGAGGCCCAGGCAGAAAAAATGACCCCCAAAAGATAAAGAATGTTTCCATTTTGCCTCCACATAGGATTGTTAACTCTGGGACTTTCGCTCAACATTAAATACTTAGAAATATACCCCCAGTCCCTTGCATAGTTGTTGCTAAACATATACTCAGACCTAGGTTCAAATCCTAGACCCATCACTCTTTCTCTGTACAATTTTTGGCAAGTTATTTAACCTCTCTAACCCTCAGATTCTTCATCTGAAAAATGAGGATGGAGATACTGACCTCCCAGGGTGGGGAGGAGGATTCAATGGGAATATTGCTTAGGAACTGTGCCTTTGTGCTATGGGAACTCAATGAACTGTAATTTCTTAACTTTTATTCCCATCACAGAAACTCCAGACTAGAAAAAGGTAGAAACAAATTACATTTTCAACAAAATCTTTGTCTATTTGTTACATCCAGCTCAAGTTGGAAAAGTTGTCAGAAATAATGGAAGTGCGTAAAATAATCTAACCCAGCCTTGTCATTAATAGCAAGCATTACATAGCGCTAGCAAGATCCTTCATCAGCAAACAAAGACCCAGTGATGTTCACTAGACTTGACGGAATATAAAAAGAAAATGAGAATCTGACGTTTTGGAAAGATTTCCAAAAACTGGAGCAGAAACAGGAAGAGCTTTCTGGTTGCCTCTTTGTAAAGGATCAGACATCATAGCAGATGGGAAAGTCGGCAAGAATTACAGACATGGAACAGACCTCGGGTCTCATTAACCAACTAATTCATTTAAACCAGAATGCTTCATTTCCTGAGAATTCCAGTGAACTGTGATTTTACAATATGCTAATATTTGAAAGATGTATTTTTTCTCCCCATCAATGGCTGCAAAGATGCCCTGTGGTGCAGTGAACAGCACTAAGAATAATGGCATCAGGATTTAGGAGCTAGCTCTACCGTTAACTGACCATGATCTAGCCAGGTCCCCTGTCTAATCTCAGGGTCACTCTCATCTAAGGCAGAGTAGGACTAATGATCTCTGAGTTTCCTAAATCTATAATTTTATATATTCCCGCTCCATTTTCAATCCTTTGCCCAGGTCCCATATCCTCCATGAAGGCCCTTCCTTGATCTTTAACAAGTATCTGTAAAATATGAGGGTTGGACCAGAATAACTCTAAAGTTCCTTTGAGACTTGACATGCTATTGTTTTAAGTGTGTACTTCTTTAATAATAATAATGATGATAATAATAATAAATAAATAAATTTATAAGGCCTTCACCTTAGGTATTTGTGGTGAAATAAAATGAAGACGCTCATAAAGCTGTATTATGTAATATTACAGACTGAATGTGCCCACCCCCTCCAATTTATATGCCTAACCCCCAATGTGATGGTACTAAAAGGTGGAGCCTTTGGGAGGTGATTAGGTCATGAGGGTGGAGCCCCCATGAATGGAATTAGTGTCATTATAAAAAGAGATACAAGAGAGATGATCTTTCTCTCTGCCATGTGAGGGCACAATGAAAAGATGGTCACCTGTAAACCAGGAAGAGGACCTTCACCAAGAACCTGACTATGCTGCCACCCTAATCTTGAACTTCCAGCATCCAGAACTTTGAGAAATAAATGTTTGTTGTTTAAGCCACCCAGTCTATGGTATTCTGTTATAGCACCTTGAACTAAGATGCAAGGTCTGGTGGAAAAACCACTGGGCTTGAGTCTGAATTCTGACCTAGCTACTAACCAACTTTGCTATCCTGAGTAAATCAATGCACCTCTCTGCACTTTTTTTCCATCTATACATTTAGATGTTTTTTTTAAGAATTTTTAAAAAAAATTAATTAATTAATTAATTAATTTTTGGCTGTGTTGGGTCTTCTTTTCTGTGCGAGGGCTTTCTCTAGTTGTGGCAAGCAGGGGCCACTCTTCATCACGGTGCACGGGCCTCTCACTATCGCGGCCTCTCTTGTTGCAGAGCACAGGCTCCCGATGCACAGGCTCAGTAGTTGTGGCTCAAGGGCCTAGTTGCTCCGCGGCATGTGGGATCTTCCCAGACCAGGTCTCGAACCTGTGTCCCCAGCATTGGCAGGCAGAATCTCAACCACTGCGCCACCAGGGAAGCCCTAGATGTTTGAACTATTTAGCGTTTGGGCCCCTTCTAGCTCCCTATTTCTAACATTTGCCACTCTTTCGTAAATTCCCTTCCAGCTCCAGTGAGGTCTCATAAGGAAATAACCTACAGTGATGAGGAGCAGGGAGAGGAATTCATAGAGAAAGTGCACCCAAAATAAACCTTAAGGTCTCTCCCAGCTCCAAAGTTGCAGCTTTGCTTCCTCAGACTCAAAGTGCCTCCCTGAGCAAAGTCACAATTTCACCTTCTCTCTCTTCCCTTGATGTGAAGCCCAAAGCCCAGGAAACCCTAAACAAGGGTGTTTCTTCGTTTTCTATCCTCTTCCTGATTTGGGCTCTTGAGTCTGGCATGTTTGGCTTTATGAAACTGCTGAGCCAGGTTTAGTCATTAGGAAAAATGGGGTTCAAATGCAAACCCCTGGATGAGATTAGCTCAGTGCTCCAGCTTGCCACTTGGCATCATTTGACCTCTTCTGAAACTAGTCTCTGACCCTGGCCTCTGGACTCTAAATGAAAGGAAGATGACTTCTAATGAGCTCTCCCCAGCCAGGGGTGATGCAATAGTTAAATGCATTAATTCACATAGATTGTGAAATTGATCATGGTTCTCAAAGGATACATCCAAACTTGAAATGGTTCCAGTTTTGTAGAAACTTCTGTGTAGCAGAATACTTGGGGCTCCTCTGGCTTCAGTTAACCTGAATGCTTTGTCTCACCAAGAATAATGCCCAAATGATATTTCAGCACCCCATTTATTCAGAGGACGAACTAGTAGCAATACAGATCTTGGACCCCATGTGCAAGTACAAAAACCTTCCAAACAACTGAAATAGCTTCCCACAGAATTTTTGCAATAAGTAAAACCCATGTACCATTCTCTCCCCTTAGGCTGTCATGCAGCACTTTATTGACTCTTGTTCGACACATGGTTCCAATATGTTTAGTTATAGATGATTGCCAAAGCCTACAGAAGGTTAGATATGGAGAATCAGATCTAAAATTGGGTTATGAGAGGCATTGGCATTAAGAAGAAACAAAGCTGAGAGTGTGGGGTGAAAAAGAAAAACTGTCTAGACCCAACACAGTAATAGAGGGACATTTTTATATTAGGACAGGTAGCCTCACGTAACTCATGAGATTTTTGCACTCTTCAGTGATGTGTTATGGAGAAGAGGCTACATTCAATTTCAACATTTGTTTTATAAGAAAGTAAGGAGGAAATAATCTTTGTCAGGAAGATTGCCAACAAAAATTATTTAAAACAAAGGTTATTCTTGATGAGATTCATTTGAGTTAAAGAACTTTGGTTTGTGCCTCTGTGTCCCAGTGCCCAGCACATTGCATAGCACACAGCAGATTCTTAATAAACACTTGATGAATGAATGAAAAGAAGGAATATTTTGAAGGGTTGTGTTTTTTAATTCCTGGATAATTTACTTATCATGTTTTCCAATGATTTATTGAACAATAATCTTTATGGAGCACCTACCAACTAGGCAGGCAGGGTCTTCCTTCTCAGAGAATGGTGCTGGATCAGTGACAACCACCTGCAATAGTATGTGTGAACGATCTGGATGCCTGGCTCTGTAGGTTAGGCCTGCCTTGGGACCCTGGCCAGGTTTTACGCCTATTTGGAGAAATTGAAGTCCATAGAGACTTCTGTCCATTCCAGACACTCTTTTATTTTAAACCCTCAGACACAAGGCAACTCTCCACCAAAGAGCTTCAGAGAGGGAGTCCCATACAGGATCGGTGTGCTGAGAACACCACACCCTCCCACAGCTTGGGCTCCTTTGTTAAGTCAAAACTATTTTTCTCTTGTTGGCTGATTGACTCCAATTCAACCTTAAGTCTTGGGCCACAGTGTGACAGGGCTAAAGATTTCAGGGGCAGAGGCTGGAATAAGCTGGGGATTGACATTTGGGTTAAACTTTAGAAAAAGAATTCCTTGATGTGTATTGATGACCTATTATGTGCCCAACACAATATGTAGAGGTCTTTACTAAGAAGGGGCCAAAGAAATAGAAAACCTAGATTTTTTCTTATGTAGGAAACAACCTAAATGTTAAGAAAGTACCAGGTTGGGTAGTAGGAGCCACACTTGCCATCTCTTGGATTCCTGCCAGCCTGTTTGCTTCCTCATATACGGTCACATACTCAGTACCTGTGTCGGTATATGGCCCAATAACCAAGGAGAAGTAGATGTAGTGAAGTATTTTCTTTTTTAAAGATCTTTTACTGCACAAGGCTAAATAGTTGTTTTGACTGTGTTCATCTTCCCACCACTGATTTTTTTTCAGGTATTTATTACTGCCAAATAAATAACCCCAAACAAAGATGTGTTATTTCTCTTGACTCTGTGAGTGAGGAATCTGAGCAGAGCTTTTGTTCCCTGGGTCACTCACTTAGCTGCATTCAGCTGATGGCTGGGTTGGAAGGTGCAAGAAGACTTCACCCGTACGTTTGATGCCTTGGTTCTCCTCTGTGTGGCTTCTTCCTCTCCATGAGAGAAAGAGTGATTAGTGGTATCAAATCATTCAGAAGTCTAGCCTAAGGTTCTTTAGAGTGCGGTGGCTGCTTCCCCAGAAAACAGAAACATGAAAGCTTCTGTTCTAGGTTTGGAATTGACACAGAGTCATGTTCATCTCAGTTTATTGGTCAAAGAAAGTCACCAGGCCAGCCCCAGAGGAGGAGAAATAGCCTCCATTCTGGATGGGAGAAGCATATACGGAAAGGAGGAATTGATGGTGGCCATCCTTGGATGCTATCTAGCACACGTTGGACTCTTGTTTGTTTTAAAATTAATTGAATATATTTGAGGCTCCAAGGAAATTGACTGCCAGGCCCAGGGATTGCTCACTGTCATATCTCCAATATCGTCCATGGTTCTGATTCAGAATGAACCAGTCAGGTTTTGATAGAAACAAATGTGGTGTGTGTGTGTGTGTGTGTGTGTGTGTGTGTGTGTGTTAATTGGGAGTGGAGGTTCCTATTGGCTGGATGGTTAATCCATTAATGAAGTGACCTGAAATAGAATACAACTGTATGTGATTTATGACCCTATGTGTTAGCACTCCTGGACAGCATGGATGCTACAGGTTCTTAGCCCAGGTAAGGTAACTGGTATAATCCAAAGATGTCAGGATATCAGTGGGTCTTTTTCAGCAACATGGATTTTGAAGTTGAATTTGAAACTACATGGATGACATTGAAAGTTTAATGGCACCTTCCAACGGCTACCTTCCTGCTTAAATCTAGAACAATCCTGTGCCTTCCAGATAATAAAAGATACCTTTTAGGAGGAATTCTTGAAATGCTTTTGAAATAAGAATGCCTTTGCACATAGACTTAGAGAGACTGAGGAAGTGTGTCTGCACACACACACACACACACACACACACACACACACACACACACACGGCTATCGTGAACAGTGGTTCACCTGGCCAATGGAGCAAGTGTGGGCTAAAGTCCAACAAGTCAGTGTGGGGCTTCTTCTGTCTGGAGGAAGGGGGGAATAACTTCAACAGGAATGTCTTAAGAGCCCCTGAGGCTAGTGGTGGTCCTATGGGCAACACACACACACAGAGTTTTCTGCCTTAATTACAGGACAGTATTCCTTGGAGGTGGCGTCAAGACTACCTCAATAAGTAAACCTTCTTTTCTTGGAAAGAGCTGTTGATTTGGCCATAAGATTAACTTTCTAGGAGAGAAGTTTTAGGCGGTGGAGAAGACTAATGAACTGCAGTCATTCACATTTATATATCAGTTTGCAGCACTTTCAAATATAATATTGTACTTAATCCTCACAATCCTTAGATCCAGATATTGCTACCTCCACTTTACAGTTGAAAAACCAGGCTTAGAATAGGTGACTTCCCCAAGTAGACACAGCTGCTAGGAGTGTCCAGGTTAGAACTGAATTGGGGGCTTTGAACTCCAAATGCCATGTCTTTTTCATATCATGGGTCTGTAGAAAAGACTGAGATTTATATTTTTTCTGTAAATGTCGTCTTTCTTCTCATGAAAAAGTTGAGTAGGTTAAGGTATGAACTGGGTAATTTATGTAATTCTACTGCTACTGCTAGTTTCGGGGGATCCTGGTCTTTTAATTTTTCTCTTACACTATTTTCTGCAACATCATTAACATCAAGTACAACAAATAAGACATCTAAGGGGTTGTGTTGTTAAGATTTTTGAAATGAAAAAATGGGCTCATAAAGGTGGCTCTGTTCCTAAGCATCTCAAGTCTTGGATTTGTCAGCTTTTCTCATTAACTAACTGAGAGGTGCCATCTAAGGACTCAGGAGGCTATTGCCCAACAAAACCTTCATAAATCTGCCACCACAGGACACAGAGCCAAGCTTTCTTTTCTTGGAGGATTCTTGGGAAAAGATCTCAGCTCTGTCATTCACCAGCTGTGTGACGTTGGGCAAGACATGCTCCTTTCTAGGCCTTAGTTACCTGACCAATAAAATGAAGGCTTTGGTAGATTATCCCTGAGCTCTCTGCAGTGCTGATATTTTATGACTATAACTTTCCATTGTTATCCATCCAGCATCTATTATTCTGATTTTGAAGAATCTTCTTCCTGTCCAATACTTCCTCCTTTAATTATATTTTTTTATTTGCGTTCTGTATCGGGTCATGGTGAATTTTGTAGCAGCTCCCTCTTTGCCTGTAAAACTTCTGCTCCAGATTATCATAAAAGATTGAGAAAGTTAAAATCCATCCCTCTTAGCCCACCGATAAGGCCTTTGCGATCTTGTTCCATTCTACCCGTCCACAAGGTATTTCCCCTTCCTCTTCTGCATGAACTTTCTGTTGCAGCTAAGTCACGTTCTACCCACCTCCCTCTCCTTATGGCTCAGTTCCCTAATATTATACACCCTGTATCTCTTTGCTGACCTCTCAAGTTCACTCCAATATCACTTCTTATCTGAATCACTATTTTGGCCCTACTGCTTTCCATTTAGTGGATTTTCTGGTTACTTTCTTTATCTTTCCAAGTAAATTACAAACTACTTGACTCAGATATCGTGATTCTTTCTTCCGTGTCCCCACAGTGCCAAGCATGGTTAGTCTGGGTCTATTGATTCGTGGGTTAGAGGAGCCTACCACCCAATTAGGAAACAGAATTAGGAATTGACATTTTGCTGCAGTGTTAAAGTGTCCTGACCATTACTCCCGGCCACGTCACACATAGTTCTCTCAGACTGCACCAGCAAAGAGGATTTTTTATTTCCTTCAGCTGGACAGGAAATCCCAGTGACTATAAACCATGAGGGGTCACTGTTGGGAAGAGAATGGTTGTACAGGCTAAGATATGTTACGCTAAAGACCCTTCCTTCTGCATAACCCAAATACTTATAGCCTCAACATTCGTTCATTTTCTCTGAAGCTATCTCTCAGGAAGAAGAAAGTCTCGATACCATATGCCTTCTTTCTTCATTTAACCAAGTAAATGGTGTTTTTATTGACCATTTTAATTTTCCTTTTTGCTTACAAATATCCTTTGAACTAGTAGATTGATTTCAATGAGACTTGTTGCGACATTAAAGAGCCCCAAGATGCGCCTTGAATTCCATCGTGTCTCAGAAAACACCTAGAAACAAAATGGCCACCACCAACTGCATTAAAAACGACACATCTGCCATCAATTTAAATTTGCACAGTTGGAGGTTTGGAGTTGCTGTTGCATTGGGCGTGTTCATGGGCCAGGGTTCATCCAGGAAGCTATCAGAAAATTTATTCCTGCTCTTAGAAGTCTCATCTAAAATGTGAAAATAATTGTTGAGCAGATTTACAAAATGCTAATTGGAATGCACAGCAAATAGGTCAGTTAAGTTTGTGAGCATTTTGAAATTATTATAGGTGATATAAGCATATTTTTATCTATAGGGTTTAAAGTAAAAGTCATTTCTGTGACTGGGACAAGGGTTTCGGCACATGTTCAGAGCAAGTCAAAGGAATTAATAAAGAGTAATAGAGGGAAACGGAGCCAAGGAATATCTAAGCTGTGTATCCCTAGGGAACTTGGAAGTGATAGGAAAAGGGACATTCTTCAAGACATGCAGGGGGGCTGTACCAGTGTAACTATCATCAATCATTCATTGCAGCCCAATCCACCCGACCTTTCCCAGGAGAGGGAGATGGAGAGACAAGAGGCCAGCGCGATCCCATGAAGTCCTTGCTTCATTTGCTTATTTCTACGAGTAACTGCAAGTTATTTTGTTTGTTTCATTACCGACAGAAGCCACAGTAAAGAACCCCTGGGCAGGTAGGAGGGAGAGTTTAAAGGATGGCAGGGACAGAAGGGAGGATAATTTATGGCATTTCACCTGATAATAGTGAACCTTACTCTCTCTCTCTCTTTCTTTCTCTCTCTCTCTTTCTCATACACACACAGACACACATAGACACACACACACACACACACACACACACACACACGGACACACATATGCATGCACAGAGTCATCTGCTTTAGGATTTCCAAATTTTTCCATTTTGGTGACCACGTGTGGTCAGAAGAAGATGGGTGGGATGCCGTAAGCTTCCTGAATTACTCCTGCCGGAAACCTCACTGAATTCTGAAGAAAGCTTTTCTTTAACCCTAAGTACCAGGGTCAGAAAAAAAAAAAAGCAGAGGTTTCTCATTTCAAGGTTGGACTAGGGGAGGGGTAAGGCAAAATGTGGGGAAAAGACTTTCAGCTTCAGGAGGAGGAGAAGTGACATGAACTGTACCGCACAGACTCCTAGTATTTTATATGTTTTAAAACATTTTACATATTTCTGTTTGATCCTGACAATAGCACTCTGAAGTAAATATTGTCTCTGTTTTACATATAAGGAATAGGAACTCAAAGAGGTTAAGTAACTTGTTCAATGTATAAGGTTTAGTAAGTGGCAGGAGCTAGGATTCCAACCCACATCTTGTGCTATTTTCACTGTGCACTGCACCATCAGATGTGATAATGGTTGTGCTCTTTGGATGTGTGAAAAGTTATCCTATGCAAGAGGAGCTGGCTGGTGTTTTCCCACAAATAACTGAAGTCTAGAGCAAGCTGGGAGGGGCCTGGCACAAGACAGAAAGGACCCAGATCTCTCTGTAATTAGGGCAAAGCTGGAGCCCCTGAACTCTTAAGGCATCTGTTCCATCTATTTTGAATATTCTAGATTCATTTATTCATTTACTAATTAAAAGTATTTATTGAGTCTCACTAGTGACCAGGCACTAGGCCAAAGCTGAGGTTGCAAGGGGGAGACAGGAGTAGCTAGCCAGCTGGTAGATGTGACAGGGGCTCTCAGAGAGGAAAATAGAAGAACTGGAGGGATCTGGTATCACAGAAGAGGCAGGAAGTGTCAGAGGAGGGATCTAGGAGCAGGCAAATTGGCTGGAGCCAGGCATCTCCCGCTGAATCTCAAGAACTAGTCCAGGCGTTGCCAGGAACTTTTCAATAAGTCAGACAGAAGACAGACACGAATGTGGAAGCCAAGGCTCACTCTGCCTGTCCTTGAAGCACCATCTAAGAAAAGAAACTTTCTTGATGACTCTGAGCAGAGAATGCCTTTGCCATCCTGGAGAACCAGCTAGAAAGTCAGTTAGGTGGGCACCTTCCAGTAAAGGAATTACAGGGAACAGGGCGAATGCCTTCAGAGAGAACCACTGGGAGTCGTTTGCTCCCCTTGGCCTATGAGCTACCCTGCCTGCACCTGTCGTAACCTGGGTCAGGCCCTGGCAGCACCTCTGTGAGACCCTGGCTGCCGTCCATCCCACATGTCTCTCCCCAACCTGTCCTGCTGTCCAGGGCTAGGAGGGAGGTTCTGTTGGGGGAGTTCAGCTGCAGTCGGGGATTGCTGAACCTGGAGCCTGCACGTGAGCATTTAGTGCCCCTGGCCTTGCTCTTCCCCAGGGGTTTCAGGAGCTTTCTTCTGGTTTCCATATTAGATTTAGGCTCTTTGAGGACAGGAGACTGCATCTTCTCCTCCTCTTGTATTTTCCACAGTGACTGACACTGATGTGAGCACTGTAGTTGTTTATTGCTGGTTGATAAAAGGCTAATTGGTGCTGTTGTAGAGCATTGTAAGGAAAGACACTCTGAGTTTTAAACTTCACTTGGAGTCACAGAACCACGGAATGTAGGAACAGGCAGGGCCTTGATGCCTACCCCTTATTTTATAGATGGGGAGACTGAGGCCAGAGAAGGTAGGGGAATCATTTAAGGGCTTAGTAGAGTTAGGTCCACACCTGTGTGTTTTCTTCTCTGGGCCTTTGTTCTTGCCACCAAGGCATCATCCACTCTCTAAATGAGCTCTGAACTCAAGAAGAACAGTGAAAGGTCAAAGTTTCATACTCATCTGATAGCTGCTGGCCCTCCCATGAGCTGGATGAGGAACTGAGGTCAGTGTACATTGCCTGCTGTGGGTGACCAGGCTTCTTTGAGCTTCCATGGGGTCTTATCCAACCATTCATCTCATTTTGGTTCCAGCTGGGCTGGTTCACACTGAGTCAAGCACATATCCCTCTTACTGCCTTCACCTTTTCTTCCAACCTTATTCAGACCTTGCTGGGTCTTCAAGGCCTGGTTGAGTTCAATGCAGTGCAATGTAATTCAACAGACATTTATCAAGGACCTCATGAATACAAGGCATCGTGTAGCCAGACACTGGGAGTGTTGAGGACACTAAATTAATAGAACACACTCCCTGTTCAAGGCTCAAGGGGAGGTGAGATCTATAAACAATCCAGACCCACAGCCCAAGGCTGACAGCAGTAGTAATACAGATCACTTATTGAGCACCTACAAACTACCTGACTCTGTCCCAGGCACTTTATATTTGTTACTGCCAATCCTTCCAAGGCCAGAAAAGGCAGGTATTAGATGCCGCACAGTATATTCAAAAGAGCTCTAGTTTTGTAATCAGTCCTGAGGCTAAATTCCAATGCCATCTCTTACAAATGATGTGTCTTTGGGCAAGTTACTTAACTTCTCTGCACCTTTCATCTGTAAAATCAGGATAACAAAACCTTCTTCAGAGGATGGATGTGAAGATTAAATGATAAAATGCACAGGAAGGGCCTAGTGTTCAGTAAGTGCTTGACAAATGTGACCAGAGAACTGATGGTCCAGGAAAAGTAGAAAAACATCATGAAGGAAGACCTCAGCAGAGGCCCACGCAACCTGCCACAGCAGGACAGAAGCAGTTGTGGGCTGGGGAGGGTCACAGGAAAGATGCATCATTTGAGCCCAGTCTCTAAAGTCAGGAAGGATTTGGGGGAGAGGATGGTGGCCACCAAGGTGCTCTGGTTGCTGCTGCCCTGAGTGACCTGTCTTTGTGATGCTTCCCCACACCAGCAGTGTGTCTGGGTTGGGTTATCCAGACCCAGCATAGGATCGGAGGCTAGAGGGACTTTCTTGACATTTCCCCCCTTTATTTATTTAATCTCTTCCTCAAACTGAGAATCAGCTACAATCCTCCCCAGTTTGGAAAGTGGAGACACCTAAGTTCCCATTACCTTAGTGGCTGGTGTAGACCACAGCCTGCTATAGACCATCCATGGGGTCCTGATAAGACACTTGGACTGCTCCAAACTTGAACCCTAAAATAGGCCAGTTTTGGGGGCTGCACATGTGCAAAGCCATGGTATGTTCTGCATTGGGAGCTAGCAGTGATAGGAGCCCCAAGCAGTCCAGATTGTCTAAACCAGGTGTCCTTAAAAATGTCCTCTGACTTCCATTACCCAAGGCAGTGGGGTGTAGCCTGTTGGGTAATATGATTTTCAAATGACCCACATGTCAGTGCGAACTGGGAAATTAGATGAGAGTCTGAGGAAGGCAAGCGAGCAAGCAAACAAAAATCCTCATGCAGCAAACAACATCAGCTTTAAAAAAGCATACGAAAAAATCAATAAATAGCTGTGGTCTAGAATGAATGAATGAATACATGAATGGAATTTCCTGAACAAAGTACTATTACCAAAACCATCAGCTTCTTGCAGAGGACAATGGAGAACTAGGCTTGTTTCCCAGGAGCTGCTAGTGCAGAATTAAGTGTGCTCCATGGCCTTTCCATTCCAGGTAGTGAGTTATGTAGGGTTGTTCCTGCCCAGAGCTGGAGTTGGGGGTCGGGTCAAGCAGAATGAGAGACAGGGACTGAGGGGTGCTGCCAGGAAGCCGCTGTGCCGAGGAAGGCAGGGTTAAAACTCACCCTGGTCTGAAACGTTAAAGGCGAGCCTGCCAGAGCTACCTTCTTGAGTTTATCATTGCAAGCTAGATGTTTTCTCAGAGGCTTACTCTGTTTATGCTTCTAGGGCTTAGCTGCTCTGGATATCAAGGTGAGTGGTAAGAAACACTTTCATTTCACAACACATCACACCCATAACATGATACTGCTTCTCATGGCACTTTATATTTCTGAAGGTACTTTAGCATTCATGCTCCTATTTGAAATCCACAATAACCCAGTTGGGGGATTATCTCCTGTAATACGATGGGCAAACTGAGGGTCAGAAATGGTACATGACTGCTTTAACAGTACTCAGGGGGCAAAGAGTCAAGGCAGGATCAGAACCCATGTCTCCTGACTCCCAGCCCAGCATTCTTTCCTCCACGACAAGATGCCCCCAGATGAGACATCTGCTCAACGAGCGAACGCGATGCTCCAGGCCAGTCCCCCTAGGTCTCCGGGTAAATGCTCTTGCCTTCTGGTGATGTCCCCTTCCCCTCATTATCCCCCTCCTGTCTCCCTCAGCTTGAGTCCCTAGAATCACCTGGCTGTTTGCTACACATGCAGATTTGGGGACCAACCCCAGAGACTCTGATTCTGTAGGAATCTGCATTTTTGACACACTCACCAAATGATATTGATGCAGGTTGAAATTTGCAATTTGCTAGTTTAGGGAAATCAGTGAATTTTGAAGATTACTTGAGCCAGACATTATCTCACATTAAATTGGTTTGCTTGAAAGGTAAGTTTAAAAAATTAAAAGAAAAAGGAAAGGAAAAAAAGAAACTGGCTTCCTCCTTGGTGGTCTTTTCCAAGTTTACTATTCCTGCCTCAGATGTCTCTCTTATTTCCTGCTTCTCCCAACCTTCTAAGCTTCTCTGAGGCTCTCCCTGCTCTAGACTCTTAGGTCCTTGAGCTGTATCACACTTTCCTCACTGCACAGTCACTGCGGTTCTGCCTCTGCGGCTCTCTGTCCCTAACCCTGGGTACTCTCTGAGGGTGAGTTTTCTGTATCCCCAAGAGTCCTCGGCACAATGCTGGAGACTAAAAGGATACTTTAGCCATACTCTTGGAATGAGCCACTTAACTCTGTTGGTCTCTGCCTGGCACCGCTCCCCAGATCCATCAGTGTGGATAATCAAGACATGGTTGTTGTAGAAGCAAAGCCCATCACCAAGTAGGCGTTGAGACCTTCCTGGTGTAAAGTCCCAACTAAAACATCAAAAACTCCCTTCAAAAATATGGGGACTTAGAAATAACAAGTGTTGATGAGGATGTGGAGAAAAGGGAGCTCTTGTGCACTACTGGTGGGAATGTAAATTGTTGCAGCCTTTAGGGAAAACAGTGTGAAGTTTCCTCAAACAATTAAAAATAGAACTACCATATGATCCCGCAATTCCACTTCTGCGTATTTTTCTGAAGAAAACGAAAACACTAATTCAAAAAGGTATCTTCAACCCATGTTTATCACAACATTATTTACAATAACTAAGATATGAAAACAACCTGTCAAGAAGATGCCATACACACACACACACACACACACACACACACACACACACACACACACACACACACACACACTGGAATACTATCCAGCCACAAAAAATAGAAATCTTGCCATTTGCAACAATATGGATGGACCTTGAGGTCATTACGCTAAGTGAAATAAGTCAGACAGAGAAAGACAAATACCATATAATCTCATTATATGTGGAATCTAAAACAAAAACAGAAACAAAAATAACAACTTCATAAATACAGGGAACAGATTGGTGGCTGCCAGAAGTGGGAGTCAGGTACAAGCAAAAGGTACAAACTTCTAGTTGTAAAATAAGTCATGGGGATGTAAGGTACAGCATGGTGGCTGCAGTTAATAATACTGTATTGCATATTTGAAAGTTGCTAAGAGAGTAGATCTTAAAAGCCCTCATCACAAGAAATTATAACTATATGTGGTGACAGATGTTAGCTAGACTTATTGTGATTATTTTGCAATATATAAAAATATCAAATATCATTATGCAATATCATTACATTGTACACCTGAAACTAATATAATGTTATGTGTCAATTAACAAAAAGGGACTAAAAAATAGGGCCATACTAATTGTTGACAGTCACCTGATAAAGAACTGGGGTGGTGGGAGGGGCAGGGTGTGGGTCCAGCCCACAGGTGAACCTGTTACTTGGGTGCAGACAGTACTCTTGCCTGGACGAGCTGTCCAGATCCCAGGGGAGCTCAGAGGAGACAGGCTGGGGGAGGTGTGTGCACCCCTCACCACTGCTGGAAGGAGCACTCAAGCACCCGGGCTCCGCTATTGCAGGGCAGGAGAAAATCGTCTTTGTCCTTCAGGAGAAAGCAGCAAGCGTCAGGCAACGGTAGTGATAACAACAGTTACATTGGCGTAGGGCGTTACCACTTATTAAGTTTTTCCCTGATCTTTTCATGATCACCTATAAATTAGGTAAATTGTTACTTCTAGGTTTAGAGAGGAGGAAGTAGATGTCCCCAGAGGTTAAGTGAATTGCCCCAGGTCACAGACATGTTTGAGCCCTGTTTACAGATGCTGAAATCTCACGCTCTCCCAGGGACACCATGTTGCTTCTTGCCCCCTGGCCACATCTCTTTAGGATGTATACTCCCAGAAAAACATTTTTCTATAAAGATCTAACTCATTGTACATGCAGAGATTTTTGGGGTTTTTTTGTGTGGGGGGGTATAATTGACATTAATATTATATTAGTTTCAGGTGTACAGCATCATCATTTGATATTTGTATATATTGCAAAATGATCTCATTAAGTCTAGTTAACATTCATCACCACATATAGTTACAGAATTATTTTCTTGTGATGAGACATTTTAAGACCTCCTCTCTTAGCAATTTTCAAATATGCTACACAGTATTATTAACTATAGTCACCATGCTGTATGTTGCCTCTCATGACATTTATTTTACAACTGGAAGTTTGTGCCTTCACCCATTTCACTCATGAAGAGTTTATTCCATAAATTGTAATTGAAAAGAATAGAAAGAAATGCAATTTTAAGTGCACTTAATCAGTCATTCAAAAGGTATTAATATAGTCCTTAGTACTATGAAAAAGCACTATGCCAGGCACTGTGAGGGGTACAGGGGTATGGTCAAGGGATGCCTATTGACCCATGACCTGAACCACACATCACCCTAGTTCTCTATCAGGTGATCTGTCAACAATCAAGTGTAGTATGTTCATTTTTTTGAAACGAGTTTTTGAGATCTCAGTTGGAGCTTTTCACTTACTAGGGACTCAATGCCTATTTGACGACGGGCTTCACTTCTCACAACCACGTCTCTATTATCCACACTGATGGCGGGAGGAGAGCCAGGTGGAGCCTAGCAGGGCTGAATGGCTCATTCCAAGACTATGGTTAAAACATCGTTTAGTCTCCATAGACATCACAACTATGGTTCCTAACCCCTAGGAACTTAAACCAAGCAGTATGTATAAGGCATGTACATTGGCCCAAAGAGCTCTAAGCATGCCGCAGGTGTGGTTTCCGGCACGTGAAGGGAGCAGTGGCTGCCAGCTCCTATCCACATATGCAAAGATCTGCTAAAGCCCAGAGGAGCTGGGGTGGGGGGTGTAGCTTGATGCCACTGCCAGGTGCCTGGTGGCACCAGAATGTTAGTTCCTAGCTCAGGACTCCACCTGACTCTGGCCTCATTCAGAGACTCACCTTAGGGCAGAGCCCAAAGTATTCTAACAGCTGTGGGGCTTTCAGACCATAGGCCCCTGAGGCCAGCTGGTCCCTGAGCAACAGCATGGTGGGGTTTCTCTGCACCCTTAGATTAATTTCCTAGAGTCATTAGCCAGGAGATATTTGGCTTGGCATCTTTTTGATTCCCAAGCATCAAGTTGTGGCTTATAAGCTTATTTCTTCCTTGTCTTCACCTCTATCCATTACCCCAATTAGTTCTCTGCCAGGGACTCTTCCCCAATGTACGGGAGGAAAAAGAATTTTCCCTCTACCCTTCTAGGGTTCTTGGCTGACTCACCCTTGTAATAAAAGACATTAACAGGAGAAAAACAAAGTTTAATAACATGTATACCTCCTATGTATATGGGAGATACCAGGAAACCTGAGTAACTGTCTGAAAAGGTCACCACCTTAAATAACATCCTCAGCTAAAGACAAAAGATGCTGGGGTGGGGTGGGGTGGGGGAGGGAAGGGCCAGTTATGGGAGGTTACCAAGGAAAGGCACAGTAAACGAGGGTAAGGTTGTAATGCAGATATAAGTCTCTGTGTTCTCCATTGATAAAGAGTTTCTGGACATTTAGAATCTCTTTCCCTTCCTGGGAGGGACAGGAGACACCCATACAAATGAAGATTTCCTGTACAAATATAAATGTTTCTTACAAAGGGGCAACTTCTACTTGGTTTTCAGAGCTTCTCCTGTGGCTGTCTTTTTTAAAAAAATAATCAGGGCTTCCCTGGTGGCGCAGTGGTTGGGAATCTGCCTGCCAATGCAGGGGATGCGTGTTCGAGCCCTGGTCTGGGAGGATCCCACGTGCCGTGGAGCAGCTGGGCCCGTGAGCCACAATTGCTGAGCCTGCGTGTCTGGAGCCTGTGCTCCGCAACAAGAGAGGCCGCAATAGTGAGAGACCCGCACACTGTGATGAAGAGTGGCCCCCACTTGCCGCAACTAGAGAAAGCCCTTGCACAGAGAAACGAAGACCCAACACAGCCATAAATAAATAAATAAAATTAAAAAAAAAAGATGTAAAAAAAAATCAGCTCAAGATAATCCTTATGCGAAAGAGACATATTTTGGGGTGTCATATTCTGTTTCCCTTCACCAGCAACAGCAAGCAGTGAATTATGTGTCTGGGATTCCCGCTGGGGTGTGAGCGAGTGAGGGGTGTGTGTCTGTGGGTGTATACACTTCCGTGAGTGGTACGTGTGGTCATGGGGGTGTGGAAGTGGGAGAGGATGATCCAAGTTCAGAACTAACACTGGGGACTCCGCGGACGGGCAGATAATTTCCCGAGTGCTGTGTCCAGCCTTGGAGTATTCCATCTCCTACAAGAAGCGATCAAATGGAACTGTGCCTGGTTCAGGGGTTAGCTAATCTGCAAGGGAGATTGTTGTAGTCTGAGCCCCACCTTGCTTTTTCTCGCCTTCGTGGATTCAGTTCATTTATACATGGATTCAGTTGCTTGTTAGTGTGTCCTGCAGTGCTTCCCTAAGGATATAACTCTGCAGATGGACGACATTTTTTATTTTCTTAATATTATTCTTAGCTTTTTGGAGAAGAGTTTTTAATGATTATTCCTCCTGGTATTATTTTAGTTTCCAATTACAATGTGGTATACTCTAGCACACTGTTATTTTGTAAATGAGTGTATATACTTATTGTAAATTGATTCCCTGAACAGGCCCCAAACGTTTGCATTTAGATTGTGTATTATATTACTTGCATGCCACCAGGCTGGCCCACAGCCAGCTGGGGCTCTCAGCCTGCCAGAAGCAGGGTGGACCATCTCATTTTCCCTGACACCTGTGCAAACCAGCTTGCCTGCCTTCGGCTGTGCTCTCCAGGGAGAAAGAGCTAAGGTGGCACTCTGTTGAGGAGGTGTCCAGAAACCTGAGATCCACCTAGTCTTTTTTCGTAAGAAAAGAACTAGAAAAAATTTCAACTCCAGTCCCCAAGACTATCCATCTTTTTGTGAAAACACAAAGGAAGGTGAGCTCTGGTCACAAGGTCTTAATCCCTTACCATCAGTGGTGAGTTCAGACAGCATCAACTTGAACCACTTCTCTCTGAAGCTTTTCCTGGGGGCCCAGGCCAATTAGAGTCCCTTCTGCTGGGTTCTCCCTATTATTACTCCATCCCAGCAGTTATAGGGCTGTGCTACTTACTAATATGTCTATTTCACCTCCAGACTGCAAAAGTGGGCAGGAGTCTTTCCAACAGTAATCTTGGTGTCTAGACCTGTACTTGACAGCTAAATAGATTGAATGAATGAACACATGACTGAGTACAAACGCTATCACAGAGGAGTTATGCTGCAGTTTAACACTGGGTACATGCAAAAAATGGGTGTATAATTTTTTTGAAGGATTATAATCAATTAAAAAAATCACAGTATTTAATAAAGTAGGAAAACTTAAGTGTGTAGCCCATGGTGAACAGGGATCCAATTTGTATCACCTGTGGAATGAAATGGAGCATCTCAAAGATGTCTCAGAAATGCTGTGGTAACCCAGAGCTGTTATCTATGCTTTGGAGTAGAAAGCAGATAGAATCTAGTTGTTGTGTTCATTATTATTATTATTTTAGAGTTAAGATATCTACTTTAAGATGTCAAAGTTGACACACGATTAATTTGGACCTTCCAATTCAATGATCTTCTACAACAGTTGCAATAAATCACGTTACTCTTATAGCAGTTGTCCTGCTGAGCAGGTTGCTTGTTTTCTGCTCTCTGTAACCAGTGAACTTATATTTTTTGCACCTCTGTGAACCTAACTAATATTCCCTCCGAAGGAAAAGAGGGATTAAAGTCTTCAGTAGAAAGTCCCAAATCCCAAAGGAAGAATTTCAGGCACCAGTCCAGAGGCGAGAAAGCTCTGAGAGGGAAGGTCAGGGTATAGAGTTCCTTGAGTCCCAGGATTTACAACTCCTAGCCAAGAACTGGTGGCTGCCTTCACGTCAGGGTGAAACCGGCTCTGGCCACAATAAAGTCTGTCAAAAGCAGCTAATTGGCAAGTTGGGTCACAGCTTAGATGTTTAGGTAATGCTAGCCTGGGGTTTAATGCCACGATTAAAAGAATAAAAAGCCCTCCTGCTGAGAAGCCTTTTGGCTACTTCAGAGCCTTTAATTCCCATCAGAAAATGCCATGTCACTTCCAAGGGTTACTGCACAGGCTTGCTTTGGAGACTTAAAGGCGTAATTATCTATGGGGAGAGTCAAGGCTGAGGTCAGTCTGGCTGGGGGTGGGCCTGCCCTTTGTGCAGATATTGGAATGTCTCAGAATCCCAGCCAGGGCCGTGTCTCAGGAGAAGTTACTTTCGGAGGTCATTTTGTCTGCCCTGCTGCTGACTCAGGCGGCCTTCCCCAAGCTAACTGGAGTCGAATGAATTCGTGGGAAAAGCTCTGTTGTCACCATTAAGCTCACCAAGTGGAACTGGGCCCTGAGCCCACTGTGTCCTTTGGTGACTTGTCCACTCTCCCTGAACAGTAAGTCCCATGAGAGCAGGGACCTGCCTGTCTTGTTCTCTGCATCCCCGCACCAGGTCTTAGATGCCCGAGTGAGGACAGCGGGGGGAGCCGTGGCCCCCTCTCTGTAATGCACTCTCCCTTCTCTTCTCAATGGACCGCCCATCCTTCAAGGCGAGACTCAGCTGCCACCCCTCTATGAAGCTTTCTCTTCTCACAACTAGCCCTCCCTGGTCTCTTCCTTCTCAGGGTGCTGTGTGCCTTGGTGCCCCCAACCTTACTTTAACCTCCTTGGTTAATCTCGGAGCAGTGTGAGATCCCTGGAGCCACCGACTCTGTCTTACATCCCTTCTTTGTACTTTGCAGTATGCAGCACATGTCTTTCACAGGACAGAAACTCAATAAGGAGAAGAAACCTACTGCCCTATAGGGGGAAAGGACCGTCAAGATCAACTAGCCCAATGGGTTTCTAATATTTTGTCTTTAAAAAGCAAAGAGAACATTTTGTTTTTTTCAAATGAACTATTATGACGCTTCCCCTGCCCCTGTGTAAAACAGATGAGAAACAAGCTTCCTTGATTGAGGAGAGAAGGGAGGATTGGATACCCCAACTGTGATCTTTTTTTCCCCCACTCTGCTCCCTGAGGCAGCATCTGAAAAGTCATTGATCTGTTCAGACCCTTCATTTTACAAATGAGGATGCTGAGGGCCAGAGAAAAGAGACCTCACCAGGTTCACACTTATTTTAGTGGCAAATCTGGGAGGAAAACCAAGGTCTCCAAGGTATTATCTGAGTGACCTTTCCTTTTTATGTCATTGTCAGACTTTTGGCTGAAAGAAAGAGAAAGGAAGGAAGGAAGGAAGGAAGGAAGGAAGGAAAGTAGTGGGGAGAGGGAAAGGAAATAAAGAAAAAAATGGAAATTCAGTACATTCTGCATGAGTTTAATGTTCTCCTCACTAGCCCCAGCCTTGTACTCAGTATAGCAAACTCTCTTTCAATTCCAGAAAGTTGAAATGTTAAGTTTTGTAAAGACAATCTCCAGAAAGGGGATTTAGGGGAAAATACCAATGATTAACTCAATTACTGATTACTGTTAGAATTTCACACTACTTATCCACTTAGAATTTTTACAGTGAGGCATTCCTACAGTTACCAGGTAGTTTGGGTGTTGGAGCTTCTCATCCTTAGATAACTTAAAGGAGAGGAGCGTAGAGCGTGCCCTGCGTCATTTCCAAGAACAGTCTATCAAATCCTTCTTCCTCTGGGTCCTGTTTCCTGTGATGTGCAGTTTTTTGACCCCAATAATCTCATCCACTTGCGCCTTGGCCCAGGCCTCCCTCCAATCCTGGCCTGTCTGCAGTCAACCTGTGGTGAGCTGTGGAGGACCCCCGAGTGTGGACTGGGATGTTCCTGCTCTGTTTCTTCCTTCTGTTTTCACCCCTCCTTGACTCTACTTGTCCTCCATCCCGCAGTCTAATTCATAAGGAAAAAAGGCTTGGAAAGATTAAAGGACCCTCCCAAGGCCAACCTGGTTAGTAAGTACTAATCAAGCTTAGTACTCAGGTCTCTGGATACCAACTTTGCACTCGGTCCACACTCTCCATAATCACCCCTTAAAATTGATTTTAACTTAGTGATGACTTAGGTATGACAGGGCAGTTACTTTAATCATAGTATCCAGAATCTGTAGCTGTATTAAGAGCACTTGAAAAGTCTTCTATTTTCAATCAATCATTCATTCTTTACACCAATATTTATTGACAAATTAATTAGTGCTGGGCACTGTCGTGGTGCCAAGCACACACCACAAACTACTTTAGCACACCTGGGCATGGAATGCTCTCCTTTTCCAACAACAGGTTCCCCCACCTACCCCAGGAGAAAGCCATCAAGATGCTTCATGAGGTTCTTATGGTTTTCATATTGGGTTTCAGGAGAATCACTGAATCTGATGCTTGCCTTTCTATTTTTGATAAGTTGGGGAACAGAGGAAAGAAGGTAGTCATGATAAGTAGGAATAAATCCATTTTTTTAATATATTAATGAACATTTTAATGGATATTAATGGATATATTAGTAACTACCTCAGTGCCATATAAGCAATAGGAAGTGTGTGGTAGTTACTTCATGGGTGAGTTTCCACATAAATCTTGAGAGCATGGGTTGGGTTTATTTAATCTTTGTATCTCTCATGAAATCTTGCACTGTGCATCATAGATGTGCAATAAAATGTGCTGATCAATAGGTATGATTCCCAGTCTCACCATTTGCTCAACAAGTAGTATAGGTCAGGTCTACCCTAGAACTCTCACCTAAGGTATATACAACACTTTTCTAACAAGGCAAGTTCATCTACAAGGCCAGATTTACATTTTATCAGAGTAGATATCTACCTCCATGATATCATCCTTGGGGAAATCTTTTCTTCCTTCTGTGGCTGATGCTATTAGTCCAATTAGAACCAGATGAAACTACTAGCTGCAGGGCAGAAGGAGGAGAGACCCAAAAGGTTACAGTTTCTTACCACTCTGGGCAAGGGGGTGGAGATGTTCTTTTAGTCTGTGGGGTCCCCAAGGAAATTGGGTCCATCCTCAACTCGTCAAGGGAGAAACTTCTTCCATCATGGGTCTGAGTAGGGACAGTGAGAATGTTATGGACCAGATGAATATCTCATTCTTTCATACCAGCCCAGAGATATGCCTTTGTGTCCCTACTCTTTATGAGGCCACAGTCCTGACTGTGCAAACCCAACTTTTATTGAGAATGCTCAGACAACTGGGGCCAGCTAATATAGACCAAAGTCACGCATCTGTTCTTTACATATACAAAGGTAAGATCTAAACACTCTTACCCTTCAACCTTTGCATTTGGGGCTAAATTCAAACTGCTGTTATTGTAATTAAATGTATCACAGTCAACTTTGTGTTTGAATCCTGTAGACCCTAACTAATTTGGAGGATAGTACTGTGATGCAAAGAAAGGAAGTGTCATTACACAATGGTATTACAAAATGTGCTCTGTCCCCAGTACATTTACATCCCCTCCCCATATATCTTATCAATACAACGATGCTAGAAATGTCTTTATCAGAGATTTAGTGATAGGGCTTAAAGATTCATCAGGGAAAGAGAATATAATGATTTATGTTCCCATTGGAGGTTAAATAATGGGGTTGAAAGTTTTTCCTGGAGCAGACTTTGATCCAGAGACACAGGAGAGAGTCAGAAGTGAAGGTCTGTATGTAAGATCAGGACGTGCCTTAGATGGAGTTTGTAATTGAGACCAAGTGTTTGTTAACAGCTGACTCCGCTGACCTCTACAGTGGGCCCATGATATACATTCAGGATATCACTGCACTCAGGCCATTGTTGGGCGCCTCTCAGACTGGGGACCACACAGGTTAATGGTAAATTTCTGGGCCCCATCTACACTGAAGTTTGGTCAGCAGAGACCCTCAAAGAATCACTTGCTCTGATCACATCTCAGAGCACACAGATGCTTGGTAATGGATTTACCTAAAAGTTGCTGACAGAAAAGTACTTGGACCTGCTGTGGGCTAGACACGGTCCTCAATGTTGAGAAATGATGTCTGGGAATTTTCCTGTGCCTCCCCACCCTTGCAGCCCACCACCCACTCCAGTAATGGCCTTGTGATCTCATCCTCTGAGACAAACTCTGAAGGCAGAGTGAGCCTGATGTATGTAAATCTTGTGCCCGAGCCAGACTCTCTCAGAGAGGCTGCCCTGAAGAAAATCTATTGCCCTAATCAATTACCAAACTTCCAAATGAAATAGATGGTTCTCTCTTGCTGGAAGACTATCAAGTCATCATTTTTCATGGTAATGAGTAATAGTACAGAGGACGAATTGCATTTTCTCTGTGGCATTGGACGAAGTGTTCCAGTAAGCAGGGCGTGGCCAGGAAAGCTGGGAGTTACCTGCCAAAATGATGGAAAGGTGTCTGGAAACCTCTCTCGCTCCTAAACTGCACTCCAACAAATTTCTCTTGTCTGTTTGGTATGGATCAGGCAGTTTGCTGGGTGTGGGAGGCATAAAATAAGAAAGGACTCTTCATTCTGGCCAGGAAATTACCTCATGTGGCTTTGCTCCCCTGTTCTCCACTCTTTCCATGCTGGTTCAGTTCACCCCAATTCCTGAGCTACACCTCATGAGGGTAAGAACTCATTTGGGAGCCTCACCTCCATCATTTGATGGGGACTGGAATTAGTCTGTTGCCCAGGGATGCTCCATGGGCACTGGTCTACAGTCTCCAAGCATTTCTCATTTTCCAGAAATGGGCTCCCATACAGGCACGCTGGCTCCTGCCTCAGTTTACCCGCCTCTGAGTTCCTGTTTGGACTTGGAACAGCATCTCAGACTTTGGTCTGCTTTGCTGGGCCCTTGCTAAGCAATTTTTCCTGAGAGCTGAGGGCCTGTTTTTCTCCCTATGGCTTCCTATGAGGTCCTGCCATGAGTACCCTGATGAGTCAGTGTCTTGATGCCACAGCCCATCTGTCTTCAAACACTTCTTGTCTCCTGGGCATTTCCCACAGTGGTGCTTTGCCCACTAAAGTGGACCCTCTGAATACAGACAGAGGCCCAACCCCTGTGTGATATCATCACACCCGCTGGGATCTCTATCTTCTTCCAAGGCAGTGCTTTTGATAAAAGATCCCTCTCAGGGGGCAGTACTTGACACAAATGGGAGAATTTTTATTGGGAAAATTTTGGGACACTTGGGTTAGTTCCCCCTTCCTTTCCCACCTAATTCCAACTTCCTTCTCCCTCAAGCACATATGCTGAGATCTCAGCTTGTCCTGTAAGCTCTTCTTGGTTATGGCACCTGGTGCCTCCTGTTGGTCAAATTCTGGATGGAGAGACATCTAGAAATTTAACAGATAAATATGAACCACTGTGATGAGGCAATGATAAAGGCGTGAATAAAGGGCCATGGGATCAAGCACAGGAAGTAGAGGATGGGGCCAGGATGTTGTAAAGAAAATATTTGAAGTGGGCCTTAAAAGAGGGGTAGGGGTTGATTTGAGGGACAAGGGTCTTCTAGGGAAAAGTTACCCTGAAAAGATCCACCACTATGAGTGATGTATAAGAATCTGAAAAAGAAGTTTTAAACTGCTATATAAATTTAAGAATCTCAGAGATCCACTGCCCCCAGTATAGTTCCTGCCCCTATCTAAGAGCTATAACCTAAGTAAGGAGAAAAATTCCTCACATAGTAAAGAGTTAAATAATAATGTAAGGTCATACATGGTAAAGTGCTCCCTTGGACTTAAAAAAGTACCAAGATGCATCAAGTGCCAAACTCGCTGGCCCAGGTAATGCACCCTGGGAAGGCTGGAAAAAGAGCGGGTCTGTTGGCTTAGAGTGACTCAGTAATCAATTAAGGGGAGTTAATACATGAGCTGAGAAGAGGGACCTTTCTGCTATCTGTAGAATCATTTGGTGTGGGTGGCTGTCTTTTTGACCTTTGCCCTGCAGAGGACTCTATTGGATTTCCAGGAGAGAAGGCAAAAATAAAGAAGTCTTATTAAAAATAACAGGAATGGTGCCTGTGTGTGAGTGAGTGTGTCTAACCAGGCAGCCAGCTCCAAGCGCTGGCTGGTGAAGAGGTGTCCTGATGCCACAGCTGGGGAGTGGCCTTTGCAAATGACAGCTGTGAATGCTGCTGAGCTGTGCAAGGAGGATGAGGAAGAGCTAGGGAGCTGTCATCTTTCCAAGTAAGTTTCTTCTTTGACTTCAGGGGATCGTTTGGTTGCTCTGAGAGGGGCTTTGCGCCTTTTGATGCCTCTGTCCTCGTGGAGCAGACACTTGAGTGTGGGGAGCACAGCTGAATGCCTCTTCATTCTGTAGCTGGTTGGAGCACTGGCCACTTTCTGCAGGCAGGCAAAGGGGAATGTGACACTGTGATATTCCATGAAAGAGTGGGCCAGGCTGCTCTCTGGTCGACATGGCAACATGTTTCAGCACGCCATTGGTTTCGGTCAGGAGCAGGGAGCTTGAAGGGGCCTGGGAGTGTGGGAGAGCTTGGCCATCAATTCCATACTCATCTCATTTTCCTCCAAGCCTATGCTAAGTACAGTGTGTGTGTGTGTGTGTGTGTGTGTGTGTGTGTGTCGGGTGCAGGTGCAGAGCACAAGATAAACCACTGGAATCAGGGTTCAAATTCCAACTCTGTGAGCTGCAGGATCTTAAGAAGTTTACTTAATCTCACAGAGACTTGCTTTTCTACCCTATAATGTGGGAATTTTAATGACCACTATAAAACACAGAACTGTGTCAGGTTTAAATGTGAGAATAATTGTAAACAACACTATTCCTATAAGAAGCCCTCAGAAATGCTCTCCCCCATGCTCCCTAGTTTTACAGATAAGACCCTGAGGCTCAGAGGGGTCAAGTGTCTTGTCTTTGTCATCAAAGAGGAGAGTGAGGTGGGAACATGAGAGAGGAGGTGGGTTGGGCTCTGTCCCCAGCTGGTTGTGGGGTTCTGGGTACCCTCCTCTCAGATCTCAGTCTCCCTCTCTGTTAAGGGCAGATCAGATCCTCTTTAAGGTTCCCCTATCCCTGTCCTGAATTGAAGGAGCATTGTTCATTTCTCCAGCCAGTGACCCACAATGCTCTGTGCTCCAGGAGAAGCAACCGCATGGGCTCCCGAGTCAGACTCCTCCACTAACAGAATTTATCTCAACAGAACTTCTCAAGGCTTCAGGCCCCTACACCTCCTGTGAGAACAATTTAAGTGAGGCAGGGGTGAGGGCCCACAGAATGCAGAGTCATGGCCATTGGAGCAGCAGATGGCCGACATGACATAACTCGGCCTTCCGCTCTTCACTATCCCATCCTGTCCAGTTTATTTCTCCTTCCCTGTCCCCTCAGTGACCTCAAATCAGTCACAACCTTATCTTGGCTTTCCTGTAAATGTCTTTTCCTCTTTTTAAAAAAAGTTTTAAAACCTTGATCTCCTCCATGCTAATAAACTACAATTGAGGCTTACCATGACGAGGGTAGCGGGTTTCTCTGAAAACTATATTTGTGTCTTTGTAACAGAAAGAGACAGATAGTGAGAGAGGAAAACACAGAAAGGAGGCTTGTGGAGAATGAGGGAGAGAGGGACAGACAGGTCTTGGAGGAGATGACAGAGATGAATTTAGGCAGAGACAGAGAGGTTGGTCCATCTCCTTTCGTGTACCTGTCTAGAAAGAGAGATGTGATAGAAACTACCAAGTCTGCAGATGAGTTGGGTAAGACCGGGAAAGGTATTCCATGAAGGGGCATGTGGAGTCTTCATTTTTCTTCTTGTTCATTTCAAAGAGATTTCAAGGTGATTGGCTACACTGGAGGCTCCAGGATAGAAAGAGCATCATCTGCAATCCCATGGCCAGGCCCAAGGGTCCTCCATCCCAGCATTTTGCCTTGGAAGAACCTAAAGGCAACAATTTGGAGGATGCAGGCTTTGCTATCCATGAAATCAACTCAAAGATCATCTGTGATCCCCAAATATCCCCACATTTTGTGACTCTGTTTACATTTTTACATGTTTATGTCTTCTTTTCACAGCTAGATTGTAAATTTCCTGAGGACAGGTGTTTTTTTATGAGCATGATTTTTGAACTTAAGAGCCCTTAATAAAGTCTTGTTGAATTACTGAGTCCGTATCTTCAGATAGCTTTCTGTGGTCTATATGAATGGATGGATGCTGTAAGTTTGAATCGGACTCACCAAGTAAACAGTGTCTATTTCTAGAGGAAAACTTTATATGTGGATAGATACCCATAAGTAGGCTGGCAAGCAAAGGAAAGATGAAGGCACTGCCTTTGAGGAACTTAGGATCCTCTCCCAAAACCTGAGAGAGAGACTGGAAAGTCACACCAAGAACATAGATGAGGACCAGCCTGTCAACAGTCAACACAGAAGGCTCAAGAGGTCAGCCTACCCAAATCAATTTTCCATGGAGTTGTGATGCCTCTGTTGATGATGTTGGGTATTGGTCTTTCTGAAAAATATTCCAGTCTTTCTTACCTTTGAGAAAAGCAGGGTATGCTGAATCTGTTTTAAGCTTGTATTATAGGTTCAGCATGGTACCTGGAAGGCTTTTGTTTGTGCAAGGATGTTTGCCCCTGTGCCAGATGGCCCCAGATTGCCATGTTTTTCTAATTGATTATTCTTCTTGCCTTTTCTTACTGTTCTTATTTATTCTTGTTGTATGTTTCTGCTTCCTTATTTTATACATACTCAAATGAGGGAGAGCCAAGGGGAAGCTCTCACCACTTCTGTCAACTAGCCAACTTTTATTCATTTCTCAGGTAGCTTAAAATTCTCTTCCTCTGGGAAGATTGCCAAGCTCCTCAAACTGAGGTAGGACTCTGTGTACATTCTTGACTAAAACTCCTACCACTCTGAACATAGTTACACAGTCAATGGTCTGTTTCCACCACCTGATTGCAGCTCAGCTCACTGCTGGCCAAGGCTGTACTCATCACTGACTCTTCAGTGCCCTGGACACTGGTAGGTGTACAGTGAGTGCTTCCTTAATGCGTGGATATGTGTGGGTAGATGGGCAGCCCAATCTTTCCTATAGGGCAGAATACGTCTTGGTGCTGGGACCCTGGCTGTGGGGCAGAGTGACCAAAGGCTGACTTCGGGTGAGTGGGGTGGTGGTGCTCCCGTGGTCCTCTCTGCTCCCCCCCAGCCACTTCCCCACCATCACCGCTCATGCAAGCCCTTCGCATTCACTGCTCCTGCCCTGGTCTCTCATGCTCTCTCTGCTCCTCTCCTTTACCAATCTGTGCCTGAGCTCAGAGACTGCCTCCTCTGTGGGGCCTTCCTTGGCTGGCTCTACCGCACTTGAACTTGCTTCTCTTCTGATCCGTGATGCCCTTTATAGTCTGCTTTTCAAGGTGGGCACTCGGGCTTACAATGTCATCATCCTCTGTGTTTATAACCTCTCTCTTTTACACAAAACAATACTAGAGCCATGGGAGATCATAGATATGTCCTGTCTACTTCCTGCAATGGACAGACTAGGATACTGAGGCCCAGGTGCCTTATGTGGCCTCCCTGAGGGGGCACAGCAGATTACGGAGGAAAAGTCAGGCCCCCTAACTTCAAGTCCAAAGCCAATTCCAGCTCATTACAATTCATTCTTAGAATTTTACACACCATGTCACCTTAGCCCAGGGTTGCTTTAACAAATTACTACAAACTTGATGCCTTAAAACAATAGAAATTAATTCTCTCACAGTTCTGGAAGGTAGAAGTCCAAAATCAAGATGTTGGTGGGGTCATGCTCCCTCTCAAGGCTCTAGGGGCACATCTCTTGCCTCTGCTAGAATCTGATGGCTCCTGGCACTCCTTGGCTTGTGGCAGCCTAACTCCAATCTCTGCCTCTGTCTTCACATGGCCTTTATCCCTTTCTGTCATTTGCTTTTCTGTCTCCTCCATCATTGGATTTAGGATTCACCCTGGTCCAGATGATTTATTCTCAGGATCCTTACCTTAATTACATCTACAGAGACCTTTGTTCCAAATAAGTTCACATTCTGGGGTTACCAGTGAACACATCTTTGGGAATGGGGGCACTGTTCAACCCACTGCCGCTCAGTATGCAGCAAAAACACAGTGCACACTGATTATGGACTGTCGAGTGTATGACCAGACCAGTTAACCCACTACAGGAAGGCTCCATGAATTTTGATGGGGAGAAGAAAGGCAGCCTTTCTGAGTGAAGTGCAGTGTCTCAGTGGTTGGTGTGCACAAGGCTTGGGGGAGACTTGGAGATGGTGACCTCAGCTAGTGTCTGAGTCAAGCTGGGAGGAACACCCCATGGGAACGGTGAGAGAGGCCCCACAGAGACCAGGGCTCCTGCTGGGAGGCTGAAGGATCTTCTGGTGAGAGTGCGGAGAGCCAGGCCTCTCTCCCCCAAACCTCTATTTTCCCAGAAAGGTGATTTTCTGTTCTTAGCCTGGCCTTCCCCACCCCAAATTCTGCCGAGAGAAACAGAGGACAGACGGGGTGAAGGCAAGTGCCCAGTCACATGTCCCCATCGGCTACTAGGGAAGAAAATGAGAGAGGAGGCAATGCTAGGTTTCGCGTCCTGCCTCCTGTGAAACACGCAGGCGGGTCTGTACACAAACACCGGCTCAAACAAATAAACCAAACCTGGCCAAAAGCAACAGAAAAGGCAACAGACGCTTCCAATTAAAACGTCAGCCTCTCCCGAGAAGGCGAGTTCTCACGTGGTGTGGGTGCTCAGGGCCGGGGACTACTGGAAGGGACCACATATGGAAATCTGTTTGCACTACTCCATGTCCCAGATGCCACGTGAGACACTGGCCTGACCTTGCAATTAACACGTTGGCTGTTTCTGGGGTGTGGTATGCGGATGCAGGGAGAAAGCAGAAAGTTGTGAAACAGAGCGATTGTTCCCAGTGAGTCCTAGAGGAAGCAAGAGACCCAGGGACATCTCAGGGATTATTACCCTGTAAGCTTCCTCACTTCCATCTTCTTTTGTTTTGACCTCCATTTCCTCGTGTTCTTCAACATTGTTATGGAAGGAAAATCAGTTTACAGGAATAACAGGCAGTCTTAGTGGGAAAAGGCTATCAGAGGGTGCATGTGGGGCGATGAAGGGTCAGCCGGCCCCCCCGCCCCGTGCTTTAGTGGTGATGGTCAGGGGGACTAAACAGTGGACACACAATGGACCGTGTAAATGGTGTAGCCTCCCCCACCCTGCTGTTCTCCTAAAGCCTTAATAAACTTATTCTTTTCAAATTGGCTTTGCTCTTTGCTGGTTGCAGGTCCTAATTCTCCTGTCTTCCCAGGGTAGTTTTGCTTTGCTTTTCCCCAAACTGTTTCTAGCCCTAGCTGGGTAAGGACTAAGAAAACCAATGAAAGAGGCAAGGAAACAAAATAGCAGAGAAGCAGAAAGGAAACAATGTTCTTTCCAAAATTTCACCATCTCCTCAAACCAACAGGGAGCGTGGGTTTGAAAGGGTGTCTTATTCTGATAAATGAATCTCCTTCTTCTCCTAATTATTTTTATTATCATCACTACTATCATAAAATCCACATTTGATAGCTAAAGATCCAGCTAGAGTAATGTCCACAGACAGGAAGAACAATGGAGAAATTAATGAACTGTATACTCATTTGCGTTTCTGTAGGGAAAGATGATAATTTGTTGGTTTTAATAAGCTCCTGGATCAAGTTGCTACCGAGGCCAGCCCTGCTAGGTCCTGGTACCCACTGGGTACTGCAAGATGTGACACTCAAATATTTTTATGTGAACTAAACACAGTTCCATTTCTTAATGGTCATTATTACTAACTAGATAAGAGAAAGACCTATTCGCATAAAACAAACAAATGATTAGTTTTGACAACAGAAGCTTAAACAGGACGTTAATTAGCAGCCATAGAGATGGGCAGGTCCTGGATGGGAACAATTATGCAGACAAACCCACAGTATGGCTACAATGTGCCAGGGTCCCATCCCTCACCATATGGCTGCAGTCTGGCGAATGGCTCGTTGGCAGTTCATTACCATATCACTTGGAACTCAGGAGTGAATGGTTTATGATTCGCCAATTCATTATGCTATCCTTGGTACCTCAAGGGGACCCTCAGGGCTTGCCTCCCCTGTTCTGTTATTTTAAGGACATATGACAGGGAAGGAACAGCCCTCCCTTACCCAGCTGCTTCAAAGTACTGTTTGCTGGAAAGTTTGCTGGAATCAAGATAGAACCTTTCAAAAGAAAATAAACAAGCAAAACATCCCTGCAGTCATGAACTGTAGCCACAGCTGGAACCTTTGGAATGTTCCAGGAGATGAAAACAAAGATTTCCTCCTTCTTCCCCTGCATCCTACTGAGGATGCATCAGCCAACCCTGTGAGCACATTTTAGCTATGGCAAGAGTGTGACCAGAGAGAAATAAGGACTAAGGACCATTAGACCAGGAGACAGGAAGTGGTTGTTCTTGAAGGGGCCCTGTTACCAACTAACTTCGGGTAAGTCAGCTTGATCCTTGATCCTTAGCTTCAGAACCTGCAAAATGGACACAACCTTTTCTGTCTTACTTCCCAGTCTTTCCAGTGGTATGGGGAGCATCATGAGAGAAGGGTTTTTGATGGAGAAAACTATACTGAAACCATAAGGCTGATTACACTGCAGCAGAACAGCAGGTGAGCTATCAGAGAAATTTCTTTTCAAATCATTAGCACAGGTGGCAAGGAAGAAAAGGACCCAGCCTCTCTCACTAGATCTACTACTGATGGAGTCCACCCACTTCTGTAATGTAGCATTTTAACTGGAGTTGCCAAGAAAGAGTGCATGGGATTTTGTATAAGGGAAAGAAGTGGAGGTAAGGCCTAACAACTGACTATAAAGAATACATTTTGTAGAGAGCCTGACATAGTAGCAGGAATACCTATTGAGTCAGAGAAACATTGAGACAGGAGGATTATAGCAAAAAACAACCCAAAATAGAGGAACGGAAGAGGGAAGGAGGATACACAAAACACAGAGTTAGTCACATTAGTGTGATCTGCTAAGCACTTGGCTGGGGGGATGTGGCATTGCAAAAGGGACGCCCCCTCAGCCAGGGCAGAGCTGCAGGGCGATTCTATCGTGGGTAATGTGTGTAACATGGAGACGCCCTTTGTAGAGCTTGTGCTGTGAAATCCACTGCAGCCTTACCTCAATCTTACAAAACCTACCTCTAAGTAATAATCCCAGGGCCAAGACAAGGGTCTCAATATCCTAAAAAACATATACAGCACTCTCAGATGTCACAAGCACTACCATGCCCCTTCATCATAAATCAGACCTAAAAGAATCATGCTTGCTACAATCAACAGTAATTACACATTTAATTATCTCAATTTTGTTTTCTTCTTAGAATTCCAAGGGGCTCTGGGGAAAACTTTCCATGGCCCAGGTCTCTGGTGAGAGCTGTCCAGGGAACTTTAAAATGATGCTTTCTTCTTCTTGTGATAAATGTCCCTGTAGCAAGCAGTAAGCATTAAAAAAAGAAAAGATTTTATTAATTATTCTTGAAAAAAAAAAAACAGGTTCTTCTCAGAATCTTGTGGTTTTAAGGAAACAGTGCCTAGAAAATCCAGAGCCTCGGGTCTAGGTTCTTGGTCTGACACTGACTCATGGTGCAATCTTGAGCGTGTCAGTTAACTTCTTTAGGCCTCCGCCCTCTCATCTATTATGCAAAGTGACTGTAAGTTACACTGTATTACACTGATCAGATGATCAGAATGTTTGTTGGATCATAATCTGATAGATCCAAATGATTGCAGAGATCCAGAGTTGTGCCTTTGCTTTATGGCTGTTGAAGAATGGATTTGGTACTTTCAGCTGCATCACTTCATCATCCCACCCATGATTCAATATTGTTGTCTTTATTGATGGTATATGGCAATTCAGTGACCTTTGTTAACAATGTAAACCTAGGTATGAAATTGTTCCTATGGGAAAGGGATGTATTTTAGGGTTCATCCTCCAGGTCTGGGGAGCCCAACCACACACCTACAGTATGCCAGGTGCTCTGCTAGGCTCTGGGTACAAGGATGAGAAAGCACAGGGCCTGCCCTGGGGGGAGGTGGGGGGGAGGTTAGACCCATAAACAGGTCATATCAGTACAAGATGGTAAGTGAAACAATAGACTGTCAGAGAGTTTCTCAAAGGATTTTTTCCCCAATGCAAGTTTTTTTCACCTGCCCTGGAAACAACTGGGGAGTTTGTTAAAATGTACATTTTGGCCTCACTTCTGCCCCCCAGATCTGAATCTTCGGGATAGAACTTGGGAATCTGCCTATTTAAGAAGCCCTCTAGGGTCTTCTGCCTGAAACAAAAGTCCCTTATGTGAAGAGTTAGTTTTGGGAACTCACAGAAGGATTGCACAGCATCCTGCCTTTATGAACCACGTATTTGAGCTCTGTGCTTTTCTAGGTTCTATGGGAAATCCAATAACATTTAAGGTAGAATCTGTTCCCTCTAGGATCTTACAGCCTATACTTTTCTCTAGAGCCATAAAACCAGGATGTCATGTTCAGGGATGAGGGCACAAAGCAGAGTTGGAGCTCAGCCAGCTGCAACGACGTGCCAGCTTCCTCCCTATGACTCTCCTTTCCCCAGGGCAGAAGCCACTTGACCCACCACAGGGAGACTTAGCTTTGCCCAAGACTCTGGGATCACTCCAATTCTAGAAGGTGTTAAGCAGCCCTTGTCACTGCCAGTCCTGCTCTGACCTTGCAACTTATTATCGAACCTTGGCTGCATTCTGGGCTCCTGCTTCATCCTTACCAAGTGTCCTGGAACCTCTGCATCCCTCTCTCTTCTGTATCTATGCCAGGGACATGTCCTTCACCTACAGCTCTGTGAATGGAGGCAATGCCAATTTCTCTACCTGGCTATGGTAAAGCAGAAGACAAAGCATTTTCACAAATATCGTTGCATTTGAACTACACAGCAACTTACATGTTTCCCAGAGAGATAATGTTATGTTCATTTTATACATAAGTTTTAGGGACTTAGTTAAGTTCACACGGTTGGTAAGTGACAGGCCCAAGTCTCAGATTGGAATCTTCTTACTCAACTATTTTACGTGTCTATCACAGAATAATCAAAGGCCCTTTATCGGGGAATATCTTTGGATGGGACACGACTGGAGAGTCACTCTTTGTCTTTTTCTGGGTGTGTGCAGAGCTTGGAATGGCCTCTGACACCTCTGGTGAGCCCGTTTGCTAGAGTAGAAATGGCCTGGCATTTGGAGTCCCTCTGTTCCTTACTCTATGTGTAATCCTGGGTGAGTTTTAGCCTTTATGACCCTCAGGTTCTTTGCTGGTAAAATGGGACAATAAACCCCATACCACAGGGTATTGTTGAGTAGATTGAATGAAATAATGACCTTGGCTCAATAAATATTATCTTCCCTCCCATTTCTTTATTCTCCACTCCCTATATATGGAGCCCAAGCCATTCGTCTCTCCTCACCACTGCAATGAAGGGCCAGTTTCATACCTGCCACGTCCAGACGACCATTGAGAAATGCTACTTGTGTCATTCAACCCTCACAGTGACCTGACTTGTCCTCACCAGATAATAGCTGATCCCACTCCTCCCACAGTGCCATGAAAATCCCATCTCTTTCTGAAACTGGATAGAACCTGGTGAAAAGGCAGAGATAGACCCACTTAAACTTGCTAGTTTTTCTGCCTCTGTCCCTGAGCCTTACCACTCTGAACCTCAGCTGGCACAGCAGAGCACGGAAGAAAGGGTTGTGAACAAGGAAGTCACAATGATTCCAGCCACCGTGCTCTTTCTTGGGGAGTTGCAAACCTGTGCACACCTACCAGAGGTTACAAATACTCATAAATCAGGGTGAACCTAGGATTTCAGGTAAGAATGTATTTTATAGTAACCCAGCATACCAATGAGACACTAGTGTTCCTTGGGGTGGGTTCAAATATAGGCCAAGTGGCCAGGAGGAGTGATTATTTCTACAAAGGATAATCTGTTTCACATGCTATATTCTTTCTCTCCGTGCCCCTTTTTTAAAAATAATAAGTAGCTAATTATTATCAATGTATTTGCTGCTTCTTATAATTACATTATCCATGATTAACTCACTGGAGTCTAATTTGATTCCGGAGTTATTTCATAGGAACACTCCATCATTGGGCACGGTGGGACTCTTGTGAACACAGCCTCATTCTGTTGGGCTCTTGGAGCTCAATTAATGCACATGGAGAGGGACAAAAAAGAGGATAAGAAACTACAGGCGCCTCAGTCTTGCTGAGTTGTAAAGTCCCTCCACATTCATATTTCATTTGATACTCATACTAGCTCTACAAGGTAGCTAGAATAGCTATTATCATCTCTAGTTTACAAACTGGGAAATGGATGCAGGTCAAATCATAACATGGAGCTCAAGATAAGATTAAAACCCATGTCGATATCCAGCTGGTAAACCTTAAGAATATTAATGATTTTAATGGCAATCAGTTTTATGTTTTGAAGTTTGCCAAATGTTGTCAGATTCCTGATCTCATTTGATCTTTACAACAACCCTTTGTGGCAGAGTAGAAATAACACCCATTTTTGCAGAGGAGGTAATTTTGGTTTAGAGAAGTGACTTGCTCAAGCTCTTAAGGTATGAAAATGGGAATGAGAACCCTGGGCCCCTGCCTTATGATAACGGGTTTTGTACCATTATAGCACCACTGAATCCAAGAGCTTACTAGAAACATGTGGTTTAAAAGCAACATGGAAAAGCCACATGATATCATAATTACATTTCTATAAAAGTATATTCTCTGGGACAGAGGCTCTTAATTTAAGGAGTCCGTGAGCCTCCCCTGAGATAATATTTATATAGGTATAAGTATATGCATATGCATGAGTATGTATATATAAACCATATTTTGGGGAGAAACTTTAAAACTTCCATCAGATTCTCTAAAGAGTGTGTGACCCCATAACACCCAGTGAGTTAAATGATTCTCGTCTCATCTCCACCAATGGATGACTGAGGTTGTGGTGGGGACACTTGGGACTGGGAAGGAGGTTAGAAGGCTTCAGAGGGGGCCAAGGAACAAAGTCACGTAGGCCAAAGGAGGCAAATATTCTAACATGTGGGGTCCAGGCAATGGCTAAACAGTGACAAATGCTGCTGACACCAAAGGCTTGCACAAGTTGGCAAAGCATCTGGCGGTTAGAGAAGTTTCTGTGGAACTGTGGGACCAGAAAGCCGATGGGCAGGCATTAAAGAAGAAAATGGAGAAGAGGAAGGAAATACAGTGAGCATGGACGCACTTCTTTAAAATCTGGATTAAGGAAAGTGGAGCCAGGGAACGCTAATTTGCAGGGAAGCAGGACCAAGGAAAGTTCTCTCTTTTTTTTTTTCCTCCTTAAAAATGGGAGATGATGTGTTTGTCGAAGAGATCAGCTGAGAAAGAAAGAGCCTAGGAAGGAGGGGGTGAATCCTGAGCTGAGATGGAGTGTTAACTTCAGAATAGATTTGAGACTCTCCTACAGCAGGAGTGGTGATGGGAGGGAGAGGTGAAGATACAGTGCAAGTGTTAAGAGTCTTGTGAGTTTCTTGCCAATTTCATCTGCAGCACCACTTATGGCACTTTCAGCAAGCAGTGAGCTATGCCATTCAGCCGGGCTGCTTCCTGTCACCTCCAGGCACAAGCCTCTTGGCTCTGGGCATCTGGCAGCTTCTCACTGCCTTTCCCAGCCTGTTCTGAGTCTCTCCATTTCCCAGCTTCAGGCACTGACCCTGTCCAGGGGCTCCTCCTGCTGTTCCTTGAGGCCTCTCCTTGAGCCCCCAACTTCACAGAATTCTCTTGGGGGTGACTTCAGTAGTAAAATACAGAAATGTACTTGGGCAATGGTTTTCTTTGCTGTTGATTTGTATGATTGCTAAACCTTTTAGAAAACTTGAACTACAGATGTATCACTTTATCGTTACAAAATAGATTATATTTGGCAATTTCTGTATAAAGCTTTCTTTCTGGGCATTAGATAGGCATGGACTTCCAGATTGCTTCTATGGGTTGGGCAAAAGTAAAAAGAAAAACCAGAGACAAAAGAATAGGGACGGGACCTGCACCTCTGGGAGGGAGCTGTGAAGGTGGAAAAGTTTCCACACACTAGGAAGCCCCTTCGCTGCGGAGATGGGCAGTGGGTGGTGGTGGGGAGCTTGGGAGCCACGGAGGAGAGCGCAGCAACAGGGGTGCGGATGGCAAAGCGGAGAGATTCCTGCAAAGAGGATCGGAGCCGATCAGCACTCACCAGCCTGAGAGGCTTGTCTGCTCACCCGCCGGGGCAGGTGGGGGCTGGGAGCTGAGGCTCGAGCTTCGGAGGTCAGATCCCAGGGAAAGGATTGGGGTTGGCAGTGTGAACACAGCCTGAAGGGGGCTAGTGCACCACAGCTAGCCGGGAGGGAGTCCAGGAAAAAGTCTGGACCTGCCTAAGAGACAAGAGACCATTGTTTCAAGGGGCGCGAGGAGAGGGGATTCAGAGCACCACCTAAACAAGCTCCAGAGATGGGCGTGAGCCACGGCTCTCAGAGTGGACACCAGAGATGGGCATGAAACGCTAAGGCTGCTGCTGCAGCCACCAAGAAGCCTGTGTGCGAGCACAGGTCACTCTCCACACCTCCTCTCTCAGGAGCCTGTGCAGCCCGCCACTGCCAGAGTCCCGTGATCCAGGGACAACTTCCCAGGGAGAACACACGGCACGCTTCAGGCTGTCGCAACGTCACACTGGCCTCTGCCATGGCAGGCTCACCCTGCATTCTGTACCCCTCCATCCCCCCACCCTGAGTGAGCCAGAGCCCCCTCATCAGCCGCTCCTTTAACCCCCTCCTGTCTAGGTGAAGAACAGATGCCAGAGGGTGACCTACATTCAGAGGTGGGTCCAAATCCAAAGCTGAACCCCAGGAGCTGTGCGAACAAAGAAGAGAAAGGGAAATCTCTCCCAGAAGCCTCAGGAGCAGCAGATTAAATCCCCACAATCAACTTGATGTACCCTACATCTGTGGAATAGCTGAATAGACAATGAATCATCCCAAAATTGAGGCAGTGGACTTTGAGAGCAACAGTAGACTTGGTGTTTGCTGTATGAGACTAAGTAGTTTCTGATTTTTATGTTTATCTTAGTATACTTTTTAGCACTTCTTATCATTGGTGGATTTGTTTATTGGTTTGGTTGCTCTCTTCTCTTTTTTTTAATACTTTTTTATTTTAATAAGATTTTTTATATTTAATTTTAATAACTTTATTTATTTTATTTTAATTTATTTTATTTTACTTTTTCTTTCCTTTTTTTCTCCCTTTCTTCTGAGCCATGTGGCTGGTGGGGTCTTGGTGCTCCAGCCAGGTGTCAGGCCTGAGCCTTTGAGGTGTGAGAGCTGAGTTCAGGACATTGGACCACCAGAGACCTCCTGGCCCCACGCAATATCAGTTGGCAAGAGCTCTCCCAGAGATCTCTGTCTCAACGCTAAGACCCAGCTCCACTCAATGACCAGCAAGCTCCAGTACTGGACACCCTATGCCAAACAACTAGCAAGACAGGAACACAACCCCACCCATTAGCACAGAGGCTGCCTAAAATAATAATAAGTTCACAGACACCCCCAAACACACCACCAGACGCGGTCCTGCCCACCAGAAAGACAAGATCCAGCCTCATCCACCAGAACACAGGCACTAGTCCCCTCCACCAGGAAGCCTACACAACCCACTGAACCAACCTTAGCCACTGGGGGCAGACACCAAAAACAACAGGAGCTACAAACCAGCAGACTGTGAAAAGGAGACCCCAAACACAGTAACTTAAGCAAAATGAGAAGACAGAGAAATTCGCAGCAGATGAAGGAGCAAAGTAAAACCCCAGCAGACCAAACAAATGAAGAGAAAATAGGCAGTCTACATGAAAAAGAATTCAGAGTAATGATAGTAAAGATGATCCAAAATCTTGGAAATAGAATGCAGAAAATACAAGAAACGTTTAACAAGGACCTAGAGGAACAAACAAGCAAACAAACAATAACAAACAACACAATAAATGAAATTAAAAATTCTTTAGAAAAAATCAGTAACAGAATAAATGAGGCAGAAGAACAGATAAGTGACCTGAAAGATAAAATAGTGGAAATAACTACCACAGAGAAGAATAAAGAAAAAAGAATGAAAAGAATTGAGGACAGTCTCAGAGACCTCTGGGACAATATTAAATGCACCAACCTTTGAATTATAGGGGTCCCAGAAGGAGAAGAGAAAAAGAAAGGGATGGAGAAAATATTTGAAGAGATTATAGCTAAAAACTTCCCTAATATCAGAAAGGAAATAATCAAGTCCAGGAAGCTCAGAGAGTCCCATACAGGATATATCCAAGGAGAAACATGCCAAGACACATATTAATCAAACTAGCAAAAATTAAATACAAAGAAAAAATATTAAAAGCAGCAAGGGAAAAGTAAATAGTAACATACAAGGGAATCCCCATAAGGTTAACAGCTGATCTTTCAGTAGAAACTCTGCAAGCCAGAAGGGAGTGACAGGACATATTTAAAGTGATGAAAGGGAAAAACTTACAACCAAGATTACTCTACCCAACAAGGATCTCATTCAGATTTGAAGGAGAAATTAAAACCTTTACAGACAAGCAAAATCAAAGACAATTCAGCACTACCAAACCAGCTTTACAACAAATGCTAAAGGAACTTCTCTAGGCAGGAAACACAAGAGAAGGAAAAGACCTACAATAACAAACCCAAATCAATTAAGAAAATAGTAATAGGAACATACATATCGATAATTACCTTAAATGTAAATGGATTAAATGCTCCAACCAAAAGACACAGACTGGCTGAATGAATACAAAAACAAGACCCATATATATGCTGTTTACAAGGGACCCACTTCAGACCTAGGGACACATACAAACTGAAAGTGAGGGGATGGAAAAAAATATTCCATGCAAATGGAAATCAAAAGAAAGCTGGAGTAGCAATTCTCATATCAGACAAAATAGACTTTAAAATAAAGACTATTATACGAGACAAAGAAGAACACTACATAATGATCAAGGGATCAATCCAAGAAGAAGATATAATAATTGTAAATATTTATGCACGCAACAGAGGAGCACTTCAATACATGAGGCAAATGCTAACAGCCATAAAAGGTGAAATCAACAGTAACACAATAATAGTAGGGAACTTTAATGCCTCACTTTCTCCAATGGACAGATCATCCAAAATGAAAATAAATAAGGACACACAAGCTTTAAATGGCACATTAAACAAGATGGACTTAATTTATATTTATAGGACATTCCATCCAAAAACAACAGAATACACATTCTTCTCAAGTGCTCATGGAACATTCTCTAGGATAGATCATACCTTGGGTCACAAATCAAGCCTTGGTAAATTTAAGAAAATTGAAATCATATCAGGTGTCTTTTCCAACCACAACTCTATGAGACTAGATATCAATTACAGGAAAAAAAAAACTGGAAAAAATACAAACACACGGTGGGTAAACAATACACTACTAAATAACCAAGAGATCACTGAAGAAATCAAAGAGGAAATAAAAAAATACCTAGAAACAAATGACAATGAAAAAACGACAACCCAAAACCTATGGGATGCAGCAAAAACAGTTCTAAGATGGAAGTTTATAGCAATACAATTGTACCTCAAGAAACAAGAAAAATCTCACATGAACAACCTAACCTTACACTTAAACTAGAGAAAGAAGAAAAAAAAGCCAAAGTTAGCAGAAGGAAAGAAATCATAAAAATCAGATCAGAAATAAATGAAAAAGAAATGAAGGAAACAATAGCAAAGATCAATAAAACTAAAAGCTGGTTCTTTGAGAAGATAAACAAAATTGATAAACCATTATCCAGACTCATCAAGAAAAAAAGGGAAAAAACTCAAGTCAATAGAATTAGAAATGAAAAAGGAGAAGTAACAACTGACACTGCAGAAATACAAAGGATCATGAGAGATTACTACAAGCAACTATATGCCAATAAAATAGACAACCTGGAAGAAATGGACAAATTCTTAGAAAAGCACAATCTTCTGAGACTGAACCAGGAAGAAATAGAAAATATAAACAGACCAATCACAAGCACTGAAATGAAACTGTGATTAAAAATCTTCCAACAAACAAAAGCTCAGGACCAGATGACTTCACAGGCGAATTCTATCAAACATTTAGAGAAGAGCTAACACCTATCCTTCTCAAACTCTTCCAAAATATAGCAGAGGGAGGAAGGAACACTCCCAAATGCATTCTATGAGGCCACCATCACCCTGATACCAAAACCAGACAAAGATGTCACAAAAAAGAAAACTACCAGCCAGTATCACTGATGAACATAGATGCAAAAATCCTCAACAAAATACTGGCAAACAGAATCCAGCAGCATATTAAAAGGATCATACACCATGATCAAGTGGGGATTATCCCAGGAATGCAAGGATTCTTCAACATATGCAAATTAATCAATGTGATACACCATATTAAAAAACTGAAGGATAAAAACTATATGATAATCTCAACAGATGCAGAAAAAGCTTTTTACAAAATTCAACACCCATTTATGATAAAAACCCTCCAGAAAGTAGGCATAGAGGGAATTTACCTCAACCTAATAAAGGCCATATATGACAAACCTACAGCCAACATTGTTCTCAATGGTGAAAAACTGAAACCATTTCCACTAAGATCAGGAACAAGACAAGGTTGCCCACTCTCACCACTGTTATTCAACATAGTTTTGGCAGTTTTAGCCACAGCAATCTGAGAAGGAAAAGAAATAAAAGGAATACAAATCAGAAAAGAAGAAGTAAAGCTGTCACTGTTTGAAGATGACATGATACTATACATAGAGAATCCTAAAGATGCTACCAGAAAACTACGAGAGCTAACCAATGAATTTGGTAAAGTAGCAGGGTACAAAATTAATGCACAGAAATCTCTTGCATTCCTAAACACTAATGATGAAAAATCTGAAAGAGAAATTAAGGAAACACTCTCATTTACCATTGCAACATAAAGAATAAAATACCTAGGAATAAACCTACCTAAGGAGACAAAAGACCTGTATGCAGAAAACTATAAGACACTAATGAAAGAAATTAAAGATGATACAAACAGATGGAGAGATATACCATGTTCTTGGATTGGAAGAGTCAATATTATGAAAATGACTACACTACCCAAAGCAATCTACAGATTCAATGCAATACTTATTAAACTACAAATGGCATTTTTCACAGAACTGGAACAAAAAATTTCACAATTTTTATGGAAGCATAAAAGACCCCAAATAGCCAAAGCAATCTTGAGAAAGAAAAACGGAGCTGGAGGAATCAGGCTCCCAGACTTCAGACTCTACTACAAGGCTACAGTAGTCAAAACGGTGTGGTATTGGCACAAAAACAAAAATATAGATCAACGGAACAGGATAGAAATCCCAGAGGTGAACCCACGCACATATGGTCACCTTATCTTTGATAAAGAAGGCAAGAATATACAATGGAGAAAAGACAGCCTCTTCAATAAATGGTGCTGGGAAAACTGGACTACATGAGCTACATGTAAAAGAATGAAATTAGAACACTCCCTAACACCATACACAAAAATAAACTCAAAATGGTTGAAAGACCTAAAAGTAAGGCCAGACACTATAAAACTCTAAGAGGAAAACATAGACAGAACACTCTATGATATAAATCACAGCAAGATCCTTTTTGACCCACCTCCTAGTGAAATGGAAATAAAAACAAAAATAAACAAATTGGACCTAATGAAACTTAAAAGCTTTTGCACAGCAATTAAACCATAAACAAGATGAAAAGACAACCCTCAGAATGGGAGAAAATATTTGCAAATGAAGCAATTGACAAAGGATTAATCTCCAAAATATACAAGCAGCTCAATATCAAAAAGCAAACAACCCATTCCAAGAATGGGCAAAAGACCTAAATAGACATTTCTCTATAAAAGATATACAGATTGCCAATAAACTCATGAATGGATGCTCAACATCACTAATCATTAGAGAAATACAAATCAAAACTGCAATGAGCTATCACCCCACATCAGTTAGAATGGGCATCATCAGAAAATCTACAAACAACAAATGCTGGAGAGAGTGTGGAGAAAAGGGAACCCTCTTGCACTGTTGGTGGGAATGAAAACTGATATAGCCACTATGGAGAACACTATGGAGGTTCCTTAAAAAACTAAAAATAGAACTACCATACGACCCAACAATCCCACTACTGGGCATATACCCTGAGAAAACCATAATTCAAAGAGTCATATACCACAATGTTCATTGCACCACTATTTACAATAGCCAGTACCTGGAAGCAACCTAAGTGTCCATCAACAGATGCATGGATAAAGAAGATATGGCACATGTATATAATGGAATATTACTCAGCCATAAAATGAAACGAAATTGAGTTATTTGTAGTAAGGTGGATGGACCTAGAGTCTGTCATACAGAGTGAAGTAAGTCAGAAAGAGAAAAACAAATACTGTATGCTGACACATATATATGGAATCTAAAAAAAAAAGGTTCTGAAGCACCTAGGGACAGGACAGGAATAAAGATTCAGAAGTAGAGAATTGAGTTGAGGACATCGGGAGGGGGAAGGGTAAGCTGGGACAAAGTGAGAGAGTAGCATGGACATATGTAAACTACCAAATGTAAAATAGATAGCTTAAAAAAAAAAAAAAAAAGATACCTAGTGGGTAGCAGCCATATAGCACAGGGAGGGCAGCTCCGTGCTTTGTGACCACCCCGAGGGGAGGGATAGGGAGGGTGTAAGGGAAACGCAAGAGGAAGGGGATATGGGCATATATGTATACGTATAGCTGATTCACTTTGTTATACAGCAGAAACTAACACAACATTGTAAAGCAATCATACTCCAATAAAGATGTTAAAAAAAAAAGATAATGTCCCTTTCTCTCACCCATTGCTCTCTGCCCTACTCACTCTACATTATCATTCTGCATAGGACATAATTGCCCTCATCTGATGGATAATTTATGTATATGTTTGTCTTTTCGGTGGAATGTGGGCTCCGTGGGAACTGAGACGCTTTCTGTTTTCAACCTGCTGTATCCTCACTGGCCTCACACTGTGCCTGGCCTGTGGTAAGGGCTCAATACGCATTTGTTAAATTAATTGTTGAGTATATGTGAGAAAAGAGCTGAACTGTGAGCCAAGAAATCCAGGCTCACATTCCGCCTCTGTCACCAACCACTGTGCCCCTTCCTCCTACCTCCAGCCCCTGAAGCCCCTTACAATGCTGACATTCTTTGGATGTTTGGAAGGAAGGGAAGTGTGGAAGAGGACGTGAACTGTGCTGATATTCAGAGTGGTTTATGTCTGACTCTGCCACTAACTTGGTGACCTGCAGAATGTTTAACTTTTCTGAGTTTCCAACCTTTTTGTATAAAAAGGGTTAATACTTCTCCTCTCATAGAGTGTTGTGAGCATGGAATAAATGATACATATGAAGAACTGGGTTTGCTCACATCTGCTGCTACTATCAGGGATCAGGTTGTCCTTGGGGATGGGAATGGTCTCGCTCATTCATCTTCCTGCTTTGACTGTCTGGTTTGGAGATAGATCACCATGTAATGCATGAAACACTGCTCCTCAGGAAACTAGTGTTGCCACATGGAGCCTCAGCTGGTCTTTGCTCATATCAGTTGATAAAGTGCCTTTGGGTGGCCTTCAATATATCAGCAAGGTGGTCAGACTTGTGATCTGAAGCTTCCCCAGATTCTGGGAGAGTGGCACTTGGTCTCAAGTCATAGGCATTGCATGTCCCTTCCATGCTCCTCTCTGGGCTCTGGGCTGCCACATGGCAGATACTAATTATTCTACAAGTTTAGTTCTCAATTTGGTTGACCTCTCTTATGAATCATCATACCTAAATGATCGGAATCCCTCAAGAGCTGGAGCCAAGTTATTAATGAGTGTGCCTTTCCTAGTGTGTCATGGAGAGGACAAGAGAAGAAGTAGAAATGACTCACTTCAGTAAGATAGCAAGGTGGTCTCTATCCCAGCAGAAATGCACATTGATGGAATCCCAGGGTTGGGGCTGAGACTGGGCCTTGGCTTTAGTCACTGTTCCTCTGACCTGTCTTCAAGTCTTCAACTCCTCACCTGTTTCTGTAGGTCACCAGGTGGCTGGGTGGCATTTTGAGTTCTATAGTGGTTACTGGGTATCAGTCAAATGAAATTTGTTCCCTCCAGTTGGTTTAAAATAGAAATATGCTACCAGGATCTTAGAAATAATGCTCTTAGACCTCTGCCTTTGAAATTAAAAAAAATTTTCTTACTTTGGCCAAAATTTCTTCCTCCTTCCACATGCCTGGGTCCTCTTTTTGCCACTTTTATCCCTCCTCTGTCCATCCTTCATTTCTTCCTGCTCCCCTATCCCCAAAGTCATTCATGCATTTGACAAATATTAATCAATCAGTGGGGACAAGGAGGGTATCAGACAGAGGAAGCAGCCCATGCAAAGGTCCACAACTCAGGGAGCTCACAATGCATTTTGGAAAACCCATGATTTCAGCATGATACCTCAAAGGGATCCAAGGGATAAAAGATGAAGTTGGGAAGAAAGTGGTGGCCAGATATTGAAGGACCTGACTTTCTGTTTTAGAAGTTTTGACTTTATCCCAAAGTCTACAGAGAAGCATTAAGAAAGGGTGTGTGTTTGTGTGTGTGTGTGTGTGTGTGTGTGTGTGTGTGTGTGACATGATCCGATTCTGTTTTAGAAAGCTTTGGCTCTGTTATGCCAAGAATGGATGGGAGAGCATTAGCTTGGAAACAAATTAAATCTAAGACTACAGGAGGGCAGTGGACAGATGGGAGAGATGTGAAAGGAATAGGAACAATAAGGCTTAGTGACTGTGTCACTGATGGTGGGTGGGGAGAGAGATGAGTCTGAGATGACCCCGGGTTTTGGCCTGGTCAAGTGGGTAGATGATGCTGGTAACCGAAGGAGGAACAAGGAGCAGTGTGTGTGTTTTTGGCAGGGTTAAGGATGGGGACTGTGGACATGAGGAAGGACAGCAAACAGAGCTGAGGGTGGGAGCATGAATGTACAGTGGCACCTGTACAACTTGGGAGTGCATGATTTCTCCTGGAGAGTTCAATTGCTCAATAGAAGAGTGGACTTTGGCTTTACAAGTAGTCACCCAGCTCTCTTCTGTCTGGTCCCTGGATGGCCCTTCTGATAGCACCAGTCTAGGGAAAGAAGTGTAGGACACCGACAAGGTACGCCCCTTTCTGCCCTGTCAGGACTTGACTTAAAAGATGAGAGTGCACAGAACATTCGTCTGAGCTCCTCGCCTTTCCTCTCTGCAGACATAATTTGGTGGGAGCATGGCTTTCCGTTCAGATGATCAAGGATGTGGCATGATGTTTCCATTAGTTCTTATCCAGTGGCCTTATTGGGCCAAGTCAACATCAAAGCATCATTCAAGGAAGGGGTAGCTGGGTTCTGTTCACTGAGCTCAGTTATTTTATCAAAAACCTTCATCAAATGCCTCATATGTGTAGGAAAAAAATAGAAATGAGGCACAGAGGAAAGTGAAGTTAAGGAGAATCTATAACTAAGAAATTAGTAGAAAGCAACTCAAGTAAGAGAATTTTGGCCTAGGAGTCAGAAGACTAGAATTCTTATTTGAGCTCTGTGGTGCCTATAAAATAGTGGTTCCAAGCACAGTCTCTGGGGTTAGAATGCCTGGTTCAAATCTTGGCTCTGTCCTTGACTAGCTGAGTAACTTTAGTTTATCACAAGGTTTAATTAATCTACTTAAGTACTCAAAAAAGTGTCTGACACAGAGGGTGAATGTTAGCTCATTCTGCTGTTGTTATTTTTCTTGTTAAGAGCTGTATGACCAGGGACAATTCAATTCTGTCTATAGCAACAATGTCTTCACTCATAAAAAGAGGGCAAGATGTTTTCTTTTCAGAGTGTGTTCTGAAAAGACTTGGGGCTCCTCCACCTTACCCTATCACTTTATTCATTTTATCCATTATCTTGGATAATAAACTTATCTCATAAGTTTTCACTTGAAGGGCTCTGAAAAAAAAAGTTGTGCATCAGTGGGCCAGATGGTCTAAGGTTCATCCTTAATAAACGTATTTGATTCTCTGAGTGAAAGATATACCATTGACAATGGACAGTGGGATAAAATGGTCTCAGGGAGGATGCCTAACTAAGCCAGGGAGGGCTGCTTGGAAGAGGTGAGTTGGAAAGTTAAAATCTGGGTATTTCTAGCAGTTGATGGACATGGAAGAGAAGTTGCAATTCCTAAAGAGTGGGAAGTGTGAAGGATAAATGCAGAGCCAAAACTAGGGGGGGTAGAAAAAGGTTAACAGCTCAATTCAAACCTATTCCAGGGTGGCAGGTGGGGTGAAAGGTAAATGAGTAAATGGGAAACAAGGGCTTCAAGTATAATTGACCCAAGTAGAAGTTTGGCTAAAGTGTGAAGTGATGAATGGCAAGGATGATTGGCTCCATTAAGGAAACCATCATTTAGTCTTTCTTGCATGGACAGGAAAGCAATGTCCAGAGTAGGCAAGCTCTTGTCCATGGGCATACGATGAGTCACTACTGGCTGTGGCAGCCGCTGCTAGCTGTTAACTAAGTAGTCATCCCCCTTTCTTCCTGAGCAATACTTCCTTAACAAACTTTTTAGCTGGGCACATTGCTGATTGGATTAAAGGAAACATTTCCTAGCCTCCCTTGGGGTCAGGGATGGCCAATACAATGTCCATGAAAGTTAAGGATTTTTAAGAAAGAATTTTTAGAGACATACAGAAAGCCGGTAGGAACCATTTTGGCCTTCCCATTCCCCACTTCTTCCTGCTTCCCACCTCGATGGCTTTTCGCTGCAGGTTCGTCTCAGGTCATGAAGTGGCCTTGGAGTTGGAACTCATATAACTAGGGGTAGCAGGGCAGAAAGATTGAAAGAACCTGCGTCCTGGAGATATTGTGCAGCCATCATATTAGCTCTGGACTGCCTACCTCTGAATTCTTTTAAGTTGGGAGAAATACTCTCCTATTGTATTTAAGCCATTATCATTCCTGGGCCTGATTCCTAGCCACAGAATGCTGTTCTTGATGCCCTGGCAGAGCTGGGCTGGTGGGGGCCCCTGTGTGTCTTGACTATCTTGCTTGGCAGTGCTTCCTGTATGACCCTACTGCTGTTGTGTGTGGAACTGTCTTGGTGTGTGTGCATGAGCAGAAACCCAAAGCCAAAATAATTTTCAAAGCTGTCAGCTCTGTTTCCTGCAGACTCACGCTCCCCACTGCCTTTTCATTTCCACTGGAGGAAAGAGAGGCTGCTGCAGAATAACTTTGTCTTTCTTGAATTGTTTACTACATCAAACACTCAATACCCACAGCACAGAATGTTATAATGTTAACATCTTGGCGGAATTAGGTTTAGTTATTTTTTTTTATTAAAGAAATAAAACATTATAGATTGAGTTGAACCCTCTTTGTACTGTCCTTGAGACTATTTTCTTCCCCCTTCTTCCAAGAAACCAGCCTCCTGAGCTTGTATGGTTCTTTCTGTTTTTATGCTTTTACCCCACGTATGTTTAAATCCGTAAGTAACAGACAACATTGCTTTGTATGTTTTAAACATGTATATAAATGATATAGTAATAAGATCTGATTCTTTTCACTCAACTTGGAAGGTTCACAGCTATGAAATGTCCACTGATTTTCCATTGCCCTATTGGTGAGCATTTAGATTGTTTTTAAATTTTCAATATCGCAACAATGCAATAATAAACATTCTTTTACATGTCATATTATACATAGGAGAAAGTTTTTCTAGGGTACATATATCTAGATGTAAAACTAGTTGTCATAGAGACACATATCTTCATTTTAGCAAGGTATTTCCAAATCTCTCTCTAAAGGGGTTTAAACAATTTGCACTCCCTCCAAAATGACTGTGCTCATTTCTTGTGAAAACTTGGCACTGTTGAACTGTTTAATTTTGGACAATTGGATAAGTGTGAAATGGTATTTCTCTGCTTTAATTGGCATTTCCCTGATTATTAATTAGGTAAAGCGTGTTTTAATATATTTTTAGGCCATTTTGATTTACATTTCTGTGAACAATTTTTATATTTTGTCTGTCTTTCTATTGGGCTGCTTGTCTTTTACTTATTGTAGTGTTTTCCTTACATATTTTAAATATTAATCCTTTGTTGGTCAAATGCATTGCAAATTCCTCCTCCAAGGCTCTCACTTGTCTTTAGGCTTTGTTCATGGTGTCTTTGATCATATAGAATTCTTAAATTTTAATGTAATCCAATTTATTTACCTGTCTCTTTTGTGCTTTATTTGAATATTAAGAAATCCTTTCCTGATTTGATATAAAAATATCTTCCTGAATTTTCTTCTAATAGTTAAATTTTTTTTTTAACTTTTAGATTTAAATCCATCTGGAGTTTACTTGCAATATTTTGTGTTATTTTGCATATGTAATAGAGCTCCAATGTTAGTTTTCCAACATGGTGAGCCATTTGTTGTGACACTGTATATCGAACAGTCCATTCTTTGCCTACTCATTTGTAATCACCCCTGTCTCCAAAAATGCATGGGTCTCTTTCTGCACTTTCTAGTTTATTCCATTAGCCTCTGTATCTCTACATTTCCATCACTGTTGTATTGTGTGTTTTGATGTCTGCGACATAAGTCCCTTTTCTTTGTATTCTTTCTCAAAATTCTTTCAGCTATTCTTGGCCTTTTTTACTTTCATATGATTTAAATTTTTCCCCTAGTTTTATTGAGATATAACTGTCATACATCACTGTAAGTTTAAGGTGTACAGCATGATGGTTTGGCTTAATACATTGTGAGATGCGTATGATTTTGATTGACCTTTTAATGGAATGCTTCCTTCCCACCTCTTTCAGCAGGTACATTTCTTCCACTCATCTCCATTCCAAAGATCTGGATACCAGCTCCAATCCTGTCACCAGATAGCCATCTGTTCTTGGGTGAGTCATCTAACCTCTCTGGGTTTTAGTTTCTCAGTCTGTCAGATCTGTTCCGCCTACCTCACTGAAGTCCTGAGCTGATCAAATGAGATAAGGGTGTGAGAATGCTTTGAAGAGAGAAAAACACTGAGGTAAAGTAAAAAAAGAGTTTCAAACAATAATCTCAGGACTGACCTGAAACAAAAGTCAGAATGTTTTACCATCAGCTTTCTGCTTTCTCTACCCTTCCTGACTCTTCTTTCTCCCAAACTTCCATGGTTGTGAAACACAGAGGTCTTCTATTGGGGTAGACTTATTATGAAAATGGATCAGAAGCAACTTGGATTCATAAAGCCTGGGTCCAATTTTAGACTCTAACTTTGTGACTTAAGATAAGACACTCAAACTCTTTGATCTCAATTTATTCATCTCTACAAAAGGCATAATAATTCCCTCCCTGAGCTAGTTTTGTGAAATTCAAAAGAAATAATGCAGATGAAAGTACTTGGTAAAATGTGAAGCCTTATAATAATCAGAAGGAGTTATTATTAGTGTTGTTGCTGATACTTACCTGTAAAAAAGGACTTACAGAAAGGCAGTGATGTTTAAAGTGTTGAAGTGCTTTGCTCCCACCACTTGGATCAAGGCATGTAGGAGATTCAAACCCATTTTTTCTGTAAGTATGGTCGCCCCAATACAGTGCCTACACAGTCTTCTAGAAGATGCAGGATGTCTCTTTCTTAAATACCATTCCCTTTAGACTTTGCAGCTTGGATGTGTGGAGAAGTGGAAGTGGTTGGGAGTGCATGATGTCCGTCTGCACAACAAGGCAGAGCTGCTCTGAGGCACGTGCTGGGCTCAGTACTGACTTGAGAAAGTGAGAGCCTCCAGGGTTCAAGGGTGGGAACACACTAGTCTTTGTGCCCTTCTCACAGATACCATTTGGTAAAATGAACATAAAGCTCAGCCCTGATGTTCTGTGAAAGGACTTCCCTTGGAGTGAGCATATGGTAGTGCCCCAGCATCTCTCTAACCCTTGCTACTCAGACGACTGGAACATCTTTTGCTCCTGTGCCAAAATCAGACTTGAGCTTGGGCCAAATGACATTCATGGGTTAGATGACATGAAACTGTAACCCGCCTGCTTAATCTAAATACAGCATGCCCTTTTCCTTGGTAATTGGGTTCTTGCCTTTTCCTCAGTTCTTTTGAAACAGAATTTCTTACCCATTCTCTAGCCACTTTCATGGTTAATGCTGGACTCTACTGTTTTCACTAACAGTCTCTGCCAGAAGTTGCTGGAATCCTTCTAAGCCTATATCAGTTTTACTACACTTGCCTTAGCATCTGACAGTGTCCACCTTTCTGCTGTGGTTTGGGCAGAGTCCTGGATTTTTGACCTGGGTTTGGATCCTAGTCTCCAGAACTCATGATCTGCCTGCCTTTCCTCTGGGGTCCATACCATGCGTGACTGAATCTCATTCTTCTATCCGCATGTGACACCTGCCTGCTCTGGCTCCCATGTTGATGCAAAGTCAAGATTTAGGCTCTCCTTCCATACCCCGTCTTGTTTAGCTTTAAACTGTAGATGAAGCACGTGACTGTTTTCTTTCTGATTTGTAAGTTCTGAGTCTAGGACCACTTTGTGAAATCTCTCAAACAGACCACAGCTGACTTTATTATTTTTTTTCAAATGTGGACATAAAACTTAGGAATAGGTGTTCTAGTAGAAGCTGTGATTGTATATTTAGACTCTGCTTCATGAATAAAGGACAAATTCTGCCAGCTACTGGGAGTTTCCCCATCAGAAAAGAGCTGACCTGCCCAAGGTCATAACCCCTCCTTGGGGCAGCTCACATTCCATGACTGCTTGATGTAGTCACAGCAATCAGAGGGAAAAGAGTTTAAAGGTACAGCCCCTTATGACAACTCTGAAAGACCCTTTCATTTTAGGGATCCCCATGAGGTCAGCTGAGGCTTTGTGACAAGCCTGCAGCCCCTCCCTCTGCTTATTTCTGCCTCCTTCCCTTCCCCTGCAGGGGCTGATCCTTTGAACTCTCTTACTTCTTATGCACAAGTCTCCATCTCAAGTCAAATTCTCTGGAGACACTGAAGCGGGTGCCCACAGTTATTTTCTTGCTCAACAACCCAAACTCTCCATTGACTCACCACCTCCTTTCTCTGTAAATTCATCCTCCCTGTGGTAGGAAACATAATGCCCATCCCCACCCAGAGATGCCCACCCTAATCTCCAAGAACCTGTGAATGTGTTACCTTCTATGGTAAAAGAGACTTTGCAGATGTGAGTAAGGTTACTGACCTTGAGATAGGGAGATTATCCTGGATTATTCAACTGGACCCAGTCTTATCACCTTAAAAGCAGAGAACCTTTCCTGACTGTGGTCAAGATGTGACGACAGGAAAAAAATCAGAGAGATGGAACACTGTTGGCTTTGAAGGTGGAGGATGAGGCCACAAGCTAAGGAAAGCAGAAAGCTTCTAGAAGCTGGAAAGGGCAAGGAAATGGATCCTCCCGAGAGTCTCCAGAAAAGAACACAGCACCACTGACACTTTGTTTTAACCCAGTGAGACCCGTGTAAGACCCCTGACCTACAAAACTGTAAGACAATAGATTTGTGTTGCTTTAAGCCACTAAATTTGTGTAATGTGTTACAACAACAGGAAACTATTATATCCTTAGGGGTCATGTTAGTAAATACTTGTGCACTTGTGTGGCCTTGTTGTGTGCTTCACCTGTGTGAGCCTTAGTTCTCTCTGTAAAATGCTTAATTTGGGCCATATGCTTGTGAAACCCCTTCTAACTTGACATTTTATGGCCCTAAAGGCTAGATTCCCTACTTTGCAACATTTATCTTTTCCCTACAATGAGGCATTGTTCGCTTGTCTTTTTGATCATTACGCCGAGGCAAGCCTATCTGAGATGCCACAGGAAGCAATGGAGCAGCCATGTACCCAGGTCAGGAGTGAGACATTCTTTCTCTGTCTGTCTGGCTCTTCTGGTCTGTCTTTACACTGATTTCTAAATTTCTTCTTCCCATAACTCTTCATAACCATAGGAAAAAGGCATCTCAGTTGGTGAACAATTTATGAACCAAACCCTGATGACCAATGGATTTTGTCATTTTTCTCTCACTAGTGGACCTGCATGTATAATTAAAATTTTTTCGTTTATGCTGAAAATTGTTCATTAAAGGTAGGTATCAAGCTTACAGGTGCAATCTGAGGTAGCAGCGTTCTAGCTGTTGGTGAAAGTTAACTCAGCCTTTAGGGAAATCCACCATTTTTAGAATTTAAAAAAATGTCCTTAGCCTGATTTTTGTTAGGAGTAAGTATAATAAAATGTGTCTGTAATTAAAATACTTATAAACCCACTAGACATAGTTGTTATGAAGGAAAAAAAACTGGACTCTAAAATGGGATAAAAATAGAAACTCACTTGGCCCCTTCACCCTCCTTGTGGGAAACCAATAGTTGCCAGTTCATTAAGTGCTCTGTGTTAAGAAAAACTGAGCTGACTTCAAAATAATAATGGCAATAGCATGGTGATAATGATGACTCTTTGCCGCATTTATCTAGCATGTTGTTTTTCAAAGCACTTTCTGTCTATTTAGTTGTTTGAGCCGCAAGTTCTCAGTACTTCCCTAAGAAAGCGGGGGAGGTGGAGAGGGTGGGCATCATCCACCTGATTGGACAGATGAGGGAGCCCTGCCTTACAGACTCTAAATGACCCTCCTGTTGTCAGAGTCACAGCTGGCCTGGGCCTGGGGATGCTCTCTACACAAAGATCCAAGTCTACTATAGCTCACTCTTCCTGGCAGTTGGGTCACCCAAAGCAAGGTCAAACCCTGTCTCCAAGGACCTTATATTGCAAACCTAAGGCCACCAGAAACAGTTCTTTCTTTACTCTCAATAGAAAGAATAAAGTCACTAAAAATTAGTCATTAAAGTTAGCTGGGGAAAGGCCAAAGAGTTGAATGGATGAGAAAGAAAATCCTAAGAAACCTAGAAGTGGATTCCAGGCTGTTACCCGTCTCACTGGGGTTGATGATGCTGGCCGATGATGTGTCCACCTGTATCAGAGTGGAGGAAAAGCACACCTTCTGCCTCCTTCCTGGCCCCACTCATGTTGCTTGGAGCAACTGCCAGGAGCCTTGCACATCATGGCCTCTGTAAAACGACATCACCAACACCATTGCTACTTGTTCCTACCCCCATCCCCCAACCCAGGTGCAATTAGACTGACTAACCTTGAAGGAGACAAGACAACCTGAGGCCAGTGGTACAAAAAGGAAAAACCCTCAAAGGCATCCCCAACTCATCTGAACAACGAGGGGTGAGACTAGGTCTCCTCAATGATTCCATTCATTCCAACAAGATCTCATGTTACATTTGGTGTAGTAGTATAATTTTGATCTAAAAATCCAGGTTTGAGAGCCAACTGGTGTCTCTGACTGGGCTATAATGTGATCTTGGTGATTATCACTTAGGCTCCATGAGGCTCAGTTCTCTCCCCGGTGACATGAGTGGTAATGGTAAGTCTCCTTTCCTGTAACTCTATAAGGTTGTCATGGGAGAGAAATGTTATGACTTTATTGATGGTGCTATCATTGTAAGTGAAGCCTAATACTAACAACGATATCACAAGAATCAGCAATGGTGGTAGTGCTGGGAAGGCACTTCTGAGATTATTCATCGTGTGGGGATACTTGTTGGAGAAGTTGCTGGTGTTGAGAAAATGTGTACTGTGTCCTTTCTTGAATTAATTCCTTGGGGCTTTACAAAGATCCTAAGAGCTAGACCATGTTATTTTCACATTACACAACAAAAATTTAAGGCAAGAAACTAAGAGAGACAGAACTGTGGTTTTAAAACTGTTATCTTGAGCCCTCAGTGGCTTCTGCAGCCTTCTAGTGTTGGCAGGCACACCTAGCACTTCCAGTATAGAACGACCTTGACTCTTTAGAGCCTTGCTACAGTGGCTTGTTGCCTTAATCATGAGAAGGAAGTATGGTTGGCATTAGAAGTTGCTTCACGTAAGGCAGAATGATCCACTATTCAAAAAGTCATTGATACATCAACTAATCCCTGCTCTATGATTGATGTATGAATGCCCACTAAGAATATCCTCAGCAAGAACTTTCTAGCACTACGATTTTTCCTGACAGAGCCCATGCTGTGTGTTCTCCCACCACAGAGTGGAATTTTGGGGAAGTGACTGCCAGCCAGGAATTAACCCAAGGCCTCTTTCATCAAGGTGAGGCCCATGTGACTAGTTCTCACCAATGGGATGTGATGTGTGTCAATTGTAGGCCAAGGTGGGTAGGAAGTGGGTGTGCCATTCTCACTTTCTTCTTTCCTGTCAACCAGGTAGATGCAGAAGATCCAGCATAAACTTCAAAGAAGACCCTAGAAGATGGTGAAGCCTAAGATAGGAGGCACCTCGGTTTCTGAATCACTGCTTTGACAAACTCTCATTTGGGCCTTATATTAGGGAACAATGAATCTATTGTGTTAAAGCACCAAGATTTGAGTGTTATCTGTTATACTAGCTATTGTACTATAGATTCCAGTGAAAAGGGATCCACCCGTACCTCAGACCTGGTCCCAATCCCCTGCCATCTTGGAAACCATTGACTTCCTTCCCTGTGGACACCACATCACCCATCCTAAGCAGCTTTCTTTGTGCTCTATATAGTTGTAGAGCAGCTGGTCTGCTTGTCAAGCAACCAATAAATCTATGTTTGGCAAAACAGTAGTTTTCATCAGTAAGTGACCTTAAGATAACATTTACATTGCTGGAGACATCATTCCAACCCTGAACCAGTGGCATCCCAACTCAGGCCCTCCTGGTGGCGTGAGACAGGAAAACTAATGAAGTGTGGGGATTATTAATGACTTTATCTTCTCACTCACCCAGCCCCTCCCCCTTTTCAAACTTGCAAATATGTTAAGCAGTGTCAGATCTGTTCATCTATTTTTGACATGTAAATAGAACATATCTCTTTGGAATTTTGCAGAGAAGATGGCTGCCACGTGATCATACTAGCTCGTATCTGGAAGCAACCAGAATTGAGCTGTTAAGACACAGGCTCAAGGGGAAGAAGATCTTCACAGGACCCGGCTCTCTCGGGTCAATCACAGTTCCCATTGGCCCTAGTGACCTCAGAGGGGAAAAAATAATTTTAGTTTTCCATGGTAGCATTATAGGTAGTAACAGCTGTTTTAGAAGACACAGAGACAGCAACAAGTTCTAGAACATACTCACAATTTCCTTGGTCACAGTCAGATCAATGGGTTCTGTAGAGAGTCTTGTGAACTTCTAATTAGTTGACTTCAAGCAGTAAGCAAGAAACAGTCCTATAAAGATAGACAGTGGAGGTCAGAAACAAGAAGTCTAGAGAATTCAAATTGCTTTGTTTTTAAATTTAATAACATTTACTCTTTTTAAAATTGTAAGCAATACATGTTCATTTTAGAAAAGGTAGAAAATACACATTAGAAAAAAAGATATAAAACTCTTCTGTGATCCCACTATCCAGATGTAACCACTATTAACCCATGGAACCCTTATAGGTTGCTTCATGAATATTTATATATATGGATATATATTTCTCTATTACTTTAGTTTACAAAACTGGTTTACTGTACATACTGTTTTGTGACCTGCTTTTTATTCATTGAATAAGATATGACGAACATCTTTTGCCAAAAAATAAACTTCAGCTGTATGGCAGACAGCTCCTAAGATGGTTCCCAATGATCCCTGCCCCCTGCGTCCTCACCGTTGTGTGATCCACTCCCCTGGAGTGGGGGCTGGACTTCTGACTTACTTCTAACTGGTAGAATATGGCATGAGTGATGGGATGTCAGTTCTGAGACAAGGTAACAAAAAGACTTCTGGCTGCTGTCCTGCTCACCCTCTCCTGCTCTCTGGCTTGTTTACGGTGGGGAAACCACCTGTGATATTGTGAACCACCCTACAGAAAGGAGGGCAGTGGAACTGAGTCAAGGAGCTGAGGGAGACCTTCAACCAACAGTCCCAGAGGAACTGGTTCCTGCCAACACCCTCTGGAGTGAGCCTCCAAGTGGACCCTCTCCAAGTCAAGCCTTAAAGTGACTAAAACACCTTGACTGCAGTCTTAGGAGAGACCCTGAGCCAGAGGACCCAGTTCATCTGTGCTCACAGACTCCTGACCCACAGAAGCTCTGAGATAATATGTCTGCTGTTTAAAGTTGCTAAGTGCTGGGGTAATGCAGCCATAGATAACTAATGCAAAACACATATTTTTTAGTAGTTGTTTAGTATTCCAGTGTAAGGTTTACTCAATCTTTTATTGCTGCACATTTGGTTATTTTATTTTATTTATTTTGCTATTATAAACGTGGCTGCAATGAATGTCATTGTAGCTAAATCTTGGTACACACCCTTCATTCTTTCCTGAGGATAAGTTCCTTGAAGCGGAATAGCTGAATTTCAAAGGATTTGCATCCTTTAAGTCTTTTAAGATGCTATTCTCAATTGCTTGCTGGTAGGATTGCACCCATTTACACCCCTGCTGGCTGTAGTTTGGAGTGGCTGCTGGCCCACACCAAAGGGTTTACGTTTCTGAAGCATATTTTTGGTTAATTTCAACCACTCTGTCCTGAGCTGTGTCTCCATGCAAACCAGTTGGAAACAAAACCAAAATCAAAATAAAAAACCTGAGAATGAAGACTAACTTTGAATATTCAAAACTACTAGATAATTTGATGCTAAACTGTTTTTTCAAAGTACTGTTGTTTTGAAATCAGTCAGATGAATTCAACCACCCTCAAATAGTTATTCTTATTTTTCAGTGAGCACTGAACTTCTGAAAATGTGATAATGCTTATCTTCCTCAGGAACTTTGAGAAGGAAAACAATACTTGTTGAAGTCAACGTAACAATGGGCTATTTTGAAAATCTTAGTTTATTTCAGTCACACAAAGGATTGTCAGTAAACTCAACTTTTTAAGTTACCACGCTGGATGGACTGAATTCAAAAGACATATTTTTTTTTGAAGCATTTTGCATACACAGATACCACTGCCATTTCCAAATTGCAACTTCACTGTTGGGAAAGAATAAATATTTTAATGAATGCTATATATTTTAACAGGCTCTGAACCCTGCGGTTGGTTTAAGATAAGCGTGCAATTTCAGCCATCTAAATAAGTAAATAAATGAGGAAGAAAATCCATGTTAATTGCAGTAATTTGCGGTACTTTCAAATTCTTAATTAAGAAATAAAATAGGATTCATTATCCATGCCTACTGTAGATGACATGCATAGATCACCATTACGACCCGATGCAAGACCTAAAGTTATTGCCATAAATGAAATAACAGAGGGAAACCACTGGTGCATTATGGGCTGAAATGTGCAAGCACAAAGGGGGAGGAGAGAGCACTGTGCAAAATGCCTGTCCTTCATAAATGCCCTTCTTTCTGACTTGGGTATTGCATTATACCAAAGCATCTCCCTTGAACCTGGAGTCCTGTCTCTCCCTCCTACCTCTGGGCTAGGTTCTTCCCTCAACCTCACACAGAATTTCTCTGAGCCTGTATGGCAACCCTGCTAGTGTCAACTTTTCCCCAATTATCTGCCCCAGGTTGTTTGTGTGCCTGGACTTCAGGTCCCTGCCTGCCTCGTTCTACAAAGGTGGGAAGAAGAGAATAACTTTCCTTATAACTAGAGGCATTCTGACTCACACTGCCTTTTGATAATTAAGCATGAAATTAAACTAAGGAGAACATACAATTTATCACACAGAAATCACTTTTATCTGAGACAAATGCTTATTTGGACAGGACACCAGACATAAACTGGGACTGTTCCAGACAAACAAGGATGCTTGGTGCCTGCAATGAAAACCTTACCCTAGGGGTAGGGTGGGGGTGGACATAGGTTTTCATGCAGATAAGAAGGAATTCTGCTTTGGTGATGTGGGTTGTAGGGGTAATGTCAATGGACAACTCAAAAAAAGAACATTGATACAGTTGGCTGTGGGTAGAGATGGCTGGTCATTGTGCTTTCATTAGGAATACTAATATGGACTGTGGATGTGCCTCTTTCAGGCCCTCTCTCTCTTGCTGCCTACTCCTCTTTGTCCTGCAGGCTGGCATGGACACCCCATGGGCAGTTAGCATGTCTGTTGACTCTATGTCTGCTGACAGTTGCAGTCAGCTCAGCAATGGAAAGGGTACAGAGCATGAGCATGTTGGAGGAGTTTGAATGACTCAAGACAAAGGAAAAGAAAGGGAAACATCCAGTGAAGATCTCCAAAAGGAATGAGGCATCTTGTCAGGGATTAAACCTGACATGTTTTGAGCAAGTAAGACAATTTTGGGTTTTACCTGTAGACCCAAGGAAAATCAGAAATTAGATTGGGAGCTTGGGATTGACATGTACACACTGCTATCTTTAAAATAGATAACCAAAATGGACCTACTGTATAGCACAGGGAACTCTGCTCAATACTCTGTAATGACCTAAATGGGAAAATAATTTGAAAAACGATAGATACATGTATATGTATAACTGAATCACTTTGCGGTACACCTGAAACTAACACAATATTGTTAATCAACTATACTCCAATATAAAATAAAAATTTAAAAAAGAAATTAACACATATATTTCTCAACTGCCTATTATATTCCAAATGGGAAGACATAAGAATACTCTGAAACAGACTTCTTGTTCAAAGGGGACTTATGAAGTAGATTCTTTCATAGTCAAAGTCTCCTCTCTTTTGAAAGGAAAACCAGAGAAAGACCTGGACTTGGGTAGCTCTACTTACTGAGCCAGTCTGGCCTTTTCTCAGATCTCACCCACGCTGAAGACCCCCATGGAATTCACAAGGTCTGAAATGAGTGTCCATATCTCATGGTATTCCATTTCTCAAAGCATCCTTCCTCCCTGGCTACATCTGGATGGAGACCAGACCATTGTAGGACTTGGGAGCCCATTGTTGTGGGAAATGTGATGATTATCTCCATTCCTTACCAAATGGAATCATTCTTCTTTTAGTTTTCTGATGATTTATAGTAGAAAAGATATGGAGCTTTTCCAATTTCAGAAGTAAGCCATGGAGAAACAAATTCAAATGCATCCATAAAAGTGGAAGCTTGATACCAGACTAGAAAGAAAAAAAAACCCATTGTGTGACGTGTCCTATAGAATTCACTGTTTATTTGTGCTAGGTACTTGGACTTGGCTTAGTAGTGAGTAAGAGCAGGATTCTAAGAAGATGTAATGAAAGATGGGAGAAACGTGGGCAGGAGATCTCTGAGCCCTGAGAAACACCCTGGGAAATATGCCGTGTTAATGCTATTTCAAGGAGGAACTAGGAGAATTAGTTGCTGAAGTTCTTTTGAAGAGAGGCCTTAAATCATGTCTCAACAATTACATTTGAGAATGTTCATTCTTTTTATTTGTTCATTTCACTTAACAAGGCTTTATTCAGCATCTTCTTTTTCCTAGATATAGTATTAGGTGCTGTAGAATCAAGGGGAACAAGACAGGGGTGTACAGCCTTACAGGGATTTCTACTTTTAAGATGGCAGTATTAAGTCAGCCCTGCCCACTTCTTTCTGAATTCATTCCAAAACAAGAAAAATGAAAAATAGAAATGCAAATTTCACCTTTGCTGAGGAAGGGCTGCCAAATTAAAGTTCCAACCAGGGGCAGGTGGATATTGAAAGATGTCTTCTGATACCAAAGACTTTAAATGAGGTTGGCAGAGCACAAATTTCATCAAAGAGGGCAGAATCAACATCGTCTTTTGAGGAGCAACTGGTCTACAGTGAATAGGTTGTCTATGAGAGCATCTCTGGACCCCGTTTGGCTCCACAGAGGAGAAGGGGAGGTGGTATAAACATGAAAATACCTAGGTATGCCATCTCTGTAGGAAGTAGTCTGTTGGGGTGGGAGGCGTACTGGAGAAGATAGGTTCAATAATAACCAGTCTTGCAACTGCCAATCTCTTCTTTCTTCTGGAAAGAAGTAAAGGCTACATCAACATGTACACATATGCATACACACAACCCTGTGTATCATAAAGTGCATCCCTGTAAATGAGAGAGGCTCTCTGCTGGATGCTACCATAGCCTAGTCCCTGCCCCATAAACTCTGTGCAAAACAGCTGGTTAAGAAAGAGCTCAACTCAGTCAAATATGAGTCAGAATAGAAAAGAAACTATCAGAAGAGCTCTACAAAGATACTGTAAGAAAAGAAAGTAATAATTAGAGAAAACAAATAGACAAAGAACACATACAAAATTGTGTTGCCATAGAGCTAAAGGAAATTGTGCCAAATGAGCATAAGCAAACAAACAAAAAACTAAAAAAAAAACCTCAATGAAAAAGATCACTTATATAAAATAAGAGCTCAAGGAAGAAGTGTCAAGACAACTGAGAGACAAAAAATGAGCTAGAAGAGCTCAGGAAAGAAGTGGAAGAGAAAGTCATCACAAAAATTAGGGAGCCATCAGAGGCAACAAAAAGGTAAACAGACACTGCTCAAAATACAAAAGTAGGATCAAGAACATGATTGGTAAAGTCAGCAAAGCAAAATGGAAATGAGTAGTTAAAAAGGATCAGAAAAGGAACCTGATAGCTATGGAAGATGAAAGAGACAATAGACTTATTCATATGCATAAATAGACCAAACATTACTTGTTTTATATGTGATCTTTTTACTGAAAAAAAAAATAATAGAAAATATATTTGGAGAAATAGAATCACAAAACACTTTCCAGAAATAAGATATTTAAATCTACACACAAAGCAAAACCAAACCAAACTAAACTAAACCAAACAAAACCCCAAATGTAAACTGTCTCAGGAAAAGTTGATACAAAAATAATAACCTAAAAGGAAAAAAAAGACTCTTTTACCATCCAAACAAACAAAGAACTGAAACAAACAAAATAAAACGAAACCAAAAACAAAAACAAAATTTCTTTTCTAAGGGGTGAAAATTAGGTTGGTTTCAGAGTTTTTCACAGCAACATGCCATGCTGGAAGACAGTGGAACATGCTTACAGTAACCTCATTAAGAATTAAATAAAAAACATCTATGGTCAAACTTTTGTTCAAGTATAAAAGCTGCACCAAATATCTAATAACCCAGAAAATGTGGTTACCAGGATCTTGTCTGGAGTAAACTACGAGCTGAACTTCAATCAGTAGAAGGAGGATGGAAAAACTATGGCACAAGGATAAGTGTTGCATTTTTAACAATTTGGTTTAAGATTAAGACAAAAAAAAAACTGTGGCAATTATGGTTACATAAAATAATGTAAATTTTAATCAACTGTAATGCCATGAAAAACATGGAAACTGACAAAATTCAGAAGGTGAGGGAAGATACAAGGTGGGAGGTAGCCAAGGGCCAAAAGTTACCAATTAGGTCTAATGAATCAAGTAATACAGGGAACTGTATTTAAAATTGTGAGATTATAAGATTAGCAGAACTATCATGATCATCACCATGATCACCACCAACAACTAAAATTGGGTAGAATAGAGAAATGAAAAATGGGAGAAATATGTAAATTTCATCCTTTTTTTTTTTTCCAGGTTAGAGAATCTTTAATTGTCAATAAGATGGTGATAGACAATAGCTACTAAGGATATACATGATTAAGTATATTATATTTAGTATTATAAAGATAACCACTTAAAGAATGAAAAATATTCAAAATTTCTAAACTATAACTATGAACCCCCACATAAGCCAAATTTAAAAACAAAACAAAACACAGACCATAAGGTGAAATAAAAGCAGAAAGCATATAACGTTACAACTAAGTCCAAGCATACCTATCAAATGAAAAAAATATAAATGGAAAAAATGTATCAATCCAAAGAAATAGATTCTTAGCTTAAATTACAAAGCAAAAAAGAAAATTGTATGCTGTGTACAAGAGACAAAACAAAATGACTGGAAAGTTGAAAATAAAAGGATGGGCAGAGGCCTAATGGGCAAAGGCAATCAAGCAAACAAACACAAACACAAAAACAAAAACTAGAGATCAACTTTAATATCAGACATATCAAACTAAGTTGAATTCAGTGCACAAAACAGTATAATGACACAAAGATGGGAACTTTATTGCAATCTGCAGTACTGCTCTAAATATTATGAGTATTTACGCACCAAAGAATATAGCAGCAAGTTATTAAGCTGAAAGGCAACACATATAAGAATAAAGGCAGAGGCACATGAAGGTAAAAGACTAATATAATTTCCTCAGTTCAAAGGAATTAGAGAATGCTGTTTTTTAATTCAAGTATAGTTGACTTGCAACATTATATTAGTTTCAGGTGTACAGCACAGTGATTCAATGTTTTTACAGATTATTACAGATTATAGTAATAAAATCTTTTATAATAATAGAAGTTGGACTAATGGCTATAATTTCCTGTGTTGTACAACAACATATCATTGCTGCTTATCTATTTTATACATGATCTCTTTTTTTAAAATTAATTAATTAATTTATGGCTGTTTGGGGTCTTTGCTGAACCCGGACTTTCTCTAGCTGTGGTGAGTGGGGGCTACTCTTCATTGCGGTGCATTCTCTTGTTGCAGAGCATGGGCTCTAGGCATGCAGGCTTCAGTAGTTGTGGCACGCGGGCTCAGTAGTTGTGACTCGCGGGCTCTAGAGCTCAGGCTCAGTGGTTGTGGCGCACAGGCTTAGTTACTCCTTGGTATGCGGAATCTTCCTGGACCAGGGATTGAACCCATGTTCCCTGCATTGTCAGGCAGATTCTTAACCACTGCACCACCAGGGAAGTCCCTGTACATAGTCTCTTAATACCATACCCCTATCTTGCCCTCCCCCATCCTCTCGTTATTGGTAACCACTAGTTTGTTTTCTGTATCTGTGAGTCTGTTTCTGTTCTGCTATGTACATTCATATTTTTTATTTTTTAGATTCCACATATAGTATTTGTCTTTCTTGTTCTAACTTATTTCACTAGACGTAATATTCTTTAGGTCCGTCCACATTGCTGCAAATGGCAAATTTCATTCTTTTTTATGTCTGAATAGTATTCCATGGTATATATGTACCACAACTTCTTTATGCATTTGTCTGTTGATAGACACTGGGTTGCTTATATATCTTGGCTACTGTAAATAGTGCTGCTATGAACATTGGGTGCATGTATCCTTTCAAATTAGTGTTTTCATTTTTCCAGGAGTGGAATTGGTGGATCTTACGGTAGTTCTATGTGTAGTTTTTAAAGGACCCTCCATATTGTTTTCCATAGTGGCTGCACCAATTTACATTCCCATCAACAGTGTACATGGGTTCCCTTTTCTCCACATCCTCTCCAACATTTGTTATTTGTAGACCTTTTGATGATCACCATTCTGACAGGTGTGAGATAATCTCTCATTGTTTTGATTTGCATTTACCTAACAATTAGTGATGTTAAGCATCCTTTCATGTGCCTGTGAGCCATCTGTATGTTTTCTTTGAAAAAATGTCTCTTCAGTCTTCTGCCCTTTTTGATTGGATTGTTTTTTTTTATATTGAGTTGTAAGTGTTGTTTATATATTTTGGATATTAACCCCTTGTCAGTCATATCATTTGTAAATATTTTCTCCCATTCTGTACGTTGTCTTTTCATTTTGTTGGTGGTTTCCTTTGCTGTGCAAAAGCTTTTAAGCTTAATTAGGTCCCATTTGCTTATTTTTGCTTTTATTCCAAATAACATTGCTGTTTTATGTCAAAGAATGTTCTGCCTATGTTCTCGACTAGGAGATTTATGGTTTCAAGTCTTACATTTAGGTCTTTAAACCATTTTGCATTTATTTTGGTATAAGGTGTAAGGAAATGTTCTAATTTTAGTCCTTTACATGTGGCTGTCCAGTTTGCCCAGCTCCACTTATTGAAGAGATTGTCTTTTCACCATTGTACATTCTTGCCTCCTTTGTTATAGATTAATTGACTATATGCATGTGGGTTTAATTCTGGGCTCTCTATTCTGTTCCACTCGTCCATGTGTCTGTTTCTGTTACAGTACCACGCTGTTTTGATTTCTGTAGCTTTGTGTATAGTCTGAAGTCTGAGAGGGTGATACCTCCAGCTTTGTTCGTTTTTCTCAAGATTGTTTTGGCAATTCAGGGTGTTTTCTGGTTTTATATATATTTTAAGATTATTCGTTCTAGTTCTGTGAAAAATATCATGGGCATTTTGGTAGGGATTGCATTAAATCTGTAGATTGCTTTGGGTAGTATGTACATTTTAACAATATTAATTCTTCCAATCTGAGAGCATGGAATATCTTTCCATTTCTTTGTATAATCTTTAGTTTCCTTCATCAGTGTTTTATAGTTTTCAGAGTATATGTCCTTTGCCTTCTTGGTTACATTTATTCCTAGGTATTTTATTCTTTTTGATGTGATTTTTAAATGAGATTGTTTTGTTACTTTACCTTTCTGATAGTTTATTATTAGTGTACAGAAAAGCAACAGATTTCTGTATATTAATCTTGTATCCTAAAATTTTACTGAATTCATTTATTAGTTCTAATAGCTTTTTTGGTGGAGACTTTAGAATTTTCTATATAAAGTACCATGTCATCTGCAGATAGTGACAGTTTTACTTCTTCCCTACCAATTTGGATGTCTTTTATTTATTTTTCTTGTCTGTTTGCTGTGGCTAGGACTTTCAAGTGGTGAGAGTGGGTATCCTTGTCTTGTTCCTGAATTTAGAGGAGAGACTTTCAGCTTTTCACTGTTGAGTATGATATTAGCTGTGGGTTTGTTGTCAATGGCCTTTATTATGCTGAGATGTGTTCCCCTGTATCACTTTGATGAGAATTTTTATCATGAAAGGATGTTGAATTTTGTCAAATGCTTTTTTGGTATATTGAGATGATCATGTGATTTTTATTCTTCTTTTTGTTAATGTGGTGTATCACATTGATTTGTGAATATTGAACTATGCTGGCACCCCTGGAATAAATCCAACTTGATCATGGAGTATGATCCTTTTTATATAATGTTGGATTCAGTTTGTTAATATTTTGTTGAGGATTTTGTATCTATATTCATCAAAGATATTGACTTGTAATTTTCTTTTTTTCTGTCTTTATCTGGTTTTGGCATCAGGGTAATGGTTGCCTCAGAATGAATTTGGGAGTGTTCCATCCTCTTCAGTTTTTTGGAATAGTTTGAGAAGAATAGGTATTAGCTCTTCTTTATATGTTTGGTAGAATTGCCCTGTGAAGCCAGGTAGTACTGGACTTTTGTTTGCTGGGATTTTTTTAACATTATAAATTAAATTTCACTACTAGTGATTGGTCTGTTCAAATTGTCTGTTTCTTCTTGATTCAGTCTTGGTAGATTGTATGTTTCTAGAAATTTGTCCATTTTTTCCATGTTGTCCAATTTGTTTGTAATATTCTCTTGTGATTTTTTGTTATTGTATCTCTGCTTTCATTTCTTATTTTATTTATTTGGGTTCTCTCTCTTTTCTTCTTGGTGAGCCTGGCTAAAGGTTTATCAATTTTGCTTATCTTTTCAAAAAACCCAGCTCTTGGTTTCACTGATCTTTTCAATTTTTTTGTCACTATTTTATTTCCTCTCTGATTATTATTTCCTTTCTTCTGGTGACTTTGGGCTTTGCTTGATCTTCTTTTTCTAATTTCCTTAGATGGAAGGTTAGGCTGTTTATTTGAGATTTTTCTTGTTCTTGAGGAAGGTCTGTATCACTATAAACATCTGTCTTAGAACTGCTTTTGCTGCATCCCGTAGATTTTGGAATGTTGTGTTTCCTTTTTCATTTGTCTTGAGGTATTTTCTGATTTCCTCTTTGATTTCTTCATTGACCCATTGGGTTTATAAAATTTTTTTAATAAATTTATTTATTTTATTTTATTTTCTTATTGGTGTTGGGTCTTTGTTGCTGTGTGCAGGCTTCCTCTTGTTGCAGGAAGTGGGGGCTACTCTTTGTTGTGGTGTGTGTGCTTCTCATTGTAGTGGCTTCTCTTGTTGCAGAGCATGGGCTCTAGGCATGCAGGCTTCAGTAGTTGTGGCATGTGGGCTCAGTAGTTGTGGCTCATGGGCTCTAGAGTGCAGGTTCAGTAGTTGTGGAGCACAGGCTTTGTTGCTCCGCGGCATGTGGGATCTTCCCAGACCAGGGATCAGACCTGTGTCCCCTGTATTGGCAAGTGGATTCTTAACCACTGTGTCCCCAGGGAAGTCCTGACCCATTGGTTTTTTAGTATAATATTGTTTAGTCTCCACAATTATGTTCTTTTCCCATTTTTCTTTCTGTAATTGATTTCTAATTTCATATCACTGTGGTCAGAAAAAAGCTTGATATAATTTGTGTCCTCTTAAATTTGTTAGGACTTGTCTTGTGGCCTAGCATGTGATCTATTCTGGAGAAAGTTCCACGTGCACTTGAAAAGAATGTATTCTTCTGTTCTTTGCATATAATGTCCTATAGATATTTATTAAGTTTAACTGCTCTATTTTGTCACTTAAGACTGCTGTTGCCTTATTGACTTTCTGTCTGATCATCTGTCCATTGATGTCAGTGGGGTGTTAAAGTTCCATACTATTATTGTATTATTGTCAATTTCTCCCTTTATATCTGCTAGTATTTGCTTTATATGTATATGTGTTCCTGTATTGGGTGCATATATGTTAATGAGCATTAAATCCTCTTCTTGTATTGATCCTTTTATAATGCCCTTCTTTGTCTTTTGTTATAGCCTTTATTTTACAGTCTATTTTGTCTGATATGAGTATTGCTACCCCTACTTTCTTGTCATTTCCACTTGTATGAAATATCTTTTTTTTTTTCTACCCTCTCACTTTCAGTCTGTGTGAACTTTTAGCTCTGAAATGAGTCTCTTGTAGGCAGCATATAGAAGGGTCTCTTTTTTTTTTAACCCAGTTAAAAAAGACACCCTATGTCTTTTGATTGTAGCATTTAGTCCATTGACATTAAAGTAATCATTTATAGGTTTGTACTTATTGGCATTTTATTACTTGTTTTCTGGTTGTTTTGTATTTCTTCTCTGTTTATTTCTTCTTTTTATTTCTTGCCTTGTGGTTTGATGATTTTCTTTAGTAGTAAGCTTATGTTCCTTTCTTTTTAGTTTTTGTGTATCAATTGCAGGTTTTTGATTTGTGGTTACCATGGGGTTCATATATGTTGATCTATAACTATATCTGCCTATTTTAAACTAGTAGTCATTTAAGTTCAGACACATCCTAAAAGATCTACATTTTTACTCCCGTCCCTCACATTCTGTGTTTTTGATGTCATATTTTACATCTTCATGCTTATCCCTTAACATTTTATTGTAGATAGGTGATTTTATAACTTTTTGGTCTTTTAATCTCCCTACTGGATTATTTAAGTGGTTGCTCCTCAGTCCTTACTATATATTTGCCTTTCCTAGTGACATTTTCCATTTCCTATAGAATCTTACTCCTTTTCCCCTTAGAGAAGACCCTTTAAATTTCTTTTAAGACAGATTTAGTACAGAAGAACTCTTTTAGTTTTTATTTGCCTGAGAAGTTCTTGATCTCTTTTTCAGTTCTAAATAATAATCTTGCTGGGTAGAGTGTCCTAAGTTGCAGGATTTTTTCCCTTTCAGCTCATTGAATACATTATGCCACTCCCTTCTGGCCTGTGATAGTCTTATGTAAATTCCCTTGTATGTGACTCTTTGTTTTTCTCTTGCTGCCTTCATAATTCTCTCTTTATCTTTAACTTCTGCTACTTTAATTATGATGTGTCTTGGTGTGGGTCTGTTTGAGTTCATTTGTTTGGGACACTCTATGCTTCCTATACCTGGATATCTGTTTCCTTCTTCAGGTTTGGGAAGTTTTCAGCCATAATTTCCTCAAATACATTTTTGATCTCCTTCTCTCTCCTCCTTCTGGGACCCCTATAATCTGAACGTTGGTACACTTAATGTTATTCCAGAGATCTCTTAAAGTGTTCTCACTTTTAAAAATTTGTTTCTCTTTTTGCTGTTCTCATTGGGTGATTTCCATTATTCTATCTTCTAGATCACTTATGCCTTCTTCTGTATCAATTATTCAGCTATTCATTCCTTCTAGTGTGTTTTTTATTTCAGTTATTGAATTTTTCATTTCTGATTGGGTCCTTTTATATTTTCTTGTTCCTTGTTAAACTTTTCACTGTTTTCATCTATTGTTCTCCATAATTCAGCTAAGATTTTTATTTCCAATGCTTTGAAATCTTTATATGGTAAATTGTTTATTTCTGTTTCATTATTTATTTTTTCAGGGTTTTTCTCTTGCTCTTTCAATTGAGAGCAGTTTTTCTCCCTTTTCATTTTGCTTTAACTTTCTCTGTCTCTATGAATTCAGGTGAAACAGTTACCTATTGTCGTCTTGAATGGTTGTTCTTATGTGTGGACATCGCTATACAGACTGTGTGTGCCCAATGCCTTTGGTGGGAGAGTTGGATTTGACATGACACAAGTCATAACTTTCCTCAGGGTGTGCTGGCAGCTATCACCTTGGTGGGGGGTGGGGCTGGAGATGGAGGGGCTAAAGCTGGAACCGGGTGTGAGGCAGGACTTCCCCTCTGCTCAGTGGCCATCACCACCCTATCAGGGGTGGGGTCTGATCCCAAGCTGGCTCTGTTTCCTTGAAGTGTGTGTTTTCCCCTCTCCCAGCACCAGGACCCTTGCCCCACAGCAAAGGAGTGCTGAAACAAGAGAGGCTCAGGCAGGCTCTCTGCTTGTGTCAGCCACAGACAGAGGGCCAAGATTTCTCCAGTGTGCTGCCTGTGCAGGTGTCCACAATTGTTTCCCTGGCTATGCTCAGAGGAAGACTTGGGCAGCGTTAGGTGCAAGTCCCTGTTGACCCTCAGAGCACATCACTTCCCCCAGCCTCTGCTGCCCATGCCCTGTTGTGGAGAAACATCACAGGGCAGGCTGGGCCTGCCTGGACTCTCAGAGTATATCAGGGCAGAAACTGTGGTTGAGGGGCTGCTGCCAGAGTTCTGGGCTGCTTCTAATGCTCTGCTTGAGCAACTGCCAACAGTGGCTACTGCTACCCCAGGCAGGCTCTGCCCTAGGACTAGGTCACCTCTGTGTCCAGAGCCGAGTCTTCTCTTTGGTCGTGGCTGCCCCACATTCAGTGCCATGCTGTGACATAGAGTGAGTGGGGCGAGTGTTTGCTTGGCTCGGGCTGGGGTACACGAGGAGGTATACACCCAAGTGATGCCTGGCAGCCACCCACGTGATGCCTGGCAGTCACTAGGGCAGACTTCAATCAGAGAATGCTTTAAGTCACATTACACTTCTCTCGGGACTATCTATCCTTTTCAACTCCTTCTATTTGTACAAATAGCTACAAGAAAATTTGACAAGGTCTCTGTCCTGCTATAGCTCCCCTTACACATTGCATAAAGACTAAGTTACTCTGTGCTCTGGACCCTGCCTAGGTCTCCAGTCTTCTACTCTTCCCGTGTTCAGAGACATCCCCACAACTGGGAGTTCTCTTTTCCACACCTCCTTGCCTTTGTTTCAGCCCATGCTGTTTCCTTTCTCTGAATGCTCTTTACTCCAGCTGATACAGGCAGAGGTAAACTTTAAGACTCCATGATCACGCCACTTTTCTGGGAAACGTTCTTTGCCTCCAACCTCTGCCAGGGACAGGACACAGTTAGTGCACACTGACCCCTCACTATAACTAACCCAGTTCTTTAGGACTGAGGCAACTGAGATATCTTTACTCCATATCATCCCTCATTCTTCATATGCAATTAGGTACTAAGTCCTACCATCTCTTTCCCTATTATTTCCCATTCCCTCTGTAACACCCAGCCATCACCCCCTGCACTCCTGAGTGCTCTTTGCTGAGTATTTTGCCACCAGCCTCACCCCTCCTGCTGATTCAGCATTCTACGCCTGCCCCCATCGTCCTAAAGCACCACTTTGTCAAGCTAGCTCCTTTGCTCCAAGGTCTCCAATAGGATCCCTTTCTTTTACAGTCAATTCCTTCAACTGATGTCGAAGCTTTCTGCAACTGGACATGACGCCCTTTCCAAAATGGTTGTCCATCACTCCCATCTCGTACACTGTTTCAGCCACACCAACCATCCCTCCAACGATGCCATGCACACATGCTATCACTATGGCCTTGCTGACATGCACCTTAATTAACTTCCTCACGTTCTCTCCCCTTTCTTTGTCTACACATCCAAATCCTGCTTCAAGAACAACTACAAGGGCAACCTACACGGCCCACTAGCCCATGATCTCTACTCCGAGCTCTTTTGATATTTATTACCAACACCCAGCTTGGTTTTATCATAATTTGTGCTATGAATTGCATTTATTTGGACATGTTTATCTCATTTGATAGACAGTAAGCCTCAGGAATGATATCTTGTGCTTTTTCTACATTGTCTTTGACATCCTGCAAGGAACCAAGAATATAGTAGGTGCTCAGCAATCATATACGCTTTTTAAAACATACAGAATCTGTTGCTTCTGTCTGTGTCTTTTAGCAGGATGCCAGCTCACCTGAGTCCTAAGCCTTAAACAGCCTTCCTCACTGCCCCCTCCCTTGCAGGATTATAGTGACCCAATTTCTAACTGTCATTTTCTAATTATTCACCTAGCCTAATTAATTAAAAGAGAGTTGTTTAATATTTTAAAAACTGCTTCCCTATCCATCATCTCGGTGGACCCCCACATGATACTGTGTCATATGCAAGATGGGGATTGTCAGTTCATTTTACAAACAAGGAAATAAAGTCAGTGCATCACTGGTGCAAGTGAGGCCAGACCCCCGGTTTCTGTTTCCAGTCCAATATTCTTTATATCAGAGAAAGCTGTGTCTCTACCTCAGGTTTCTAGAACTTCTCTCTGGAAGTATGACTATGTATTTTAAAACATTGATTTTTGTTAAAATGTCTCTTTATTTTGCTTTTGTTTTCTCCTTCTTTGTGAAGATACTGCCCTCTCCCCTGACAGTAAGTGTTCTTTTTCTTTCCTGAATGATGGCCCCACTCCATCTCTTTTGGTTTTCTTCGCCTGAGTTTCCACTTAGCCCTGCCACCCCCTGGAGAACCATTCTGGCTTAATGCCTCCTGCATCCTTTCAAATTGTTCTTGTTCCTCAGCTTGGGATTTCCTGCAGGGCTGGCCTTCTCAGCTAATGAAGAGTGTCTAGCTGAAGGCACTGTTCCTGACCAACTTTCCCAATCCTGCTGGGAGGTGGGGGTGGTAGCTGGTGGGAGAGGAAGTGGGAGTCCTGCCTTGATACTCTGGGCTTGCAGGCAGGAGGCTCTGTTCATGCAGCTCTGGAACTTGTAGGTACCTGGTTTTGTTCTGAATGATCCCACTCTCCCCTCCCTCTCCCCACCCCTGCACTGTATCTTTAAAAATTTCCACTTTATCTTCTTCCAAGAGAGTTCATTCACATTGCATTTTTTCTTTTTCTAAATTGTTCAGTGGTATCACTTTTTTCTTTCATGGGGGTGGAGTGGGAGAGTGATACTTATGCCCCAGACTAATTGAGTAACAGTGACATTTTATTATGTATTTTGGAGAGATGCTGGGGTCATCCCTCAGTATAACTGTCCATTAAAAAAGGTGGGTTTTAAGTTGTCACAATCCTAGTAGCAGATATCTATTATTTTTGTTCCCTTTTCTGTCTCTACTAGCCTTAAAGGGGAACAGATAACCAGCTTGGCTGCATCATAGAACCTCATCTTCTTGGCTCTCAGATTGGCCCAAGGGGTGCCCTTGTGACCCAAGCTAGGCCAGCCAGAGCCCTTCCCTAGGAATTTCCAAGTGGAGCTGGACAGAGGAAGCCAACTTTCCCATCTGGCTATTGAATCATCAGGATATGAAGCTGTAGGGGCTAACGCCAAATCCTCAACAACAGCCAATTTGAGGAAATGACATAACATCCACAGAGAAATGTAAATAGAGATAGAGGGATGGGTGGTATTAAAATCCCCAAATCTAGTTATTCATGAAGCCAGCTCCCACCCCTGGTTTTCCTGGAGTTGGCTACATGAGCCTATAAATCACCTTTTACTGCTCAAGCCAGTTTAATTTGTTAATTGCAACCAAGAGAGTCCTGCTAATATAATCCCTTCTGTCTGTAACTTCTCCTATCAGAAGTCCCTGGCTGTGCTGCCCAAGAACAAGTATCTTTCCAATGTAGCACTGGGGTCTGCTAGGGGGTTGATTCCCATCTGCTTATGAATCATAAAATTCCTGCCCACATGGCCGCTGTCTGATCATTGGTAGATAAGGCACAAAATGCATGTGTCCCTGCAAGAATGAGAGTCCCACGAGGCAGGGAACTCTGCCTGCCTTGTTCACTGATGTGCCCATCTGTCTTCACAGGGCCAAGCATGCCCTGGGTGCTTGATGAATATTTGTTGAGTGAAAGAATCAGGGAATGTGGCCATGCATTCATTCACAGGGTCATGCAGAGGGCTAGGCTGCCTCTCTTTCTTCCCAGACGTCTTCCATCACTGCCCACTGCATCTGAATTTAACCCTCCCCTCAGCGCAACTTCAACTTACCCACCTAGCTTCATCTCTTATGCTCCCCTGCTTGTTCAAAGTAGGAGATAAGTTACCCCAACTGCAGCCTATTTCTGCAGCCTCTGTGCCTTTGCCTGGGCAATTCCATCCATCTGGAAGCCACCTTCTCTCTGACTTCACAATCTTATGTTTTGAACTCACGCCTCAAGGCCTGGCTCAGAAGGATCTCATGCCGTGCGGCAGGCCTTGTCGAGCCTGGGGAGCCTCAGCACATTCTTTCAGCCTTCATCTTCAGCAACTCGTATTAATAAGAGCTACTAATGAACACACCATCTATCCCCCAGTAGACGCCAGGCCCTTGAGTGCAGCTCCCCTGTCTCTCTTTGTCATTGTCCATCGTCTTTTCCTTCTGGCCCCTCTTCACCTCCACCCACCACCACCATACTTTCCCACCAACCAAGTTCTAGCACAGTCTCACCAAAGTGGACGTCCAGGGAATATTATCACACATGAGTAAGTCTGTGCACCTTGGTGCAAACCAGTAAGGTCTGGCCTCACTGGGACAAGCACGTGAAATCAGGCTGCAGGGCTCATCTGCAAAGTGGGGTTAAAACATGACAGACTTTGTCATGGTATGGTTGACAAAATGCACAGCTTGTGCAAAGTTCTTAGCCCAACACCTGGCCCACAATTAAGTGCTCAATAAATGCTAGTCATTGTTGTTGCTGATAGGTCTTAGGTATCTAGAAAGCTAGGAGGATACATTTCTTTCCATTTCCTATCCAGTCGAGGTCTCTGTTATTTACAATCTGACAATGATCTCCATTTCCTGCCTAGTGATGTAGCTTCCAGCACATCTACCCCCTTCAAGGTTCACCCCTGTATGGCCGCTTCTCAGCCAGCCAAGCAGCCGGCTGGCTTCTCCCCTGTTGGAGTCCACCCCTTGCCACAGCTCCGCCACCTCCTGGGCCAGAGGTCGGAGCCCTGCCATGGATGTTCCGCCATTCACTGCCCTGCCTGGTCCTGGGAGAGAAGGGACAAAACTGGAATGTGAAGCAAACTGGTGATTGCATTAAACTCCCTTTGCCACCCGAGCTGTCAACAATGAGGCCCGATGAGGAAGTGCAGCAGGTTTGGGTGCTTTCTCCTATTTTCCCCTCTGCACATATATGCAGTTGGCTCTGGAGGCTCCACTTCTCTCGCTGATCCCCATACAGCTCCCGAGGCAAACGATGCGATGCCGCTTCAAGACAGAGCTCGCTCTCTTCCTCTCCTTTTGTGTCTGCGGTTCTCTCTTGGTCTCTGGGTCTCATCCATCTGTCTTATTCTATGTACTGTTTTTTTCTCTCTAGCTCGTATCTCTGTGATCCCAGCTCTTGCTTTTCTATGTTTCTCGAGTTCTCCCTTCATTTTCTGTTTCCGTCGGTCTCCCTCATCCTGACTCTCCCTTCTCCCCGCCTCCCCACATGCATCTCTGCTTCCCAGCTCTCCTCCCTGCCATGATGCTGCAGTGGTGAGAAGGGGACCATTGATCTTTCAGACAGGCTCTGCCAACCTCACCAGCTCTCTCCTGCTGCTGGCAATTATCTGGAGGTTGGCACAGGGCCCGGAAACTGCTGCTTGCCCTGCCTCGCAGCTCAAGGTCCGCTCCTCCACGCCAGCTCCCTTGGAGGACGGCTTGGGGCCGTGCCCAGGATGTGACAACCTGCAAAGGTCACACACTCCAAAGAAGATGGACTGCTCTACGAGTGGAATTGACATTGGGCAGACTTGCAAATGTCCCTCCAGACTTTCCAGCATTTCACAGTGGTGAGGAATGAGCAGCAAAAAATAGAAATTGTAAATGGTACACAGTGCCTCTACCACACACCCACACACACACACACACACCCCCCTATACCTTAACATAGCATACCTCCAATTTTTAATTTCTTTGTTTCTTTTTTTCAAAGGGTAGAATTTGAACATACCTTAATTGAAATATTATAACTAATTCATCCACATGACTTCAATAAAGGTTGACAGTGTGCTTGGTACCACCAGGCTAGGAGCGGACCTTACATTTACAGGATGTTGTACAGTTCTGTAAACCAAGTCACAGCTATGACCTGCCACTCTCTCTCAGGAGCCAATGGGATTTCCGAGTTGACAAGGACTTGTGAGGCTATTTATGCCAAGCCCCTCATTTTGGAGCTAGAAAATGCATGGTCCAGTGAGACTGAGAAAGTTACCCAAAGTCAGCCAGCTAATTGGTAGAAAAGGTCAGACAGGAACTCAGGTTTTCAGGTTCCTGATAAGGCCCCAAGTTACTCTGTGCCCTGCACCCCTGCTGGGGAGGCCTGGTAGTTATTACCCTTTAACAAGGAGGAAACTCACCCTCCAGAAAGACAAATGATTCTGCCCAGGTCACTCGGTTATTAGGTGTTCGAGTTCTAATGTCTTCTGATATCTCATTTATTTAAAAATATGTTCTCCCAACCAGTCAACTAACCTCATGAAGCATCCTGGTTATCAGAGATATTGAGAAAAGGCTGGGCAGCGCTAGTCACCTTGGGCTGATCTGAGCCTTCTCAGCTGGTTCTGAGCATGGATACTCTTTTCCTCAAATCTAAAGCGAAGCCCTGTCATAAAGAGCTTACTCTGTTTAGTGAGCCTTTCCCTGAGGGCTGGTGTGTGTCATGGGTTCACTGCATGGCAGGCTCCGCCGTACCCACTGTGCTCCTGGGGCTGCATTCGCTTATTCGTAGACCTTGGTGCCCGGGGGTTCATGGCTGACCCGCCACCAGCCTCAGGCTCACAGGGGGGATTTACCTACATGCACTGTGGTGCTGCCTCGCTCAGCATGTGGAAGACCCAAGAGGAAACAGAGTGTGCACAAAAGATGACTGAAGGGTAATAGAGGACCCTACAGACCTGGCTATGACCAGATCGTGGCTCACTGTTGGGTCAAGTGCAAAGTGGCAGGTTGAATGACCTTGGATGTTCCCCTGTGTCCTTTAGTTAATAATAAAAGCCGTCACTTATTGAGCATCTACAATGCACAGGACACTATGTCAGAGGCTTCACATGAATTGTCTCCCTTAATCCTCGCCACCACCCCCACGAGGTTGAGGCCATCATTGTTGTCTGTTTCCCTGAAGCTTAGGGAGGCCAAGGCCGCCTGGCTGCTGGGTGAGGAAGCAGAGTGTTGAGTTCAGGCCTTCTAACCACAGGCTCATCCTGGCTCCTCACCACTCTTCCCTGCTGCTTCCTAGTATGCCCCGCTTCCAGGGAACCCAGATTAGAGTGAGCCCAGATTCACTGCGGTGAATTCGTGATCCATGGCTCATGGGAAGGGAGGGACAGCAGAGCCACTGCGTAAGTGGTAGCAGATGGGGCTCTTTACTCGGGGAATGGGGGCTGAGCATGATCGTGTGCTTCCTGGGCTCCCAAGGGTATTCTGTATCACAGCACATCATAAAAATGGACACATCAAATATAATCACCCTGAGGGAAACAGGAAGTTAATGCATGTTCAGCATGCTTTGTTTTAAAAGGGGTGGAATAATCACAATGATGTCAACAATAATAACAGAGATCATACGTTGAGCACTTAGTAGGCGACAAGCAGTTTGCTATATGTCTCATTTGTACTTCACAAAAATCTGTGAATTAGGCATTATCCCATTTTGCAGGTAAGGGAATTCAAGTCCAAAGATGTTAGAAACAAACAAAAAGCCTTCACACAAAACCTCTGCAGATTTATTCATAGTTTAAGTGTAGGACTGGGATTCAAATGTCAAGCCGCCTGTTTCCAAAGCTCTTCCACCACACTGCTCTCAAGGAGGTACACACTACCATTTAGAAAGCTTTCCTGCTAAATAATGAAAACTTCAGCATGGTCCCAGTCCTTAAAGGGACACGTTTCAATTACCTGGAGCGGTCACAGAGGCAGAACAACTCCCCTGACTATACTCTTCCTCGGCTCCCTTTCAAACCGTATATCTCAGAGCCTTCAGGCTCTAGTGGACAATATATACCTCCTGCCTGGCAGCTTCACGAGGGGGCCCGAAAACCAGGGGATTTACGGGCCCTGCTAGACAGCCTGCCAAGCCCTCACCTGCTCGGAATGCGGACACCTGGCTGGAGACTCAGTGGAAACCAGGGCTGGTTCTAGCCAGTCAGCTGGCTCTAAAAGTCTATGCCTTTGGTACTGAGGTTTTATTTTCCCTTTTGATGCTGTTATGGGGGACAGTTGAAGAGAAAATTCCCTATAGTTCAGCAGACTCCAGATTTATGGAGTAGTATGAAAATATTTGCCCTGTGTTTGAAACTACTGAAGAGGGAAAAAGAAATATTGTTTTCTCTGAATTTATGAAAACAGAAACATTGATTTGTTTCACTTGGGGTTTGTCACTTTTTTAATAACTTGATGTTTTCGGGTGATTTGAGAGAGCCAAGTTTCTTGCAGGTAAGACTGGCGCCTGGGAAAATGGAAGTCTGTTTCTTGCGTTTTCTCCTCCAACCCCCTGTATCCCTCCTGCCCCACGTTCCTTTTTTTTTTCCTTGTTGAATTACTTTTTTAATTGAAGTATAGTTGATTTACAATGTTGTGTTAGTTTCAGGTGTACAGCAAAGTGATTCAGTTATACATACATATATATCTATTTTTTCAGATTCTTTTCCCTTATAGGTTATTACAAAATACTGAGTATAGTTCCCTGTGCTATACAGTAGGTCCTTGTTGATTATCTATTTTTTATATAGTAGTGTGTATATTTTAATCCCACCCATGTTCCCTTTTTAGTTCCCCCTGCAATGATCCCAGTGTCCCACATCACCTCAGACTTTCCCAGGGAGGAAAACAATCTAGCATTAATTCACGGCAATTATGAAAAATTCATGGGTCACAATTCCTTTTGTATTTTTGTCTTAAAAAACCTACAGATAAGTAATGCTACCTCACCCAAGTATACTCTTACTCTCAATTGATGTAATTTTAGGCACTTGTGAGAGAAATAAGTTCCAATGGGATTTAAAGTTCTTTTTTTTTTATTGCCCTTCATGCTGTATCACATAAGCAATGGTGGGTTCTGCCCAAACATGAGGCTGGCTCTGACTAAAAACAGGGATTTTACTTCAGAACCACTTCTTGAAGACGCTTTGATCTCAAATATCTGTGTGAGGCTTCCTAGCAGAGTTGAGGGATAGGTCTCAGGGCCAAAAATAAAGCAGAGTAGGTCCTATGAAAAGATTAGTCTGGTGCTACCTAAGGATGGCTCAGAATGCTGCTCCTAGCAGAGGAGAGAAAAGAAAAATGCAATTCTCAATCAATTGCTCAGTTGCACCCAAGCTCGGCAGTTCCTGGAGATGACCCTATCACTCAGATTCCTCCTCACATTCTTCAACGTCCCTTCATGCAAAGGAGCATCTCTGAGAGGGACCACAGCAATGCTCTCCCCCATGCAAGTTCCCCCAATGCAACAGAAACTTCTAGCACACTTTGATTTACCTCTGCATGTCTGCTCCACAACCAACCTAAGACCAGCAAGTTGTCAGTGTCAGGAATAATAATAAGAAGAAGGACTTGGAAAGGGTGGAGTAGGAAATAGAAAATAGGGGTAAAGTGGGCAGAAGCAAGGAGTGAGTTTTTGGGGGACAATAAAGTTAACTGGAGAAAATAATGTTGGCCTCAGATGGCCTTTGTGAAGGAGGTGGGAGGTGAAATCTGGAGGGAAAGATTGGTCCTAGGACACTAGGTATTGGGAAAAGATTTGAGAAATATCCATTTGGCTTCCAAATAAGTTAAATAAAGGCGAGCCAAAGCCTTTTCTCTCTCCAGCTTCTGAATCACACAGCAAGACTCAGGAGGCAGGAGCCAGTAAAATCTTAAAGACACACAAGGACCAGGCCCACGCATTCCGAATGCTTCTTAGGGTGAGTATTTTCTGCAACAAAGCAAAATGAATTTACAAGTATCTCATTAAAGCTGCAGGGGAGGGAGACTGTGAAAAATGTCCAGGGAGGGAGAGATGGTAAAAGGAATTAATAGCACAGAACATATTAGTACCCATTATTACTAATTTAAGATGTGAACTGTTATTGATATTTTCTTTATGTAGTGCATTGGTTTGAGTAAACTTTGTTAGGGCTTTCTTAGCTTTTTTACAGCCCACGCCTCAACCCCATTTTCCTCTAAGCTGGAATTTTTGCAAAGGAAAGTTCTATCGAGGAGGGCTTTCAGGAACAGTCAGGAAGTCCCCTTGAATCACAAATTCCGGGCTGGCTATACCCCAAGGTGGAGTGGGGAACCCTGGTATGTACATGTGGGATGGCACTCCAATAGGAAGACTTCAGTAAGAGGGTACAGCCCAGAGGTGGTGGTAGGGAGAAGAGGTGAAAAGTCAGTGTGTGATTTTTGGAGTGCCATCAGTGAGGTTCTCAGCCTCTATGTTCTCTCCTTTACCCGACTTTGGTGGCTGCCCAAAATGGTGCCATGTTGAACCATCATTGGTTTAAGGCAGCATCATTTCCTATCAGAAGAGAATATGCTTGAGAAGGTACTAGATCAACCACATCTTCATGAAAATGGCCTCTTAATCCCTCAGAATCCAATGGCACTGTCTTAGAGAGAGCCAAGAAGTCAGAAGAGTCCAGAATATAGTGCACTGACCAAAGAGGATGGGTTTGGATGGGAGCACATGGGGGCACTTTGTGCCCACTTGGAAATGGCCGAGGGTGAGAGGAAGGAGATGAGCAGGGTTGCATGCAGCTGTCTCCAGGGCTCTGAGAAATTCCTCAAGCTCAGTTTTGTGTCTTGTAGCTGGGTCACAGTGGCCTTCACCACTTAATTTATATGTTCTCCTAAAGGGGAGCTCTTCCCTCAAAGCCATGATCAAAGCCACCCAGAGGTCAAAGCATCAGAGCTTGTAGCTTCCAAATCTAGTCCCCGTATTTCAGTACTGGAGGGGGCTGCATTTTTCCCAGGTTCCTGAATGTTTCCTGAGCCCGCTTGTGTACCAGGCCCTGGTGAGGCAAATAGAAGTTTGCAAGTTGCCGTCCTGGCCTTCCACGTGCTTCCCGTCCAGCTGCTCACCTCCCTCTTTTCATAGCGGAGGCACCTGAGGCCCAGCTGGTAGGTGACCCACTCAAGGGCACACAGCTCATTGCAGGCAGCACACAGGGCATTTGTGCAGCATCGCAAGGACCGCCCCCAGTGTGGCCAAGTGGGAAAGCTCTCTGAAGGACAAAGTCTCTAGGAAGCAGGGAGGTGAGGACACTGAGGACAGAGTGTTTATCCTCCTCAAGAGCATCTGGAGGTCAAATACACAGAGGTCTTGTGAAGGTGTGGCCAGAGCTCAGAGAATGCCCAGTCTCCGTGACACCTCCCTTTGGGGCTGACTAGACCACCCTCTCTGTCTCCACCAAAGACACTCATTAGCTTGGAGCTTGGGAGAAGGGAGCCCTGGGGAGAGGTTAGCTTCTCCTACCTGGGCTGGAGCTCTTTTCGCTGCCAGAGGGAGTTTGGATTCAACAAGTACTCTTGCAGAATCACTCACTCAGTGGATATGCTGAGCCGACAGAGTGAGGGATCTCCACAGTCCAGCCCCAGCCCCGAACCAATGGCCACACACAGTTCTCCCAGCTCAGCTCTTCCCCGTTATACACAGAGCACCTCAGTATGATTGTCCCATTTCACTGTCATTTGTACCCAAGATATAGCTTTCTGTACATCAGGATATTGACTTACAGCAAACCTTTTGTAGGTTTTCTAACTTTACCAGAACTGTGAAAGGTTATGGGGCAGGGTCACTTCACAGACCATCCAGACTTGGGGAGATATGACTCCCCCCACCATCCCCTACTCTGCTGTCACAGCTCCACAAACCTATGAGGACGCTGGGACTCAGGGACTGTCACATGACTAGTGAGTGTGCTCTTGGGCAAGTTGAAAATCTCTCTGGGTCCCAGCTTGCTCTTCTGCAGAAAAAGGAAGCTGAGCTGGAAATATTCTAAGCTTTCTTCCATTTCTAACTTAACTCATGGAGGTGGAAATGGCTGATGGGTCAGCAGAGGTGTTGATGAAATCAATGCAAGGCTGGTTGATCATTTCAAGTCTAATGTCGGGAAGAAAAGAAGACTCTTTTGCGGGGTGGGGGGAGGTGTGAAAAGATTGAGGTGCGGGGCCCCCACAGTCTAAAGGGAAGGCTTCTCTTCCTGAGCATCACCCCCTGAGTTGGGGGGGGGGGTCTCTGCCCAGAAGCTGTGGGACTGCTCTGGGTTTTGCTGTAATGCCAATTTCTCTTCCCTAATGTTCCGGGAAGAACATTTTCATGGGACACAAATCACCAGTCCTTCATCCTGTGACAGCAAATGGAGACTAATGATAAGAACCGGGACTTAAAAGATGCCTTTACATTAGTGCCTGTTGCCGCAAACATTCCAGGAAGCCCCTTTGCGCTGCTCAGTTCCTGGCTGGGGCTGTAGCAAGACAGATGTTAGGCAGCAGCGCCTCCACCCGGCAGGCATTTCTTCAACATCTATCGCCCTGAAATCCCCAGTGTAGGCTCTTTCCAGCCCCCTCAACATCAAGAGCAATCCCCCAACGTTGCACCTGCCCCTCAGCACTCCTCTCAATAGGTCTCTCTAGGGAGAGCTCGCTGGTCCATGTCCTCAGCTTCCCTGACCCCCTCTCAGAGACTTTTGATTCTTGATACCAGGTCTCCATCAGAGAGTATCTGAATCCTAGAAATCTCTTCTCCTCCCATCCCTAGGAGGAAGCTACTCTTATTATTTCCATTTTACAGATGGGAAAATGGAGGCACCGTGAGGTAAAGTGACTTGGCCAAGGTCAAGTGGATGGTAGGTGTCAGAGCCAGAAGTGGAACCCAGGCAGCCCAACTCCTGAGACTGTGCTCTCGACCATGAGACTCTTCTGCCTTTTTTTACCTTATTCAACCTTCCTGACTCCCAACCACAACTTCCCGTTCCCCATGAAACAAGCCACCACCCAGTGACTCTCTAGTCTGTTGCTTTCAAACAATGCTCCTAGGATTCTAGAAGTCTCCCAACTTGACTCTGGAATTCAGAGAGATGGGGCAAAACTGTGGTGCAAAGCAAACCTGGCCACTTTCAGGAAACTCATTTTGCCACCAGAGATGCCAAAGGTGAGGCCACAAGGAAATGGCGCTGGTTTGGGTGCTTTCTTTTATTTTCCCTTCTGAACATACATGCAGCTGAATTTGGAGCTCCCCATGGGGGGAGGGGGAGAGGAGGCATATGCTGTTCCTCTCTAAACCCATCACCAGAGAGCTGCACATCTGGGGTCAGGTAGGGGAGCTTTTGGGGACCATTGTCCATCAAATCCATTGAAAAAAAGGGCTATTACTATTTATTCTACTCTGCTGATTCAGTCTTAAATAAGATTCAATCTTATTTGATAACTGAATTTGAGACTCAGAGAGATTACATATGTGAAAAAAACTCTCCAGGTATTGCAAAGTACTATGCAAGATGTGCTTTGTTATGACTTATTAATATTCAACTTTCACCCAAAGTGGAATTGATTTTTTAAATTTGTATTCATGTGTGCTCCCTAATTGGGGGGAGTGCCTGGCAGCCCTGAGGTCTCCAGGTTTCTGCATCTCGTGGGTCCTGAAGGCTCCATCCCTCCAGGCAAAACTTGGCTGGAATAATAAGGCATTTTCTCACATTTCCCAGCCTCACTGCCCACCTTGCACTTATTCCAAAGACTGTCTTTACCTCAGCTTTGAAAATCTGCAACAGCCCTGCAGCTGGGAAGAGAATGTATCATTTGGCTTTTTGCCCAGAAAATAAGATGCTTCAAAAAGGTCATCAAAAAAAAAAAAAAAAAAGTCTCTTGGAGGAGAAAAGGAAAAAAAAACCTTCTCTCTCAAGGTTAATTGAGTGGAAGGTGAACTTTCATCACATGCCATCCCTCTTGTGAAAGCTGCATGGCCTTAAGTATGTGCAGAGGGCAATTCACAGGAGAGCGTGGGCTGGCTGCGGCGGAGGGACACTGTCCTCCAGAGCTGGCCTGAGCCCCAAGCCCTCGGAGAGTGTCTCTGGCATGGAGGGGCAGAGAGGACTGTGCAGACACAGTCACCATGTACAGAGCCCAGGCCTCTGAGGAACAGAGAGGAGTGAAGGCTGGACACCTGCCCCCAGGGAGCTTTCACTCTTGTGGATGAAAGGAGGCCAACAGCCAGCAGCCAGTGTGAAATGAACGAGAGACAAGCTGTGTGTCTGGTGGTGCTGACTCTGCAGGTAGTGGGTGATCAGGGCGGGCTGGGATTGACCTGTGGTGCTGAGCTACGGGAAGCATGACTCAGTAAAGCCTTTGCACTTGTCTTTGTGGCTAGACCCACGGTTCTAACTGGGGACAGTTTTACTCCCCATGGGACATTTGCAATGTCTGAGGACATTCTTGGTCATTACAACTGGGAGGGTGGTGCTACTGGTATCAAGTTGGTAGAGGCCAGGGATGCTACTAAACATCCTACAAGGCACAGGTCAGTCCCCACAATAAAGAATTATCCGGCCCCAAATGTCAATATAGTAACGTCAAAGTGGGGAAACCTTGCCCTAGAACTAGCTCTCACCACCCCCATCCCATCCACATGGCTTCCTGTTCCTTTACCTTAAAGTCTCATTCCATCACTCCTCTCCCCGTTACCCTGCTTCATTTTTTTCATAGCTCTTATCCTTGTCTGATTATGTATATCTATGCTTATTAACTGCTTTCCCACACTAGAATGTAAGTTCCAGGAGGGCAGGACGCCACTTTTTGTTGTTGTTGCTGTTGCTGTTGTTGTGATTCTATTCCAGTGTCTACAATAGAGGACAGAGTAGATGCTCAATAAACATTTGCCGGGTGAATGAACGAATGCTAGTCTCAAGCAGCTGTGTGACCCTGGGCCAGTCACTTAACCACTCTAACATGCATCAGGATTCTCATGTGAATAAAGAAAGCTGAGGATTAGAATGTTTCAGTGGCTCTTTCAGCATTAAACTTAATTTATTCTATAAGAAAGTGAGAATTTTGGATGACCAAGAGGGCAGGATTCATCAGGAGTCCCTACCTCATGCGGATTGTGGAAGAATTCAACAAGCAAAGCGCTTAGCCCAAGGCCACATTCCCACCAAGTACCTGCTAGTGGAAGCTATTGTTAATTAAGTAGAATTCCGCATCAGGATTTGGGTGAGGTAAGTGAAGCACTAGATTTAGGGACAAAATTGAAGAAGGTGCCAAAAGACTCATCAAGATAAATAATATCCAATATTAAAAAAAAAAATCAGTGAAAAAGTCCTCAGTGAATGAAATATCAAGATCTTAACTAAAGAAAGGTCAGTATGACTGGTTTCTCCTTTTGCCTCAGGCTCCTGCGTGGCTGGGCACGGTGCTGCTACTGATCCTGTCTTTATTTGAATTTTTTGATATTCTGCTCATCGTAGTTTTTTTGCATTAATATTGATTTTTAAAAACATTGCATTGAAATATGATTTGTCTTGATTACTGAGCTTTTCCTCACCTCCTAAGCACCTCCTGATGCAATTTTGTGCCTTCCTCTCATCACCCTGGGTCCAGCCCTGAGATGGGGCTGCTGGAGAGCAGTGGACATGTCCAGGGGCAGAGAGAGGCGCCTCACATCCATCCCTAAGAAAGAGAAATGGGGCGAGAGCAAGCTTTTGGGAACTGGTGGGGTCTTAGAACTTGAGGGCTGGACTTCTCAGGCAACATGGGGCTGAGGAGATGAGTCTGCTTCCAAGTGAAAAGGAGGAAGACGCCCCAGGCTGAGAGGCTGCGGGTTCTGGTCTACCTGGGACCGTCCTGGCTGCACCAGTTGTCTCAGAGGAGTGATTAATAATTCCTCCTGCTGCTCCCTGAAGTGTCCGGGTTGGGCCATAAGTGTGTGGTCACCCTGGGTCAGGCCACTGTCCAAGTAATTGCTGCAGTGGGCCTTTCCTGACCACCACAAGGGAGAAAGACACTGCCCTCTGCTTGAGATCTGACCTCTGATGATGTCTGATGCTGTGGGAAGAATTCCTCAGACCCATCTCAGACCCTAGCTACCCTTCATAGCTCTTACCCCTTGCCCCGTAGGCATTTTTCACCTGTCTGACCTTGCCTCTGTCTAGCCAGACTCTTAGCCCCTCATGGCCTTGACTTGTGACTTGCTGCCAGCACCACAGAGAAGCTGTCCTTGGAGCAACACTCACAAAGAAGCCGATTTCCTTCTAGTCTATGGTGTTGAAGAGAAAAATGAAAATGACAAGAAAAATAATTGATACATCAAATTAATGCCAATTAAAACCCCTTATTACTATGGTATTAACCTAAACTTCTGTTCCTTTTCTGTGGTGTTGTTTGTCCTGAACTTGAAATGCATGTATGGACTAAAATGCAAGGTACCCAGCCAGAAATGCAAAATTTCCATCTCACTTACACATAGTAAGAACTAATACAATAGATTTAGTGTGTAGTATGCAAAATCCAGCGATAAGAAGCATTGAAACAGGAAGGGCATGCACCCTTTGATGAGTATAGATAATGCACTTGTGGGGTTTTTTTTAATGCACTTTTTTCCCATTTTCATTGTATATTGGATTGTTATCATTGTATATTAGCGTTTCAGACTCTGGGCTGCATACTTTACAGGCACTGTTCCTTTTAATCCTTCCCACAACTCTGACAGTGGTTATCACCTCCATTTTAGAGATGTGCAAATTGATGCCTACAGGGGTCAAGTTGCCAAAGTCACAAAGTAGATAAATAACAGACCTGGGATTCAAACTCAGGCTTCTCTGAGTCTAAGCTCTTAGCTAAACCCAAGCACTGTCTTGCTTCCCATCAACAGTCAGACCAGCAGCCAAGGACGTCTCTTACACACATATCCAGTCAAAGGGACATGTGACCAGACATCTCTCCAGCTGTCCCCACCCTTTACATGAGCAACCCCCTAATCCTAAAATTGTTAACAGTTCTGGTTCACTGAGGTTTAACTTGCTGAATGGGCAAAGAGATAAATCAGGAGGTAATTATTCACGTAACCAGCAAAATTATATTTCAAAATAGAATATCATTAGTCCTTTGAATAGTTTATTGATGACCCATGATTCTTAAAATTTATGATAGAAAAGGAATTTAGAAGTAAGCTAATCCAAATCTCTTTGACCATTGAATTAAGATGCCAAGAAACTTAAAACAAAAATGGTTTATTGGAGTATAATCGGGGATATAGTGAAAATATCTCTAACATGATAATGTGAACATGAATAGGAGGGAAGAGTTCATTCCCCTCCATTTGATTATTTGTTTATTTTTCAATTTGACTTTTGGACCTAATTTTGGAAATAATTTTGTCCCAACCTTTCTTCCCCTCCTTTCCATATCCAAATCCTACTGATTCTTCAAGTCCTAATTTAATCCTAGTTTTTCATGGAACTTTCCTAATGGTTTGTTACTTTTTCCTTCCCCTCAACTGCTATTTGACTCAGTCTTCATTATGGCACTCAGTGCTTGATTATTAGATTGCTTTCTAATAGTTTTATCCTCCCAAATTGATTGCACGATGAGCATAGAAAGTGTATCTTCTTTGGGTTTCCCCCAAAGCCCCTCATCTAGGGATTGGCTCTGCAACAGGTGCTTTCGGGGCCACACCCATGTTCCTTGGACCCTTCAGTGGGCTCCAGCTAACTTACAACTGCTAGTTTTTGCATTTCTGTGCCTGAAGGCTCTCCTTCCTTCAGCCTCAGTGAAGGAAAGCTTGCTCTATGAATACATGGGGGGCCAGAGTTTCAAAGAGTTATCCCCCCCTAGAAATAACCCTCAAATCAATGACTCTTGGGAGTTGCTGTATAAACACCCCAACTCCCTCACTGCTTGAAATGGTTGTGAGTCATGTGTTTTGCACCATTTCCCAGAGTTTCCTCATGAGTTAGGCTCCAGTGGCACACAGCAGTAGCTGGCTAAATAAAGGATGTTGCCATTATTCACTGCCTCTTCTCCCCCATATTACTTGCCCTGTTTCTCTCCTGGTGTTACCTGTGATTTCCAACTAAATGGTTTGCACTCACATCATTACCTTAGGTCTGCTTCTGGGGGAACTCAAACTAAAACAGGCATAGAGGATACAGTCAATATTGACTTGCTGATTGGCTGATTAACTGACTGTCAGAATGTTACTTTGCAGACATAGGGATTGTGTGTTCTCTACTCAGAGGGCATGAGGTTGTCCTCCCCAGCAGTACTCATTCAATCCTAGTTGAGTGGAACAATGATGATGGGCAAAGTTCTCACCCAGGTTCATCTAGTTCTGCCCACTATTCTGTATTTGTTATCTATTACTGACTTTAGTAAGTAACAAAGAGCCAAGGGGAATTATGCCAAATCTCTATTACCCCTCTCCCATCCCTGCTGCTACCAGCTGCATGTAACCCTCACGTTGTATTGCCTTTACACTGATTACCTCCTGACAAGGCCAAGAAGAAATCTTGACCCTGGGTTCCAACTAAAGCAAAAGCTCCTTCCCTTTGGAAACAAAAAGAATGGGAAAATGCACAATAGCAAGATGTTTCCTAACAGAGCCATGTCAAATTTATAGATAAATAAAATATCAGACACCAAATGAGGCTAGATCAGCAGTTTGGACTTCTCCCCAACCAAGTAAAGAATGTGATGTCTGACTCTATCTTGGACTCATTTCCAACTTTGTGATTCACAGCTGCAGCCAAGCAGAGCACATCCAATAATGCTATTTGTTTTCCACTTTAAAAAAGGCTGAGGAAATATATAAATGGCTCATTGGAGAAGGGGGCATTAGCAGACAGTCAGTCTGACCATAGCGAGACAGGCAGATGGTTTGTGGGAGCGACGCCAGCTGGGCGTTTCCATAAGTGATCGCATATCTCCTCTCCGTGCCCAGCACTCCGCTTGATTAAGAGGTCAGGAGCAGGCTGCCACAGCAGGAGGCCTGAGCTCACATGATATACGGCCAACCTGTCGGTCGCCTAGAAACAGCTCTGTAAAGGGCCCAAAGACAAATCAATTTATAAGCCCACAAGTTTGGACTTAGTAGTGTTGGCTATTTTTAAACGTGAAGATTGATTCTTTGAGTTTGCTTTCTCAAATGCCAGTCAGGCCCTTTAACTTTGACCTCACATCACTTCCTTTCCTTTTTAATATGGTCACATCTTTTGATAAGTGACAGTACCTTTCATGTGGAATCCTGGGAAGTGAGTGAGGGTGGAGGCAGGAGGGGGGAGAAGGCAGGGTTCAGGAAAATCTGGATAAGGTCTGGTTCTCCTTTCTTCACTGCTGAGCACCTACTGCATGCCCAGCACTGTGGGGAAGTGTAGGAAAAGGAGAAGGCAGCATCCTTTGCTGGAGAGCCAAAGGTTTATGCAATCCACGGATGCAAAGGGTTGAAACAAGAGGAATAGACAATGTGGATTTTTATTTTTATTTTATTTTAAACTATTTATTTATTTATTTTTTTGGCTGCGTCGGGTCTTAGTTGCGGTATGCGGGATCTTTCATTGCAGCTCACAGGCTCTTCATTGTGGTGCATGGGCTTCTCTCTAGTTGCGGTGTGCGCGAGCTCTCTAGTTGTGGTGGGCGGGCTCCAGAGCGCACGGGCTCAGTAGTTGCGGTGTGTGGGCTTAGTTGCCCCATGGCATGTGGGATCTTAGTTCCCTAACCAGGGATCGAACTGGCATCCCCTGCATTGCAAGATGGATTCTTAACCACTGGACCACCAGGGAAGTCCCCAGTGTGGATTTTTAAATAGTCAGAGAGACAGTCAGGAAAAGGCTTCAGAGAGGAGGTGGAATGTGCGGTAGGTGGGATCACATAGATGAGGAAGTAGGATTTTCAGAGATGCCCCAGTCATCTAGGTAAACTCAGGAAAGTCTCTTAACCTGTATACACCCTGTTAGGTTTTATCCTCGTCTTTCAGCCAGCATAGGATGGAGAACTTTCCCAATAAGGGACTCAGAGAACAAAGGCTGAGCATGATACCTTAAGACCAACGAGGCACTAGTTAGACTGGAGTGGGTCTTCAGACTTTTTTTGTCGATTTGTGAGTAATTCCACTCTCAAGTGATTTCCATGGCAGACTTGAATGGCCCTTGGGATGGTTGCCTGCTGGCCACACCTTCTTCTGCTTACATCCACTCCATGGGCTCATCTGTTCAGTTACAGATTCTGGTCAGTGATCCCAGACTGAAATTTTACCTTCTCTTCTGGTTAGAAAGATAAGAGTTGGGGCTTCCAAACTATAAAACCTGTTTAGTAAATGTTTATTATGTACCCACTTTTAGTGAGGCACCAAGGGAAGAATGTTGAAAGAACTAAAAATTTACAAGTACGGTCTGTCTTTTTCCTCAAAGAGTTTGCAGTCTCTTCACAGAACAGATTTTAAAATAAATACATAAATGGAGATACTGCCAGCCAGTGAGATATGCACAGAGGTGTAAGCAGTATGGTGGGATTTAGAGGAGAGTGTGGTCATTTCTGGTTGGAGGGACAAGGAAAGGTTTCCTGAAGGAGACCAAGGGGAGCCCCAAGTTGCCTAAAATTGAGGGAAGGTGGGGGTCCAGGGTTTTATCTAAGACCTTGTGTGGTTAGTGGAAGTCATGAGTAGAAACTGATTCTCATATTCACAATCTGGTAGAAACAGCCCAGCTGAATGGATAAAAGCCATGTTAATTTTCGGAGGTTCAGTTCTGCTTTGCCTAGACCTTCTCAATTTATATATTATTATCAATAACATCCTCTTTCCTTTTTGAAAAAATTGTCCTGGTTTTGTCCTCGTTTGGACAATGAATTATATAGTTATCTTAATTATAGGCAATGCTTTCAGCAGCCCTTCAAGAAATTCCAAGATTGCAATGTTGGAACAGCCATTTTAAGCTTCAAGGAACATGGTAGCCTCAGGGTATTAGCTTGAAGCAAGAAATCCCCTTTATTTTGCTTCTAAATCAGCAAACACAGATCAACAATAGAAAAAGCCAAGGCACTCAGTTTTTGTGGACTGAACCAAGCCAAGAAGCAGGTGGGCACGTCAGACCTGCACCCAGCGTTAAGGTACACTGACGACGCACCGAAAGATCCTGAACAACCTAAGAACACACTTGAGCCTCATTCAGTCTTGCTTTGCAGATAAACATGGTCTGTGATTATTTTACAACACTGTTAAGGTGCTGGGGGTCGTCCCTCATTTATTACTTGACTAATAAATACTTTAATTACACTTAATAAATAATGTAAGTAGGGCTCACTGAAGTGGTAATTCTTTAAATTAATTATTAACTGCATGCAAAAGGCTGCACTGCCAGTACCACTAAAGGAAAATTCAGCCTTTAATCTAAAGTGATTATTCATTACCTGGTATAAAGGCTCCATTTGCATATTATTAGGGAAATAAACTTTGGCCTCCTTGGCAATACAGATAGATCTCAAAGTCCATGCATTATGAATCTTCAAATACTAAAGTAATGATAAACAGTGTGTAATAAAGTCTCTAGTTTATAGCTTTATAACAGCTGGTTTTTGATTTTCCAAATATATTACAATGATAAAGTGACCAGTTAATGTATAAGCTCTTTGTGAAAGGTGGTGCCTACAGATGGTCGACTGATAGGAAACGGTAAATGTGCAAACTGCTCGCTTCCCTTGAGATTGGAGCCATAAAACAATCTCAGTAAGATATGAGAAGAAAATCTCCATTTAACCCTTTTCTCTGCTGCAACCCAAGTATGGCCCTGCATGTAGCTGTTTTGTGTGTGTCTCTTTCTCCACTCTCCCCGGAATCCCGCTGTCCCTCAGAAAAGTGAAGGTGGAATATCTGGGTGGGCAGACCTTGTGGTGTCCTCCATTCTATCCTGGGTCAAAGAGGTAAGGTAAGGTTTCAGTCAAAAGAGAAAGATGATTTATAAAATCAGTAAAAGACTAGAATTCATTTGCCCTTAGATGCTCTAGCTTGGTACTTCCTCCTTGACCCTGATGTGATGGTCGGGGAACAAGGCACATGGAGCAGCCTCCCAGCATCCTGAATGACAAAATGTGGGGGCAAATGAATGAACTGAAAGCAGCGGTTTCTGAAGGAGGAGGAGAAATCTTTGTCCTTGGCTCCCTTTGGGAGAAGATGGGGGTGAGGGATGGGGAACAGCGTAGGGAGGGAGAGGCAGGGGAGACAGTAAACCAGGGACTCCTGTCTGGTGTCAGTCACAAGGAAGCAGCAATGAACTTCTCTCTCCCCATTTCCCACCCCATCCTATTCATCTCTCTGGCCCCCATTTCCAGACTACCTCTTTCAATTGACTTTCCCTAATCCTCTGTGCGTTCCAGCAGGGTTCACCTACAGTGGGGACCAGTCAAGGTACACTAATCTGTATGGGGTGGGAAAGGGGCTACATGAAGATGAGGGATGTCCTTCAAAGTGATCACTTTGGAAGCTGCAACTTGCTTCAATAATGCTGCTATTGCTCCAGATATTGTTGGCAATCTTTGAGAATTACCTTCTTGTTTGTATCAGTCAGCTTGGGATGCTAAAACAAAATGCCACAGATTGGGTGACTTGAACAACAGACATTTATTTCTCACAGTTATGGAGGATCAAAGTCTGAGATCCGGGTGCCAGTTGGGCTCTTGGTGAGGGTTGGGCTCTTGGTGAAGCTCTTGGTGAGGGTTCTCCTCCTGGGCTTGTAGACGGCCACCTTCTTACTACATCCTCACATGATGGAGAAAGAGAGAGCTCTGGTCTCTTCTTCCTTTTATGAGGATAATCCCATTATGGAGGCTCCACCATTGTGACCTCATCTACACCTAATTACCTCCCAATGGCCCCACTTCCTAATACCGGCACATTGGGGATTACAGCTTCATCACATAAATTTTTCAGGGACAAAAAATTCAGTCCATAACAATGTTCGTGTGAATATCTTCAGTGGGAGAAAAATTGTATTAATAATGTACATTATCTCATATTATCTCCATGGTAACACCAGGAAGCAAATATCATTAGCCATTTATAACTGAGAACACTGAGATTCAGAGAAGTTAAGTAATTTACCCAAGGTCACACAGCTAGTAAATAACACAGCCTAGATTTGAACAGAGTGCCTCCAAAGCCAAGGCTTTAATGACTGTGCACACTGCCCTGTCTTTTGAAGGCAGATTCAAGTTTGGGAGATAACAAGTGGCTAATGGCTGAATGTGTTCACCTTCTCATGTAACTTATGTCACTAATTGGACTTCCCTGGGCATTGCTTTAGCCCAAAGAGAATTCTAAGAGTAGGAATTTTAGGCACACTTCAGGTCAGTGGGATGATGTGTAGGAGAAAAGGGCCTTATCTGCTCTTTGAAATCAAGCTATAAAGGCAGCTGCCTCGTGCATCTGTGGCAAACGTGTGGGGTCAGTTCTTCTCACCCAGCCTAATCCAGAGCACACTGGGCCACAAAGAGCGATTAGTGCTCGTACGTACCATCTCATTCCGTCTTCCCACCATTCCTTTGAGCTAGGTTGGTACTATTATTATCCTTATTTTAGAGATGAAAAAACTGAAGGCTGAGCAACTGCCCTCAGTTTACACAGCAGGTGAGGGAAAGAGTAGGCATCTTTGTGTTTATCACTAAGGAATAAACTGTTCGATCCTACAACACAAATGTCTCTCATGTCCTATTAAAAACTATGTCTATTTGACACGAAGAGCTAAAAACTCATCTATATATTTTTCCCCCTTACCTACAAGGTTTCCATCCGTTATTCATGCATTCCCTCATTGTTCCATTCCCTCATTGATTAATTCATTTAATAAATATTTTTGAAGCACGTAACTTGACGCCAGCCACTGTACTAGGTACTGGTTATCGACTCTAAATTTACAAAAGGAAATTGAACTGATGGGCTGTTAACGGAATTGACAAAGTGATCCAATTACTTTGATGTTGGTGGAGACTTCATCAGAGACCCCTCTACATTCGCAATCTCCCGTAGGCTCCAGGAGAGAAGTGGGGTCTTCAAAAGAGCTGCAGACACATAACTACTCGTAAGCCTCGCCACTGGCTCCCACTTATGAAAAGATGACGGCGTGATTTCTGATTACAGCCATTAGGCAAAATAAAACACAGAGAGCCTGGCTCACCAGTTTCATCCTGGGTAATCAAATAGCCTCATTCATCACATTCACTCACACTATTCAGGGAAAGTGCCTTTCCACGCTTCAAAGATGGGTATGGGCAAGCTTGAGTCGCACTTTTCATCAGATGGCACTTTGCTCTTTCCTTTTTAATACAGGCAGATGATCTTTCCTTCTTTTTTCTTCCTTCCAAAAGCCTGCTCCAGAGGCCCAACCTCAGCACAGCAGCAGTCCAGCCAGAAAGAAGCCTAAGCTGAAGACCACCTTATTCCTCATGACGCTCATAATTCAGCAGAGTTTCTTTCTAACTGACTTTGGGGCTGGGCCTGAGCCAGAATCAGAATATCAAAGGATGTTAGGCCAGCAGGGTCTGTGGAGAGAAGGTAGTCCAGCCACTCATTTTACAGATGAGGCCACCAAGGCCCAGAGAGGGAAAGAATTTTGTCCAGGGTCACACAGCAAGGCTGCTGCAGAGCAGGGGGCAGCACCTCAGCCTCAGGATTGGATTTCTCATCCTGGGCTCTCACCTCTTCTTAAGGCCAGGAGGCTGGAGTGCATGGAAGACCTGGGACAGGCCTCGGCTGCCTCAGCACATGCTTCTGCCTTAGGGTCAACCGCTGTTGGTTGCATAGAGGAGCCCAGTCCTCTTGGTTTACTGCAGGGGCAAATTGCAAGGCTGGTGAGAGTCACTCTATTGTGCAATCACTTCCTCTCTCTGGGTCCCTTTACCTTTCCAGGTAACCGACTCTCAGGCATGTTCCCAGGAGTTTTGTACCAGGCCTGCTTTCCCCCCACAGGACTCAGGCCCTGGAAAGACATCTTCTTCCTCCTTCCCTAGTCCTGTGTTTCAAGCAAAATGAGCTCTGAGTGACTGGCAGCTAATCCTGTGTGACCCTTGCGGTTAAATTTCAGGGGGATTGGATTTTGGAGCAAAGAGATTTTCCTGTATAGTTTTCAAAACATGCACGTCCATAACCATACCTTTGCCAGGAGGACCGGCCCGTGTATGGACATTGTGTAGACCTAGCACAGAAGTTCCCACAGCCCAGTACCCCCACCTCCTGTGCACACACATGTCCTCGATTAGATGACATAGTTGATATATATGGAAGCTGATTGTTTTCCAGTCATCTGACCCAGTTAAAGACAAACCTTTAGTAAATGAAAGTTTAGCAAAAAAAAAGAAATAGCAATAGCTTCCTTTATTGAACACTTACTTTGTAATGGGGACTATGTTAAGAGCTCTTTTTATGAATGTCTAACTTTATAATTCTTACAACAAGTCTGTTATGGGTTCAATTGTTTCCCCTCAAATTCATATGCTGCAGTCCTAACCCCTGGTACTTCAGAATGTGACTTATTTGGAAATAGGGTCTTTGTAGATGAAATTAGTTAAGATCAGGTGCACCGTGAAATAGGGTAGACCCTTAATCCAATATGACTGTTGTCCTCATAAAAGAGGAACTTTGAACAGAGAGACATATACACAGGGATAATGCCATATGAAGGCATGTAGACAATGCTGCCACATGCAAACGACTGTCAAAGGTGCCAGCTAACCACCAGGAGCCAGGGGAGAGGTCTGGGATAGTGTCCTCTTCACAGCCTCAGAAGGGACCAAACCTTCTGACCCCTTGATCTCAGACTTCTAGCCTCCTGTTTATTATGAGATAATAAATTATCTGTTTAAGCCTCCTGGTCTATGATACTTTGTTATGGCAGCCTTAGCAAACTAACACAAACCTTTGAGCACTATTTTCTTTATTTTACAGAAGCTGAGGCTCAGAGAAGTGAAATAAGTTGCCTAAGACCACACAGTTGGCAAGGGGCAGAGCCAGGATTTAAACTTAGCTCTGCATGCTCTACCGCTTTTATTTGGGAGTCTGTGCTGGTGAAGGATTTTCTTTCCATGATAAGCCAGCTGTGATAGACCTTCTCTCTCAGCCTGGGACAGGGCGGCCAGCTCTCCCAACCCACACCCCTATCACTCACTCAGAGCCCTGAAGTGCTTGCTCTATTTTTTCCACATTTCTCTTCTTTCAGCATTTAGCAGAACCCCAAATCAAATGCCTAGGGCTGGAATTAGAAAAGTAAATTTTCTCACTTCAACCTTCTCATTTTATTTTATTTAGACCTGGGAATGCATTCGAGGCCCTGAAATACAGTGTATGCTTTCATACTGTTTCTGAGAGAATGAATTCCAAAATTCACTAGGAGTGGGAAAGAAAGTCAAGTTTAAAACTAAAATGGTCCCTCATTCCTGGTCTCTGTGGTCAGAGGGCCCTCTCACTGACTGGTATCCCTCCATGCAGCCTTCAAACACACACACACATCCGAAAGTTGAACTTGGTTCTGTTACTGAAGCCAAACAGACTAGGTTCCTTTAGAGCCTCCTCATCTTACCATGCATCCAGCACTAATCACTAGAGGTCCCACCCTTAGAAGCCTTCTCCACCATCTTTCCTGAAGTCAAGGTCCATGGTGGTCTTACCTGAGCAGCTGTGGCGTCCCTGTTTCAGGGTTTTGACTGGGTGAAGAAAAGGGGAGCCCCAGGGCAGTGAAATGGCCACCAGCTTGAATTTGATTCCATTTCTGAATCATTTGAATCTAATGCCCCTCAACAGGAAGGTACTTGCACACTTATCCTTGGAATCTCTACAAGCATTTCCCAAGCTGAGAAATTATATAAAACTATATTTGAAAAAAGGGACCTGTTATTTTTCCAACCCGTCAGGCTAGAACATTGGTGTGAGCAGGGTGCAGACAAAAAGGGCCAGAGAGGAAGAGGAGAGGGCACTGTCATTCATCAGAAGGGACAGCCCAGGAGCAGGCAGGAGCAAGGCAGGTGGTTACAAACCAAGAGTACAGCCTCATGGCCAGGCAAGGCAGGAGACCTGAAACAGGGAAGTAGGTCAAAACCAGATCAAAACAGTGCAGCACAAACAAGGCAGCTTTGATGTTCCTCAGACAGGAAGTCCTTTATTCTCCCAGATGGAGCAGGAAGCAACACCTGAGTCCCAGGGCAAGGCCAGCCTGAAACCTAAGGACTCAAAGTGTCCATTGTGCTTGTCTCGTGGTAGATTCTCCTCTAGGATTCTAAGCAGAAATGACAACACTGCTGTCCTTCATGGCACAATGTCTCTGTGTCCTGGGTTGATCCAAGGGCTTTTACCTTTGGTGTAGCTGCCATTACTCTCCTCATCTACAGATGAAAAAGTGGAGGTTTCCGGAGGCTCACTTGCCAGTTGTCACACAACCAGTAAGTGATAGTGCCAGACGCTGAGACATCACTCGTAGCATACTGTCTCCCACACAGGGAAGGCACTTTCGAGGCCGTGGCCTCCAGACCCTTTCCTTTTGTAGATTTACCTCCCACTTAATTGCTAATGTGAGCATGTAGTCTGGCACCCATAGAACTCTTTTCATTTCCAAAAGGCTGGAGCAGTTCTGCTGGTGAGGAGCGAAAGGAAACCCAGCTTCTTGGCTCTTATGGTCTTGGAGTAAGTGCGCACTGAGGGACTTGGCTGGGGGAAGTGGGTGGGGCTGGGATGGGCAGAGAATTAGGGAACAAACACCCACATGGTACTCAGTGTATGTATGTGTCAGCAAAAGCTATAGAGCAACACCTCTGGGTTTAGTCCAGGCTGGCATGAATTAATGGCTGCCAGGAAGAAAAGAAAGACTTCAAAAAATAGATTTTTTAAAAGCAGTGTTTGCCTGAAAAGGAGCTTGGGCAGAGCAGCCTAGAGGAGGCCTGTCTCCAGGCCCCTTTGGAAGCCCCAGCCATCCATTTTCATTAGTTTCATGATTTGATCAACTTACAAAGGTCACTTTTTAGCTTCCTGTGAACCACAATATTATGACTGGGCTTAAATAATGCCAAAGCAATTCATTGAGAAGGGAAACATTCAGTTAAACCAGTCGCTGGGCACTGACGCTAGCCTTCCAAAGCTGAATTGCTCCCATGTAAGGAAGCCGTCTGGCTCTTGAGAACAAAGCACAGAGTCTCCAAGCCCTGTTCTGAGCAGGGCAGAGCCTGGGGAGACTGTCCAGCTAGAAAGGGGGAACGGCTGCCACTTTTCTCCTTGGAGTGGTCTCTTCTCTTTTGGGTTCCCTCACACTGCGATTCCTGTACCTCCCCCACCCTCGAACACTTGCCAGTATGGATATGGTGCCATCTTCTTTAAGACTCTACACCAAGCGTAGGCACAACTCTCTTCTGTGTTTTTCCCTTAGCACCGCAGAGCTGAGACCAGCCTATGATGATTTAGCTGATTCCGTGTAATGATTTCGTTGGCTTCGCTTCCTCACTAGACTCTAAGCATCAGAGGAGTAAGAACCAGGTTGATTGTGTTCATCCTTGCCTCCCAGCACCTAGCACAGTGCCAAGCACACTATGGACGCTCCAGGAAGAGCTGCTCATTGACATTTTTTCAAATAGAAAATAAAAAAAAAAAGAAAATTACAGAAAATATGGATAGCATGAAAATCAGTAGTTTCGTAATTTCAGTTTCTTAACTGAACACTTTGCTAAACACCAAATCCCTTATGCTAATTCAAGTTAGTGACATGGTGGAACTGGTCAAGATAACTGGGCACCTTTGCCGTTTCAAGCCAGGTCTACAATGTCTTCCCTTGATCTTGAGATGCTAGAGGTCCCAGCTAACACTGGGATTACATAGGGTCATTGGGAAAATTAAAGGAGATGTTGTGCAGAAAATGCCCAGTGCCTGGTATGGGTAATTAATAATAATAATAATAATAATAATGAACTGCCTGTGTGTCCCTCATAGCTCTGTGCCAAATTCTTAGCCAGGTAACTTTGCTGGCTCTGGATTGCCTTCTAGGTACCAGAAGCTGGTCTTCCTCTCCTTCCTTCTATCATAGGACAGACATGAACATTTAATTTAACTTTCTTGCTAGATCACTAAGATATTTTTACTCTTAGTTTCCAGTCTGAGGGATCCCATCTATAGCTTGTTTGAGTGGAAATGGTATTGTTTAGCTTCCAGCAGGATGGGTTTGCTTTAGACAGTTGCTTTGGCTATTATAAATCACCTTAAACCATCAGGGTCTTAAACAAAAATCTCTCCCTTGGCACACACACACACTCATGAACACACGTGCACACACACGGAGCCTTTCTTGAGACTTGCAACTGAACTTTGTCAAGCTAGTTTTTATGTGTAGATACAGATAACAGGAGGTGCATCCTCTTAGCTGTGGGGTCAAAAATATGTCCTTGTGTTTTTTGGGCAGGCTTGTGGTTTCAGCGGTAATGGAAGGGCCCCCCGCCCCCGCCCCCATCCCGCTGCTCCCACTCTCCTTGACCTGCCTCAGCCTGTCGTGCAGAGAAATGCTGATTTGCTGCCTACTCTCAGAGGAATGATTTTGGAGGTTTAATTCAAGTGATTTTTATTTAATCAAATATGCGTCGAGCATCTACCACAGGCAAAGGGCTTACTACGTGTTATACTTCCTGGAAATCTTTATTTTTGTCTCTCCATGTCCTTGAGGGCACTATTCACTTCTACAGTTTCAGTGCCTAGTCCCTCGTATATGGTAAGTGCCTACTGAATGTTTTGTTGGATGTATGACCTGACTGAAGACAGAAGGGCTAGAGGAAGTCAAGGGTGTGAGGGTATTTCTAACTCGAGATTCCCAGGCCCCCAGAAGGGAGTAGAGAATATATACATTAAAAGCATGGGTGTGAATTCTCCTTCTGGGAGTTCTTATCTACTGAGGTTAATTATCCTTTTCAAGTCTCAATCTCCTCATCAATAAAATGGGAAACAGTGGGTGAATTTTGAGGGCTAAACTATTAATGATGTGCTTAGGACGGTGTCTGTGGCAGTGAGCGCTCAGAACACAGTGGTAACCCCCAGGTTGCGGCTGGTGAGGTTGGGAGGGTGGTGAGCGTTTTCGTCACCTCCAGTGCAGGTTGGTGTGTGTGGGGAAGAGGCAGACGGGGGCCAAATGAGATGGGGGTGGCTAAGGGCTGGAGCAGATGTGACAGCTCCCAGGGAGCCTTGAATGGTGTGGGGACCCTCTCAGCAATCCAGTGGTGGCGGGCTTGCCTGGCTCCTTCAGAGGAGCACATCTGACTCTCAGTGGGAGGAGAAAACCACTTACTTTTCCTGCCTGGCAGTGGGGTTCTGGATGAATGAGTCTGTCCCCGCGAGATGGGCTTCCACTGTCTAAAAACAATAAAGTGCCAGCCCTATGGCCTTGCTCTCTTTTCCGCTCCTTTGGTGTCTGATGATATCAACCTTGTCTTAGCTGGCACCCTCTCTTGTGGCTTTTTACAGATTTTGGAATCCAACTGTAGCTCTCAAGGACCATGCTTAAAGGGCAATAAGAATGGGAGGGGAATGGAAAGAAGATGAAAAGAAAGGGCAAAGAAGAGGTGTGTGTGTATGTTTATGTGTGTGTGTGTGTGTGTGTTTGCAAGCCCAAACATGGAGGGGGAGGGAGTGGCCGATAGTGGGAAGCACTTATTTGAGAGGACTCCACCCTCTGCAGTCTCCTCCCTGGCTTACTCTGGAATCTTGAGCTTGTGAGCAGGGGATCAACATTCTTTGGGAAAAATATGCAAAGAAGTTCAAGTGTGTCTTTCCTTACCATTTGCATTTCTGTTCAATTTAATCAAGCCCCTTCTCTTGCTTTTTTTTTTTTTTTTTTTTTGCTGTGAATATGTACCTTTTGGTTTTATCTGCTTTACTACTGCTATAGTTTTAGGTTTTGACTTTTCCAAAATGAAATCTCCAGCCACCCTGATTTTCTCAGCTTCTGGTTCCACTGGCATCCCCATCTTGCTTTAATTATCCAATTACTGAAACTATCCAACCTATTTATTCAGGCAATCAAGTCTTGAAATGCATGGATTTATCATTACCTCAAATCACCTGTCACTGTGATTGAACAAAAATAGAAAGGTAACCAGGATGCTGCAAGAGGTTTGAACCAACACACTTCTCCTGGTCAGTTTGTTATTTTGGAGATGCCTATATGTGAATTAAAATTTGTAGGAGGAAGCTCAAGGGAGAAGGGAGAGAAGGAAGGAGAGATGGAGGGAAAGGGGATGAAGACTGTTTGGAAAATTTTGTCTCTGTTCCTGTAAGAATTGACCTATAAAGTTTACTTGATTTTTCCCTGAATTCCCCTCTCCCCCAGCTCTCCCCATCATTGCTGCTCCTTTCTATTTCCTCTATAGAGATGTTGTCAGGACCAGTGCAAAGAGACACAAAGGGCTTGAGGGTCATCAGATGAAAGAGAAGCTGGTCTACAGACCTGCGCTGTTACAGGAACAGTATCTTCTCTCTGGAGTCACCTGGAATAAGTCCATTTTCTCATTTACCTGATTGCCCCAAACATATTTGAAAACAGGCTGCTTTTTTCAACATAAACAGCCTTCTTTCTTTCAACAATTTCTCCTTCACCATTCTGGGCATTTTACTCTAATTTATCAACTTCTTTATTAAAATGTGGTGCCCTAAAATTTAACACAAAACTCCAAGTGTGTTATGTTCAGTGAGGGGCAATCACCTCCCTCTCCCTGGACATGGTATTTCTATTAATAGAGCCCCAATGGTTTTTAAGCTTCTTTGGCATGTCATATGCTGCTGTTTAGCCATGTTTTCCCTTTGATGTGCTTTTTTGGTCGTGAGTTTTTGAGAAATCTGTATATAGGAATTTATATTTAGCCTTATAAATTTTAATATGTAAATCCAGCCCATTGTACTAGCCATGGAGACCAGTGGGGATGGCAACATACCTCCCAATATATTTACCACTTTCACTTAAACTGTAGCTTTCTATATCCTCATCCTAGTTACTATGTTTATTGACCTGAGCAGAGTTGGTACAGAACATTGGGACAAGCCACTAGACACTACCCACTGGGTTGCTATTACTCCATGAATTGGTATTTGCAGGGTTCACTCTCCCAGTCAAAGGCAAACCCTTACACAGGACAGTCCCAGGGGCTCCACTATTGCTTCTATTCTCAGTATAAAGATAAGAACAATGGACAAGTCTTGTCAAAATTGTCTTAGTACAGCACCAACCTAAAAGAGGACTCAATCGAGTGCAGACCCATCCACACTTCACAGTTTGTTTTTTCTTGTGTGGGTGATACGATAATACTAGCTGATGACATACTTTTCGCATATAAATTTCCCAATAATGCACTGTGTAATAACAGATGTAATTGACCTATTCTATTTGTTTTCTCCAAAGTAATTTAAAACACTCCCTCACTTCCTTTGTTTTTGAGTTTGGCTAATATCCTCACGCTAGCATGTTTCCATCTGTGTGTTTGGTCAAAGCAAGTTTATCTGAAAAATTTCGAAGAATCAACTTCATCTCTGCTTGGCAGAATGTGGTAAATGAAGGTATTTCTGGTAAGATTTATTTTATCACCTTCCAGGAAACGTTAACTCCTGAGAGGACCAGATTGCAGAGAACTGTATATTAAAATTCCTCTTCCTATCTCTAGGCCCAGGTGGAGGGGACAAATGGATTCCTACATGACTGCAAGATATGATATATTATTATAAACAGAGTCTTGAATTATAGAAAATACTAGTTAGCATAATTACATTACCATATTTTTATATGGAGATTATTATTCAAATACCAAACAGGCAATCTTCCATTGGAAAAACCAATAAACACTCTCAATCCAGACTTCCACTGTTATGTATGTCACAGTACAAAACAATTTTAAAGTCTAAAACGCATTACATTACAAGAGATATTCACTTCAAGTAGGCGGCAATTTGCTTCTTTTTTTTTCCACCCTACGTTTTGATAGCTATTCACCTCTATCAATTCTTATCTTGCCCATTCTTGAGAAACCAACTGCAGTTTAAAAAGTGCCCATCTATTTCTGATTGAAATCTTCACATGCTGGTTTTTTGAAACTATTTTTCAGTCTCTTAATAATAAAATAGATTGCCTCCAGGCTGCCAGTTAGTAAACCCATTACCCGTGCAGCAATTCCTAGGTCCACCCTGCTCCGAGTCTTGTCCAAGAAATACCAGATTTCCATTGTTGCTACTACATACAAAGGAGTGTAAAGGATTAAACCTATTTAAAATTTTATAAACAATGAAAATTTCCTGATTCAATTGACTTAAACTCTAAGCCTTTTTAGTTCCTGAAATATAAAATAGGTTACAACTTTTTCCTTTACTTATTAACTGTTGACTTCTCAGAATCTCGTCAGACTGAAAAGTCTCTCCATATTGAGGATAACCTCCATTTGTAAAAGGGACTCTCAATCCATCAGTGTTAGAGCAAATACTTCTTAAGGATCTACCCTTGGCTGGCCAGAAACCAAGTGAAGGAAATGAAGATATGGTATCTGTCCCTGAGGGCTCATGCTTCAGAGAGAGAACCGTATGAGACAGTCTACAAAATTAAGTGGGGAGGTTCAGACTATGAGATCACCTGTGATTTAAAGATGAAAGAATTAAAGGGGTGAAGGAATGGTTCCCAATACCCAGAAAGGTGCCTCAGAGATGGAGATGAGGATCTGTTAGGTGGAGGGGACCATCTGGTGTTGAAGAATGTGTTATGAGCATGGGGTGCACAGAAGGCAGTGAGGCTGGCCAGACTGATCCCTGTTCCATCCATCTTCCTCTCTCAGAGGAGGAAAAGCCATACTTCCCTCTTCTTGTTTAAACTATGGTCCTCTTCCACACCCACTCAGGACCTCCATGAACATTGCATAACCTTGGTCTCATTATTCCCCAGAGTTTGAATGTACTGTGACCTTAAACCACAAACACATCCTCTTGGTTTGAATCAGATCAAAGTAAACTTCTTCCCAGGCCCAAATACAAATATCAGGAAACTTTAAGACAAGGCAACTCGATAAAACATATCAGAGCTGGACATTGCATATTCCCAGGCTTCCAAATCCTTTTAACCAGTAGCAGTACAAGGTAGAGAAGTGTGAGAGAATAAGGTAGGCCCCATGAGCATAGTAGGGACTGCTCTGCTCTGAGAGGGCATGTCTATTTGGAGAAGCAGAGCAAGTTATATGCACTTGAGATGATGTTTAAAAATGACTGAGGGGCTTCCCTGGTGGCGCAGTGGTTGAGAATCTGCCTGCCAATGCAGGGGACACGGGTTCGAGCCCTGGTCTGGGAAGATCCCACATGCCACGGAGCAACTGGGCCCGTGAGCCACAATTACTGAGCCTGCGCATCTGGAGCCTGTGCTCTGCAACAAGAGAGGCTGCGATAGTTAGAGGCCTGCGCACCGCGATGAAGAGTGGTCCCCGCTTGCCACAACTAGAGAAAGCCCTCGCACAGAAACGAAGACCCAACACAGCCATAAATAAATTAAAAAAAAAAAATTAAAAAAAAAAAAAAAATGACTGAGGCATTTATATTTGTCCTAGAAGGACTAGGAAGATAAGGGAATAGTGGAGACAAAAGCATGGACGTAGGCAAACTGAGATTATATTGAAGGAAATGCAGCGAATAGTTCTGTTTGGCTAACTATATTGATAATACAATTTTATTACTTATAAATAATATCTATGGCATGTTCTCTTTTATAGACATTATTTCATTTAACCCTCACTCATCAGCCCGTGAGGGATACTGTGCACATGGGGAAACCGAGGCTTGAGTAAGTTAAGGATCCTGCCTACAGCCCCTTAGCTAATAAGTGTTGAAGCCAGGACTCAATCCCATGTTTATCTCATCCATATTGAGAAGGATATAGTTCAGGGGAGGTAAAGATTTATTTTGAAGAGGTAAATGAGAAAAGTTGATGGAGCACATCTCCAGAGGAGAGGGAAAAGATCAGTTAGAAAATCAGTTGTGGTGACAAATGAGAGCCTTTGGGGAATGTGCAAAAGGGATTTATTTGCTAATGTAAGGGACTCAAAATCCTAGACAAACTCTTGCCCCTAAAGTTGGATTTGATGGCTCAAGGTCAACCCAGTGGATGTTTGGTGACTGAGGCCCCGTTTTGGGATCAGACACATTCCACCAGGCCCTCCCAGGCATCCACAGGACCCTGTACTGGGGAGATTAAAATGCTGGGTAGATGCAGTCCAGGCCTTTGCAGGGAACAATGTGTGGATCACATCACAGCTGACTCACAAGGCCAAATCCAAGATCAAAGGTCAGGGCCTGGGTGTTAGGGAGCAGCAGAGAAACTGGAGTTGGTTACCCCTCTTGGGATCTGTCTCCCCTGGATCATACTGGCTCTTTTCCAGCACATTGTCGGCCCCCCTGGGTTAGTATGCATGTTCCCAGCTGATTCCCTGGGTTGCAAAAGTCTGTGTACCTTGAGTGAGGGTCTAATCAGAGACTGAGTATTCCAGGCCACTTGTTAATTAATCACCCTCCATTCTTCCACCTACTTTCTTTGGAGGAGGGTTTCATAATGGTGATTTCCCGAAAGCTACCCCAGAAGCTTCTTTCAAACAATCACCTGGGTCCTGCCTGCCCCTGTGGCCTTACCATTCGGCACGGGAGTGTCTGTCATTTTTATTCCTCTATTGCCAAACAGAACACTGCATGGGGAGGGCGCAGTGCTGGGAGTGTTGTTATCCTTTCTAACACTGTTATTTTTATTCTAAAAGATGGAGACATAGTAGGAGGTTAATGGCTGCTCAGGATAAAAACAAATAGTGACTAAGAACAAATATTCAAACGAGGCATGGTCTTGCTGGGGGAATGATATTCAACAGTGCAGCATGTGTGCAGTTTCCATCTCCCTCTTTAACGACTGCATAAAGAAGGGGTTGTGTGGGCTCATCTGCCAGCATCGTACTGTCTCCACTGTCAAGCGACCTAACAAAAGAGACTCTGTTGGAGGGACAAGGACCCTGCAAGGGTCAAGAGCTCCCCCAGGGCAGTTTGTTTCTTCTTTTCCCCAGCATCATACTTCCCATTTCCTTCATCTTATTGAATGAATCGTCACCTCACACTGATATCCAGGCCTCTTGCAAAGCCCCGTCCTGGGCACTGAGGGGCGGGTGACCATGGCAGGCCATCAGCTCTAGACCAAGTGCACTGAGCTGCCAGCTGCTCACATCACAGAGACTTGACAAGAGGGAATAGAGGGGTGGACTATGTTTCCTCCCTCCAGGCTTTCCCAGTGCTACATGGAACCCATGGGCGTGGGCAGGAGAGATGATCCTCCCTGAGCCCGGCCAGCATGCTTCTGCTCGGCCAGATCCATGCCCCTCAAGCCGTACTGCACTTGCCACGCCTGGCCCTGGCCAGCCTGCTGTCATAGGGGGGCTCTTAATAACAGAGTGAGCTCCCTGCAGACTCCTGACTTGATGGATTTAGTCTTTAAAAATGTAACTGTGTTTATTCATCCAATAAGTGTTTTTCTTTTTGCAAAAACTGAAAACATACATCATATGTTGTTTTATAAGATAATTTTTAATTTAATGATATATTATGAACGTCTCTTCATGCCAAAAAAACTCAGAACTCTAACATCTTTATCCTTGTTTTCTATGTCCTCCATTACATTCGGAGGGCCAGTGTTCCTCCAGATACACAAAAGAGTAAATTTTGCCTTCGGCCACTGGACTTTCTCTCTTGTCCCTACTCAGTAATGCACCTGCCACTCAATCCTCTCACCCATCGGGTACTTGTGAGGGCTGGTGTCAGTGCTTAGAGGAAAAGTGTGTGGATCCCTCCCGTGAGAGCAAAAGATGTCAGTTCTTCCCCCCAAATCGAGAACCAACAGTAGGGGACAAACTGGGGGCACTCATCAAGAATCACTGGTTCATAGCCAATGATGAACCAATATTCATCAGGAACCACCAGTCGTCATCCTGAATGACTTCAGAGAAGCTGAATTTCTGTGTGTTTTATACTTATTAAACATAATCCAAGTGGAAGTTCTGTTTAGTTTTTCTTCCTTTGACTTGGGGTGGGAAATCTTCTGTTAAGTGCAATCTCAGAGATTGGTCCATTCTGTCATCAAACCTGCTATTCCCTTCTGCTCACCTCCCTACCCAGACCTACCAGATCATCTTAGCATGGTCCTGTTCTCTCTGCTTTTCCAATTACATTCATGTTTCAGGACCAGCTTAGGTGGTATGTGCCCTGGGGGCTCCCATGACCTCCAGCCTATATAGGGAAAGCTCCCTCTCCAGCCCTCAGGGATTTTCCTCTCCTGCGATTATGTGGCGCCCACTGTTGGTGCTGTTCTCTGCTTTATATTCATGTTAGCACCATCTTTCCTCCACACTTGCAATAGAATGTACAATTTCTTCAACAATTCTGAAAAGCCATTTTTTATTTTAAAGTTATGGTCTATTGTCACCATTTTATAGCTTCTTAAACATGGACCATTCTATCCAACAATCCGAAGAAGGGACTCTGTGCCCTTGAAAGGTGTTGTTTTATTTGAATTGGATATAATACTGCTAAGATATATGCTATCCCAAGGGACTGGCTCTGTTGTAAGTTTTCCTTGTAAATGTCCAGCTTCCATCTTTAATTCTCAAGCTGGTGCTCCTTGCGTTGAATGACACATCTTCCAGAGGTAATGCAGGTACACTAGCTGAGTAATTTACATATAACCTCTCCCTCTGGGACTCCCTCTTCGGAGGGTGAGTTTCTTATATGGAATGAATGGACTTCAATCCAGATAGACTTGCTAAAAACGGTGAACTCTTTCTTACTTGAGTATACCATTGTATACTTGTCAGCACTCTTTCATGCACATTATTTTAGATCTTTGCTGCACTTTTGTGTGAAAGGTAAAGCAGTTATTTAAATCCCCATTTGACAGATGAGGAAAGTGAGGCCCGGAGAGATCTTATGACTTTCCTAAGATCACATAGGTAGTGGACAATCTAGAATCAGACACCAGCTTTCCTGCCTGGACTGTCCTCTTGGCACACACACGAAGATGCTCTGACAACCATCTGTTTCTCCAGGTCATTTTGCTTCTAAAATGTAGTCATATTTCTAATCCCATTTAATTCTCAGAAGAGCCCTGGTAGAAACCCTTGGATGAGGGTTATCTGCATTATTATTTCCAATTTACGGACAGAGAAACAAACACAGAGACTTAAGGGGCTTTCCTGGCCACATGTGGTTGAGGTGGGAGAAAACTCAGCTCCCAGACCCTCCACGTTCCACTCTGATACCTTTCTGCACATACACCATGTATTTCAGAGGTGGGTTTCCCTGCTGCCAATGATTCTAAGTAGAAAGCATGAGTCTCAGCAGGAACTTCTGGGTGGTCTTCAAAGAAACATGCCACCCAAACAAACCCATCTCCTGGTATTAAGTGACAGGCAGGTGTGCAAGTGGTGTGGTCACTTGGAAAGAACCAAGAAGAGGAGGTCTTGGGCATGCAGCCAGGGTGAGAAGCCAGGCCTCCCGATTTCTAGGCCAGTGCTGTTTTTTCTAATTCCACTAATAGGAGAAGTCAACAGCTTTTACCATGAAGAAAAATTAAGTGAATGTCAGAACAGGGGTCTGGTTTCCATGACAAATAGAAAGAATTATTCCCACAGTCTTCCAGTGAAAGGGGGTGAGTGTCCATTTCCATGCTACTTATGTCCCTCAGTAGGTATTTTGGAACGACTCGGTCCACTATTAATGGGGTAAAATGACCCATAGTCTTAGCTCAGCCAATACTAATATTTCCCCAACTCTGTGTTGAAGGAAGAATGAATAAATTTGGCCTCTTAAGAGGTGAAAGGAGATGGTTGCAATGCAGTCATTTCCTGAGGGACGACAGCAGATGGATAGATTTCCTGCCGTTGTGATGGGTGGTCCAGAATCAGCAAAGAAGGGGCTTCCTCACACAGCATGTGTTACCAATGCTAGTTCCCTGGGGTAGAGCCAGACTCTGGGACAGCACTGTTGCTTCCTTAGCAACAGTCCAATCTTGTCCAAGGGCCATTATTCCACTGTATGTATAGACATAATATATTATATATATGTATATTTTATCTCTGCTTTGTGTTGTCAGGGCTAAGGTTAGGGCGTACCCCACTTGGAAGTCATTTTTTAAAACAACAATATATTCAGTGTGACTACCTAACGTAAACCATAATGAGGAACGGGGGTGAAGGAACCATGTCTTCTGCCTTCAGGGAGTCTACACTCCAGTTTAAAAGTCACGATTACACACTTGACAAGTCAGTGAGGAATTCAAGGATAATAATGACGAATGGCACTCAGTGAAGAACGAAAATCTGGCTGTGGTAGCCCAGGAAAGGGAGCAGTCCAAGGGGGATCGGATAGTCTGCAAAGCATCAAAGGGGAGTGAGACTCGAGCCGGGTCTTGGCTGCTAGATAAGAGGGTCAACAGGGAGGTGGTACCAAAGGCAAGAAGAGGTGGAGGTGGGAGGGAGCAGGAGAGCTGGGTTGGCTCACTTTCCCCGAGACAGACTTCTTTTTTGTGCCCAGGGACTTCTGTCTCTTAATCACAGAGAACTACACAAGGAGGTGTGGGTGGCTCAGGATAAAGTACCTCCACCTCCAGAGGCTCAAAGAGCATCCCGGGTGATGATGGGTGAGAAGTGGAGGCAGAGCACACAGTTTCTCAGACAAGTAAAATCCACCCCCACCCCCCGACTTTAAAGAAAAACTATACCAGGACGCTGTTATCTACCTACAGAAAATACTTGAAGGGAAATGTGGAAATTGGAATTGCTTTGAGGATCTGTAGAAGGTTAATGCAATGTTAGTCAACTAGAAAGGACAACTTCTAGTTGTTGTTCTGGACAACTTACTAATATATTTGAGAACATGACTGAAGGACCAAATTCCAGGAGAGGCCATGTAATTAGGAAGTAGTTGCAGTACTTCCAGTGACTACATTTCATATTTTCTTAAAGGCAGATAATCTCAGTGCCCTTTCCCAGGGCAGACATCTTTTCCCAAGCATCTCTAAGGGCTGGCCATCCAGCCTCTACTTTTGCGACTGCTTATTCCATTGATACACCAGCGTCCACCAGTGGGGATTAGCAGGGACTGAACCAAAGGTACATTTCTAGGGCAGAGGAGGCTGTGGAATCCTGGTGTTGAGAAGGTAGAGAGGAGACAAGACCCAGAGGTTGGAACACACTGATATGTGCTTTGCCTTTTTCAGATCAAAGTTGAAACCTGGGCCTGGTATCTTCATCAACTGTTACTATTACCCTTTATGTCACTAATAATTATTATGTATCTCCTAAGTCATTAACTCTGGGGCTGGAAGACCATCTTAAAATAAGACGGTAATGGAGGACCAGCCTTTGGACAGGATATTACCATTGCAGGGCCATTTTGTCCATGCCATATTTGAAAGCTTCTTTTGAGAGCTTTTATGTTCACATTAAAAATCACAACTGCTAAAGAGTACTGGGTGTGTAGTTCAAGACACTGGGACATCAAAGTTGGCCTTGCCATTAAGCAACCATGTCTGGGATGTACTTATTGGATCATGGGTGCTCAATAGTAGTTTGTTGAATGAATAGGAAACTCAGGGAAAACCACTTAGTTTACCTGGGCTTAAGTTTCCTCATCTCTAAAGCACGAGAAATAACCGCTGGCAACCCGTGTCACCGTGGGATGAAAATGAGATAATGGTTTTTCAAAACACTTTAAAAGTAAAAAGTTCTGTAGAAATACAAATGGTTGCTATAGCAAACTGAGTTGGAAAAGGCGTGTGAATAGAACCCAGGAAATTTTGGGTCTAGTCCAACTCTGCCTATAAACAATAAATCTTGGGAAGTCTTGTGCCTTCCCGGAGCCTCAGTTATCTCATATGTAAACGCATGATAATAGAGTCTTGTTTACTTCGAAGGGTGCTTTTGAATGTCAATGGAGATGATTACAAATTGCTTTTCTCTGATGAGCTATGAGAAAGTTATGGGTGTCCAACTCTTCATGCCTTGCTCAGTTGCGATTTTGGAAACAGTTTGCCCCTGGAGAAGTGCAGTCTTTATGGGGAGCCTCTGGGCCTTCCGATTCTTCCCACTTTCTTCCTGCCGCTAGTCATCTGCACCATGTGTTTCCCATTAGCCCTTCCTGCACATTCCCCTTCCGGCCTGTGTTCCTAGCAATCATTGCTCACCATCGCCCAGATGCAAAGTCTCCACAGAATCCCAGAACGTTCCAGCTGGACAGGGTCTCTGAGTCTACAAAACCAACCCCCTTATCCTACACATGAGCATATATATGAAGGCTCAGAAAAGTCATGCAGCTATGTGGTGGCAAAGTCAGAACCAGAGCCTGGGTCCAAGCCCGGTGTTCTTTTTACTACATGTCACCTCAGGCCCTTTAAATATTGTACTTCCCAACCCATTTTAGCACAGGAAATCCCATCTGCCCAGTGTTCAGCTGGGATTCATAATGGATGCTGTTATGTGAAATCAGTAAATCTGTGCCTTCCCTCCCTCTACCCATCTCAGGAGTCTCTCCGAAAGCCCGCCCCAAGCTACGTTGGTGAACATGGCCCAAAACTGTTCCTCCACTCTGCTCCAGTTATTTCTCTCCTGTGCAGAAAAGCAAAAGAGATGAATAAGGGATGGCAAAAACTCCACCTCAACTCCATAAACCTTGGGTGAGAGGATGCAGTCTGACAAGGTAAACCAAAATTGAGCACTTGAGCACCAGTGCTGGTGGGAGAAGAAAGTGTGTCAGTTACCAGGACTCTGCTCACTTTGTTTTCTCAACATGAAAAACCAAATTAGAATTACTGCATGACATCATCTGTGGGTTTGTTTCTACTTAGGACAGTTGAACAGACAGGCTGGATTTCATATTTACATATCTAGCCAAACAATTTTTTAAGATGGTTTTTTTTGACTGTCAGAAAGCTCAGTCTCCAGTTCTGACGTCATCATCATCTGTGTGTCCCAGGTTGATCACTTCCTGTGTCTGAGCTTCAATCTCTTCATCTGTGAAATAGGTGGGACAACCTAGATGCTCACTAAGGAATCTTCTGGTGAGGATGTTCCAGGGCAGCCCTTCAGCCTATGCCCGCTGTCGTTGAACAGGAGAGGCTTTTAAACATTTGTGGTCACTTGCCCACAGCAGTGGCGGCTCCACACAGGAGCCCCCGAGCAAAGGGCTCTGCTCAGGGCAGATGGTGAGCCGAATGTCAGACAGAGGTAGGTTACCCTGTCCCAGCTCCTGTGTGCTGACAATTCACATTACCACCTTTCAGAAGGACATGATAATATAGTGTCTGGATTGTAAAATTGCTCATAAAACGTTATGGGATTGTAGGAAATCTGGGTCCCTGTAAGTACAGTGTTGGAATCCAGCTTGAGCCTGAGTGGAAAATAAATATGAGCTGTGTGAAACCGTCATCTTTTCCCCAAATGGAGCAGAGAAAGTGAAGATAAATGGGAATACCTTCAATTACTGTTTTTCCCAGTGGGAAAGTGATAAAGATATTTAAATGATGTGTGACACAATGGAGTGTGGGTCCTAATGGAGGGCTTCCCATCCTTAACAAGGGAGACATTTTAGGTAATGGAATGAGTAGAAAAGTTAGGGGAGAGCAAAGAAAAGGCAGAAATGTGAGGCTGGGGGAGCCAGGATGAGTCTACACATGGCAGTAAAATAAAAATCAGACTGAAACTAAGCACATGTTTACACAAGGTCTGATGCCTATTGTCTAAATGGAGACCCAGAAAGGAAAGACAGAGGGTGAGACTCCCCAAAAGGGGTGAATGGGGAATTAAAAGATTAGGCTGTGAGTTCTTAGAGACCAGCCCCTCAAGCTCCTTTTCTGAGCCATGAGGAGCTCTGGCCCAGTGGAGGGAACAGGGGTTTTGGCTAAGGTCTGGTCTTGACACTGTCCTTCCCTTTTTTTCCCTTTGTTTGTGGGACCCTCCTCAGAGGTTCAACCTGCCTACTTTTGGGGCTTCTATATACAATATAGAGGCTGCTCTGTGGACAGTTACAGAATCTACCCCTTGGGTTCCATCCCCTCTCCCCCCCGTCGGTCCTGTCCCTCATGTCTCTAGCCTTCTGCCAGCCCTCTTCACTCTCCCCCTCTCCCAACAGCAGAGTCTGCATTCATCACTCCCTTACTCTCTCACACTCCCTTTCCCAAATTTTCATCCTGTGAAAAGGGCACCAACAATTTCCTATTTCTCTAGATTCAAACTTTAATTTCTTCTACTTACCTCCCCTGTTTTATGGTTCCCAAATGCAGCCACTTTTTTAGTGAAATCTCTATACCCACAAACTCTGCAATTGTCAGAACTTTCTCACACTTTATTTCCAAACCACTCTGACAGCCCTTGCAAACTGGCCCTGGCTCCAGCTTCTTCCCACTTGAATCTACCCAATGTCCTTTTGCCAGTCTGATAATCCTCAAGTATTTCATTAGTCATGCTTATTTCTCTGCTCAGAGATCTGCCATGGCTTCCTGTTTCCAAAAGTGGATCAAAATGCCTGAACCTCTTTGGCCCTCCCTTCCCTGAACACAGTTTCACCTTCTCTTTTCCATGTTCTCCCTGCTATTCCTCAAACATTCTTATCATTCTCACTTCTGTTGTATGTTTCAGATCCTATTCAAGGCCAAAGCCAAGACCCCCTCCTCCAGGAAGCCTCCATGACTACTGGGACTGGGACTGATGCACTTATTGCCTGGGTATTGCCATTCAACATTGGATTAGAAGCTGATCCACAGTATCACCCTAAGGTTTGGGGCCAAATATAATTAACTCTTAAGCATTCATCTTCCCATTCTTTGAGGTGTTCTTTAGGTCCCTCTACATGCTTGGTAAGGAGAGCATTATGGGTTCATTCATTGTCTATGATTATCTGATCAACTACATGGCCAGTTCGATTATTTACACAGATTTGATTTTTGAGAAAGGAGCACAAAGATCAGTCATTTCAGTGCATATTTTTAAGGTAGTGCAAGCAAGTAACAATATTGACCGTAAACATTGCCTTAACACAGAATCACTTAACCGATGCGGCCCATCTGAACTTCAGGACATTCTGATGAACCTGGGGGACCAGCACACTGCTCTCTAGGGGGCCAGGGCTCTCTACTCCTCCTGATCACACTGCATGCTTTCCACAAATCAACCGTGTTTGTTCCCAAACCTTTTTATGCTGGTTGTAGTTATGTAATTTATTTAAGCATTATGCAAAACTGATATATGAAAGCAAAGAGAGTTGTTTCTTTGATAAAAACCAAGTTGATTGCCTTGGAAAGGGTCAATAAATGGGAATTTGATTAAAAAAAAAAGAACTGATATTGAATTGAATGTGGGTGAGACATCTCTAAGAGGTTAACCCAAATCATAAAGGTCTTGATGAAGACTGCATTCACATTGCTTGGAAAATATATTTTAGGTTCTGGCTTTACTTTAAAGAAACCAAAACTAGATTATTTAAATTATACATTCTGGGAATTGTTTGAGGGAAAAGATGATGCAGGACTTTAGTTAGAAGGCCTTTACTCAAAGAAAAATCATTGGTCCTATATGAAAATATTGGTAAATGAATGCACATTTACAAATTCAAGCTAAAACAAAAAGTTTACTGTTTTTATGTATGTTTAAAATAATTTGACCCATCATCAACCATTATTCCAGACTATGTCAGATACAAGCAGTTCTTCTCCAATGAGCACTGCTCAACCTCAGCACAGGTAAAAATTTTCCCAGAGTTTTTAAGTGGAAAGGGCAGTTTCTTTTCTGAAGACCAGAAGCTCACACATCCACTTTTGAGGTGCAAAACTACAGCACTTCTGTGGTCAGTAGCCTCCAAGAAACCTCCCAAGGACCTTTACCTTCTGGAGTTCATACCTTGTATAATTCCATGCCTCATCCAAACAGGCTGTCCTGTGACCAATAGAATATATCAGAAATGGTGGTGTGTGACTTCCAAGCCTGGGCCATAAGGGCTTTGAGCCTGGTATCTTATATTACTTACTTACACTGGGGGAAGCCACCTACCATGTTGTGAGGACACTCAAGCAGCCTTGTGGAGAGAACCTGTGGTTGAAGAAGTGAGGGCTCCTGACAACAGCCAACACCAGCTTGCAAGCCATGGAGGTGAGTCACCTTCAAAGTGCGTCTTCTGCCCCAAGCCAGAACTATCTAGCTCAGCTACTGCCAAATTTATGACCCTCAGAAATTTTGAGAGATATTAAATTATTATTACTGCTTTGAGCCATTATATTTTGGAAAGAATTGCTATGCAGCTTTAGATAACACACAATTTCCCAAGCAGAGCTGTTATTTCTAACCAGGGAGAACCTGAGGTTGAACACAAATAACCAGAAGGACATCCATTCTACTGAAAGTACAAAAGACATATTGTGTTTTGTCCTCATAGATCTTCTAAAATGAAAAAGGAGAAAGGGTAAAAAAAATTCATTTTGAACAGCTTCTAGGACAGAACCGCAGCACAAAACAAATTTGCTCAATAGTTTGATGGTCAAGAGCAAGATGAAGTGAAGGGACATGAGAGAGAATTGTTTACCCTTCTAGTCATACGTTAAACTTCACCGACACGTGTCATACATACCCCCCAACAGAGTCAGAGGGGGCTGTGAGAACCCCAGGGATCATCCAGGTCAGGGTGTGCTTCGTGAACCCTGGGTTCTAGACACAATTCTGTGAAGATTTTTCCACCACATAGCATGTTTCTCTCGCTGGTATCTAACTATAGCGCTCTTGGGTCTAATAGCAGCGATGCTCATTGACAGATTGGTCAGAGCTTACTAAGCACTGGTTAACAATACTGGTCACTTCTTTCCTCTTCACAAAACTCCTATTAAAACTTGAGAAATCAAATGATAAGACTCTGGCTGTGTCTTTGGTGCTTCAGCCTGACCAGCCCAAATATGACCGGCATTTCTTCACTGTCCTCCTACCTAATTGCTAAGCCATGGATATGAGGCTTGCACCAGGGGGATCTCTGCCCACCTCTAACACAGCACCTCAACACCACCATCAAAAAGGAATCTCCTCTTCTTTTCCCCAGAAGTAAAAGAATAAAAGGCTAGTTGAACAGAGAATTGAGGTAAGTCCACCTTTCCAAGAGATGAAAGAAACGTCTCCCTTCCTCCTCCTCACCTCAGTCTCATTTAAATTCTCCTACAGCTTTGATCAGATCAATATTCCTCTTAAGAACTTGAAATGACCCTCTAATGTCATCCAAATAAATGTCCAAACATCTTAGGATGACACTTAAATGATCTTAGTAACAACATTTCAACTCTAGCCTGAAGGTACTTAGTTTACCTCTACCCACAGCTCATGGATGTAAACCTGGAGCCCCAACACATGTTGACCATTCTCAAAACACAGCCAACACTCTGTGCCTCTTGCTTTCATTCCTGACCTCTTCTCTTCCTAGAATGTTCTCTTTCCAGTCACCAGCCTTCCACACATCCTTGGAGTCCAGCAGTTCCACACACCAGAGGCCCCCTCGCATGACAATGCCAGTGACTGTTGCCACCTCCAGACTTTTATGCCACTCACTCCCAATAGATTGGTTTCTCATTCAATAGTGCAGCAGCTACCCAGGTTCTGTTCATATTTTATCTCCCCTCCAAACTGGTTAAGTGCCCTGAGGGTGGGAATAAGGTCTCATTCATTGCTGTTTCCCACGCAGCACCTAGCAGTGTCTTTGGCATTTACAAGGAACTTAATATATATAGTTGATGAGTAAATGAATTACTGTGTTCCAACTACTGCTCTATGTTTTTGCTTTCTGAAACTCAGCTTATTGCCTGCCCCATGTATATGTTTATTTCAAAGGGAGAACTGCAAATAGACAAGAACAGGGAAGTGACACGGGATGAACAGTGCCATTTCCCTGCATAGTTTTATCCAAAATCTGCCCATTTAGATAATTTTCATCTCCAAAACCAATCATTGACTTCATTTGATTGGACTGACTGCAGGTCTTTCTCATAAAAGGGAGTCTTAGAAAGTGATGAAGTCCATGGCTACCCAGAAGGTATACTATGATGGGAATTTTTAAAATGTGTTTCCTCTTCCAATCCATTCTTCAGAAAACCATTCTTCACTGATTTCTTAAATTTTTCCATTTGAGATTCAATGTTTAGTTTTTTTATGTAACTATCTTTAGGAGAAGCCACACCTATGATGTGACAATTATTTTTAACAATAACAACGTTGGGGGACCTCTAAGAAAGAAGACTCTGGGACTAGGGAAGTGCAATAAAAGGGATAAGAGAGAAGTCACTGAAAATGGTAAGTGTTAAAAAGTCCAAGCAAACTACAATTTGGAGAATTTGCTGAAGTTTAGCCCCGTCCCTAGTAGAATTTTACATGGCAACTCCTGATGGACCAGAAAACCTCTCCTCTGGTGAATAACCACAATCCTGATTTTTTTTTTAACCCACCCACCCCCAGCTCTAACATAATTGCCTGTGACAGAGAGCCAGCTGTATCCTTGTGATGTAATTATTTTCTTTCTGGGGTCCTTCTTGTGGGTTCGTGTACATGAACACAAGCGCCTGTGTGTGTGCACACACACGCATGCTGTGTAGGCACAGGGACAGCTCACTGATCCTTTACACCCCATTCATTTACCTACTAATATGATAGATCTGAAGCACAAGTGAAATTTCTGAGTGTGTAGTAAAACATGAATCTGTGGAAAATAAATTAACCTAGTAAAATCCATTCAAATGATCAAATGTACTGTAAGGTAATTTGAGAGGAAAAAATAACTACTGGTTTTGATGGCAGCTTAAAATATCTTGTATTTCTCAATTAATTAATTAAAAAATACTGAAAAAAAAGGACTAAAATATCTTGTATTTCTCATAAATATTAGGTTAGTTAAAATGCCTATTTTACTTATATCATTGTAACAAGTTCTATATGCCATTTCCAAGTCCTCATCCTTCTCTCTTTAAGCCCTCCCAATAGTAATAATGACAATAACAATAACAACAATGGTCATATACAACAAAGAACAGAGATCATTGGAAAGTTTTCTTCCTCCAAAGAGGAATTTTTGAATGGCTGCACTCTGGGCTTTGAATGCATTATGGTTAATTTCAGATTCTGAGGATGATTAACTCTGACTGGTGGAATAAAAGGCCACGACCAATTATTATTCAGAAAAATCCTGCTGTTTAGCCAAAGAGCGTACAGTGCAATCCAGTCCTTGATGTTCCAGTGATAAACGCTCACATGACAAGGTTATTTGGTGTAGAGCAGCCAGAGTGGTTGCTATGGAAACCTGTTCACAATGCTCATAAATCTGAGGTGTAGTTATCCTTGCTGTGTATGCAAAAAAAAAAAAAAAAAAAAAACAGAAAGAAAGAAAGAAAAAAGAAACCTACAAAGCCAACTCAAGCGGTTTAATTTACAGTGAGGCCTCAAAAAAAGAAAAAAATCGGCAAATGAATTCTAAGATAATAGACCTCTCCATATTATATTCTTTCACAATACAGGCACTTAGGACTCAAACGCTCTCTTCAAAGCCAAAAAGACTTTTAAGATAGTCATTATTGTAGAGAATATAGGTCATCATTAGCACCAGGAGTGACAGAAATAAAAGAGGTGGTTAGAAATTTGAGTTTGCTGGCATCAATTGTTTTCCCTTGACATAGTTAGCAATGCAAACAGCTGTTGACAGCGCATCAGAACAGGTACATTCGACGGGGAACAAATGGCTTTTTTAGTCTCAGCTTCTCAGAAATGATGGGCTGTAAGTCTAAGAGGCCAAAGGTCAAGCAGACAATGATGAAATATCCCCAACAGACCCAATGTCAGGTCGTTCGATGTTAAGATCGCTCTGATATAGTTTCTCGGCCTCGATTTCAGCTCCACTCAAGCCCCATTAGAAATAAGGGCAGCCTATTAAACCAGCAGACAGCAAGGCGTTTCTCATCTCGGGTATAAGCTGTCTGGCCAACTGGCTCTTCGACCCCCTGTGGCTTATTTCAACCATTATCAGTTTTCTAAATAAAAATTGGGAAATAGTTGAACCTTTTGAAGTGGGAATTCTTTAACACTTGGAAACGTGAGAGCCATTGGCTCTGGAGTTATCTAGAAGGACAGAGAAGTCTAATCTGTTCATGGTGTACTTCGAAATAAGACTAAAATTTGACTTGTGCCATCTAGTAGTGGAGATGGCTCAATTAAAGAGCTTTGATGGGCAAATTCAGTATATGATCAAGTCTCAGAGTACACACATAGATCAGGGCTCTCTAAAGAGTGGAAGAAACTACACATTTGCTTGGGCAACACTAGAAGTACTCAGTTGTATAAAATTGGAGAGCATGATGATAGAAACACACCCTCTGCTGCTGGGCCTCAATTCTGAGTTTCCCCATTAGTCTGTGATGAAGGGGACCTACAAGATAGGCGGCTTCTAAACCAACACAGTAGGCCATGAGGATCCTGACCAAGACGTATCTGGTAGCCACATAGTTGGTTCACTTCAGAGTCAGCAGGTACATAACCGATTTATAAAAATCTGCTCCACCCACTTTTTTAAGAATGTCTAAAATTCTATTACTTGAGATAACCTTTTTGGTTTAAGACATGTCATCTCTTTTTAAAAAGCTTTCACCCTTGTGATTTGAAGAGGTTAAATATGTAGATTCTACTGCAAAGATGTCTCCTATTCTCACAAAACTCCACAGCCAGGAAGTATTCATGCCCTATTTGATAATAATGATATTGACTGTCTTTAACTGAGCCCTTCTTGTACTTCACATATAGACTTAATCTTTCTTACCATACTCTGTTAGGATAATGTAAGATTTTTCACTTATGTAGTTAACGTATGATCTCATTTGATCCTCTCAAAACACCCCAGAAGTAGGCATTATTATTGTCTTATTCATAGATGAGAAAACTGTGGCTTAGGGACCAAGTTAAGCACTTTGTTCAAGTCACACAGCAAGTATGAGAAGTTCGAGTGACAGGGATTCAGAACTGTTCCTCCAAAACCCCACATATTAACTACTGTGACTCAGTATTGGCAGAAACAGTGAATCTCTGATCAACTTGCCAAATGACAATGTTGGAGAAAAAGCAGTCAGGTTTTGTAAAGGCATTGAGATTTTGAATCTAAAATGTTCCTATTACCTTAAAATTCTGATTGTTCCTTCTTAAGCAAGGAGAGGAAAGAATACCTTACCTAAAGTCAGGGACTTGGGTCTGAGTTCAGATGAGAAAAAAGAAAAAGGCAAGGGAGCAGAAGAATGCTAGCAGAGTACCATTGTCTGAACATGTTTTAACGCAGGCAACCCCTTCATTTACCTTCTTACCATATTGCAACACAATTCTACAAGCCATTCGACAATTCTGCAAGCTCAGCAGAGAAGTCCTATTGGCAGAAAGTTTCCTTTTCTGGGGGCAGAAACAGTTGAGTTTCTTGTTACTCTAGGGTAGGGATTCTCCTCAACCAAATTGCCTAATGAAACTGCCCAACACTCTTCTCTGTAGATAACACTGGACAACAGAAGCTACTGTGCATAATGATCTTGTAATGCTTGGGTTTTAGCTCTCTCCCTGGACCTTAAGGTCCTTTAGATGGGCACATGGTTCTGTTTATCTTTATCTTTTCCTTAATGATTGACAAAAGGCACTTCAGAAAGACAATAACGACAATAACAAAACCTGAGAAGCTGAGGATAGAATGCCAGATTTCTGCTTTCTTTTGAAAAATCAGAAGATTTGGCAACACTGGTCCCAAAATTCTGGCATGGAGCTGAGTAGCAGCTACCCCTTCAGACCAGCTTGACATGGTTCCACCTGACCAGCTCCAAGTACTTACATTGCTTGCCCCACCACATGCACATTTGAATTTAAGAATCCCACAATAAAGAGATGAGAAACAGGAGAAGGGCAAGACCTCCTGGCTCAGAAGCCTCACAGCATTCTTCTGTCATCTCAGGGTTGGCCATCCTGGCCATCCTGACCCTGATCATCACCTGTGATTCATGCTATGACTTCTGTCCCATTTGGATGTGCTTCTTATACTCAGAAAAAATAGTTTTCATAGCAAGGAAATTTAAGGGGTATGAGAAGACGGAAATAATTCCTCTGCGGATGGGATTCTATGTTGGCCTTCAAGCTCAAATCTGGAAGTAAGAGATTATAAAAAGAGGCACATGAGCCCCCTGCCCAGGTCAGCTGAGAACAAGGGCCAAGCTGCTAGCATCAAAGCTTACATTTAGAACTATAAATTAGAGGACTTGAAACCTTTTTGTTTTCTCACTATTCAGTTCTAGTTATTGCTAGTTTACTCATTTTTAAGTCAAATACTTAAGTAATGAAAAGCTTAGAGCATGATGACTGAAAATACTGATGGGTGTACACTGATTCCCCATGACAAAATATTGTTCCATATGTAAAAAAATCCTTCCAATAGTGTGACCTTGCCAAACTTCCTAGCAAAGTTGTCATCCTAGGTGTAAGACCTTGGCCATACTCTGCCATCTTAATTCAGTTGTTCAATAGTTTGTGCCAGGTGATGTTTAAGGCAGTGGGAGATGCAACAGTGAAAAACAACAATGACAACAAAGATACCTGTCCTCTGCTTTCAGGGGCATACACTCCATTTGGGGAGACAGATGCTAATCAATTAAGTGCCAGGATGAAGGAGAAAGGAGTCCTGTGAGAGGGTCCAGATCTAGTCTTGATTGGGAGTATATGTGTGCATGGAGGGAAGGATGTCTCCAGGAAAAGCTTTCTTGAGAAACTGGCCTGTAAGGATACAGACTTAATAATCTTTGTGTCACAAGTGATGCCTTTTCTAGTGCCTTGAACAAAATAAGTGCCGTGGACCCTTGCACCAGTGTTTCCACCCAAGTCGCCTAGCTAACTGGTCCTTATTTCTCAATTGAAGCATCTTATCCTTTGGGTAGCTTTTACTGACATTCACCCTCCATCCCAGGCTGAGATCTCTTCAGCGGTCTTCCCACATTCTCTATCCTCCCACAACATTGTGATAATTGTCATCTCTGTTACTGTGACCTAATACATCCTGGGTGAATGTGTGCTGTGGAGTGGATGGATGGTCTATGAGAGAATAGAGATGACAGTGCATTGTGGGTGTGGGGAACTGAGTCTGTGTGTTATGGGGAAAACTCAAACTTGGTTTATGCTTAAAGACAGACCATGAGCATCCTATTCACTATGCTTCTGCTGTACATTTCCCTTGATCAGAACTTTTAATGCAGTAAAGTTTGGTTTCAAATGCTGACTTCTTTGTTTCCTAAGACTGAGCTGAATGATTTTCATTTATCCTAATAAAAGCAGAAGCCCTCATTTAAATTTGCAACTTCTGATGAGATTAACAGGCTAAATAGAAAAGCATTGGATAAATTCGCTAAGTATACTCCTCTATAGTCAGTGTATAGTACTTAATTATACACACACATATATACAATCGATTCTCAACATTTGTGGGAGTTATGTTCTATAAAGCTGCTGCAAACACTGAATTGGTGAATGCTAAGCCATTGCTCCTAGGGGAAATACAGAGTTAGGTTCCTGAGAGCCTCTGATCACATTTTTGTTAACTGATCAATATATAATCTTATTTTATGTGTGTTTCTGTTTAAAGATAACATATATAATGTATAATAATTCATTAACATTGAACTCATGGTCAACAGCAGTATATTACTCATGACTGAATGAAGGTACATCGAAGCTGTACTGCACTTAGGAACACTAGAGAGCACTTCACCACTGTGCTGGGGGCTATTTTAAACAGCAAAATCACCAAGAAAAAGCACAAAAATGTAAAAAATATGTGGCACTAAATGTATCACAAAAAAGGATACATTGTAGTATGAGAGCTAAAATAGAAAGATAGGGCATCACTTTGTTCCAGCTCAACTGGGAGACTCAATCTGCACATATCCCTGAATGACTGTGAAAACAGTATGAACATTGATTTTGAGGTTACAAATAAATTTTAGCTAGTGAGTGAATTAGCAGATATGGATCAAATGTATATCAAATACATACAGAGAAATATATCTATATATGTAAGTATATTCTTCAGCACAGTACCTGGTATCTAGTAAGTATCAGATAAATATTTTTTGAATAACTGAATTAATGAGATTTGTTATTTAATGTAGTAAAAATAAAACATTTTGGTTAAAAAAATAATTCATATATATCATTTGAGGTAATAAAATAATGCATATTTAGTAATAAAATGCTACTGAACATAATTTAATATTTTGATTATATACCTCATTGATTTATATAAAGAACATCCCAAATGACCATGAAAGTTTATGACACTCACTTAAAGTTAAATAACTTTTCTAGAATATACTGCTCATGAGGATTTGAAAAAAAAAGCACAAACGATTCTTCATTTGATCCTTTTATTTCTTCATTTTCATCTAAGACGGATCCTGAAAACACTCCTCTGGAAAAGGGGTGATGGAAGGAATGCTCCCCTTGAAGCTCAGTGGCTTGGGTTAACTTTGGAAGAGGCAATGCCACCATCTGTAGCTTTAGGATTTTCTTTTTGTTTCATTTTCACTACCATTGTCATAAGGGGGTTTAATAATAGTTTGTTGAGTGAAGAATTATGGGTACCAAAGACTTGATAATAAATAGTTTGCTCTATATTTAGAAAAATAGAAACTCAAGAATGAGCATTAAGATAGGGGGGAAGAGAAGGAGAATAGAGATGAGGGAGCAGCCAGAGACTCTCACATGATTCCCGGAACCAACTGTCAGTGGCCCTGGTTGATGATAATAAAACCAAAAATAGTATCACATGCATACATCACACTTTTTGGCATTCATGTAAAGTATCTTATTTAGTCCTCATAACAATACCTTGCAGTAGACCATCCTATCTATATTTTGAGAATGAGGAATGAAGAACTGGATGCATTTGTTGACTTCTGGAATCTCTCCTCAAGCAGCAGAGTGGCGCATGGGATTTGTGAATCCAAGTCCAGAGTCCTTCTACCTCCCCTTGGTGAGCTGTAAGGGGCTCAAATTGGAGGGGCTCAAGCTCTGAGCCAAATGTTTGATGAGTAGAAGTCAGTAGATATGTGAATAGCTGAGCAACTGGGCCACTCTCAGACTATATTTGGTTCACAGACTCAGAGCACTGATTAAATAAAAGAAATCTTAGGGATAAGGTTGTACAGCTCACAATTTTCAAATAAGGAAACCAAGTCCCAGAGAGGCAAAGTGATTTATACAAAGTCATATAGCTAGTAGAGCCTGGTCTTGAACTCATGTCTCCAAATTCTGGGTCTTCTTCCCGTCAGCCATATGTTATTTCTACTCCCATTGTTCTCTCCCCCAACCTCACTCCCAACAGCTTCACAAGTTTGAATTTTCATGATGGAATTTCAAATACATGGTGTGGGGAAATCCTCTCTGTGGTCCACAGATAAGAATTGCAGACTTCCCCACTGTATTAATTAATGACCTCATTAATCCACATTTAACTGTTCAATTAAATGTTTAATGTAACGCTTAGAGGTGCCATCAATTACCATGTGCGAAGCAACTCTTGGAGATCCTAGCCTGGAAGCTGCTATGTACACGTGCAAAATTACTGTCATTCGGACACACCATGTTATCTTGTGGAGCTCTATTCAGGGAAGGTGCGTTACAGCTCCAGTTTAACTCAGGGCGGATTAAATCAGTGCGTTGGAGAAGAATGGAATTAAATGCTTTGCTGTAATGACTCACATCCTCACAAGCACCACTCATTAATTGTAGGCACTACATGACATGAATGTGCTAGGGGATGGCAAATATAATATTTTGAATGCTTTTCTTTCTCAGAATTACCCCAGAGAGAGAGAAAAATGATCTCAGTGGTGGTTACTGAAAACATATGCCAGCTTGATTTCCCCAGCAATGATATTAACAGTGAAGAGTAAAGCATTGGTGCCTCAGCTCAAAGAAAGGCAGCTTGATTTCAACCAAATGTATTTCAACCTGACCTAGGTAATAATTAAACAAGCAATGTGGGGAGGTTCATAATTGCAATTGCTTATTATACGAGCTAAAATGGTAAGATTTGTTTCTGTGGCAGAGTTTCTCTAAGCAGGGCCATAGATTAGAGCTCGAGGTTGCTCCTTTGGAAGGCCACCAGATCATGTGACGTATCGGTTGAGACATCAGTGGAGAATGGTGCCGTGTACCAGGATCTATGTCCACACCAGCTGAAAGGACTCAGGGTTTTAAAAGTTGAGATCAAGCAAGTAACTATCACTGTTGTCCTAAGTGAGGGCAAATGTTCTGCTTTGTAAGCAGTGGCTGAGGTACTGCGGAGACTCAGCCTTTATGAGAAGAGTCTTGGGAGTGAGAGGTAAGACTCAGTGGGGCTGTGTGGCCTGGGAATAGGTAATCATTTTTCTCAGGAGATTCTGACAGGTTTGGGAATTACTGAATCATGCGTACTGTCCTTCAGGCTTCCCATTCCAGCAGGTGTGAAGCTCTGTAGAGGAGGTACCTCCCCACTGATGGGAAGAAGGAAGGAAGGAAGGAAGGGGGGAGGAAGGGAGGGAGGGAAGGGAGGGGGGAAGGAAGGAAGGAAGGGAAATCAGGGATCAGCCAAATTCCCTTAGGTTCTCAAGATTATAAACTTTCTTACGTATGTGTGTACTGCACTGGCTTTCGGTAAATGGGTTAGAAATCTAGTATTATTATGTTATGAAAAAATTAATATCATAATTCATTAGGCTAATTAATCCCTGGTGTATCAGGCATTGCACCAGACAGTAAGAGTACACAGAAAAAAGAGTTACCTCATACATAAAGGAGAGAGACAGACAAGTTAATGGACATATATAACATTGGAGTAAGGGTCTGAGTAGAAAGCACTGGGAGCCCAGAAAACAGGAGAACCTCTCAAACTGGAAGAAGGTGAGGGAGTCCTGACAGCGAAGTCAGCCAGCCAGATGAAGAAGGGTCCTTCCAGGCAGCAGGAACAGTGTGAGCAAAGACATAGATGTTCTGAAAGCTGCCAGAGACTTAGCATGGACAGCAATACAGGGAGAAAGGGGCCAACGCAAGATGGGAAGCGCTGAGGCTGGAGGGTGGAGGATGGTCCGGCCATGGAAGCCCTGGCCTTCACCCTCCTGGTGCTGGCAGTCACTGAGCATTTTAAGCAGAGGAGTTTCGTGATCAAATCTACTGACACAGAGCATCCTCTCACTCATTCATTTCTGACTGAGTGCCGGAACCCGATTCTGACACTGGGGGTACAAAGGAGAATGCATAGAGCAAGGCCCTTGCCCAGAGTGTGGGGTGAATGAGGCTGAGGCCATGCACTAGGTGGTAGACTGTCCAGTTAGCCCCTGCCTGTTTCCACACTCAGTCCTCACACCCTGCCAGGCCCTCCAGGCAGCTCACACGAGGAGGGGTGAGGGGGAGCACAGAGAACTCAGGGGCCGCCCCCCTCAAGGGTCTGAGAAACACTGCATGTCCATGGCCCCTAGCTGTGGAGCTCCACTGTTGCCTCCAAGAGATTATTATCATTACTAGCTTAAAATGTTTTAAAAAAAGAGATTCTATGATAGGATTAAATTATCCTGTGTTATTAACTTAATTGTGTCCTCCTACCCCTACACCAGTCAAAATTCATATGTTGAATCACTAACACTCCCCCCACCCCCAATGACTGTATTTGGAGATAGAGTCTTTAAGGAGGTAATTAAGGTTAGATAAGGTCATAAGTGTGGAGCCCTAATCCTATAGAACCAGTGTCCTTATAAGAAGAGGAGGAGACAGTAGAAATGGAGCTTTCTCATTCTCTCTGCACACAGAGAAGAAAGGCCACGCGAGGACACAGAGAGACGTGACTGGCCTCTCCCCTCAGGTTAAGCTGAGGAGAGAGGCCTCACAGAAACCCAACCCACTAGTGCCCTGATTTTGGGCTTCCAGCCTCCAGATCTGAGAGAAAATAACTGTCTCTTGTTTAAGCTCCCTACTCTGTAGTACTTTGTTACGGCATACTAGCAGACTAATATATCCTGTTAGGTGATACTGAAGAGTCTTATTCATAACAAGAATATTTTAGGAACCAGGAGTTGAAGGAAGAATCTTCCTAACAGTGTGCACTGGGGTAGGGAAGCCCAGATGCCACCCTCTGAAATGGTTCACACCTAGGATAGAAAGCTCAGTTTCATGTGAGGTTGGATGAATCCTGCTATAGTTTCACCATCCTAGATCCATCCGAGAGATCCAGGTTCTGGTCTCAGTGCCACCACCAACAGCTGTGCAAACTCTTCTTAATGATTCACATTTCTCATGTGTAAAATGAGGTTGTGGGGTGGGGGTGGGGGTCATGGCTAACTTCTTGTCAGGTCCCTTAGTCTACCAAGGCACAATGAGTTTATGGTTCTTTTCCTATCTCAATGTTGACAAGATCTATTGGGACATCCACCAGAGAAACGCACCAATGGTATAGCTATCTAGAAGTGGCCCACTTGCAATAAACCTGATTGAGGAAAGAAATGGGCAATTAATTTCAGGCAAACAATAAAAATGTATGAAAATGAAAGATGTAGAGAAACTAATAATGACAGCCATGAGCGCTGGCTCTGCCTTTATTAGTGTCTTTTGTATTCTTTTATGAAACGTCTATTATTGGCGAACTGGCTGATAATTCTCTCATAATTACTTCATATGGAATAATTAAATAAAATGCAGACAATAATCTTTTATAGACAATTACAAAGAGAAACATTTTTGCGGGAGGGAAGGAAGGGTTAGGGTGAGATAGCTAGAATATGATTGCTCGTTCCTGGGTTTTCCTGGGGGGGTTCCTTTGCTAGCTCCTGAGTCTCTGCTGAGGCCTGCAAAGGGATGGTCGGCCTCTGTCTTAGGTGTTGAGGGCCTGCATCATCACTTCTTTGACTAGAGGGGGCTAGGGCTCACTGGTAAGTAGGGAAGTGTGGACAGATTTTATAAAGCAAGACTTGATCCAAATATTCACCTGCAAAGCCCTAGTCTCTGTCTCTGGCCATCAGGGAATATCAAGGCAGTTACAAAGACAGGTTTAAAGCCAGACAGGTACAGATGCAACTCCCTATCCTTGAAACTGTAACCTGGGGATCATTACTGACACACTTCCTCTTCCTTATCCATCACAACTAATCCATCACTACTGGTCTTAGGGAGTCTGCCTCCAAAATATTCTCTAAATCTTCTACTATTACTCTACTGCTACCACCCTAGGCCATAATCTCTCTCTTGGGCCACTGTGACAACCTCATGTAAATATTTCTGTTAAATACCTTGCCCCCATACAATTATTCCTCCATTAAGTAACCAGTGGGATCTTTGAAAAATATAAGCTAGGTTAGGTCACTCCTGTATTTAAAACTCTGTAAAGGCTTCCTGTTGCCCTTATAAGGATATGCACCAAATCCTTCTGCTGAACTGCACAGCCCTGGCTGTTGTGGGCTCAGCTGGCTGCTCTGCCCTCACTTATCCGTCCCTCCCCTATTCAGCCACCAGTCTGACATTTCCTGCGTGGCTGTGTCTTTCCTAAGCTTAGGACCATTAAACACTCTGCCTCAACATCATTTCCTGGGTAATTCCTATACATCTTTCACATTCATTAGTGAGGACAAGGATTTTCATCTGCCTTGGTCACCTAGCATAGCGCTTACCCTCATGAAGACAATGTTTTATTTTATTCTGGGGAGGGGGGGGAAGGGTGGAGGGAAAGAGCATAATAAAGCAAATATATAAAATACTTATAGTGTTATATGATAATAAGTGAGAGGGAAAAATTAAAGTGACAGAGAGGAACAAACTATGGCTGGGGATGGTGTTGGGGTTGTGATTTTAAATAGAGGAGACAGGGATGCCCATAAAGATGATATTTCAGAAGAGACCTGAGGAGGTGGGGAGTGAGCTCTGTCCACAGAAAGGTCTTCAGAGCAGCAACACCTTAGTAGGTCTGAGCACACTTAGCATCCAGATCACAGCTTCTAAAGGCCATGCTCCATGAAGAAGAACTAAGCATCCTTCGAGAAGTGGCTGACTCCAGGGCTGGGGCAGGGAAAGTACAATTCAAATCAACTGCTCAAAAAGTGATACGCCAGGTGAAAAGGACACAGGGACCGGCTTGAAGGGGCTCCTGCTGGCCGAATCTAGGACAAAATAAATAATGATAGGAATGGATTATGACCCATTGAATAAAATAGAAATCCATGAGTCAACATTGATATAAATAAACAAATGAATAAAAACATGGGGAGAAAACGAAGTTCTTACAAGAGAATGCCAACTAATAAATGTAAGAGTGATAGAATTAGGAAATTGCCATTTGGGGATCATCAAAGGATTAACTTAGGCAAGAAACATCAATGGATGCTAAAACTAGTGGGTGAAAGTAGGATAATGAAAGAGATCTTTACATTGCCTTAAGGCATCTCCACACAAACTACTTAATAAGTACAAAAGGAAAAATGTAACTTTATAATGGAGAAAACTGGAAGGCATCATCTTAAGTGATCATAGTATCTACATGAATGGGACAAACTGACATTGCACGCCAACTGAGAGAATGCCAATGAGAAGAACAAAGCATTAATTCTGGGATTTCCTGCCCCAAATGGATAACTTAGGTCTAATCATGAGGAAGGATCAAACCAATGCCAGTTAAGAGACATTCTACAAAATGACTGCCTTGTAATCTTTAAAAAGGTCAAGAACATGAGACTCAAGGAAAGCCCAATGGACTGTTCAGATTGAGGGAAAATAGAGACGTGACAACTGGGCATAACCCAACATCCTGGATGGGTCCCTTTTGTTATAAAGGACATCACTGGAGACTTTGGTGTAACTTGACTGGGGGTTCTCTGTATAAAAAAACGCTATTTGAAATCTCCTTGTACTACTCTTGAAAATTTTTTGTAAGTTTGAACTTGTTGAAAATAATATTACACTTTAAAAGAATTTACCCAAAACCTCCATACTTCAACCATTGCTAGTGACAAGCTCCTTGCAACACAAATTGCAACTGACGGTGATACGGCCATGAATAGTGACAAGAGAGTCAATTGCCTCAGGTCTACAGGACAGTTGCAGGAACAGCCAACTCTGATGAGGATGAGGAGGAAGAAAGGAAGGAAGAGGGTGTTGATGGGGTGGCTTTGTCACTTGCCTCTTGCCATCAGCTCTCATTTGCAAATTCCTCTGCAGGAGTAGTAGCATAATCAGAACTCTTTTAACTCTAAACATAATCTCACCAGTCGTCTTCCTGTGTGGTTGGGAGTGTGTGGGTGGCAGCAAATAGAAGAAAGATCAGAAAAAATAGAAAAAAAAAATAGACACAAATGGGGGAAAAAGTCCCATCATAATATATATTCTTCCTCCCCTCCCCTACAACCCCATCAAACAGAATAATGAAAGGAAAACTAAAACCAAAAATCAGCCACTGCCAGGAAACCTCCCAAGTTCTTCTGTGCCAAAACCAGCAGAAGCCAAGGAAGTGGCATTTCACCCACACGGCCTTCTTGACGATGGACCCCAGCTGGGTCTCCCACGTCCAGGATATTCATGAGGCTCTGGGAAGCCGTTCAGAACTGGAGAGAAATTCCAAACCATGCCTCTCAGAGAAGTGTCATGGCTTCAAGGGCTGTGTGGGCTCAGGAGAACATGCCTGCCTCCTGGAGCACCTCAGCCCCTGCCCAGGGATGCCCAGACTGCCTGGGTTCAACTCCTGACTCCAGTCCTCACTGGCTATGTGAATATGAGTCTGTTTCTTAACCTCTTTCTGCCTCAATGTCCTTATCTCAAAAGTGAGAGCAGTAATAAGACCTACTTCTTGAGATTGCTGTGAGGATTAAATGAGATGGGACTTAGCATCTAATAAGTGTCATTACACTATTTCTTTGGCTGTTTAAATATATTTTTATTATGGTAAAATATACATGACACAAAATTTAACCATTTAAAAATATACAGTTCAGGAGCATTAAGCACTTACATCTGTCCATCTCTGGGAATATTTCATCATTCACAACTGAAACTTTGTACTCATTTAACAATAACTGCCCACCTCGTGCTCCCGCAGTCCCTGGAAACCACCATTCTGTTATTGTCTCTGTGAATTTGCATACTCTAGGTACCTCATGTAAGTCTAATTATGCAATATTTTGTCCTTTTGTGACTGACTTATTTCACACAGTATAATGTCTTCAAGGTTCAGCCATGTTGTTGCATGTGTTAGAATTTCACTCCTTTTTAAGACCGAATAATATTCTATTGCATGCTTATCCGTTCATCTGTCGAAGAACATGTGGGTTGTTTCTACCTTTTGGCTATTGTGAATAATGCTGCTATGAACACTGGGACCCAAATATCTGTTTGAGTCCCTGTTTTCAATTATTTTGAGTATACTATTGTTTTATACTGAATGTCTGCTCTTCCACTCCCTGCTGCTTCAGGGTAAGAATATGCTGTGATGCTCAAGACAGCCCAGAAGAGGTATGGCCGTCTTATTTAAAATCCTCAGAAACCTTGGCCTTCATCATCTGATTTTGGTCAGAAATTAACATCCAGCCTGTTCTCAGCCATGCACTCAATGCAGAGAAGCAGTAAGGAGAGAGGATGGTGGGGAGGACAAGGGCTTTGGACTCAGAAGAATTCCTTTAGAATCCTGGTCTGTTATCTTAAATATACATGGGCCTTGTCCTGTTTATTTAATCTCTATGAACCTCAGTTTTCCTGTAAATAAAGCAAATTCTATGCATGGAATATTTACTTCTTTTTCCATATGAAAATTAACTAAGATTATATATGTAAGCTCCTGGCATTGTATGTAGGCCCTCAGTAAATGTTACTTCCTAAACACCCTGCTAATATCAATGTCAAAAGTAATATAAACTGGCAGTTAGGTGATTTATTTGTATTGTTGTCATCATAATCATTATTATTGCTAATTCTTGAGAGCCTACCATGGACCAGGCACTGAACCAAGTGTTTTTTACCTAGATTAAGGTATTCAATTCTCTAAATATCTCTTTGAAGAGATGAGTCCCATTGTTATCTCTATTTACAGATGTGGAAACTGTGGCTTAGAGGAATTCATTAATTTGCTGAAGGTCCCACAGCTAGTAAGTGATGGAGACAGGAGTTAAGCAGGTTAACTCCAGACCTGTAAACCTTCACCATCCACTGCCCCTACAAATAACTAGCTAAATGGGTAAATAAAGAAACATAGAATTCAAAATAATAGAAAGTATAAGAAAACAGAAGGAATTTTGACATTTTGTGAGTGTGTGTGAACAAGCTGGGGGAGTAACATTGATGATAGTATAGTTGGATGAATATGTATCTGAGTAACTAACTGACCTCAAGGGTATTGGTTAATGGACTAACATAAAGACAGAAAAAAGTCTCTAGTAGATTTCCATAGGACTCTGTCCTTGACATGGTTAGCAGTTTTATTTATCAATGGCTTGTATGAAGTCACAAAAGGAAGGATTATAAAACCACATGGATCTGGGAAGGCCAGTCACTGGATGACAAAAAGTTCTCTGTATATGAAATAAATGTAGAACCAATAACACACATTTTAATAAGGATAACTATAAAGATCTGAACTAAGGTTAAAAAAATGCACAGCTGGAATGTAGATGAACTGAGTTGCCAGAAGTTAAATGAAAAAAAGATTAAGAATGATTTATTTGGCCAGAAATGCTTCATGCTCCAGTTGTGAGATGATCTTGCCAAACATCTAATGTTCCCTTAGGCACTACAATTAGTAGAGCAGTATCCAGACAAAGATGGAGACTATTGTATTGGTTTGATCACATCTAAAACAATGTGTTCAGTGCTGGAAGTATCACCTGAAGAAGGGTCTGAACAAACTAGCATTTATGTGGAAGAGGGTGACCAGAACGGTTAGGATGAGAGGAGATCTGGAAACCACATCACACATGACCTGTTGGCTGAGGGACCCAACCCAGCTTGGGGAGAAGACTTATAGGAACACAGAACAATTGTCTCCAAATATTTGAGAGGCTAACATGTGGGGGAAAGAAAAGAATAATTTCCTTCTTGCTAATTCATAAAGTAAGACCAGAACAAATTAATAAAAGATGTAGGATCAGTTTGCAATTTCATGTAAGAAATAATTTCCTAAAAATTATCATTCTTCAACAGTGCAATTAGTGCCTTTCCAATGTCGAGCAGCTTATCTTTCTATTCGTGCAGAAGTTGGTGGACTAGCCATCAGAGATGTTTTAGGTGACATTGTTCTGTCAGGCAGTGGGCTAGATTTAATGACTGTGGCCACATGCCCTTTCCAACTCCACATCTAATGATCTGGAGTCTAAGCTCTTGGGTTTCTCATTGGGGGCCCTGCACGGGGAGGAGGATGAAGGGAGGTGGCAGTCCTGGCATATAGATGGGCGGGTCTCTGATGGTACGGGTTCAAATCTACTGCTTTCCTTAGCTAGTTTTGTGATTTGAGACAGCTACTTACTCTTTCCAAGCTTAAACTTTTCCATCTGTAAGAGAAGCTGGATTAGATAATCTCTCTCCCTCCCTCTCTTTTTTACTGTGGTGAGAAACATAACATGAAATCTACCTTTTAACAAAGTTTTAAATGTCCATGACAGTCTTGTTAACGATATGCTCATTTGTAAAAAGGATCTCTGGAAGTTTTCATCTTGCATGACTGAAACTCTATGCCCATTGAAGAGAAACTCCCTTGTTTCCCCCTCCACACAGCCCTGGCAACCACCATTCTACTTTTTGCTTCTAAGAGTTTGACTACTTTAGATACCGTCTATAAATGAAATCATACAGTTTTTGTCCTTCTGTGACTGGCTTTATTTCATTTAGCATAATGTGCTCAAGGTTCATCTACATTACAGTATATGTCAGAATTTCTTTCCTTTTTAAGGCTGAATAATATTCCATTGCATGCATAGACCACATTTTCTTTATCCAGCCATCTGTTGATGGACACTTAGGTTGTTGCCATCCCTTGACTGTTGTGACTAGTGCTCTTTGAGATCCTGATTTTAATTCTTTTGAATAAATATCCAGAAGTGGGATTGCTGGATTGTAAAGTGTTTTGTTTTTTTTTTTTTTGAGAAAACTCCATATTGCTTTCCACAGTGGCGGCACCATTTTACTTTCCCACCGACAGTTCACGAGGGCTCCAATTTCAGCAAAGGAAACAATCTACAGAGTGAAAAGGCAGTCTATGAAATGGGAGAGAATATCTGCAAACTATCTGATAAGGAGTTAATATCCTAAATACATAAGAAACTTCTACAACTCGAGAACAGAATACCAAATAACCCAGTTAAAAAGTGGATAAAGGACTTGAACAGACATTTCTCCAAAATGGATATACAGTGGCCACCAGGTGTATGGAAAGATGCTCAGTATCACTAATTAGTAATGGAATGCATATCAAAACCACAATGAGATATCACTTTATACCTGCTAGGATGGCCATTATCAAAAAAATAGACAATGTCTTAAAAGTAATTTCTACTTTGACAGCCTGTGATTCTAAATTTAGAATAAGCAAAAACTCTGAGTCACAAAGGATGCTACAAATCTTATATATATTTTATTTGTAGTGATGCCTGAGGACCTGATTCAGTGTCTCTTTACTTTTGATTTGTACACAATTTTAAGGAGCATGATTTTTCAATTTCTGGCATGTTAACAGTTTATATGAAATTAATTAAGAGGAATAGAGATGCCCAGAGTAGCAAACAGTTGACACTGCAAAGTGACTTCACAACAGAACAATGAGAGGAGTTAAGCACAAAAATTTTCAATCCACAGTTGATTGACCCCATGTAATGCTCAGTCCAACAAAAGTATCATTGCATCACAGCACATTATTTAATGCGCATAATGTTCCTGCTTTCTTTAAGAAGGGCAAATGATAAAATCCTGAGTTGCTCTAAGTAGGCAAACTTAAATGAATTAAGACCATCTGTGAAACAGGATGAGGAGGGGCTGAGAGCCTGGAGCCTTTTAGACCTGAGTCTGGATCCCAACTCCATCACTTACTAATAGTGAGAACTTGGGTCTCTATTTGTTTTTCTGTAAAACAAGGTTGGTAATACCACAAAGAGCTCGAGGGAGGATTCAATAGGATCATAATGCTTATAACGTGTGTGGCCCATAGTGAGAACTCAGTGATGTTGGCTGCTGCTCTGATGAGGACGACTGGCAGAAAAATAGTGAGGCTTGTGTATCTACCATGCAAGAAGGGTTGGGGAAGAGAGCAATCTGGGTACTCCCTCAGACAACGTGGAGGAGGCCGACGCAGAGGGGACTAACAGGGTCCACTTCCAGGGCTTCTGTTACTTTTAAGAGCATCAAGCTCTCTCCTACCCTCTTGGGCTACTAGCAAACTTTTAAAACCTTTAAAAGCTTCCTTGTTCCAGACCTTGGGTTTCCATGATGCACAGGGACAATCTATCCTCACAAACTTTTCTGTAGAGAAAAATGATTTGGCACATGCTTTCCTGTTAAAGCAACTAATGTGCCATCTCTCCCAAGAATGCATATATTGTATAAATTTGTGCTGCAGAGGATAAGGCTTCAATCAAGGGAGTGAATCAACTGCCAGCAAAATTTCAGGCATGGGTTGGCAGAAGAGGACAAGGCATGTTTAGAAGTCTGGGTCTTCTTGGACACTTTAAGTTATTTTAAATATAGGTTGAGATCATATGCATACAGTATAGCCCTAAAATGTATCAACATATAAAACTGTTGGTAAACAATATCATCTCACACAGGTGTAAGAGGAAACGTTGAGAGAGGAGAAACTTTGCCGTCAAGTGATTTTGTAGAAAGAATGCTGGGGGAACTTATAAAGAAAAATCTTTCATATTCTTTCTTCAGTTACTAAGAATTCACTGCTTCCTTAACAAAGAAAATAAGTTGATTCATATTATTAGAAAGCAAATGTACTCTTAAAAAAAACTAGTTTAATCCCAACAATTTAAATAAAGATTGGACTTTCTAATTATCTATGTATCTTTATTTCGAACTGTGATAGAGAAACCATATACAAACATATTTGCATATAAATGTGTGTACATATGTTCAAAGGTTCAGATATAAAGTGTATAGCCACACAAATGATGCCTGTGACATCATGTCAGCTGTGACAAAGTGAGAGAGTGGCGTGGACATATATACACTACCAAACGTAAAATAGCTAGCTAGTGGGAAGGAACCGCATAGCACAGGGAGATTAGCTCGGTGCTTTGTGACCACCTAGAGGGGTGGGATAGGGAGGGTGGGAGGGAGGGAGATGCAAGAGGGAAAATATATGGGAACATATGTATATGTATAACTGATTCACTTTGTTATAAAGTAGAAACTAACACACCATTGTAAAGCAATTATACCCCAATAAAGATGTTTAAAAAAAAAACCAGCTGAAAAAAAAAACAAAAACAAATGATGCCTTATTTCAACACTTAGATAAGTGAATTCTTTATGTAAGCATAGTATATGCCAGTTAAAGCAAATACTGTGTACACCAACTACTTCAGTGGAAAATCCTTTTAAAATATGTTATTCTACTCTGGCCCATCTTACACAGAGCTATTAAATATATCCTGACATTTTGTGGTGAACTCCACGTCAGCAGTATGAACATTGACTACCATGCTGTGCTGTGAGATTTTCATTGGTCCAAGTACTACCTGGGCCAGTTGACTGTGTTTTTTCAATTTTGCTCCTTCTAAACATTTAGCAACAAGAATTCACAGAGCTCAAACAAAATTAAACCCTTAGATTAACAGCACAAAACCAACAAATATGGGCAAAAAGCATGTATGTGTTGGGTGGGAGTGGGGAGTTGTTGGTGAGAGCACATCCTGAGGGTCTCCATGGGGCCAAATGGCCTTGGGTGGCTTGGCTATTGGTCACTTGGCCCATTCCCAGGAGGTGATGCAGCATGATAGTTAGGATTCTGGGATTGGATCCTGCTTTCACTCCTTTTTGTGTGTCCTGGGACAATGTATTTAATCTCCCTGAATGTTGCTTTCCTCATCTGTAAAATGGGCACAGCAATATTGACTGTCTGGCTGGGTTACCGTGAGCGTTAAATGAGCTGAGTGAAAAATGCTCAGCTCAGTGCCTGGCCCCTGTGACCATTCATGACAGGCAGCAATGTTATCACTTCCTTTAGGCCTTTCGGACCTGACCATCCCAGCTAAACTTACACCCCTCCACTCACAGCCACCTCTTAACCTCCTTCCTACACATTCTATATAGACCCTATTTTATTTGTGCATCTTTCAAAGTGATCTCTCTCAGGTAATAAAATGTATGCTCCTCTGTTCACTCCTAGAACAGCGCCAAGCATTTAGTAGGTGCTCAAGGAACACTTGTTTAATGATGAAAGAATGAATTTCCTGATGTGAGGCAGACAATGGAGCTCCACTCCTGCTATGAATCTTAGGGGACAGCAGGATCCCTTAGTCCACCCTGGTTGTGCCATTCTCAGAACTTTACAAGCACCTGGGACAGTGATGAAACCCGGCCTGAGATTGCTCACTGCCTGCCTCATGCAGCCCAGTGAGAGTACGGCAGGTGGGGACAGGGGAAGCTGGATAAGTGGAGGTCTCTCTTCAGCACTGCTGGGTATGTCAGTGCCCACCCCGCAGCTGGGTTTCTCCCAGCACTCAGGTCACACTCGTCCAGGCTACTGTGTAGAGAGAGTAAAGGACTACTTGTGTTCTGCAGCTCCAGGGCCTAAGGCAAGGCCCTGTCTCCTCTCAAGTTCTCTTTCAAATGCCAATGGGGCTTTTGTATGCTTCAATAATCTTTTAAAGTTTGGGTATCTGTCAAAATGCAAAGCCAGGACACCATTTTTACTCCTTAGAGTAAATGTGGAGTTTAATTTACAGATCTTTTGGAATGGGGGTGAAGATCTGGAAAAAAGGAGAGATAGGAGAGAGCCATAGGGCAAAGCATGCAGAACTTCGCCCATTTTCTTATTTTGCCTAAGGCCTATCTTGCCCTCGGGCACCTGTAAGCAAATAGCCTCAAATGTAAAACACCTTTAGTCCTGTAGTTCAACAATTGTTTGAGAAACTTTTTGTAGCAAAACCCTAAGAGGTTACAATTTTGCAATGTTTACTGTTAATCCAAGGAAGGTAGAACTCTAGTTAGAGTTGTTTGGAACCCTGAGAGTAACTACAAGAACAATGCTTTTCATACACCAAAAATGGTCAGTCCTCGAAGATGAGGAATAGTATGATTTGATGAAGAATGAGAGAATCCTTTTGGAAAACCTTAGTTTGGCCACTGGGTTGACCATTAATTTTGGGGAAATAGAACTATACTCCAGGGTTCAAGAAATGATGAAGATGGAATCTGTAGCCCAGATTTTATGAGAACAAAAAACTTATGAGAACAAAAAATTATAAAGCATGAAACAAACAAATTTAAGCAAGGAAACAAGGTGCAAGCCTGCCCTGGAGTTAGCACAAATTCCATCCCACCACTCAAGCTACAAGCTTCCCCAGCCCATCAATGATTGGTCAGAAAGTCTATCCTTATCACCCGTATATTGGCTTCAGGATGGCCAGTTTCCTCTATATACCAGGGCTCACATCTGCGTCAGATATTTTACAAAGATCTCCATCAAAATGATTTGAAATCAAACGGTTTTTACCTCTCAAACTCTTGTTTTCATCCATGCCAGATTACTGTGTCTATTTATATGCACATATTTATATATATGAATATTTTATTTCTGTCTTCCCTTAATTATTCAATATTTAAAAATCTTTATTAGATGCTTCTAGTGCATCAGCGTGCCTTCTTTGAAGGATTCAACCCACATTTGGATGTATAAGGATGTAGAAGAATCCCTTGGTTTTATAGTCCTTTCATACACAAATACCTATCCGTGTACACCCGTGGCCTTTAAGCCTCCTCATGTTCATAGATCACAATGGAGGAATTTATGATTTGCATCTCCTAACCATGCAAGTGCCTTCCTTCTAGCTAGCATCTGGAATGAGAAAAATGGATGGAATTCCTATGTTTTCATGTTCTCTTAGGGAATATGAGGGGAAATGGTGGAAATGAAGGCTTAGAAATTCTGTATCTCAATATACAAAACTTGTCCACCATCGGTACTCTCAGTCTTGGGGCATGGAAGGGACCTGGCCAGAGTGGCCCCAGCTACCAGGAAGGAATGGAAGAAGCTCTCAACCGCTCTTGTTGTCAAGATCTAAGGAGTGAATTTGTTCTCCATCTGTGATAAAATAAGGTCTCATTTCAGGTTCATGGTTTCTTTAAAATATGAACAAGGTGAGCTTTAGAAGATTCAGGATTTTTTCTCCCTCTGAGCCTTCCCAAGCTGCACACTGTCTTTAAGAATCAGGTCAAGAATGACCTCCTTCCCATATAACTGACCTCATGGGAATCCATCTATTTTGCAGTCCCTCCAATGGGCACCATGTGGACCAGCTTCATGCATTTTCTGCAAGCAGCTGTGGATTGTCTTCCAGCTATATCAGCTGTAGATGCTATTTCGTGTGTGAGTCAAAGAATCTTGAGGGCAAATAATCCTTTTCAGTTATTGATTGTCATAATAATTCACACAACTTTTTATGTTTAGAAACACATGGTATGAATAAGAGGGAAATAAAGTTGTGTCCTCTATCCAAATACCATCCCTCTGACTTGCCCTGAGGATACCTGAAATTTCTACCAGTAGTCAGTCATTAAGAGATTTCTGATTTAAGGCATTGATCTGTATTGGGAGAAAGGACTTAATTGTGAACTAATATATTCAATCAGTTAATCACTCAAAGATTTCTACTGTGCACTTACTGTACAAGGCACACTGCTGGGTAGACATGGGGTGTGGTACAAAGTAGAGTAGACATTGCCTTTGCAATCCAGGAGTATGGTTGTTATCACTCATTCTCACCAGTATCTGGTTCTCCTCACCTCGGGGGTGGGGAGACACGTGGTAGAGCTGGTTGCATTTGCTGTGTCCTTGTGTTGGGCGCAGGGCATATGATGAGTTTGTTAATGAGTTGTGGCATTAAGTCCTGTGTGTTACTTCCAGGCTGGAGCATTTACATGCTGGTGTGAGACCCTCTTCGTGACTGGTGACCAGCAAAGTGTGAGGTGGTGGCTGCCCCATTAACCTGGCCCCCGAGTGACGGCTATTAGCTGAACCCCTCAGCTGATGGATAAGGGGCATGAGGGAGACAAAAGCCTTTCCTGTCGAAAAACTTGGGGACATCAGTGGCAGCATAGCCTCGCCTCTTTTGACTGATACAGGAATCTTATCCTTGTAAGACAGGAACAAAACGTGTGCATAAATGACTGTAATACAAGCAAGAACGTTCTAAGGGAGATATAGCAAAATTCTTATGGACAGAGATGCCTCAAGGTGTAGAATATCAGTGAAGGGCCAATGAAAGAAGCTACAAGTGGTCTAGGACAAGTTTAGAGAAAAACAGTGATTCAGACAAGAGCATTCCAGAAACTGCTTGAGCCCAGGTCTGGAGGGAGAGAGAGTTAACATTCATAGAATGTTCATAGAGAATAATTCAGATTGAATCACAATTGCACTACTAATAACAAGCTGCCATTTATTGCATGTGCTCACCATGTGCCTGGTTATGTGCCAAGTGGTTTGTGTGCATTATTGCCACCAACCTTCACAATGTCCCTGGAGGTAGGTACTACCTCCATCCTAATTCTGTGGTTGAGGAAACTGAGGCTTGGGGAGGTCTAGTGAGGTGCTCGAGGTCCCACAGCCAGCTGGCCTCACTGCAGAGACTCAAATCCCAGCCTGACCCTATTGGCCCTGGTCTCAACCACAGTGCGGTTCTGCTTCTGAAAGCAGGCATCTTAGCAGTTGTTGAATGGAGGGGGAATCTAGGGTTATGTGTTATTAGCAAGATTCAATTTATCTGTTAATGCAGCTGTGCCACTGCTTCTGCCCAGGAAATGAGCCTTTCCAGGATGGGACCCACGGAGGTGAGCTGTGATGGGGAGAAGCCAGGTACAGAGCCAAAGCTTGGGCCCATTAGGGGGTGCCATGTGCCTTCAGACTACAAGGTTGTGGTTGGCCCTCGTTTTCCAAGACCCTCCTGAGGTCTTTGAATTCTAGAGGACACTGCAGGAAACAGCTCTGACTCCAGGTGTCTTGAAAACTGAGTTCCTTGTCACTGACCCTCACTCTACCCTGGTCCTCCCTTTACTTTTATTACCATCTCCCCTCCCATCTACTGGTTCTGGATATGAAATTTCCATGAGACATTTGACCCTTCAGTTTGGGTTTTAAAAGTCAGCCAGAAGTAATTTCCAGCTGCAATTTTTGAACCAACTCCAGCTAGACAGATGTAACTCCTCTTCCGGGTCTCCTCATCTACCCCAGAATAACTCACCACCATCAATTTCACCTCCACAATTTGGCTTATGTTCTTTTCTCTGCAGACTTGAATCATCCTTTTTTGTTAATGCAGCTTGCAACTCTGAACCCTACAGCACCTCTCATTTCTGGGCCAAACAATCTCCTCTCCTTCAAATAGACCCTAAGCTCATTGAGGGCAGGCACTGTGCCTTCTGCTTCACTTACAGCACTTCATACAGTCCTGGGGATGTGGCAAGGGCTCAGTGAAGGCCTCGGCTGCCCCAAGTGCATTTATTTCCATCCTTTCTGATGTCATGGACTGACATCTTCTTCTTCTTATTTTTCTGTGCAACCACTAAAACACTCTAACATCTGAATCAGCTCATTTGAACCCTAGTTTCTTTGAAACCATTTATTTTGAAGGTTTTTAAGTCAGTTATGGGTCCGGATTACAGCTTCATAATTTTCTAGCTAAGGTATCTTAGGGGAGTCACTTGAGCAGTCACCTCAGTTCTCTCATCTGCAAAATGGGAAGATAGTGATGGCAACCATGTACTATTATGTGAGGATGGATGATATACAAAATATCCCGCACAGGGTACAGATCAGATACTTTGTGCGTTTTTAATCCCCCACTCTTCCTCTCTTACACTTTCAAGGCTCACTGGAAACAACCTGTTTCTTCCTCATCCACTAAATCCACCTCTCCTTGCCCCTACTGAGTTCTTTTTTTTTTTTTTTTTTTAGCCTGTTTAAACCCAGTGTCTCAGTACCCTGGGAAGAGGGGTCTGAATGTGTTTCTAAGGAAGGTCATGACCACAGGCAAACAGCTCAGTGAGGAGCCAGCAGCAGCCCAGCTCCATCAGGGAGCGGCCCGGGATTCCTGCATGCTCAGAAGTGTTATCAAGTTGCAGGGAATTTGGTAGCGCTAATCAAACATTTTCTGTGCACCACCTGGAACTGGTGTGTACTTTAAGCTAATGTCTGGCTTCAGATTGGATGATGGTGATTAGAGCAGTAAATTAGCCCCACTTCGTGGTTGCAGGTTTTCTTGGCCCACTTAGCGCATCGGAGCAGATTTCAGAGTGCAGATGTTTTTCTGCTTTCCTTTTCATCTCTAAGGAGAACAATTACAATATCCTGATGTTCTCCTGCCATCCAATTATTCCCATTTTGCTTCTGTGCTTTAGCTCACTGATCACAAAAGGCAGGTGAAGCTTGCCCTGGTCATCTTTGCTGGAAGGTGCCATCGTTGTGGTAACCAGCATGTGGTTTTCAGCTGAGTGAGACCACAGTTGACGTCTCGCTCAAGTCATAAGGGAGCTTTCACCTTTAATTGAGGATAACTGGCCATTTGGGTTTACCCCACATGCCCATCTCTCCCCAACACGCACAAGTACACATACTCTCCTGGGTCCTCAGTTTCCTTGTGGTTTTCCACTTGAACGTGAGATGCAAGACAGATCACCATAGGGCACATGGCTGGGCAGCTGAGGAGTAGAGAGACAGAGCACCTTGCGGGGGCAGTTGGCTACATACCACCCAGCAGAGGGCAGCAGTGCCTAAGAGTCGATCCTAAATCCATCCCTTTATTCAGAGACAGGCCAAGGCAGTGGGGGTGACTTTGGGGCATTCCCATGAAAGTGGGGGATGTTTCTTTTGTGAAGGCTGTGGGCCGATTCCCACTGAGGATCATAGAAAAGCCTAGAGCCACAAAGCCCTTTAGAGAGCAAAGGTTCCAATCCTTTCACTTTACAGCAGGAAGGTTTGTTCCTGAATTCCCAGGCTGGTCCTGGGTGGGTCCATGCTGCTCTTCATTTTGAAGGTGAAATCAGCTGCTGGAGGTGGAGCCAGCATGTCACAGTCAGCAGAAGAGAGAGTCTATGAGGCTCCCTCAAGTTCTTACTCCTCCTCTTGTGCAGTGGGTCAGGGCTCAGTGGTTTAAGAGGAAAGGCAAAGGCTTCTGGACTCAGCTCTCTCATTTTCAAGCAAATGTAATTTACATCCAATCTCTACTTCTCTGTGTAGTGCCTATGCTAGTGCATCTTGTATATAAGAGAAATTCTTTTCCACCTCTACTCAACCCAGAAACTTTCCTTGGCTCTCTAAACTTGTTCATTTTCTGGTGATTTACCCTTGATATTCGTCCTTCTCCTCAAATCCATCCTGCAAACGAAACTCAGATTAACTTCATTCACCCTTCTCATCTCATCTCACTGTCAGATGTCCCTTGGGAGCTGCAGGGAAGAGATGGGTCCAGAAGTGGAGAAAATAAGCCCGGGAATGCAGAGCCCAGGGCAGCCACCCAAGGATATTTTTCAGATTGTTCTTCTGTAACCTCCAGCAGGGATAATGATTTAGACGGTTTGAATTATGGGACAACTTGGGGTAAGATTAAGCCTGGGTTGAGGGTCTAAATTGGATCAAGAACATCATGAGGGTTTGAATACCTGGAGGCCCATGAAAGGAGTCCCAGAAGGGTGGGGAGAAGTAGAGAAGGCAAGGGAGGTGGGAGTATAACAAATATAAATCTTGCCCATACCAAAGTTTTGTCTAGGGCCATAAGGGAAGCTATAGAAAAGAGTCCTGCACTGGCTGTGTAGTTTTACTACAACTCTCAGCCTCTGGGATTCTATGAACTGGATGGAGTTTTGAATCACCGTCGCCTAAAGTAACTTCTGTATGGTCATTGTGTTTTACACCTGGAGCTGAGCTGTTTTAATATACAGTGGGCCAGTTTCTTCTATTTTCAACAGCCAGTTTGCACAGAACCTCCCAGGTACTTCTGGGAGCTGCATGGGATTATGGGAAAAGCAATAAACTTGGAATTAGGAGACCCGGGTCTTGCTCTTACTTTTCTCAATAACCCATTGTGTGATCTTGGGCAAGTCACTTTCCCTCTCTAGTTTTTAATTTGCTTTTCTGTCCAATATAGGCATTGGAATACATCCGGGAAGGCAAATGTGTAGCACAAATGGAGCTAGGCAGTCCACGGCCATAGCACATAGTGCAAATAGATCATTTTTCCTACTGAACTAGACTCAGAATCCTTCTCAACACAGCATTTGAAACAGCCATTATCAACCAAATAGAGCTCTTTCTTGAGACCAAAACTGTTTCCATCACTGTTTAGACAATTTTAAAGGTTCTTGCAGGATGGTGTCGGGGTTGCGATTTTAAATAGGGGAGACAGGGATGCCCGTAAAGATGATATGGGCATAACTAAACTCTTCCTCTGCCAAATATTACACAAGACTGACATAGCTATAGAAAAAAATTGATATCTAGCAGCTCTTTTCAAAAGAGCTGCATGAAGTATAAAAAGGAACATCTGAAAATATTGGTGTCATTTAATCTATTAGAAGTCTTTAAGAAGTGCCTACCACGTGCCTAGAACTTTCATAAGTTCTTTACAGAGAGATTAGACCTAAAATACAAATATTTCAGGGACTAATGACATCTGACTTAAACTCACTCCAAACCATAAAGGCATATGATTTTTTCTAATAATGCAAGGTAGGTAATCATTTAGTCTCCAGGTAGCAAAAGTGGGGTGGAGAGAGTTAAGTACTGTGAAGAATCTGGGAGACATAATATGGTAGCTAGGTGTTTTGCAGACCAAGCCATATAGATTAACTCTAGCAAAAATGCCTTTTGCATGAAGTCTTCCCTTATAGCTTCAGATAGAGTGAAATCCCACTGTCCTTGACACCCATTGTACTACTCAATACATTCTACCATGTAATATCTTTCCCTTAAAAGTATAAGCTCTTTGAAGGTAGAGCTTGTGATTAACTCTTCCCTATATCCCCAGCATCGAGCACAAGTATTACTCCCAAATGTTACTTGAATTGAGTTGAAATCACAATTTTTGTCTCCAGCCAGTCTGTCCCTCAAGGAGTTTATAGTCCATATTATTAGATCCCTAAAAGCTATGTCCAAGACACATTGAAGAAGAAAAAATAAAATATTGACTCAAATGCTGAAGCCCTCAATTGGTTCAGGTCAGGATCTAAAAGCAAAGGAAATAGATCAGATCCAGCCCTGTGTCTTTGTGGCTTATTCAGTTTTAGATGACCCCAATCAAGAGACCACAGAAAACTAAACTCATGAGGTCTTTCACTTTCTGATCCTTAACTTCCTCAACTATAAAGTAAGAGGCTTGGTCAATAATATGTCTTGTCTCATCAAATGATGAGATAAAACATGAGACAAAACATCAAATGATGTTTTGATTTGAAGAGTGCAATTATTTATTAAACAACTATATGCCAAACATCACTATCCAACTGCACTACATGGTAAGATGAACTCAGGCCTGCTGGGTTCTGCCCCACCAGAGAGATCAGCTCCAGCTGGTGGGTGAGATAATTCACTGTCCAATAAAAGTACAGAAACTGGCTGGCTTCATCTATGGAGGGAGGTTGATCAGAAGAGTTCAAGGGCACCTTCCTCAGAGGACTCAAGCTATAAAGCTATAGGTAAGATTTTTCTTCTGAGGGGGTGAAGACTTAACAGAGCCCAAGAAAACTCAAGAATGTCTACAGGTCATAGATCCAGGAGCCCAGAGCTGAGCAAGGCAGCCCCATAGCTATCAAACAACTGTAGAGTTGACAGAGCATTTCTACAAATGTGAGCACTTTTGATCCCTGACCACAATGGTAAGAGTTGTTATTTCTGTTTTCTAGATGAGGTAACTGATATTCAAGGAGGTTAACAAATAGTTAAATTAATTTTGAGAAAGAAAAAAAGAGCAGTCTCTGACATCTGAAAGCTAGCCTGGCACTCACAGCTAGGTCATGCTATTCTCCTGATGGACATAAACGATCTCACAGAATACTAACCTCAGACAAGGTTATTCTGAGACCATGATAAGATGAGACAAGGGTACTTTAAATTTTATCTAAACACTGACAAAAACAAGGCCACCATGCCACCCACAAATACTAAAAACCCACTTAAAATGAGTGACTTCTATTTCTTTACCAGTTACAGATTTTTCCTTGTTCTCACTGTACATGAGATTTATTAAGATACCCAATCATAGACTTTTCCCCACTTTCTGATAGCATCCAATCTAGGGCAAACCTTCATTTCCTTAGACCCTGTCTCAAATCACCCAACCTAGCCTGAAATTCTACAATCAGTTCTTTCCAGCACCCTTTTCCTGAGATGACAGTGCTTCATCATGATGTGCATTCTTCCTTGCTGCAAAGAGTAATAACCCCAACATGTTCAACTACAGGTGTGTTCCTGGTAGTCTTTGGCTGGAGGATATTAAAAATTTCCATAAGGTTAAATGGGCTGCCATGGTCACACAGTTAGTGAGGACTGGTCTTATTCTTTTCTGGGCACTACACCACCGAACAAAGTTAACCCTGCCGCCACCATAGGAGAGAGGCCTGGAGATTATAGTGACAGCCATCAGGAGATAGTTGCAATGCACTGGGGATTTACTAGAGAATGAATCATCTTAATACTTCCATTTGAGTCTATATTTCAGTTTTTCAAATCCCTTTCAAATCTAACTATCTTGTTTGAGCCTTATATTACTCTAGTGAGGAACATGGGATGGGCATTACTGTGCCATTTGGCAGGTGAGATGGAAAGTGATTTGCATACGATCTCCTGGCTAGTTAGCGGAGAGCTCCTCCTTTCCTTATCTACCACAGTACTCTTACAAGTCAAATGGAGTACTTGTTTAACATTCTTTTTGGCCATGGTCAAGTCCTGTGATAAATGAAAAATCAGAGGATGAGAGACTTGATGGGGAAGATTTTATCTAAAATGGGCATGAAGTTTTAACATAATCATACACTTAGTGTAAGCAAATAATTATGAAGCATCAGTAAAATTTGGCATGCTCATAGGCCTCTTTAAGAGATGGATGGGGCTCAGATTACAGAAGGTAACAGTTTGGATAGAGCGTAAATAAGGTATTTTGTTCAGGTCTGGGAATCACATTTTAGAGGATCGGTGAGTAGCACGTTTGTAGCACATTCAGAGGAGACTGTGCTTTGTGAGGAATGGCTTTGAAACCAGGTCACAGGAAGAATGGTTGAGGCAATGGTGGCAGGGAATGGAGAATAGTTACATGGTGGAGACATGATTGTTGTCTTCAGACATGGGTAGGCCATCACATGGAAGAGAAAATAGATTTTCACTATGTTACTTTGGAGGCAGAATTAAGACCAGTGGGTGGAATTTATAAGAAGCCAGCTTTTGGCTCAATATAGGAAGTGCCTTTTTAACATGGAGAGCTGTCCAACAATGTAGATGTCAGCAAGCTTACTATTCTTGAGGGAATTTAAGTAGAATCCGGAGGACTTTTGTCAAGGACACTTGAGAACAGATCCTGTACTCGGTGGAAGTTTGTATTCTGTGACACCTATGGTTATTCCATCTCTAATGTGCCCATCTGGGTTACTCTAGGCACTAGATGGGATGAGGGTGGGGTGGAGAATTCAAGGATTAACATGATGTAGTCACTTTTCTATCTTGTGTTTTTATGTGAAAATTCATTACCTTGGATTTTAATTTGATTAGCTTTGCTCAGGTATCATCTCCCCATCAGATTCATTTGATAAAAATGTATTGCACACTGATGTTTTCCAGGCTCTGTGTATACCTTGGTAAAAAAAAAAAAAACAGACATGGAACGTCTTCTCCTAGATTTTCATCAAGATCTTAAACTTGAAAGACATAACTCTATTATTATCTAACTTTTTACCTCCCAAAGAGCATCAGTAAAATGTCAGCCCATAAATGTGGCTGCATATGCAAGAATAAATAAGAACTCAGGACAATTGATATCTAACTCCAGACACCTGCTGAATCACCTACTTCTATCATGTTATCTCAGAGTTTTAAAGGAAAAACTACTTCCAGAAGTCTTTGAAGTCAGTTTTCACTAGACATAGGGGATGGCAATCCACGTTCAAGTCTAAATGTTAACTGTGTTGTAGCTCACAGATTCTTCTCAAGAAGTAGTTCTCCAAAGATTTTACTTTGGAGATGAGGAATAAAGGAAGCTGTCATCAGACCCCTTTATCAGTAATTCAGTTCAGTTCTGTTCAATTCAATTCACTTTTAATGAGAGCCTTTAAGGCAATGTGTTAAATACTCCAGAGAATTCAGAAACAAATAAGTCCTAGCCCCTAGTCTTAGGAACTTACTGTCTGGTTTGGAACCTGCAGATAAATAACTGTAAATTCCCAGTAAATTATCTAAGTGACTTAGGAGAGAAACAAAGAGATAGAGATTATACTAGTTTCTGTGTTCAAGAAGGGAATGGCAATTTCACAGCAATTTTGAAGGATACGTACACTTTTATGGTACTTGTGGGGGGAGAACATTTCAGGAAGATGCATGAGCTTGAGAAAACCACAAAGATTGGAATTCGTGGGATGTCTTTGGAAAACAGTCAAGATCTCTGCAATTGGGAAGTTGAGTAGTCAAAGATGGGAGGTAAAACAGAAGATGGGGCCACAGAAGACAGAGGCTTGGATCCCCAGACCAAGGGTTTCTTTCAAGTTCTGTAGGTAAAGGAGAATTGTGGAAAGCTTTCATCCAGTGAAGAGAAATAATCAGAGCCATAGCATAGAAAAGGTGCATCTGGCAGTTTTGTATGGATTGAAAGTGAGAGTGACAGGGCAGGTGTCTAAGAGGGAGAGAAGAGCCAAACAAAAGGGCTGGAACGTGAAATGGAAAGACAAGGAGGAATCTGAGATACTAAGGAGGGAGAATCTACAAAGCTTAAGCTTTGGAATAAATGTAGCTGGGGAAGGAAAGGGGGAGAAGGGAGAAATGGTGGGGGGAAAAGAGCTAGGTTAAGGGCAAATAGGAAGGGCCGGGTTTTAGACAGTGGTTTTGAGGTGTTGCTAGGACTCCAGGCTGAGAGTTTAGTTGGTGGTTGGAAGCCAATGTCCAAAGCTTGGGAGAGGACTTGGGATTAGTTTCAGGAATTTGCAAGTCACCTGTGTAGAAGCCAATGTTATATGAAAAGATGTAATCATCAAGGGATTGAAGGTAGGGGTTCTCAGTGGTTTGGGGGAATATCTGTGTTTAGGGAAGAGAAGGCAGTAAAAAAAGACAGACAGTGAGGTTTGTGATGAAGAAGTTGAGCAGACAACAGTAACCAGAGGACGCATTTCAAGAAAGACAGGCTGGTGGTCAATAGGTTCAACTAGAAATAGCTTTGAGGTTTGGCAATTACAGATATTTTGGAATCCTTTAGAAAGTAACATCAGCACATAGTGGAGGAAGCAGCCAGACTGTATGGGGCTGTTTGTGCTGTGGAACCAATGACGTGAGCCACATTTCCAAGGGGTTAGGAGGTGAAGGAACATTTTGAGAGGATAGCATCGATGACACAACTTTTTATTAAAATAGGACCCATTTTTAGGAAGCTAAAGGAGAAGCTAAAGGTGTGAGCAAGAGAGAAGAACAAAAATCTAGTTGTAATTGTCTCTCACTGAATGGGTGTTCAGAAGTCAGGTATGAGGCTGCCATCCCCCTTCCACAAATAATGCCTAGCCCCAAAACCATGCCATGGGTGGCTCACTCATCCTCTCCTCTTGGTATGCTCCCACCCTGTGCCCACCCAACTTCTGCCATTGAGAACTGTCTTTAAACGTCCTACCGGGCAGTGATCTCTCTTTTCTCTGCGTCATCTATAGCCAGCCAGTTTAGCCTGAAAAGATTTTCTTCACTGAATGAGTTTTTCTTTCCAACTAGACTCATGAGAGCTAGGGGCAGGTTCATACTTCCCATCCAAGTACTAACCAGGCCTGACCCTGCTTAGCTTCTGAGATCAGATGAGATAGGGCATGTTCAGGGTGGTTCGTCCATAGACTTTCCCTTGATTCTTAGTAACTCTTTGCAGAATGTGAGCACACAGCAGGTGCTCAATAATATCTTAGAGTCATAGAGTTAAGTTGAGAAAGTGCAACTACCTCATTTTCCTGATGCGTAAATTGAAGTCTGCAGAGGTTTTTAGGACTTCATTTACTCATTCCGTCTGAGCATTTATTTGTGGCAGAGACTGTGCAAGGTACTCAGGGCTTCAGGAGACAAAGAGATTCACAATGTAGTCTGGAAGAGAGACATGTAAACAGCTTGGCAAAGTATAAATTGTACAAAGGAAAAGGGTGGTTTGTACAAGCTGAAGCAGGAGGAGGGGCTGTTAATTCAATCTGAATAGTGAGGTCAAGCCCAGAGAAAGTATCAGAGAGGACGAGCTGTTTGCCCTGTTCCTTAAAGAAAGATGGAGAACTTAAGTCTTGTTAGTGTCCCTGCCTGGCTGTAGCCCAAATCTCCCAGAACCACACTGTCACTCTTCCATCTTGGGCATTGGTTAACTGCCTGATTGAGCAACCAGTGGCTCTGTCCCCGGCCACAGTTTCCCACCCTGCTCTGGCCAAGTATGTGAACATGCACTGCTGCTTGTAGATATTTGGGTGACAGAAGGAGCTCTTAGGGAAGGGGAGAAGCATAATGGCAGTGGTGAGACTGCCTAAGATTGGATGGAGAGCATGGGATAAAAGGGAAAGTGTTAAGGAAATGTGATCATGGATTGCTCACAGAGCCTGTCCTGCACTCCCCCGGTGCTGGTGGTTCAGTAGCATTATCTTTTTAAATGAGTGTGTGTGTTTTCAAGAGTCTCTCTACTTCAAAAACAAAGGGCTCAGCCCTACCCAAGGATTGTATCTTTTGGTTAACTCACAAATGGCATCTGTTTGGGACCAGATACTTTTGGTCTGAGTTCTCCAGTCCTCTGTCCTGCAGTCCTAGAAGCTGGTTCTCTAGGTTAGAAGTCCAGATCAGCAAGAGGACTTCAAACAAGAGAAAGGGAAGGCAGGGGAGGGAGAGTTAGAGACAATTCCACATGGAAGGCTGCATTTTAGCAGCAAAAGCCTGATCAGCAGGAGATGATGTTGATTAGGTGTTGGCATCTCAGGGAGGGCTGAGGTTGGGAGTCTGCCACTGGCTTGTGACCACTAACAGCACAGGAACCCCATGTAGGGACCACCACATGTCTCTGGACTTCTAACTCCTCATCCTTAATGTGAGAGGTAGGTGGGGGTAGGGATGGAACAGCCTCTGAGATCCCTTCCAACTCTGGTGGTCTCTAGGTTTCTAATCAGAACCCCAAGAAGAAAGCAGCTTGTCAATCTCATCTCAAGAGGAGTCAGAAAATATTTGGCTCTGGCTCTTTAGCATGGGAAGTGGTGGCCCACAGACATCACAGTTGAGATATTAATAGAGTATTCCAAATGTTATATTTGCATAGATGCACCACTCATTATGCAGATTGCAAATTATGAACTATTTGTTCTTTCTCTCAGGAGAGAAGTTGTTTATTTGCAAACTGCACGAGGTGACTTTGGGCAGCACGGAGACAAGGCTCACCCAGGAGGTCTCTGCACAGGGCTCTCTGCTATGACCTGCACTTGACAGGTTCTTAAAGAGCCAGGTGAAAGTCGCCAATGAGTGCCGGGTAGTGAGGTGATGAGAAGGAAACCAGCGACAGGATTTAAAGAGAAGGACTGAAATGAGAAGGTCTTGAGATTAGAGTGATTAAATGTCTAATGTGAAAGAGAAATAGTTTTGCTCTAAGTTAGGCACAACCCAAAATGTGCTCAGACATTTTGAGCTGCAGTACTTCTGGCCGAGCCAGGCAAGGATCAGGTCCCCTTCTCGCAATTAAAAAACCCCAAATTTTACAGTTACCTGCCACTTATTGAGCACTAATCTGTAGGGACACTGTCTTAAGTCCTTTACTTGGGTTATCTCATTGAACTGCGTAGCTATTAGGAGATAGTGAAGCTTAGAGAATTTACATTTGCTCCCATGCTGACCTAGTATTTGATCACAGGCTGTCTGATCCCTGAGCCTGTACACTTAACCGCTACACTCTACTCTTCCTTGCACACAGTAATTTGATCATGGGCCATTTTTCTCAGGGCCGTATGTAAACCCAAGACAGAATTCGGAGGGCGTGTAGAAATAGGAGCATCTGATACATACCCCAATTGTCCTCTATTAGACTCCAGAGTTTCACCTAAGCCTCTAAATCTGAGAGTCGCCTGGAATTGGCTCCAGAGGGAGCATCCAGGTAATTAATGAGTTTTTAAGAGGGGAAATGAGGGAGGGATGGAAGAACTGTTTGCCATGAAGAAAAAGAGGAGGCTGAGAAGGTGGCTATAGCTAATGTTGGAATGGATAAAATCATAGAGTCTTGGAAGAAGAAGAAATCTTGGAAGTCACCTCATCTAATGTCATACCCGGTGCAGGAACTAGAGAGCTCTGAGCTAAATAATGTAAATCTGTGAAGATGGTGGGAAAGGCTGTTTTCTCCCTGTAAGAAGACAGGGCAAGTGGAAGTCAATAAGTCTTCATTGACTGTATGTGTATGTGCCTAGACCTGGGCAGGATGTCATAGGGTATACACAGAAATAAACCTGTTTTGAGGGATGAGCTGGTCTAGTTGAGTTTCAAGACCGTGAAATGAAATAGACTTCACAAGACCATCTACTAGTGACAGAAGTGTGGTCTGGAGCTGTCTAAGCTCCAGACCACACTTCTACCAGCTTCTGTCTAAGCTGGTAGCCACTGGCCACATGTGTCTATAGAGCATTTGAAATCTGACCAGTCCAAATTGTGCTGTAAATTTAGAGCTACATACAGTATTTCAAAGATTAGATTCAATAAATTATATTGTTAAATTTAATTTTATCTTTTTTTAAAACTTTCTTATATGTGGCTACTAGAAAATTTTAAATGGTGGCTCCAATTATATTTCTATTGGACAGTGCTGATCTAGATTAGATCCCAGCTGTCTAGGGTATAGTCAGTCCATGGATAATTAGTACAGGCCTCAGCTGGGAGCTTGTCAGAAATGCAGGCCCCACCCTGGGCTCTGGGCACACTGAATCAAAATTTGCATGTTAATAGAAGCCCTACTTGATTCATATCCACACTAGAGTTTGAGAAGCACTAGATGTTACCAGTGTTCCATGTTTCCTTTGTGGGTTGATCTTTTCTAGTCTTTACACTTCAACAATGTCAGTTCTGACATGAACTACCTCAATGACCAAGAACAAGGTCCATCCTGAGTCTATGCCTTAGATTTCCCATCTGTAACAAAAAATCAACTGCACTAGATGCTCTTAAAATCACCTCCAGCCCTGTCTATAATTGTAATGTAGATATTTTGTTATTTGGTAGAAGTTAATTGTTCACTATAACATTTAATTTTAGAATCTCTAGTTCCCAAAGTCTTATCTAAGAAGATAACACTCTTCCAATCTTTTCAAGAACATTTCTTAACTGTGTATCAGATAACCCCACTTCATGACCTTTTGAAAGCCTTATTCCAGTATTCATGCTCATCAGTGAATTTACTTGTAAAGCGAGCAGTGAAGAGTTTAATATTTGGAATATATGTATTGAGTAAAGAAAACAGTCAGACACAAGGGAATCCATTATTTACAACTGGACATCTTCTCTGGGCTAGATGTGCAAAATGGGCATTCATCAATTCTCCTCAGAAGATAGATAGTAAGCAAACATTACGGGAAGCAGAAAAGCATGAAGATAAAGAGTAGAGCATCTCAAGTTAGAAGGACTGAGATTTGTATCCAGGCTCTGCCTATATGTGTAATTACAGTTAAGTCATTTGACCTAGCTAAGCCTCAGTTTGTTTCTCTGAAAAGGATGAAATAATGTCACCGTTTATTCACTCATTAAGTTGCATAAGGATTAAAGTAGTTTAGTATAGTTTTAGTGTTTAATAAATACTAGTTATTATTATTTTTATTAATAGTTGAGACTAATATAAAGTGTGGCTAAGTAGGATGTGTGTGAAAAGAGCCATAGGACAGGGTCTACTAATTATAGTTGAACATCACATCAGAGAGGTGGAATTTGAAGTCATCATTCAAGTACTATAAGATTTGGAGAGATGGGTGAGAGGTGGCATATGAAAGTCGTAGGCAAGTTTGAAGAGAGTCTAGTTTGGTGAACCGAAGTGTATAGGGGGAATTATGGTTGTAAAGGCAGGTTGGGTCATCCTTGGTTGTGGAAACATGTAGAAGAGGTATTTCAGAGCTACGGGATTAAAAACTGGGGGTTAACAATGAGAAAATGGGTGTCTACACTGCCCAGCCAGGGTGTAGAATCCCTTTACCTTTTCAGGTTTTGTTTTGCTTCAGGGACAACAACTTATTCCATCAGCCCCATCTCTCTGGCCTGTCTTCCCCCAACCCAGCCACTGGCAATCAGCTCTCACTCCCATGCTGACATTTCCTTGACACTCATTTCATGCTATTTCTTTATGGGGGCATCTGGGCTGACAATGCAAAGAGACTTTTCCCACATAATTGAAAGGAATTTCTGATTATGCGCAGAGATGTCAGCCACCATGAGGTCTTGCACTGTTTCCATCCAGCCTCCTGTGATGATGGTGATCTGGTCTCCCCCTCCCTCCTTCTCCCTGCTTTCTCCCTGGGAACTTTTTGCTTCCTTCTGGGAGTAATTTCTCAAGATACTATGCTGTTTCCAAGCTTCCCCCTCTCCAGCCAGATTGATGGGTCCCGCGCAAAGCGTGCTGTTTTTTGGGGCCGGCTTGTGAGTGCTGCTAGTGCACAGCCCTGCAAACACCTCGTAGGTGGCTACTCTGTCATTTCCATATCTGGAACCCTGTGCCTGATGGGAAAATGTTGAGAGAACACACATATATTTTGGGTCTTTCTTTATAGAAGTTCTTTTGAATATGCAGAACAAAGTGAGGGCTGCATTTATCTCTGACCTTTTCTGGCTCTTTTCTTGCATCTGTTAAGGGAAAAACAGGCCTCCAAGCTCACCAGCCTCCTCGCCCTGGGAGCAAATGATAGAGTTGCCTGCACTCCCTTCCTCACCAGCCCTCATTCTTGGGGCCTGCTGGAGTCTTTCCCCGTGGCTGATTCTTGGGGAGTGGTTGAGGTGGGAGCTCTCCCATGTGTTCAGCCTTTAAATCCCTTTTCCATGAAGGCAATTGACTCCCTTGCTATCCCCTGTGTGTTTCCTAGCAGAGTCCCCTTTGATTTGAGGAAAGAATGTGTGTCAGGAACAGGGAAGGAAAAGATGGAGAAAACATCAGTCCACTCCCTACAGAAAAGTCAGAGAAAATGGCTTTGCCTAGAGCCTTGGCTGTTCTCAGTCCATGGAGTTTTACCAAGGGTCTGGTGTGATCCAGGGGTATCTCTTGGAGAAAGATCTACCAGTACACATTTTTGCCATTTCTTATCACTTCCAAGGGGAACAACTATCACATAATAGAAAGAATGCTGGACTTGTTATCAGGAATCTTGGATTTGATTCTGCCCAGACTTTTTACAAGGTTACGCACTAGACTGTAAGCTTCACAAAGAATGCCAGTGTCTTCTCAGCTTCCCCTTGTATCTTAGAGCTTAGCCCGGTGCCTGATGCATTGGAGGTATTTAATCATGAAAACATGATCTAGAGCAAGTTTGTATATAAGATATATGAACACACACAAACACACACTCTCAGCTCTGCTTGTACTATTAGAATAGATTAAATAAAAGAACTGTGAACAGTGCACTAGAATAATGATTCTAACATGGAATATATATATATATATATATATATATATATATATATATATATATATATATATATGTAAAATTAATCTTAGCTTATCCTCCACTGGAACCCTATCCTTCAGTCAATTCATCCATATAAAAATACTCACCTTGGATCCTTGAGATTTCACCATTAAATGTATGATATCTCTTTGGATTAAGCCTTATGTTTTCCTAATGACCTCCTTTAAAATGCAAATGCACCTGAGTTTGGTGTCACATTAAATCATATATATGAACTAGTTTGAAAAAATGACTTCCTGAGATCAACAGAAGAGAACAAGTACCCTCGTGGTTGAGCCCCAGGGAGGACTGGGAAAGTAGAAGGATCCTGGAAGAGAAAGCTGAAGATTGTCTTCATCAGAAATTAAATTGCCCCCATCTTTCTGCTCTATGCATTCAGGCCTAATTCCTTCTCATATGGTAGGAAGGAGGGGAGGGGATGCAAGAGGGAAAGGTGAGCAGTGATAGCATTCCTTTATTTGTTTTTACCATGTTGACTGAGACCCACACAGGACAAGTGCCACCACCTCACAGAGCATATTAGCCTCTCTCGACTGAGCTGGTTGCAGTCATTCCTTCAATTCAGGAACCCACATTATAAGATTCTAATAGCCCAAGTTGTTGCTCAGCTTCTTCTTAGCTGAAGATGATTGGAACTCATCACTTCTTAAGGCCTGCCATTCTACTTTTGAGTGGCCAAAGATTGTAGGAGAAATTTAATTTAATTGGATGATCAAAATCTTTGGTATTTATTGGCTATTCATGTTATTTGGAACCTTTCAATATCCACTAGGACCAATTTCTCACTGGTGTGAGAGGAACAAGGAGTGAAGCCAAATCAAAGCAAAATTGTGAGGAAGCTGACATTGGTCTTAAACCCCTTCCACTTGCTCTTTATACCTCTCCTTTGCCTACATGACCTTTCCTCTCTGACCTCAGCACTGGAGGCCCCAAACCTCCTTGGGTTTGACACTTGCGTAGTTTCATGTATTGTTAAATGGAGATAATAAACCTGACTTTCCAACTGCTTAACAAGGGAAACAACATTATAAAAGTCATGTGCCTAATGTGACAGAAAATATGCTATGGGTCCTCCCCTCAGTCTTGCCATAGACGCAGTCATCATCTCCACCCACATCTCAGTCTGACTCCTCATGGCTGAGACCCAGAAAAAAGCTAACAATGAATATAAGGGATCAAGGTTTCTTAGCTCTTGGTAAGCAAGGATACAGCTATAATCTTAATTATTCTCTTTTCCCTCCCACCCTCCCAATGGCAACAAAACTCAACAGCAACAAGCCAAAGTATTCAATCAAAGGCAATGCATAACTATATGTGTGGGGGTAGTACTCTTTTGGGAGGCCTTACTCATTAGCACTGCACATAAGACCTGCAAAAATCCTTCAGTGCCTTTTACTCAAGTTAAGGGTTTGGGTTAGGGCAGAGTGTGTCTCTCTATCTCTTCCAAGTTAAATTTGCTGGAAGGATGTATCTGTTGTCCCTGACCTCCCAGGTCCCCACCACAGGAATGAAGAATGACGGTGCACAGAGCACCAAGGGGACATGAAGGATCACAGACACCTAGATATTTCCGACCCAAGTTGTCAACCAGCGAGCTCAAGATTTGTCACTGGTTAATCAAAAAGAGCATTAAGGGCTTCCCTGGTGGCGCAGTGGTTGAGAATCTGCCTGCCAATGCAGGGGACACGGGTTCGAGCCCTGGTCTGGGAAGATCCCACATGCCACGGAGCAACTAGGCCCGTGAGCCACAACTACTGAGCCTGCGCGTCTGGAGCCTGTGCCCCGCAACAAGAGAGGCCGCTATAGTGAGATGCCCGCGCACCGCGATGAAGAGTGGCCCCTGCTAGCTGCAACTGGAGAAAGCCCTCACACAGAAACAAAGACCCAACACAGCCATAAGTAAATAAATAAATAAATAAAATAATAATAATTAAAAAAAAAAAAAAAAAAAAAGAGCATTAAGCCTTTAGTGTCTCTTTCTCTAGATAAAGACCTGCCACTTTGCTCTGACTACAATTCTTCAACTGGGGAGCCAGAAGTAAGTTGAGCCAAGAGAGCCTCTGATAGCAAGGTAAGCAGTGGCCCTGGGAAAAGAGAAAGCTGATGAACCAGCTAAATGAAAAAAAAAAAAAAAAAAAGCTCTGATTTGTAGCTTTGCTGGTTTCCTTGGTGTATATACTTTCATCATGTCCAACTTCAAGCTACCAACGTGAAGTTACTAAAACTGAAGTTGGAGAGAGATGAACGTACTTGGCTTGGTATGAGACAGCTCCAGCATACCACTGGGAGGGTGACTTTTGCAAGGTCACAGGGTCACTAAAATGTCAAACCACAGGGTGATGACATGATGTTCCAGCCTGCTTGCTCACTGATTGGTCATTTTGTCATTTAAAATGGAAATAATGTATTTGTTTTCTTTTTTAAATTATTTATTTATTTATTTATTTATTTATTTTTCAAAGAAAGACAGACTGCCACATGCAGCATGTCATTTGGATGTGCCTGGAGTCTTGGAAGCTTGACTACCTACGTTCTCCTGCAAAAGGACTTTAAGGGCTTGTTGGAGGTTCTAGCCAGGGAGCACAGCTATTCGTCTACCTTTGACCGAAGAACGGTCCTCCTCTATCAGGGAATGTCAGCCTCTTTGACGGAGCATGCAGCTTCAGAAGGGACACACATAGAGCAGTGAGGGAGGGAGAAGACACCACCTAGACAACCAGATCAGCCGAATCAACCCTGATGATCCATGGGGTGACAGGTGTTGCAGCCAGATCGCCCTCACATCCAAGTATGCTAATTCTTCACATGCAGTTTCCGTGTCAGATTCGGCTAGTTTCTGAGACCCCCCAAAATCAAAAAGAAGAATATATTGAAGGAAGGGGCCTCATTCTTCCCATAACTTATAGAAAACTTTGTTTTATCTTACATTTGTGAAATCTTGCTAATTTTCCCCAAACACATAAGCCACCATCTTGCTCTGGGACCTCAGTCAAGTCACTTTCCTTTCCTGGGTTGTTGTTTTTACATCTATAAAATAAGGAGGGTGAATTACAAAATCTCCCAAGTCCCTCATAGCTCTAACATTCCTCTAATCCAAAACTGAAAACACCAAAGCTATGAATCCAAGATATAAAACACAAGTAAAAATTTCCAAAGAAACACCCTTTATCATTTACTTGCTGTTGGGTGACCAGCTTCTTGCCCCTCCGCCAAATGGAACTGTGATTCTGACAGATTTTACTCCTTCTCCTCACGCAGGGCCTCAGCATGCTGTGTGGATTGAAAGGATATCAGCAAGTCCCAGCCTTTGTCCTTCAACTGCCCTCCCACTGGCCTGGTACTTGACCTGACAGTCTACCTTTGCATGTGAACTCTGTTCCATTCTTCCCATTCTGAAGTGCACAGGCCACTCTGATGAAGCAGATGGAAGCTCTCAGTAGCCACGAATGTTTTTGTACTGATAAATGTTCCACCAGGTACCAGCTGAGCCAATTCTCTCAATAATGAGAGAGACACACCAGGTCCATATGTGTGGAGGTGGGAAAGTAGGAGACAAACATTCAGTCTCAGTTTCTGTGGGGTGGAGGTATATCCTGGGCAGAAGACTGCAGCTAGTTACCCTGGGCAGCCAGAGGCCAGCTCGTGGGCAGCTTCTGAGGAACAGGAGAGAGGAAGGCACTGCAGGAAGAAAAAGGATCTTGAAGAGAAAGGTAGAAAGTGACAGACAGCTCTCTAGCTCACAGCTTGCTGACATCTGCCTTGTGTATTTCAGCTGTCTTTGCTGTAGATGGGGTGATGTCAGAGGGGTCCTCAGCATGAGTTACATCAGTGCCTTTGTCCCCATGAGGAAGTCGAAAGTGCCTTCTCCACCTGGTAGCACCTGGATGGACAGAGCTGAGTCTGGCCTCATCACAAACCTTTTCTGCAGCTGATCCCTACCCACCCCCATCCCTGAACATGCTGGGGAAGAGGATGAAGGGGAGGAGAACAAATGTGGAAGGAGGCCAAGAGAGAGGCCCGGGATGAAGTGGAGGACTAGGCTCAGAAAGGACAATGTGACAGTGGTGGCTGCCATGGCTACCGAGTGTAGGGAGCCAGAGGGGCTTGGCTGAGGAAGCCGAGGTCCCAGGTTCAGACTCTTGATATGGGAGGCAGCTGTGCTATGCTCCCTCCTGCAGCTCACACTCTGCTTCACATTAAGTCCTTTGGAAAGGAAACACTAAACAAGGTAGTTATGCTCACTCTACCCCTGCTGCTGGAATTTTCTGATTACAAAACTAAGTTTATTGAAGTTGGCTTCTTCTTTTTTTTTTGGTGCCTTTGTGTTGCTTGGGTGTATTCACATTGTCTGCTTATGGGATAACCTAGTCTCATCTGTAGCCCTAAACTGGCTAATTGGATGATTTATGTGTGCTGCACGCACAAGAGAGAGTCCATTCACAGTCTTGGAAAAACAATTAAAAGCAGCAATAATAGTAGTAATAATGATAATAATAGCTAACACGTATAGTGCTTATTTTAAGCCAGGTGAGGGAGCCGTGATTTGAACCTAACCCTTCTGGCTCCAGAGTCAGTGATCATAACCACCAAAAGACAGGTGTCTCCTCTTCACCAAGAGTGTCACCAGGTGAGATGGGGGAAGAGGACTGAGGTAGGAGCTCCCGGTGACCTGCGCCCAACAACGTCTTGGATCCTCTGTTTCTTCTTTAAATAATGAAAACCAACAAGACCAAGAAGGTTCATGGTCACGTCTTCCGTTTTGTGTTTGGTGTCCTTTAAGATCCACGAGAGGAGGGATGCACATAAAGTAAGAAGTGCTTATAATGACCATTTTCTAGGCAAAATTAATGAGATTACTCCAGGGGAATGAGCTCCCAAGGCCATAGCTAGAAAAAGGCAGAATTGGGACCTGCACCTGGAATTCCTAACTCTATAAAGCTGGGGTGCTGGAGGAAAGCATAGGTTTTGTATGGTCCTCTGAGCTAGGAAGCCCATGAGCCCCACTGGGGCCGCCAGGGTTTGAGGCGTGGGGAGGGGAGAGCAGGAGGGAGGGGGAAGGAGGGAAGGCCTCCACACACCTCATCCAATCAGAGACGGCCCTGACTTATTTACCTGCCTGTGGTTTCATTTGGAGAGGAGTCTGCGGCCTGAAACAGCTTGTGATTCACTCTGTTCCAGTTCTGTCACTCTTCACATCTGGGCTACAACTGGGCTGCAGATCACTGTCACCAAGAGCAAAGATGTGACTGGAGATGGTGCTTTAGTTCTCCTCAGTAAAAGCTCACTAGCGAGGCCCTGTGAGTGAATTCCTATTCCTAAGAGACAACCCATTTCCACTCCTGGAAAAACAACTCAAGACAACGTTGATAATAAAAATGAACAAAACACGTCATGCTTGCTAGATGCCAAGCACTATTCTAAATTGTGCGTTGCCTGATCTATGCCCCTTATAAAAACCCGCAGTTCTTCTTTACAATGAGAGACCATCGACTTCTTTCCAGAAGAAAACGGTTTTCTCTCTTATTGTAATCGCTCTGTTATAAACACATTCACTCCCATTCCATATATGTACGACTATACGTACATATTTGTATACACACATATATACATATGGGAACACAACATGTCTGTAAATGTTCATACATAAATTAACTTTTCTTATAATTTATCCACCTTCAGGGTAGTACTACCAAAAAGCAACTCTCTTGCTCTTCTTTCATTTTTACTCCCACAATGATCAAAATACGTAAACCAACCAACCATCGGGAAGAGCATTTACGCACAATGTGGTAGAATTCTGAATTGTTGTGAGAGTTGGCAGAGCTGAATTCCAGGCTTAGCTTGGGTTAGTCATGTGTCTATTCAAATAATGTTTATTAATTAGGTCCTAAGCATAAGGAATTGTGGGGCATACCAGAAGTATACGGTGCAGTCCCAGACCCCGGGAATCAGCCAGCTAGACAGAGAATAAAATGGGAGGAAGGGCCGGCCAGTGAGAGCTGCGATGAGTACTGGGGAAGGCTTTAGGAGGTACTGGTGTTTGAAATGGGTCTGGAAAAATGGGCGCAAATATTTATTTTTCCATGGCCTCTCTTGGCAAAGTGAGGGGACTGAGTTGTGATGATGAGGAAGACCATTCTTGGGAGGCAGGGAGCTGGGGTTCCAGGGAGCAGGCTGCAGACCCTGACCCGTCCGCACCTTTTCCATTAAAGGAGCAGCGAGGTGACGTCCCATGGCCCCCAGCCCCAGCGTGACACCCCAGGAAGTGGTCCATGCCCAGGTAGCTCCCGTCCCTGACAGCTCCCCAGTCAGCACGGTCCCCTCCTGTCAGCGCCACCTGGCAGAGACCCAACGCACTGCTTTTGTCTTAATCCATGTCATTCAGGAGCAAACCTCTGAATTTCCCCATCTTCCACTTCTCAGCACAGCCTGATTGACATTCTGCAAACTTTCCTGGCCCTCTTCTTTTCCAATTCTGTGAGAAGACATTTCAATGAGTCTGAGCTGGGACCATTTAGTGCTGAGGCTGGGATCTCTATTCACAGCCGGGTCGGTTCTCACAAGATTTGAGTCAGGAGGCTAAGCTGTTCAGATCCCCCATGGCATTGTCTCCAAGTTTCTCGGGGCCGGGCTGCCAAGTTCAGGCGAGGTGCTGATCTCCCGGCTTTCACAGACCTACTTATTAGCAGCTTTCTTTCTTTCTTTTTCTTTTTCTTTTCTTTTTTTTTTTCCCCCTTCCAGACCCATGGATACAATTATTAGAAATTCCTGGTTTTGTGCCCATATTGAAAGAAGGCCTGAATGGGTATGCTAAGGACCCGAAAGTGAGCCGCTCTCCCTAACTCCAGCTTAGACGGTTAATTAGATTTGGATGGTTTCAGAGGAGCAGCTGGAGCTTTCAGAAAATGGAAGCGATAAAAAGGAACTATTCAAGGTATTTTGGAGGGGCCCTATAAAACAACATCACTGTGGAATGGGGTTTGGGAAACAACACTCTTGATTGGGGGGAGGGGTGGGAGGAGGGGGGGGGCAGGCGAGGGAGACAGGAATTGCTGTGAGAGGCAGAAAAGTGCCAGGCCTGGCTGGATTCCCTTCATACGGATGTTGTAGCTCTGGTCCCTGTAGCAGCTCTGTCCCCAGCTGGACGGCAGCTCTAGCACAGCCCTCTCGCATATACTTGAGGCAGGTAAACTGGGGAAAACGTGAGTTAGATATTTTTCTTGGAGTTCAAGGCCTCTCCCATTTGGCTGCAACTATCAAAAATTTGTCAGCAAAAACAAGTTTCTTCAGTGCTGGCTTTGCACACAGGCAGAGCGGGTGACGACCCACCTGCTGAGTGTGTCTGCAGGAGAGCAACGCTCTCCCTGCTTTGGACAGAATTTGGCCCTACCGGGAAGTGGTTGATGCTCAGAATTCTCGGATGTCCCTGGTTTTTCACTGTGATCTCTTAAACTTGTTAAATATGCAAAGACTGGAAGGAGGATGAGTCTCCACAGGCACCCTCTAACAGTGTGACTGGGCAGGTCACTCTGCCTGTCTGTAGTCACAGGGGACTTCTTCATCGGAGACCAGGGACATGGGGTGGAGGCCCTCTCTCACATTCAGTTATTCACTCGCGATAACGAAGGACACTTATGAGAAGTTTAGGGATGGGGGCAGTGCAGGAGGGCCTGAAGTCTGTGAGGGCTAGGGAAGGCAGCAGGAAAGACAACTTGCTGCAGTTCCATGGGTCAGAGAAGGGCAACTGGTAGCCACAGTCTCCCAGCTCCAATTCTACTGCCCAGTGGCCAGCTGTCTGAAGCAGTTCTGGGGACAGCCGTCAAGGAGTGCTCCTGCAGAGAAGGTGGGCGTGAGCAGTGCATTTTGTTCCAGGAAGCAGTTAGGAAAATCTGTTGTAACCTAGTAGTTTATTTTCTAATTACCGGAAGACTTTCAACAAAATCCTGCATAGAATCCTAGACTATGAACCTGGGAGAAACAGAGCAGCCCTGGTTAGAGGGGGAGGGCTGCCAGGGCCATGCTTGGCTTGCTCCTGAGATGGCCCCTTGGGTCCAGGCGCAGAGCCCTGGGCCCTTTGCTGCTTTAGAGACTCTACATACAGCAAAGCGACTTCTGCCAAACCCAGACGTTTTAACCTGTCCCATCTGTTTCTTATATTAAGGTCTGTCTGAGATTCCATCAGACAGAATTGTCGAGGTGCCCCCTCCTTCCTTCCTGATTCAGATGGAGTCAGTGTGTGACAGACCGCCTGGTTGTAGAGGTGGGAGCTGTGTGGGACCAAAATGTGGTTATTAATATCAGCGTGCCCACAGGCTGCCAAGGCCCGGAGAGAGTCACGGTTTCAGGTAATCGCTCGTTCATTCCTTTAGCAAAAACACTTTCTTATGCTGAAAACTGGGCAGCACTGTGTCCTGTGGCCCCTGGGGGTGAATGAGACACAATCCCTTCTATAAAGGGGTTTATAGTCTAATAAGGGATGGAAACCACACACACAATGACTACATCCAGGGCAACTTCATCAGCACTGCATCAAGAGGACACTAAATGGGGCCAGAGGGAGAGGGCTTTCATCTCAGTGATCTGACAGGACTGACACAGTGTGTTCTTCAGGGGACGAGAACAAGCAGTGATGGGCGTGGTGCTTGCTGTCCATTGTACTCTGTTTTGACTTCTTTAAGGTTTAAATATTCAGAGGCAGGAAATGAATAGAGAAAGAGAAGTGAAGAAACTGGGGGTGGCAGGGAGAGAGAGAGAGAGACAGGAAGAGAGAGAGAGAGGAGATTCGTGCTGCTTTGGACAAGCTTTCAACATGTGACACAGTAAAACCATCCTTTTCTGTTCAGAACCCTGATATTTTTAGATACTGTCTGCTCCCAGTTCTTGTCTTTTCATTGTCTGTGTGCCCTTTCTCTCTGTGGCATATTTTTAGACTGTTGGCTTCTAAAAGACAAGAATGGTGGGCACGTATCTTAATCAATCAGTTTACAATGCAAGTATTTCCCTCTCTTGGAAACCAGATGACCAGGTGGAGAGTCTTTAGGAGAACAGAGCCCACACTGAGTATCCCCTCTCTCTATTAGCTGGCAGGAGAGTGAGGACTGAGAAAGGACATCCAAGACACGGCCCCGCCCTCGGAAATGGAGTGTGTGGAGACCTGAGACAAACCTGTCGGAAGCGTTTAGGAAACAGTGATTCCCAAACTCTGGGATGTTGCCTATGAATCTAACTGGCTTTGATGATTTGAGAGGCTTGAGGAGATTTTGAGAGGTGAAGGGAGGTGAGGTAGGTTCTGTAGAGGAATTAGGAGAGATAGGAATTGAATGAGTGGTTATTCAGTGCCTACACTTTCGTCCTAGATACTGTGGGGGACATGAAGAAGTAGAAAACCCCGGAGCCACTTTCTGGTTTTCAGGAGGTGGTGTAATATACCCAGGAAGCCTTCATTGCCACTTGAAGAGTGTACACAGGTGCACTGTCATGTCCTGTGGTTCCAACAAGGGCAGGGCAGAGAAAGGAGAGCGCTCTGCGGGCTGGGCTGGCCTTCCCGGAGGAAGCGCACTTTGATGATGAAGGGGACTCCGGGAAAGTGAAAACTCTATGGAGGAGGGTGGAGGTCGAGGGCAGCCCGGGCATCTGGGTTAAAATGAAGGCATCTCCGACAGGCGTGGAGGGTCTGGGATAGCGAAGAGTGTGAGAGGAATCTGCGCAAAGATTCTGAGTAGAGATTGCATGTGCATTTGGAGAGAGGGGGCCTTGAATTCCAAGCAAAAAGATGTGAACTTTCTCCTGCAGGCAGGGAACACTCTTTTTCAGACCAGGAAGCTGAGCCCCTATCATTTCATCAGTTGGAGAGAACCCCTTGCCGGTGGTCGTGGCAGGAACCCACGCCAGGACATTCTGCCGCATTCGGCGGCACAGACAGAAGGCGCTGGAAGCGCTCGCCTGCCGTAATTGGCTCTCTCTAGGCTGCTGCCTTATGAGAAGAGGCGATGCTCCCTCCTCTGCACACAGTGATTGCTGGCCCAAAATAGCCCTGCACCTGCTCTGAGATGCCTGTGAGATAATTTCAGCTTCCAAGGAAACTGCCCTGATTGGTGTTGATTTTTCATGACCTCCCTTCAGGCGAACACCTGGAGATAAGCACCTGATCACAGAGGCGCATTCCAGAGAGCCGAGGGCGCGGAGGTGTGCACCCCAGCCTGTCCAGGAGCCTCTCTCCTTATCTCCCCCAGGGCAAGGAGGCCCAGATTCTGGGACCTCTGTCCCACATGGACCTGCTCCAAAGGGTTAGACATTAATTGGCTGATGCAGGGGGCAGGGAAGGCCGGGGAGTGGGAGCCGGGGTCACTGCCTGGGGATCCCCTTTGGAAGCAGTGCTAGAAGCAGGGCCTGTTGCCTCCTGTCTCTGATTCACAGTCTGACTCTGACCAGTCACCCATTTCACCTCAAACCGGCTCTATGAGAGGGCCTTCCGTTAGCTCATACCTGGAGTCCTGGTCTGCCCACCTTCCAGCTCGGACAGCACTTTTCCGTAGATCCCACTGTGGCCATCCGCGTGCAGAAAGATCTTGGGAGATATCACAGAGGGACCAGAGCAGCAGCACCACGTTTACGACACATTACTGATGCTGCTACACTTAACACACAGAAGAGTGGCTTCCTGTGCGTTATCTCATCTGATTTCCTCCAAATCTCCAGGTGGCTGGTGAAGGAGACCTTTGTGTCTGCTTTTCAGATGTTTGTTAACTTGCCCAAGGCCTCATAACTAGAAGTGTCAGAAGTTGGGTTTGGACCTAGTATTCGAAGTTCACACTTTTTTTCTCTGTTGTGCCATCTTGGTCATACATTATAAATTAAATTATGGATTACTTGAAGAAAGAAAGGTTGCTTGAACCAAGTCAAGTTTTATGACACTGTTTCATTATGTTCCTCTGGTGGGCCACTGGGTCTCTGGGGATTCTCACCAATGTTCACAGATTCATTGGAACCCAGGCCCAGGCAGGCACTGCCTCCAAGAAGGAACAACCCTGCCAGAGTGTCCTGTGGGGGTGGTGAGGCTTTGGCCCAGGAGACCAAATCATTCACTGCAACTCAGTCCCTCTGGCAAAATTTGGGAGATTTAATGTGAAATCCTCATTTTGGCAATTCACTGGGACAAAGGATAGACAACTAATCTCTCTCTCTGTCTGTCTCTTTCTCTCTCTCTCTCCTTCAGAGAGGTTATTTTTAATTTTTTCTTAAACTGAAGATATGCACAATCAACTGCCTTGATTGGGGAATTACATGGCCCTCACCTGCTCATCTGTACTGATTCATGAACTTTGCTGTATCTCCAAGGAGACTTTTTATTTTTCTTTTGCACTGTGATTACCAAAGCTGTGTCTGAGAGCTGGAGGCTTTCTAGAAGTCTTGTGAGAAGCGACAGGGTCTGACCTTTCACCAAGGTGTAAAAACAGCTTCTTCCCCAGGGGTCCTGTTAGCCCCCAAGCCAGTCTCTTCCTTGGCCACCTGAGAACATGGGCCCAGGAGCTTCACTCTCGTCAGGGCACCTGTGGCTTCTCCTCACTCCCGCTATGTAGCTGCAGAGGAGGTGGGGTGAAGGAGGGGAGAACCCAGATCCGCTGCCTTATTTTTCCTTCCTCTTCTAATTCCACCACATTTCCCCGCCAAGCTCTGTTTCCTTACTGTGTCCCAAGAGCAGCAGCAAAAAACTGTGTCCCAAGCCACTTCCTCAGGAGAGAAGGTCTGATACTGAGAGAAGAGGAAACCTATCCTTCCTGGCCTTGACCCTCAGCTGCTCCTCCAGGCTCCCCTCCTAACTGCAGCATTCCCTCTCCTCACACCTGCAGACCCAGCCTCTCCAACAGCCTGAACTGTAGCCCCTGCATTTCTAGAATTAAGCAAATAACCAAACTCCACAGGCTGGTGAAGGCTGCTCCATCACCCCCCTGCTGCGTTCCAGCGCTTGGTGTGCTGTCGCGGTTAGGTGGCCCCAAGGCCGGCCCCGACCTCTGCTTTCTAAACCGGATGGCTAATCATTCCAATCACTTAGGGAACTATAAAAAGGATTTGCCCCAGACACCACGCAGAGATTCTGATTCAGCAGGTCTGTAATTTTGTTAAAGTTGCCAGGCTAATTCCTGCACAGCCAGCCAGGTTTGAGGAGCCCGGATCCAGACCCCTCACTATTAAACTGCTTTCAATTCATCTCTCAGCCTCTTTGCACCCAGACATTTTCTTTCCTCCAGCTACAGCCTTAGGGGGAGCCAGCTTTCTGATCTCAGATCTGACCACTTTCCATACCAATTAGTGGTATACTATCACATTCTAGAGAAATTCTGTAAATAGGATAAAAGTCTGTTGAATGGGCTTTGCTGTTTAACCGGCAACCCTATACAGTGATGATTATTGAGAGTATAATAATCACGGTCATTAAGAGTCACCTATAATAGGAAACAAAGTTGTTCAATACTCGTTATCATTTAGCCCTAATAAAAGCTACAAAATCCACCAGTGTCATTGCTACTGCACATGTTTATAAATGGAGATGTGGAGAAGGCAAAGGCCGCATGTGAGGACCCCCATACCCTATCTTCCTGGGCGTTTTGAGCACTGAAGATCACAGCATGCTGAGCACAGCCGTGACATGTCCACAGAGCCCTCACCGCCTCCCATCAAAGCCATCACAAAACCCCTTGGGTGCTCACAACAGTTCTGGACCACTTCCTATCCCAGCTATAGGCAGTCTCCACCTTCTCATCTGCTCTGGCTCCTGCAGTCAGCTCCTCCCTAGCACCCTGGTTGATATTTACTCCCCTTGGGTCTCCTTTATTCTTGCTCCATTGGGTAGTAAGCCTGCCCCTACTGTTCCCCAGCAGCCCAGCCTGGCCAGCTCTTTGGTCAGCCCACCCAGAGCCCTGAGATTGAGTAAGAGCATTCAGACAATAATGCTTAGAGGTTTGGGGCCCAGGAATTCTGTCTGAAGCCAGGTAAGCCTTGTGGAGGCCCTGACTATGTGAGCATGGCTCAGGAGTCTTTGTGCTTCTTATCCCAAAATACCTTCCCTCTCCAACCTACCCTGGCAGCCAAAAAAAGATGGTCTCTTACTCCTGTGTGAAATTTGAGTCATTGTCAGCATCATAAAAGCTGTCTTTTATTGAATACCTACTGTGTGCCAGGTCCCGTGCTTGTGTACTTTGTCTCCCTGCAAGGGAGGCATGTGATTTTGTATAGGCCAGAGCATTTGGACTTGGAGAGATTAATGCAGAAATCCAGGAGCTTCTCTCTGCCCCAGACCATAGAGCTGGGAGGTAAAGGAGCCCTGTCTCCATGTCGCAAATGCAGGTCAGCCTCAAGTGTTTCTTCCGTAATATTGTCTTTCTTCAGCTCCATCAAGTTATGATCTATTTAAGATAGCATACATTAAAAAAAAACAAAACAAAAACACCATGGGAGTGATCAGTCACTGACATCCTTAAGTGAGTTTTTCAGTTGATGCTTCCCAGTACACTCAGCTGAAAATCCTTTGGAGTTTTGAGATGGGGTAACCAGAGGTAATTGGGAGGTTGCAACACTTTGTGGAACAGCAAACCCAGCAGAGCACATAGAGAGAGAAGGCTTGGGTGGGCAGCATGCCACGCTGAATTATGAAAACTTCATCCCCTTCCTAATTTCACCTTGTCTGGCCATTTCCATGAAAGTCTTCTTTTACAAAAGCAGTTGCCTTACCAAAGCAGTTGCTTTACCAAGGCATTGACAAGCTGACCCTACCAGATAACCAAGTGCCATCACCCTGGGGATGGTGCTCTGATTCACTAGCTATGACTCAGGTATGGTATCCCTCTGAGATCTGAGGACATGCTTACATTTGTCTGCTCCATTGAACTGGGAACATGCACACGTCAAAACTATCTTTGACATGGCTTTTCTCTACTGTTGGCAACATCCTAGATATTACTCAAGATGGTTGAGTGCTGAGTGCAGGAATGAATCACAGCTACATCTGCTACCAGCTCAGAAACTAGTCCATCCTATTTCTCAAGTTTCCTCAAAAATCAGACTAATTCTGATGCCTAGAAGCTCTGTTGATTGATTTACTGGGGATTTTTGAAGACTATTGATTACGTAAATAGAATGTTAACATGTCGGACTGGTGAGCCAGAGAACATCAATAGCTTAGATAAGCTTGAATCAGCGACTTCTACTGGTTATAGCATAGGTAATTTGTCTTTATTTTTACTTAGTATTGATGTTAAAGAGAACAATTATTCATTCACTTTATAGCTTACCTCAACCCCTTCAAAAAATTACCTTAAGCACCTTCAGTATTTTGGAGATAAAGCCAAGAGTTTTGCCTCTTTTTCATAATGGAGGGAGACCAATTGAGCACAGATAATTCTTATCATCTCTACCTGGTATGCCTTTCTTGGTAGAGCCCCCATTCATCCTGTTAAAAATCTTTTTAATCGCAGAAAGGAGAAAACAATTAGCAACTCATTTAATCTGTCTAACATAAATCTCTAAGGTTTAAGAATAAAGCCAGCCTAAACAGCTATGCATACACTAATACAAAACATTGGAAAATCCAGGGGTCTGTATTTAATCTTGGGAGGTGGCAAGAAGGAAACCACTAGTCACAACCTTTACCCAAGCCTGACATACTCAGACTCTCAAATATATCCATCTTCTTGGTACCCAGTCCCAGGATTCCTCCACACTAATGTGTGTTCTTCTTCCCATCCTTTTGAGGCTTAATAATGTGAAAGAAAGGAAAACCATTCATGGTCCAAGGTCACTGGGGATAATTCATGTATGGATAATTATGAGATGACTGCAATTTTAATCTGTAAATTCTGCCTGGGTCTGCAGGAGAATTCTGCTGAAATACGTCATATGGACCCCAGTCATAAATATTTTCTATAGCACAATTGACCTGTAGAATGAATACTAAGCTTCTCATCTTCCAAAGAACTATACAAAATCAGAACTGTAATATTTACAGAGATCCCAGGTTCCCAAATTTCATCAGTTTACCCACATTCCTTCCTGGTATCCTTGGTCACTAGTCATGAACTGAACTTTCTACCATTGTGGATGCACACAATTGTTGGTGTTTCCTAGAGTTTTCTTTCAGTTCCTTGTATATGTAGTCCTTCCTCTTGCTTTTATTTATGTTGTTTTCTCTTCCTGGAATAATTGATTCCCCTGCTCCAAACCTCTTGACCCTCTTCACTGCCACCTCCTTTCACCTTGTTACCATCTCCAACCTTGGGTCTCAGTTCAACTATCCCTCCCTCAGGGAAGCCTGTTCTGTCACCACTGCAGCCTAGCTCTGGGCTCTCTCTTACCTGCTCTCAGCACTCCCTGTATTTTTCTTTTGTCATTTATAAATAAATATCCAAGACATTACTTGGCTAACATCTATCTCCCCAGATAGGCTGTAAGCTCTGTGAGGGCAGAGACATCTGTCTTTGCAGGTCATTGTAGCCGTAGCACTTAGCCCCGGTGCCTAGATCCTCAGTAAACTTTTGGAAGACTGAAAAATAAGAAGAATGAAAAGACAAAAGAGAAAAAAAGGCATCGCTTATAAAATTTGGTCTACTTCTTGTGCCTGTCCCTTCTCTTTGGGGAATGAATGAAAATGTTGTGAACTATTTTCTCTCTACTTAAAAGAAGAAAGTTTGCTCTTTGGACAGAGAATTATAAGAAATAATGGGTGTGTGTAGTGGTGTGAGGGCAGGTTGAGTGTATATTGTTTCTTCTCTAGAAGTATCTTCCCCATGTCTTCTTGGCCAATTCAACTTTTAGTTAGGACTTAACTCAGTTCTTACGTTTCTTTGAAGTCTTCCCTGGTAACTACAGTCCTCACCAATGTATACTCCTAAAGCACATACTTTTCACACCAGAGAACTTGGGGCTTGAATGGGCCAGTATTATGCCCTGTCCAGTGCAGCAACTCCTCCACTACAGCTTGTCCATGAGTTCCTCATATACATCATCTTCTTTTGCCAGATGACTCTGTTTAATGGATTGAGGTTTTCTTACGTTGACCTAACATCGGTCTCCCTGATGATCCCATGCTTCAATCCCATTCATGTTCCTCAGAACCTCCACAGTATATCCACTCCTCCTTTCCCATCACAGTTCTTCCCACATTAGCCACACCTGCTCCTCTCCTTACATCTCCTGCCCATCCTCCTCCTCCTTCACAGTTCCATGTTCAAGGTGTGTAGCATCTCCTCATGTAGAGTCTAAGCTCCTGGAGGGAACAATTTTCCTTCTGCCTCTTTTATATATTTTTGAAACCTAATACTTGGCTGGAAATACAGTGGGCCTTCATTGATGAATGAAAAGTGTATCAGTGTAGTGGTGAAAGCCTATAGCAGGGGAGAAATGGAGATTATATGGGCTGGAGACTCAGGAAGGATGGGATTTGCCTCTTCCCATGGCTGGCAGAGTTAAACTGATGAATGTCAAGAGTTTCCAACACTTCAGATTAGGCACTTTTCTTCCAGTAAAGAAATACAAAATGGGGCTTCCCTGGTGGCGCAGTGGTTGAGAATCCGCCTGCCAATGCAGGGGACACGGGTTCGAGCCAGGGTCTGGGAAGATCCCACATGCCACGGAGCAACTAGGCCCGTAAGCCACAACTACTGACCCTGCGCGTCTGGAGCCTGTGCTCCACAACAAGAGAGGCCGCGATAGTGAGAGGCCCGCGCACCACGATGAAGAGTGGCTCCCGCTTGCCGCAACTAGAGAAAGCCCTCGCACAGAAGCGAAGACCCAACACAGCCAAAAATAAATAAATAAATAATTAAAAAAAAAAAAAAAAGAAATACAAAATGATTATTTTGTAGGTGAAGAGAAGATTATTTTTCCAGCAATTGGTATCAGAATAAAAGACCAAAGGAAACTCTCAATAGAAAGCTAGAGGAACTGAGAAGACAAAGACAATTAAACATAGAGGAAAACCTCAAGAAAGAAGGAGAATAAAAGAGATGGTGTGGAATTCGGAGGGTGGCCTGGCTAAGAGTGTGATTTCTCTAGAATCCTCTGCCCCAGCCCAGGAGGATGCATTAGGTTTAATGCAGAAAAATGACTGACAAATTACTAGGTCACTGAGTGTGAAATTCATATTTTTTGCTCCTTGCTTTCTCCCATCCTATAATTGTATCGACCTAAACAGTAAAAATATTGCTATTGTCTTCTTTATTGTGGCACCTCTGAAAAGGGAACTGCTGTGTCTTGGTAGATTTTTTTCCTGGATAAATCTTTTTCTTGTGATAAATAAATCTCCTAACAGGGTCTTATTTACATAACACTGTGCAGGGAGTGAGGCAGAAATCAAAAGATGAACCATTAAGCCTAGTAGTAATAGGAAGTGGCGGGCGTCACCGGCATGGCTGCATCCTGAGAAGCCACATCAATTAGGTATCTAATGTATGACCCATCACATAAACCAGTCCAGCCACACACCCCTTGTGCTCCCACTATCGATTGTGGCCCAGATATTGGGAATTAAACTGAGCCTCCTAATTATCAAGCACACAGAGAGAGCGGTCGGTGCTGGTCCTGCTGTTGGGAGACTGAACTGCGGCCTCTTCCCGAGGAATTCCCCTCACAGTGATGAATGTGCCCTCCCTCTGACCTTGAGCTGTGAGTGTGTTTGCTTTATAATCAATCCTCTCTGAGTCATGGGGGGTGGGGGGTGGGAATCAGAGAAATCTGAAATAGCAACTGTTCCATGCATTTCAGTGACACAAGTGATTCTTGGGCTTTATCCAGGTTGGTTTTAGCAACATTTACTCTCTTTGGAGAAAATACTCTAAATCCGTTTCTTATACATTTCTCTGGCTGTTATGGTCACCTCAGGTCATAGGGCTCTCTCCCTGCCCTGAGCTCTTAGCATATTTTCCACTCCCCGGTCTCTGTTCAAGGGCGTGTTTTGTCTTTTCAGCTCTTTAGTTCCTTAGGGTAAGTGCTGTAACCTATTTGCTTTTGTCTTAAATCTTCTTTTGTGCATATGGTTGGACACACAGTAGATGCTCAATGAACAGTTGATAATATTGCTTCTTTTCAGTACTTCTGATTTCTTATACTGCTTTAAGCAGTCATTGTTTCCTAACACTGATAAATTTAGATGTTGCCTTTTGCCAAATTACCTAAGCACATAAAATACCTACAGACGGCTGGCTTCAGGTCTCCTGGCATTTTCATTTAGCTAAGTTATGCCTAGTTAGTTCTCTTAATCTTCTTCTATGTTCCACTTCTTGCCTTTTAATTTTTTACAATCTAGAGATGACAGCACCTTGGATAATTCAAGGGAAACATTTGGGGAAATGCCCAGGAGAGGAGAGTGCTGTAACCAAAAGAGGTTATGTTTGTGAAGTCTCCCCCTCCTTACTGCATTCACTGCACAGTGTATCAGCATTGAAATGCCCAGTGCAACCTGTGGACAACTGTTGGTGCCTGTCTCTGCTTGACCTTTGCTGTGTTCTGGAATGGGTGTGCTGGTCTGCCACCAAGGGGGTCCAGTGATATTTCGATCCACCCCAGGAGGAGGCTGAAATGTGGCCAGCCAATCAAAACACAGAATGGGGTAAAAGGGGATTGTTAGCAGCCTTTTTCAAGCAACAGAATCGGTTTCTATCCCTGCAACATGGTCAGTGGTCCCAATATGCCACTTTTGGTATACTGCAAAGTTCTCACATGACTGCAAAGAATAATAAATCTGCCTTGGAACCTATATATGTGCACCCCATTATGTGGCTTTGCTCCCATTTTATGTCATCCTCAGGCTGAATAATGTGTTTTTGATCAAAGGAAGCTTCCCAGTGAACTGATATTCCTTCCAAATATGATCTTTGTCCAATGGACAAGGAACATGAAGCACCTTTTAAAAACAAGAAAACAAGATGAGCATAGAGGAACTGGGTAGAACACAGTGAAACCCCATTATAAACTACCTCAGTATAGCATGGATTTTATCGTAAGTCCAACAATTTCTCTTGAGTCAACAACAGGAGGCCAGCAGAAGCCTGAGGCCAGTCAGAACCTCTGACACTAGCATTCCAACCACTCACTGCTGAATTCAAAGCAAGGGGCAAAAAGCATCCTATGACCAGCCATGTAAAAGGAAGGTAGAGCCACGCAACTGGTCTGAATGCAAAGAAAACAGGAGACAGAATGATATAGGAAACAGATGCCTCAGTTTAATTTCTAGAGCCTGGGCTATCCGTCTTTGCTTTTTTACTTCCTGCAGTGTGATTCTGGGCAAGCCACTCAGCCTCTCTGGGCCTCAGCTTCTTTATAAATTGGAGCAAATCATTACTGTCCATCCCATCCATCTCCTAGATTGGCTATAGAATTGCAGCATTTCGGAAATGAAAATCTAACATTCTTCTGTTACAGATGACACAGTTGAGGCCCAGAGTTGTCAAGGGTGAATATAGAATTGGAGCTTTAGGAGGAACAGTAATGACCATGATAATAATCACAGCCATGAGGTGTTTGAGCAAGAAGTGACCTTGGGACTGATCTGGTACAATATCCTTATTTTTTAATTAGGAAACTAAGCCCAGAGAAAGAGAAGAATGAAGGGATTAGTGGGAGAACTGTAGGAAACACAAATCACAATAAATGTGTAAATAGAAATTCAACTTATTATCAGAGAAATGCAAAGTAAACTATAGTGAGATGAAGTTTCTCACTCATAATATTTGCAAACATTTTAAAGTCTGACAATTCCAAGTGTTGGCAAGAACTCATATCAATAGGAACATTCATTTATTGATAATGAGAATGTAAATTGTTACCCCCAATTTGGAGAGCAGCTTGTCATTACCTAATAAAATTGAAGATGCACATTTCCTATATTCCTACAGTTCTTCTTATAAGTATTTTCCCTAGATTAACACTCATAGCAAGGTCAAAGAGACACATATATGAATTGTTGCATAGTATAAAACCAGAAATAATGCACAGGTCTATCACAGGAGGTTGAGTAAATCAGCTGGAATGGTCCTATAATGGAATGATATGGAGGAATGCAAACAAATGAGCTAGATGATTCACATGGATCAATCTCAGAAATTAAGTCCAGAAGAGACAGTTGGTTGGAGTGGTTTGCCTGAGAACTAGAAACAGCAGGGTAATAACAAAGAGGAAACAGAGCTAAGCTTTTGCGGAGAAGCAGAGGGCATTTATGTGCATGATGTGATGTGATTCGGGCTTTTTTCTTGAATGCCTGTCCATCAGATGCCTGAAGTGTCATCATTAGAGTGCAGAGATTCTGCCTTTTAAAATCTCCCTGTCTCTGGCATATCAGAATTCCTAGCATAGAGTAAATTCTCAATAACATATTTTTAAATGAATGAATAAAAGCAAGAACCAATTCTATCCTTCCTTCTAGGAAGAAGCACAGAGTAGATACAGCACGTTCTTTGGAGTTATTCTCATTGCATTGACTTCCTGGCCATTTCTCAATCTCTCTGGGTTTTCACAGAGTGCAACTGCTTACTGGCCCCATTCTATTGACATCATTTCTGGAATTTGAATCTTCCCCTTGCATCCAAATGGGATACATCTGCTTGTCAGGACTCTTCTAGACATCAGCTGATGTACCTCTTCATCTGGCTGTTTGTATCCTTTATAATAAACTGGTAATTGTAAATACAGAAGTTTCCTGACTTTTACAAGTTGTTCTAGTGAATTAGCAAAGCCTGAGAGGATTGTGGGAAGCCCCATATTTATAACCAGCCAGAAGTGCGTGGAGACACCCAGGACTTGTGGCTGGTGTCTGAAGTGGGGGCAGTCTTGTGAGACTGAGCCCTTAACCTGTTGGGTCCATGCTAACTCTGGGCAGTTAGTATCCAAATTGAATTGAATTGTTGGACACAAATTTGGAATCAGAGACTTGATGTTGGAGTGCATATGGGTTAAGTCATATCTATCTTAATGATTGATCAGCATATATTTATTTAGTGAAGAATATATGTAGGCGACTCTGCCAAGTACTATGGGGAATAATAATAATAATAATAATAACAACAAAGATAGTGACAAATTTTGATTAAAGAATTACACAGAGAGCTTTTACATACTTTGACCCCTTTCATCCTAAGGACTACATTGGAATATTACAGCTTATGAAACATACTGGGCCAGCAAATTGTAGCCTTTCATGCACAAATTTCAACATGAATCTTTGCTTTCTTAGCAGAGGACACCCTTATAAGATGCCCCTACCCCCACCCTGGGGACTACAGTTTCAGGATGCCTGAGGGCCTGTGTAATTAGATATTGCTGTCACACAAAACCTAGTCTTGTCATCACATCACAAATTGTCCCTTCCGTATCCTCCATGCAGTTTGTACAGACAGTGGTTTTAGATTTTTCTGATCTCATGGTACCTAGAATTTGAGAGACCCTTTGAATACCCAGAAGGAATCACAGGACCACAATCTGTGGGTCAGGGACTCAGGAACCCTTTCAAAGGCCTCATAAAGGCTCAAGAGGATCCTTCCAGCAGAAATTAAATCATAGCATTTTATTTTTATCAGATACTTGCTATCATTTTCCCCCTCCCTTTGCTGCCATGAAAATTGAGAAACTGGGAATCCAATTACAAAGGCGAGATAAAAAGGAAAGATAGTAAAACATTTTAATTGGATAGAAGAGACGCTGAAGCGTGTTCTGCTCTGTGCTGCAAACGCTCCATGTGTCACAGCAGCAGAGTGGGGGTCACCGAAGACAGAAAGAGTCAGGTGACACGGGTGGAACAGGAACGGCCATGGAGTGTTCCGATCAGTAAGGGAACCACCATCGCATCCCCCTAGACTCCTGGCATTATTGATTACATTTGGACCACATACTGACAGGTAGAATGTAACCCAAATAAAAAAGACCCACTTCCTCTGTGGGGCTCATTTCAAATGTGGATTCTCAGAGCAGGGAGAGAGACATTAATAAAGAAACTTTGATAAAGGAAGGTAGCTTTGGGAGGCTTTCCTTGAGTTGGGTCAGGGCTTTGCTTATGAGAAAAAGCAAAAAGAATCAAAGACAAAAGTTTTCAGCAGCACTGAAGGAAAATACCCAATAGGGCTCTTTCACACTGGAGTGGTAATGTTGCCCCACCACTGGGCTTACTAACCATGCCACTCAGACCTAGGTTCTGTGTCCAATTTTCTGGCCTCCAGCTACTGCCAGACTTGGTAACCCATCAGGGCTTCAGAGATCAGGGGCAATGCTGAAGGGCTTGTGAGTCAGGTTTCAAAGAAAGACCAATTAAAGGATGATTTAGTGGCCTTTGGCTACATCAGAAAGTTGGTAGATGGAGGTGTTCCTGCTCTAGAACTAGTTCAATATTTAGAAATAGGTTAGAAGTTCTATACTTCTCTCAAGGACAAAGCTTGATCATCAGAGAATCACCACTCACTGGAATGTATTGTCATGGGAAGGTCTTTGAAATTAGGGTCAATTCTTGATCGCCTTTCCGTATCCTGTTCTCACCAAGCCCAGTCCAGTTTGCCTCCTAAGTATGTCATGAATAATTGCTTCTCTCCATCTTAATCATCAGCACTCTGGTGAAAACACGCACCATTTTCTATAGGACCTTATCAGTAATCTTCTCTTGGGCTCCTCACATTCATTCTGCTCTCAGAAGTGTCCTCCGCATTTCAGCCACAGTGATCTCAAAATGGAAATCTGATCATGCCCCTTTGTTCTCAAATTAAAACTCTATAAGGTGGAGCATGGATTGATCTTCATTCACTTCTCTGACCTTGATTTTAAACCACACTCTTCTTACCCTCCCCCACACCACATGACCTGCCATCCCTCTCCCTGATGTGTCTGTAACCCAGAACTCTCTTCTTCTGGTTCCCTCCTTCATATCTTTCAGATCTCAGCTAAATCTCCCTTTATCCAACAAAGTCTCACCTGATCACCCTAACCTCATAACACAAGCAACTGTTCATCCTTGCATTCCTTTTTTCCCTTCTTTTTTAATACTTTGGGTAACAGTCACTTCTTGTTATTTGCAATGTAAGGTTTCCTTGAGCAATGAATTAGTGTATACTGAACTGTTGCTTCTAGGGAAAAAGACAGGGTTAGGTTTCTGCGCTCTGGTCAAAACATTTCAGACAATGAATCAATACATAATCTTGTTTTATGTGTGCTTCTGTTTAAAGAAATCTTATTTAGTATATATTGTTGATTAATTAATATAGAACTCATGGCCAGCAGCACTATAACTCCGGCCTAAATGAAACTTATAAAGTACATTTATTTTCTCCGTAAGGCACATCACAACCTTCCTGCACTTTGGAACACTAGACAGCACTTCAGCACTAGGCTTGAGGCCATTTAAAACAGCAAATTCACCAACAAAAAGCACAAAAGTGCAAAAAACAAGACACCAAATAGACGGCAGAAGACACTTGTTTATGATATGAGAGCTAAAACAAGAAGGCAATGCATCGTCTTATTCAAGCTCAGGTGGGAAAGTACATGCCTAGAGACTTGAATTTTTTGCTGCTCTGTGCAAGTCTGTGACTGACTTCAAAAGCGTCATGAGTGTTGATTTTGGTTTTACAAATACATTTTAGCAAGTAGGCAAATTCGCAAGTATGGACTTGACAAATAATGAGGATCAACTGTGTTTTATCCTTCACTGGACTGTAAACTATACAAAGACTGTCAGATGCTTTTTGCTTTCCATCTGACTCACAGTCCCTAACAGTGCCTGGGAAGTGGTTGGTGTGCAATGAATAGATGTTCAGAAAATGAATAAATGTGAGAGTTGACCGAGGCTGGATGCTGAAAAAGATAGCAGACTTGGTCAGTTGCCTATCTATTTAAAGAATTAACCACCCGTGGGGCCTCTGTCTGGGAGGAACTCTGGGCTGGATGACAGGGAGGGTGCCTCAGAACAGTTATTCTCATGATCTCCAGCATCCACATCAAAGGTTGTTGTGGGACTGTCCTACCTGAGATTTAATCCTTTATTGACTACATGTGTCCACAGCATGGACCACTCCCTGGGATCCTAGGTTGTGAGGGTTGGCCTCACCCAGATCCATGCTATGATTTTCTCAAAGTGGAGTGCATAAAGGGTCAGAGCAGAGACTAGAACCCACGGTTTCTGACCCCCACACAAGTGCACTTTTCCCCACACCACAGAACCCCCCCTTCAAACAGCACAGTGTTTGTGGTTACAGCTTGTATTTCATCACTCTACCAATTATTGCTGAGGAAGGACACTTCCAATTCAGAATCTGTCCCTCCAAAAGGCCAAGAAAGTTTATTCTAATTTTTACCACCTAGTTGCTTTAGGACCCAAAACTCACAAATATACCTTGAGTTACCTCCCTGGGTGGTACTGCCATCAGCCATTCTACGGTGGATCTTGGGGACTTGAACCTAGGTGAAAATATTCTACCTTTATAACCAGGATAAGCAATTCTCTGACTTTCAGGGAATTTCTCACCTCATTTTATCTTCACAAACTCTGGGATGAAAGTAGAGTAGATATTTGTACCTTCATTTATGGATGAACAGGTCCTGTTATCTCCCACACACTTCTGAGAGCAACTAGGAGGATTGAAATAGCATGTGAAAAAGCCCTTCATCAGCACAGAGTATTTTCTCAAAAAATACGTGCTAATCTGAGTTTTAGGGCCAGAGATGTAATTGCCTAAATTCACATTAGCAAAATAGTGAAGGAGGTGGTTTCCTTACTACTGTGTAATTGCTTTGGACAAACCAAAATTTGGGGATATAGAAGATGTTCCAGAAATGCTGCTCTGAGAAAGTAGGCCACAAGGTTGGCTACAGATAAATAGGTCTGCGATAATTAATCAAAGTACAGTCAGAGGGAGTTTCTTTCCCAGAGAGCCCCTCTCACCTACAAAGTCACCCAAAGGAAACTTTGCTGTGCCTAAGTGAGCCAAAGCAGAGGTGTCTGACAGACGAGTCTTCATATGATGCAGCTTTTCATCATGTCTCCTCCAGGCTTTAATGCAATGACCATAGCTAAGTTGCCCATATGTCTTGGTTTGCCTGGGACAGTACCAGTTTATATCTGTTGTCCTAGAGTTATTATTAATAGTGTCCCTTTTTACTCTCCAAAAGGTCCCCCTTTGGACGATAAATTATATGGTCACCCTATCCACAGACTACCACATCAAACCTGCTCAGCCTGCAATGCAATGCATCACCAATCTGCTAAAAACCTGCCTGCACAACCTGGTCTCTCCTTTTTTCTCAACATCTGTTGGTCAGCTGATGATCCTTCCCTGTCCACAATTCATGCCATGTCCTTTTCCATCCATTTATATTATCTGTAATTTACTTCAAAATTCATTAGCATAGACAACATATTGGGCAAGTGGGTGTTAATTTTAATCTATACCCTAGAGGGGATTAACATTTGTATTTCCTTAATCAGTAATACATACTCCAGAGGTGGTTAGTTAGCATTTGAAAGACTCCAATCAGAAACCATAACTCCAGAGCCATCTACTGCAGGTCTTTAGCTTTCTTTATTTCTGGTTATGACCAGTGGCTTTGTTAATTAGAATAATGGATGTTAGAAACCACTTTTTTCACTGACAGCTAGAAATATGGGATTTTTTGCACTGTTCTACAGACAGTCCTGCCCTTGCACAAATAAGGTACAATAATCTAGCAAGAGCAATTTTCTCTTCACTTTGGAATGGTGTCCCCAGGGTCTGGAATCCAAATGGGTCCTGTGTCTTTGCTTATTAGACTGGAAGGTTACTGGAATCCTGCCACCAGAACACTGCTGCATCTGTTTCAGTACATGTTTTCATACAAGGACAGAGGGACGGGACCCATGATGCTTACAGCACAGGTTGTGTGGTTGTTTTCATACCTACCTGCTAATAAACTTGTGTGTGCATGACAGAATTGAGCACTCCATGGAAGCCTGACTACCTGGTAAATTATATCCTGGAAGCAAGTTAGTAGGGAAACAGAACACTCTCCCACTTCTAACTTTGGAAGCTACCAGTACTTACCAAAAATAACTTAATAATTGGCATGGGTCAGTTTGCAAAAAGTTTCATGCCCGATCGCATGTTGTTTTTCCCTACTAGATTGCCCCTTCTTCCCATCCCTTGTTCCAATTTGTTCCCATCCTTCAAAGCCCAGTTCAAAAGCCCCTCATAGCCAAAGGGTCTCCTGACTATTCCAGTCTTTTTGGAATTCTGTCTGAACTCTTATACCACTTAGAGTTGGACACACACAACCTAATAAATGGTTTATTATTATTATTTATTTCTCTATTTTTGTATATACACTTTTTAAAAACAGGACATTTATAAATGTCCTGGGCATGGAGATTTATCGTCCTTCCCTTGGAGCCCCTTTAATGTCTGACCCAAAGGTAAGCTCATATTATAGGCTCAGTAAATACTTGCTGACCAGTCAACTTACTTAAAGGCCTAAACCAACAAGCCTTGAGCCTCCTGTATTTGGATTGTGAGGCAACGTGGAGGCCAGTTGATGAAGGACTCTGAATTCCAGGCTATGGGTTTAGATTTGGTGGTGGGGAAAACTGGAAGTCATCATAGGTGGTTATTGTTACATTTCCATGTGAAATATGGGGCCAACAGAACAGTCCCAGAACATCTGTCCAGGCTGGAGGCCAACACACATCCTCCAGATGTTACTCAGGGATTTATGAATTCATTCTTCCTGCTCAGTTGGCAAGGAGGTAACAGGGATGGAGTCAAGATCCAGGGGGAAAACTGATGAAATAAAAGAGACATTATAAGACACACCTTCCAAGAGCAGTCGATTTATAGGTTCTAAACATTGCACTATAAATATCAGCATTTTAGAATCTCAGAGTGAGAAAGGGCCCTGAGAGATCATCTTGCCCCACCCCCTGCCCAATGCAGAATTATTAGCTACGGCAGGCAGGCTGCTGTTAATACGGGTCCCCTGCTGCTTCCTCTGGAAAGCTCTGCTTTTCAGAGGTCTCTCTCTCACCTTTATACCCAGTTAGGCTACTGCCCAGAGGAAATTTTCACAGTACAAATACCTTTTTGTTTTCTTTTGGGTTCGCTTCTTTTAAATTTGTTTTCCTTGCAACACAAAAGCAGGCTGTCCAGGTGGTGTATGTTGTATCTATTTTGCTACCCTCACTTTCCTAATTAATTGTTCCATTTTCAAAGCTGAAACTGGCAGGCACTTACTCCTTTAGAGTCTCTCTATCCTTGCCAAAAACAGCCATGTTAAAAAAACAATTTTATGACTAGGTTTTCCAAAGTTACAGCCTCTCTCATTCCAACCAGCTTGGCAAGAAGGAGGCCAAAACACAGATTAAGCCATTTTCTCCTCGTTATCGCCCCATTAAGCTTGCAAAGATGCTGTTGAAGCCCAGAGCTTCATCTACCTGTTCTGGCCAGGGAACTGGGAGAATTTAGCACCTTCCTCTGAAAGGAGCCATTTATTCAATGAGTCAGGGGGAGGCTCCTCCTCTCCTGGCTGGAAGAGGCAGCCCCGCAGCACAACCTTGGCTGCTCAGAATCCTTGGAGGATTCTGGTGAGGCAAGTTTTCTAGGTAGCTCAGGATGACTTCTTTAGACTTCAAAATTCAAAATAATTCTAGTTACTTTTGGAAGAAATTTCTACAAAGTATACTCTGCATTTCCACATCTTCTTCAGTAGAGAATCCTAATGATCACTTGATCCTTTCTTGATTGCTGAAGGTCATCTTTCCTGACACCAATCCTCCTGGCTTAAATGAATGATATCAGTTGGGCAATGCTGATGGTTACACTCAGAATGCAAGAGATTTTGGATTCTTATATCTGAATATAATAGTTTTTTATGCTTCCTTCCTTTACCATGATCAGTGAATCTGCCTTCAATGTGATGTCCTCAAAAGGACATCTAATTTACACACACAGCAACATGGATGGATCTCAAAATAATTATGCTGAGTGGAGAAGTTGCACAAAAACCAACCAACCAACCAAAAAAAATATGGATCCACGTTGTATAATTCCACTTATGTAATACTCCATAGAATGCAAAGTAATCTATAGTGACAAAAGCAAATCGGTGGTTGCATGGAGTCGGGGCGGGGGGGGGGAAGGAGTGATTACAAAGGGGCATAAGGTAACTTTTGGAAGTGATGGGTATATTCGCCATCTTGATTGTGGTGATGGTTTCAAGGGTGTACGTACTTGTCAAAACTTATCAAATTGTATACTTCAAATAAGGGTAATTTATTTTATATCAATTATACCTTGATAAAACTATTTAAGTAAGTAAACAAATAAATGAATAAATAAAAGCCATATACTCATTCACTCAAAGTCTCGTGGGAGCACTTGAATGTGAAGGCAGGAGGTGAGCCCTGTGTGAGAAGAGAGAGGCAGAGGGAGGAGGAGGGCAGAACGCAGGGCTCTCTGAGCAGATCCCTCAGCGAGCAGTGGGGAGAAGCACCTGGTCTGTGGTGTGTGGATCTCACCATTTACAGGAGCCTAACTCTACCACAGGCATGCAGTCATCTCTTCGTGGTATTAACTCTTTTACTCCTCACAAAGACTTCATGAGGTGGAGGTGTACATTTTTTTAACCTATTTTATAGATAAAAGAAAAGCGAGATCAAGGCAAAGTGGGTTCCTAATGTGAGAGGTCACCTAAAACGGACATCCTAAAGATGATTTCCAAAGGACCAAGACAGACATACAGAGGTAAGTACATTTATGTGATATTAGGACCAAGATGCTTAAAGACTTTATTTCTTATTCTCCAGTAGGTGTAATGGGAATTTGGTAACTGCCCCTACAGTGAAAGAAGTTTCAAGAAGTTAAAAAAAAAGAAAGTAATATACAGGGAAGTCCTCAAGGACATAGAAGATGTAACTACTACATGCTACCCCCCAAATATTCGCTATGTGCCCTAGTTCTACTGGTTGTTGTTTAAAATGTCTTTAATAAAGGATTAACAAAAAGTTCTCATCCAATAGGCAAAGCAAAATGCAATTGCTTTTTGGGTTCCTAATATGCAAACTTACATTTACAGTAAAGGGCAATGACTGTGATTCAATTTTTATATTAGCTCTTCTATTGTATCACTGATTAAATACAAATCCTGAAGCAAACAATTCAGCATTGACCAGGCCTCAAGGGACAGAAGCAAGGGAAGAGGATGCAAAAAAAAAAAAACAACCCAGAAATATTCCTTTGACCTTAAATTATTAGTTTTTGTAAGAAGAAACTGAGACTAATTGCAGAACTTGTTATGTATCTTTGTAGTGTATCATATACCACTAGGTGCAATAAACTATATATAGTTCTCAGTTTAAAACTGGGCTCAGTCAATCTCAACAGTCACTTTTAACAAGCTAAAGAACCATTTCAAAATATTGTTATGAATAGCTGTCAGTGCTGGGTGGCCTAGTGTGTAGCTCAGTGCCTGGCACCCAATAAACACTTATTAAATTAATGAATGATGTCAAGATCCTGTTGCCCAGAATAAGCACAATCGGTCAAGCATTACTCTTTTTTATTTTTTAACAGGGTGCGTTAAGGACTGATGGGGTACAGGTTGCATAGCTCATTTAGAAGCAGAGCAGGAGTTTATTCCCCTTTGAACTTCCCACTGTCCCTAGCTTGGTGTGGAGCTCCTTGTGCACCTTCAATAAAGATTCATGGCTTAAATGATTGCAATTTACTGACTCCATGATTCTTTTCAAGACCAGCGCTGAGACAGATCCTCCCTTATTTCCTATGTGTATTATAGAATATGAATTGCACTGTCAATACAAAATAAATGGCATTAAACTATGCATTGGATTTTAACAAAGTGCCTTAAAAATGCCTTTCAGATAGTCAGTCACCCCTGCATTGTGTCTCACTCCCAACTACCTCTTTCCTACTGCAGAGACTCCTATATTCACTCTTAGAGAGGTTCAGTTACTGAGTCTATAGCAGGATGCAGTCACTACTACAAATAAGGATTTTTTTCCTCTCTATCTAAATATTTTCATCTCTTAGTTCCAGACCACTTCACTTGATCCTCTGAGAAGGCAAATAATTTCTTCCATCAATGAATATGATTCCCTAGAAGCTATTGATACATTTGGGAGTATAATTTGGCCAGGGAAGAAGATAACCTGAAACCACAAACCACCCTAAACACTCTATTATTAACAAAGAGAGTAAAGCTGAATTGAGTTGGAGAAAACTGTTGCTGAATGATAAATTGCCAGACCATGTGTAGCTCAGGAGGTTGCAGCCCATTCACCCCAGCTGCATTATTATGAATGCTTGAGGAAAGAACTCTAAAATGGAAAGTCTGCAGTCAGGATTTGAATGGCTGCATTTGCTCCCTAAGGTGGCCTGAGTCTTGAGAAACAGGGCTGGGAAATTCACTCCACACATCTCCCTACACCTGACCCTTCATGTTATTCTCCTCATGCAAAAGCGCATCAGCCAAATTGCTGCCAGTACTTTTATTCCAGTTTAAGCTGTGGATTTAGTGTAGAAGCCACAATTCCAGAGACTTATCTGCAGACCAGCATAGCAGTTGTCAGGCTGGGTAAAGGCTTTGACTCAACCTAGTAATTTTTTTATACCTCTTTGGGCTTTTGTCCTCCTTGAGTTATAGTTATGTATTTGTCTTATTTCCTCCCTTCTGATATCTTGGAAGCCTCTTGAGAGACTATTCTCCAGCATTCATGCAGGTTTTGATTGCCAGTGGACACATTATATATATTTGAAACATGGAATTGACTTCCAGGGAGAAACCTAGCAGTATGAAAACAAAGTAACTCCACCATATCTGTTGATGGAATGTCATAGCTGCCCTTCACTTCAGAGAAGTTTTAGAAAAAGAGGAGAGAGTAGACGTGGATTTCCAAGGGGCAAGGCTTGAGTCTCTACAAGTAGCCAAGTTCCTCAGATCCACCCAGCTGCCCTCCATGGGCAGAGATGATGCGCATCTCTGTTAACCCCACCCACCATCTGTACAGAGGAAGTTCTGAATATGGGCTGATCTCCAATGACTAGAAGAGATCACTTCATATTTACACATAAAGATGTGGTATCTGCTTTAAAATATTCCAGAAAAACAAGATTTAGTTTATTTTTGTGGTTTTGATGGTGGTGGGGAAATAGATGAAAAGAGAATGCCAGAATGTGGACAGTTGTTCAAGGTGGGTGATGGTATGGGAATATATTATTCTATTTTTGTGTATATTTGAAAGATTAAATAATTTTTTTAAATTTTAGGTGAAAAGTAAGAAAAGAAAAAGTTACTTCACCACTACCCTTAGCAACTGGCTGAGGGAGGAAAGAGCAGCTTTCTTCTGCTTGTTAGAATTTTTATGTCATCTTAAAATGATTTTGGATGTGTTTAAGAGGATGTTACAGGAGGCTTTATTTTAGGTCTTACTTCACTAGGGCCCCAAATCTGAGAACAAAGGGAGTCAGTACCCATGTATTCTAAAAAGGGTTGCCTGTATGTCTGTGCAGTAGTTGCTCGGAAGGTGGCTATTGTGGGTTGGATTGTATCCTCCAAAAAGATATGTTGAAGCCCTAACCCCAGGTACTTGTGGATGCAACCTTATTTAGAAATAAGTTCTTTGAAGGTGTAACTTAGTTAAGGAGAGACCATACTAGATTAGGGTGGGGGACCCTAAATCCACTGACTGGGGTCCTTACAAGAAGAGGAGATGAAACACAGAGACAGGCACAGAGGGAAGACCATGTGAAGACAGAAGCAGAAATCGGAGTGATGCATCCACAAGTCAAGGAATATCAAGGATTGTTGGCAACAACCAGAATCCAGGAGAGAGGCCTGGGACAGATTCTCCCTCAGAGTGTCCAGAAGGAACCAACTCCAATGACCCCATGACTTCAGACTTCTATTCTTCAGAACCGTGAGAGACTAGATTTCTGTTGTTTCAAGCCACCCAGTGGTAATTTGTTATGGTGGCTCTAGGAAACTAACATAGTGGCCAAACACTAATTCTGCTGCCCATAGCCCATGACTCCTTCCTCTACCATATAAGATGGGGCTTTATGAGAGAGAAGCCTGGGGAGAATGGATTTCCGTAAAGAGAGTTTCAGGGATCTGTGACTCCTCCCCCTCAATTCCCCACATTCAACTAGGTCAGAGAGCTTCCAGAAGCTGCCAGGGAGCTTGATTTGTATCCCCTGGATTTTGGACGACCCAGAGCCTGGTACCTGATTCCCTTCTGAAGATGTCCAAAAACTGCAGCAGCCTATGATGGCTGAGGAAGGAGTGGGGACTGTGTTGGCTTCCAGGTATTTCCTGTGGGTTAGAGGAAAGGCCAGTGGATACTGCAGAAGATGGCTCAGCATAAGCCCTTTTGAAAGGACCTTGCTCAAGAACTTTGTCTGCCAGGATGAGAAAGACACACAGAGAGATTTGACATGAGCTTTACCACCAGCAGGGAAAGCCCAAGTTGTTCAGATAGAGGAGGCATCACGGTGCCTAGAAACAAGTCAGGGTTGGACCTCAGAGGAGATCAACAAAGAACTCACAAAAGTGCCCCAAGAGACAGAGAGCCAGTGTTTGTTCACCTGACACAAAAAGGGTCCAATGTGGTAGAAGGAAAGAACTTCTATTACAAGTTGTGCTCTTTTCCTCAAATACTCTTTCCTCATTGTAGCCAGTCTAGGGGGTCAGGGAGTGCAGAAACAGACTCTATCAAGAAGAAGGTGGAATGAGGAAAATATACAGAGCAGATTTCTCCCACTTCTCCCTGAGGTCTGGTGGAGTGGAGCTTTTCACCACTTTTGACCTAATATTCTAATTCCTGAACATGAGACGGTTTGTTGATATCTAGTGACTTGGAAAAGTGACTTGGAAAACTAAGGGCTCTGAGCTATCACCAAAGATGGAGAAAGCCCGTGGCAGGAAGAAATTAATTTGGTTCCTTCCTACATCCTCTTCAGTCCAAGCTTGTCCAGTAAACCAATTACACTTGCTAGTTTTACCTTCTCTAAAATAGTATAAGCTGCCTAATGGTGAGAGTGATGTCATATATGTCTCTAGTTATTTCACCCAAATGTCTAATAGAATCTTGGGCACAGAAGCATACAGCAATAATTTTAGCTAGTTATATATTTCTTACTTTCCTTGGATTTTATGATATATCACAATATCTATTATTCATATAATTTTTGAAAATGTGTGAAACACTTCTGTGTTTCTGGATGTGTGTTGTAGGTAATTTTATTTTCTCAACAATCACATAAATTCAGGAAGGCAGCGATTATCCCAAACTTGTAGCTCAAGAAGTAAAGACTCAGTTTCTCTAGCTAGTGAGTGGCTGTGAAAGACTCAAGCCATAGTCTTCTTATTTCAAATCCAATGTCTTTTTCTCCAACACAAGACTTCCTAATGGTTTGGGGAGGAAAGGTCTTAGGAGTCCAAGAGTGATTGATAAGCAATTATACTGAGTGGGAAGGAAAAGACTCACCTGACTGCATTACATCCATGACCTCAAATCTGTGTACAGAGCTGGAAAAGGGTGCATGTGTGCTCATTCATGAAGCCCATTCATGAAGCCCATATCCATGTTCCCATGTCCTACTTGGGGTGGATGGGCAACCTGCCTTACCCAGTAAATCATCCATCACTCAAAGACAGGGGCCATGGCTAACATTCCTAGTCCATCCCTCCTCAGACCTGGCAACCATGCGCTATCATAACTCATGTACAGAAATGTTTTCCCAGCTTCCCATTAGAAAGCCATGTGCTCTGAAATGCAGCTTCAAGCCTAATGATGAATTTTCCCCAAGCCACCCACACTCCTTTGCCTGTGACCAATTGCACAATTTCAAGTCCAGCTGGCCCAGCTTAGGGATGTGGTTGGAAGCCAAAAAAAGAGTTTGTCTTGATGCAACACAACCATGAAGAGTCGCAATCATAGCTCTGGGTTCCCTAGTCCCTTGCTTGATCCCAGTGAGTGAGCTGGCTATGATATCAGCTCTGTTTACTTTCCAGGTCTCAGCTCATAGCCAAAGGCTCATCAGCCAACCTGGATATGACCCAACTTTAGTCACTAGAATCCAAAGTTATTTAATTCTTTGAGCCTCAGTTTCCTCATTTGTAGAATGAGATAATCATGTCCTCTTCGCTGAGTTGTTATGAAGATTAAGGAAGATTATACATGTAAAGCACTTGTCACTGTGCCTAGCACATAGTATGATCTCAATAAACGGTGACAATGATAATAATAATGGTATTAAAGTATAAGTATTACTTATTATATTTCAAACCATGATGGCTTGGAATCTGAACTGGCTATCTGCCTAGTTGAAATTATCAAAGTTTTCTTCAGATCCATGCAAATTTAATGAGCTAAAGTGTCAAATGCTCCATTCTATTAACTTTTTTTCCCAAATTGACACCTACTGCTAGTCAAGCATTGTGCTGGGCACTGAGGGAGTTACAAAGAGGAGGAAGACACACTTCCAGACTTGCAGAAACTTAGACTCTCACAGCAGAGACAAGGCAGACACATTTTAAACCATTCGATGACAATACAGTCTGGTGACAGTCTAGCAAAGTGAAAAAAGCCTTTCTTTCCAATCCCAGTAAAATGTGTCCCTCCTTAGAAGTTATCCCAGCTGTCAGTCATCAGCTTTGGCCCCCAGGGCCCAAACATGTATCTAAATGGAAGCTACTTTGGGACACAGGGCGTTGTCATCTGCAAATTGATGTTCATCTGAAGGTCTGTTAGGTAGGAGGAAGGGGGTCATTGTAGAGGCTTGGGTGCCACCATGTACACACAAACACATACACATCACCCCCAAGGGTCCCCAAGTTTAGTCTTTTTGAAACGAGCTTGCTCACCATCTTGCAAGAAATATATAATTGTATGGCCGATTTCTCCATCATAACCTGCTGCATAATTCAGAAGAAATGCTACCTTGCCAAAGGAAATAAAACATTGGCGATCAACATGTCTCCTCAGACCTTGTCAAGGAGCCATAACTGTAACAAAATAAACAAATAGATGATCAAAACATTCCTTTGCCCTTTCCCCTCATTTGTCTCTCTATTTTTTTTCACGTTGAATGCTCCATTAGAGTGTAGAAAATTTCAGTTTTCTCCAGCTCTGGAAAAATCGTTAGGCCCTTCTGCTGGTCGGCTTTGGAAACATTTGGAACAAATTATCTCTACTTTTGGAATCTGAATAAAGGAATGTGAGCCTCACTGGAGAAATGTGAAATCTAGGGTGGGATTCACAAAATGGTTTAAGGTTTGCTTTTGCACACATACTTTTTTTCGAATTTGTTTGGGTTTGGAACATAGTATAAGAAAAATAAGAGACCTTGCAATGGGCTTTCAATGTGCTTTCCGTAATTCCTTTGCTTTTCACAAACCCATGGGCCCCTCCCCCAGTGCTCTATCACCACCCCTCAGTAGCTTCCCATCTTTAATGTCAAGCGTGTGCTTCTTACATAACATGAAATCCACCAGTTAGGGAAAAGCAAGAGGAGGGAGATTTAATCTTGACCCAATCTCATATAAACCTTTTGTTATGCTGCCAACTTCACGATGTCCAAACACTCCTCCCAGAAGTTGACACAGCCCCCTGAGGGAGTAACAGAGACTTCATGAATCTCAGTACCGAGTTCTCTTATCTGAGCTCCAGTGCAGCTCTAACCCAGCAAAACTTCAGTCCCACTAAAGCCCTAAAAATGTTCTGACAGGGCTGATTTCAGTCTTATGCTGCTTTCCAAGACTTTGCCCATCTTTTCTATCCCTGGTCCTTTGTTTAGTGTTCATGTTTAGTGATAACAGGAAAGAGGGCTTAAGAGGCCGAAAGATGACACAGACATCTTCCTTGGGCCACAGGCTGCTTCTAAGACATTCCTCCTGGGGTTTCTAGGTCATACTCGCTTCTTGCTGTGCAGGCACAAGCACCTTCAGGAAGAGAAGCTACTCATTTTCACAAAAGATGCCAAAATCAGGAGGGTAGGGAACAGAGAGTTCTAGAACTTCTGCTTCAGAAGGGGGAAAATCCTTACGGAGAACATTTTTTTTCCCACTTTGTTTTTCCAGTTACTAGGAGAGCTATGGTGACAGCACCTGCTTAATTTTCTGGACAGTATGTTTTCAAACTTCTCTTCAGTTATCTCTGTACAAACATATTTGTCATATCACATCCATTTTTAGTTCAGAAAAGTGTGGAAACAGTATTTCTATAGTTTCTGAAGTCTCATTCAGAGTTTCCCTAAGAACTCATCAAATTTCATCATTTTCTTCCCTCATCCTTACCCCCACAGCCCCGTTAGGTAAATATGCACCAGATCCAACAAAGGACATGATAAAAGCGCCTGGTTTAGTTCACCCACTGAAGAATGGATAAACCCAATGTGGTATATAGATTCAATGGAATATTATTCATCCTTAAAAAGGAATAAAATTCATACACGTGCTTTAACATGGATGAACCTTGAAAACATTATGCTAAGTGAAATAAGCCCAATACAAAAGGACAAATATTATATAATTTCACTTATATGAGGTACCTAGAATAGGAAAATTCATAGTGACAGAAAGTAAGGTTTACCCGGGGCTGAGGGAGGGGAGAAAGAGGAAATAGGAGGTTACTCTTTTATGTACTCAGAGTTTCTGTTTGGGCTGATGAAAAAGTTCTGGACACGGATAGTGGTGATGGTTGGTGACACTGTGAATATACTTAATGCCCCTGAATTGTACCCCTAAAGATGGTTAAAATGGTAAATTTTATGCTATGTATATTTTATCACAATAAAAAAATGTGTAGGGGCTATTGGTTTGGAGACAATTATTACTGGAAAGAGAGTTCCAAATGCACATTTTTTGGGTATAAAGAAATACATTAATTACATACAGCTGCTATCATGTAGATGAAATCACCATAATAGAAAATTGTGCTGTGTAGAAACTTACTCTGATCCGGGACATTTTGGACAGAGCATCTTTTATTAAGAGTAGGACTGGATAACCTTCCATGCATTCTTCCTTCAAGAATTTCCTAATGAGGCTTCTTACACTCTAGGCAGGAACTGAGGGTAGGAAGTTTGTAGACCCTGCCTTAGATCTGCTTATTCAACATGCAACATGAAAGAGGCCTGTTCGGAAGGAAGGTCTGCCTTCATTTCTTAGCACTTGGGTTCAGAAAGCACCAGAACTAGAGCTCTACCCTTTTATATAGTAACCCTGCTCACTAATAAATGGGACCAACTGAGGACCAGTCATCACTATTCATGAGGATCACAGCCAACTCTTCAGACTGAGGAGTAAAACCTGTGAGGATCATGCATTCAGGTGGAAACTTCTAATAGAAAACTGTGGTTCTGGTAACTTTACCCACGTCAGGCACATTTTGGATAGCACATTTCTTATCATTTTTCTTTCTGGCTGGCAAGAAGCAAAACATGGTTTAAAATAAATAGCATCATCTTGGCAGTCCCCTCTTAATTTGGAAAGATGTAGGAAAGTGTGAAAAAAGGCCACCCAACTAAGCATCGGGAGGCAGGGTTTGGAATGCAGACTCTTCCATTGCATATGCCTCTGGGTCAATCACATCACTGCTTTAATCCTCAGCTTCTCCACAGGACAAATGAAAGGCTGGCCTAGAGCAGTGGTGGAAAGCAAGGTGGGCTTCGAAGTGTGTTCTAAGAAGTACTGATGTCTGGGATCTCATTCCCACTTACCGATTCAGACTTTGTATGTGTGGATTGGGGGGATGTGTAGCAATAAGTTGGGGAGTTGGGAGGGTAGCACACACACATAAGTTTTGAAAACAATTCCCCTGACAATTCAACATGCATCTCTGGTTAGCATAAACTGATCAAAATTATAGCTAAGGTCACTTTCAGTTCTAATATCCCTAAGATTTTATAAAAAAAAAAAAAAGACTGAAAACCCACAAAGACCATTAAACACGGCTGTTACAAGGATCTAATGAGAAAATAATGCATATGGATGTCCTAGAATACAGTGCTATACAAATGTAAGCAATTATTATTATGGATCCCATAATTCTGTGCATTATCCAAGTGGTTCATCAAATATTAACCAAATCCTCTTAGATTAGAAATTCTGCAATGGCAAGTCTAGAGAACAGGATCTACACTTGGCACTTTTCTTTGAGTTTCTCCTCATGAGAACATTTACCAGTGTAGTAATATCCTTATTTGTTTTCTGATAATGTGAATGCATATAAGTCAGAAGAGGACAAACTAGACATGTACCCATTTCCCAGCAAAAGTGAGCCATGGAAAGCCTGGATTTATCTAAAATCTGCCCATTTTTCCCAGCTCAGAAGCTGTGTATCCTGAAAATTTCTGGTCTTACCAAAGAGGTGTATCATTTTATTGTTACCACCCTGTCCCCAGAAGGTGATATTCATCCCCATGCCTTGGCTTTTAGAATGACCTCTGAGGTGGAGTTGGTTAGCATGCTACAAAGGATGGAAGTCTCTGCCTAGAAACCTTCATTTCCATTGAGCTAATGAGAGGGCTGTCACCTAAATTTTCATTGTTTTAAGAGCAAGTGGAGGCTGACAGTTTCCTTTCAAGCTTGAATGATGAAGAGAAAACATCCCACAGCCTCATCTGGCTGCCTTGCTGCGAGGTAACGAGCCCTGTGCAGCACCCATCTCTGCTAGACTGGGATGACCTTCTGTCTGGTAACGCATCAGGGAAGAGTGAAAAATGCACCGCAGGCCCCGCCAACAATTCCCCCACGACATGCTGAATGTGCCAAATGGTTTAGTAAATAGATCTCGAGTTACGTGTTGAAACATATTCCAACATATTGCAACAGAGCATATCTCAATCTAAAGGTCACACTTTACTTTGCAGAGACTCTGATGAAGGAGTCTGGGGGCTGGCTGGAAGGTGAATGTCATGGAGGTGAGGGTCAGGGGAGAGAATATTTGTAACATTTAAAAACAAATTTCACAACCTTCCCTGGCTAATTGCATTCTATTCTCAGTTCAGACAGGGAATTTTATTTGCTGCCAGTCTTTGTTCCAAGATTTGCTGGAGTTTCTTGGGATAGGGTAACAGCTTGGGGCGGGGAGGCGGGAGGCGGGAGGCTGGGCTGTGTCCTGCAAAAGCTGGGAGAGTGTAACTGAAGGGGTGAGGCCAACATGGAGTTCAAAAGGCTCCAACTTTCCCGACTTCTTCCTTTCTCTCTTTCTTTTTTTTTTCTTTTTGATGTTGGCTGTTTATTTCAACTTTCATGACTTCTTGTTTTCTTTGCCTTTAGAGTCCTTGGGGGAGGACTCTAAAGGAGGACTTAGTGATGTGAATCTGCCTTAAAATAATTGCCGGAGATTGCTTGGGTGCAGAGAAGAGTAAAAAGATTGAAAAAACCGGGATCAAATCTGGTCTTGCAAGTACTGGGAATCAGTGGCTGACTCCATGGTATGGTTTGAAAAATGCCTGGAGAAGGGACCTCCTGCATCCACCATTATTGGCTTCACTACTGAGGATCCTAAAAAAAAGTGTTTTACTTTGATTTGATGGATACTTTTTGAACATCTATTATGTTTCTAGTGATGTATGGTATCAAAATGTCAATACCTATCTCCAAAGAGTTTACTTCCATTTGAGAGATGGGCACATAGCGCGCTACTCCCACTAAGCACATTGCTTTTTTGTGCTTTCAAATTATAATATCGCTCACATTTTCTCTTTTGCCCTCCTCCTCACTGCCATAAAACTCGAAATCTCTGGATCTGCATTTTAAACAGAGTGCTAAGTGTAGTTCAACGGACATCTTTGAGAACGACAATGAAAAGGGAAAGAAAAACCTGTTACTTCCCAAAATCTATTAGTTCAAAAGCCCAAGAAATCATGGTGTTTTTGGTGGTGGGAGGAGGGAGTCAGGCTGTATACTGGTGTTTGGAACCTGTCCTGGCAAAGAAGTCCGTTGAGATAACTTTAATTTATTTGGGTGGCTGTGTAGCAACACCACTCTGAAGAAGGAAGTACCTGGATGCTGTGGGGGGCATCCTCAGTCTCCAGAGCACATTGACTCAATGATGTTCAGTTGAATCTTTTTTTTTTTTTTTTAAAGGGAACGCTATTTATTTATTTATTTATTTTGGCTGTGTTGGGTCTTCATTTCTGTGCGAGGGCTTTCTCTAGTTGCGGTGAGCGGGGGCCACTCTTCATCGTGGTGCACGGGCCTCTCACTGTCGCGGCCTCTCTTGTTGCGGAGCACAAGCTCCAGATGCGCAGTCTCAGTAGTTGTGGCTTATGGGCCTAGTTGCTCCGTGGCATGTGGGATCTTCCCAGACCAGGGCTCGAACCCGCATCCCCTGCATTGGCAGGCAGATTCTCAACCACTGCGCCACCAGGAAAACCCCTCAGTTGAATCTTATTAAATTGCTGATATTTTACTGGGTTTGACCTACAGAAAGACAATTTCCTAGAGCTCAAACCAATACAAAGCAGAATTTGGAAGAGTCATAATGGAAGTAAAAGCAATCAAAAGGAGAGAGAAAAACCTGGTTAGATTCAGGACTTTGTACTTATTGAATCTCCATTTCTTTCTAGCTGTGAACTGAATGTTTGTGTCTCCCCCAAATTAATATGTTGAAACCTAATTCCTAATGTGATGGTATTAGTAGGTGGAGTTTTTGGAAGGTGACTAGATTGTGAGGGTGGAGCCCTCAGGAATGGGATCAGTGTCCTTTTAAAAGAGACCTCAAAGAGCTTCTTCTGCCATGTGAGGACACAGGAAAAAATGACCATTATGAAACATAAAGCAGACTCTCACCGGACACTGATTCTGCTGGTGCCTTGATCATGAACTTCCCAGCCTCCAGAACAGTGAAAAATAAATTTCTTTTGTTTACTAGCCGCCCGGTCGGTGGTATTTTGTTATAACAGCCTGAGTGGACTAAGACACCTCTCTTCTTCCCATTGCCCTTCCCAAACTTATTACATCTTTATGGGCAAATACTTTAAAGGGGGGATATGGTATCTGGCTGAGAACAAGACTCTAAAAGATGGTATTTAACACAAGAAGTGGCTTCTGGGGAGAGGCCTGACACAAGAGTAGGGAGAAATCATTGGGAAGCTGAGTGGACAAAATTTGTTATTTTGCAGTTCTGTTAATATTGTGCAGTTCACTGAGGTTCTTGTTCCAACAGTATAAAAGTGTTTGCATTAGTTATAATGCATTAAGGAACATACATAGAATTTATGCAGCAAAATCCCCAAATCCCTTGGTTCCCATCATCATTTGTTTACCCTGTAAAAATAGTCTTGCGATGTCCATAAGTTCTGAATTACACACCTCAAGGCCACTATGCATTAAGATGCAGCTAGGTGGTATTTTTACTTGTTTGTTTTGTATTTATGTTAAGCAGAACCAAAAGAAAATCATCTCAACTTGACATTCATCCTGTTATCTAATTTTGTGTTTCAAAACAATTATTAGAAAAAAAGTCTGTGTGATCTTCAGTTTATCAATTCAAGCACCGGGGATAACTAATTATGTTGGATGACTTTTGAGGTACTTCCAAATCTAGGAGCCTCAGGTTCTCTGATACAGTACAATAGATAAAGCACTGGGCTGGAAGTCAGGAAACCAGGGTTCCAGGCCAACTCTGCAAACACATAGCTGTGTGAGCTTGAAAAGTAGACTTGAGGAAGACTCTTTTGCTCATCCATAAAGTGGGAGAGGATTGGAACAGATATCGCATTACAGATCAACCCAATATTCCTGGAGAGGCTGAAAAAGAAAGAGGGGAATTTCCTAACTGCATGTGGGAGAAGAGGAGGAGGTAGATCAGAAAATGACATTTTCTGACCTGAAGTGTTATGAATCTACCTGAAAGGTCAAACAAATGCGTGACATTTATCAGTTCGATTGTGCTCACTTTGATGGGACATTCCATGTCAGCACATACTACAGAAGTCTCATTCCAACCTTCTGTGTGGAGTTGATGTCTTTAGCCAATTGTCAATGTGCCTGCCCTTTGAAATATTTCTTTAAGCCCCCAATTAATGTTCACTAATGTTTCTTATTTTGAAATAAGAGTTGATGTTCCAAGTTGATATTCTTCCCAAATGGCCACAATCTCCAAGCTCTAGGTTCTAAGCAAGTTAACCTAAACAACATGCATTAGCACTAAATTGTATGATTTATCCTATCGACAAATGTAAGGTATGTCAATCCCAACCAGGAGGACAATTTTGCAGCTGGATAAAATTAATAAGATAAAAGTATTCCCCATTTATTCCTACTTTGAGCTCCTCCAAAATAAGCCCTAGAGAATGGACTGTTTTATTTTCTGAAATCAAAATCATCTAAATGTTCAAATATGTGTCTGCCGTCAAAAACATCACCAATATATCAGAATGATGCTCCTTATCTCACCTTGTTTCTCACCACCATGTCCCTGTCTCATCCTAAACTGTGAAACAAAACAAAACAAAATAAAACAAATAAAACAAAACAAAGCAAAACATTAGACTGGCCAAGTTTTCAATGACTCAACTGATAGGGCAATATAGAATCAGCCAGAGAGAATATGCCAAAACCTCTTCACCTTCCTCCTGCCTGGTGCCCTTTGGGAGTCTCTACAAATGTCCCTCTGATCTTTGCAGCAGCTCTAAAAATAGCACATGACTGCTCAGTACAGGTGCTGTTTGTGAAAATGTTCTTGCATTTAGCCTGCCTGCCTCAGTGATTAGTACTCTGTAGATACTCAGCATCCCCTGGACTCTGCTGTGTCAGCTCTTCTTTATAATAGTGCAGGAGCTGGAGGATAATTCCGGGACTGCTGTTTCTAGGGACTCTCTCTTTCCCTCAGAACACAGAGAGGGCTTTCTTCCTCTCTCATCCCACATTTAGGGCTTCATGCTCCAGAACAGCCTGGAAGGAACCTCAAAATGAGTCCCCCCAGAAAGTACCAGATTTTTCAAATACATCTTTCTATATAGAATTGGCACACATGGGTGGGGAATGAAAAATCAGGAGGCTAAAAGTGTAGTTCTGTTCCTGGCTATTGTTCTTTGCGGACCTTGCAGTAATTATATTCATAAAATCATAAGATGATATCTCCTGACAGAAGCTCAGAGGTCATCTGGTCTTGGGGTTGTTGAGCCTTAGTATGCTTCAAAATGTTACCTGGTAAGCTTGTTTCAAGTGCTGATTTTCATGTTCACCCCCATAATACTCTGATTCAGTAGGTCTTGGGAGGAGCCAAGGGATCTACCTTTACAGGCATGGACCCAGATGATGTGAATGCAGTTGATCCTCAGACTAAATAGTGAGAAACGCTTCTCCGAATAATTCTCTTACGCAAAGATGAGGAAAGTGAGACCCAGGGTGTGGAAGGCATTCTCGAACTAGGGCTGCATCTAGAGCCCTGGTTCACTATCTTCTTGTCCACAATTCTCTCCATATGAAATTACATGGTTTCCATTCAGTTCAAGCCCATGAACACTGATGATGCAATATTCATGCAGGTGCTGTTGAAGTCCAAGTCGAAAAGGCACTTTTGGATAAGAAGGCTGCTTTCTGTCCTGACAGTGAGTGGCAGATGTAGCCATATGTCCTGAGCACTGAATTTTCGTGGTTCCTTGGGCCAGCCGTGGCACTTCTCTAAGCCTTATATTTCAGAAGTAGTGTAACAAACCAGATGCCCTTTCTTACCTTACGATGGCAATTGATATGACATATAGCTGCAAGTACTTAAGCTGTGTCTTTAACTGTGACTTAACTGAAAGTCCAGAACATTTCAGCCTTGATCTCTCCCATGATTCCTGCCAGGCTCAAAAGGTCCAGTGCCAGGGTCAATGGACCACAAGTCAAGGTCAGCCTGATGCACTGCAGGAGATCAGTAGCCCTAGTCTGTGACTGACAGGGAAGTAGGAAGATACTCTTGCCAAAAAATACAGACCATCATGACTGTCGGTAATTTCTCCACCAGGGAGTCATGTCTTTGGAGAATAAGCCCATTTGGGTTTTCTTTCTTATCACCCCATGTGAATTAGTTTGTGTTCTGTGAATCATGTAATCAGGATACATGGGAATTCTTGGCCCCGCCTTGGGGAAAGGATACTGTTCAAGGGTCAAAGGGTACAAATTTTTGAATTCAAACCTCTTGGAAACTGAAAGCTACACCAAATATTAGAGATCATCTAGACCAAATATTGAAAATATTAAGAATGATTTCATTACCTTACCTACCTCACAGGTCCAGAAATAAGAGATAAAGCACATAAATAAGATTCTTAAATGTTTAAAAGGCTGGACTTATGGAAGAAACTTTTAATATTTTTGCAACAATTATTAAATAGACTAGAATAGTACTCTAGAAAAACCAGACTAGAAAAAAATGGGGAGGCATAGAAATCAGCATTTGAAACTAGGAGACTAGGCCAGTTGGGTGAATTTGCCTGAGGTGTCACAGCAATTTAATAGCAGAGTCTGGTCTTCTAACTCCTAGGGAGAAAGTTTTTTCCAAGACATCAGTCACAGATTCCCCAGTTTTGCAGAGTACCAAACTGACCACAGGATGAACTATGTTTCCCTTCTCTCTTCATGCATCATAAGAAAAAGCCCATTAGTTGTTTATGTTCTGTTTGTACTATAGCAAATGAAAAAACATGGAACTTTGGGGAAAAAACAATATTCTATTGAAGCTCCTCATCTACAACTACTCCTCCCAGCACAGTGATTGAGGTAAGCACAGTTTGATGATGTTGGGACTGCGGGCAATTGTAGATCAAGTGTGCCTCTCAGGGGACCTGGGCTAAGAGAACGAGGTGCTCACTGGGATAAGGTGTCTGACCCAGGCAAAGTCTACAACCAAATTAGTCTTCAGAAACCCAGTTTGACTCATTCATTCATTCAACATATACTTATTGAGTATGTCCTAGGTGTCAGACACATGCTGGGTATTAGTGATTGGCTGAAGGATAAGATGGTCATGGGCCGTCTTCCTGGTGTTATGGCCTGCAGATGGTGCACACAAATTAACAGACAGTCCCCGTCAAGCTTCATGTGTGAGTGGTACATGAGGGGGGTACAGAGAAAGTGTAGCCACCCAAGACTGGGAGGTGGAGAAGACACCAAGGAAGTCTTCCCCAAAGAGCTATTAAGTGCCAGACACTATGTGAGATATTAGGAATGTAACAGACACTGCCTTCAAGAGGCTTCCTATCTAGAAGAGAAGACAGATATGCATAACAGGGTGATATATGCTGTCATAGAGTGGGGCAACCCTTCTATTCTAGGTCGGCACAGAAGGGGGAGTTGTAGGGCTGTGCATCATCAAGAAGAACATCTTTGGAGTGAACCTTAAAGCATGAGAAGGAATTTGCAAAGCACAAAGAGATGATTGGAGCCATAAAGAGGTCATAAAGAGGAGCTGGAGCACCTGTAGAGACTGGAGGTTGGGGTCAAAGATGGGTAGAATCATATGGGTGAGATGTCTTCTCCCACATGGAAGCCAACATGGGGTTCCCCTGGCAGGAGTGAGGAGTGTGCACAGAGATGGCAAGACCATCTCCACACTATTCAACTGGGAGGCAGGTTCTGCAGTCCCTTCAACAATGTCCTCATCCTGATGTGCTCAGGTGCGGCTCAAAATCTGGCTGTGCACTCAGCCTTTCCTGGGACTCCAGGAGGCCTCCTTGGAAGCTAGCATGCTGAGTGGAACTGAGTGATACCCACAGCCTGTGGGGGGAGGACCTGCCCAGGAGCCAGGAGCACAAGGTGTGGGATCACAACGTAAGACATGGACCTCAGGCTGACCACAGTCATATCAGGACACTACTGCCCTCCCTTCCACCATAGGTGCCCAGATACTCAGACCAGCTCTCTCTGAGGGTCACCAGGGCCAGCATTTCCCCCAGACGGTATCATCTCCCCAATATCCCCTTCAAACAGAGGCAGCTGGAATAGTGGAAATGGCATAGTGGTTGTCAACTTACAAACCCGGGTTCAAATCCTGAGGATTAAACGGGAAGTCATATGTGAGGGACCCAATGATCCCTTGGGCTCATAAAGGGCTCCATAAGTGGTAGGAATGGTTTTATGTCCTCACCTACCTCCTTGGCCCTAAAGGATAGTCATCAACTATTCTCTAACCAAATAAGTTGTTAATGACTGAAATTGGACAAATGTGTTTTCCACCTTAGAGACGTTTTAACAGAAGATTTCTGAAATCACTATGACTTAACTCTAAGGAATAGCTATCTCGTGGTAGATCTGTAACTAGCAAGGAAACCCAGTTTTGCACTGAGAAGCCTATTCTAGATGCCTTAGATCTGAGTGTCTACTCTCAGACTCTCATCTCCCCATCTTCAGAGTAGTGAGTCTCAAGGCTAGGACTTGCCTTGGGGCTTGTATCTGAATCAGAGTCTAACATGTTATTTCCCCCCACTTTGAAACTGCCCCTTGTTACAGAGCATCATGGTTGGTTAGAACTAGAGCTTGTCATAGCTCTCAGGTGGGGCAGGGCTACTTCAGGAGGCTGTGCAGGTGGCAAATGGTGTCTCCTGGGTTGGAGAAGGGCAGAGGACCCCAACTTAGACTCACACTTTAAACTTAGAGAGCAATAAAGAAGAGCATGGATCAAAGGCCAGCGAATGTACTCCATGCACTAATGTCTCCATGCCCTGTACATATGGAGACACTGGGCAGTGTCTAAAGGCCTTTCTTAAAAATGATACCTACTGTATGTGGAGAACTTTCCTGCAGACCAGCTCACTTGAGTAGCATGATTATTGTCAGCTGCCCTGACTCTGTGCCCATGAACTCCTCGCAGCTGAAGCTTGTCCCTCAGGAGGGCAGTGGGCTGGGACACACGTCCCAGTGTTTGCAAAGGCACCCCAAACCTGAACGTTTCCTCACAGGACAGGGAAGGGGCAAACCGCTTTGCCTAGATGTTTCTGGCTGGCCCTTCCCCAGGCCAGGCGGGATCCCAAGCCTGCCCATGATGTATCTGTCCTTCTGGTCTTTGTTGCCACCTTCTCTGTGCTCAGAGCCAGCTGCCTCCCGCTCCTGGAAGTCTGCCAGCATCATCCTCCAAAGAGGCGCGTCTCAATCAAGTTATTTATTCACCTAATCAAAAAGGAAATAATGTATACAATTTACAGTCTTCCCAGGTCCTAGCTCCCGCGGAGGCTGGGGAGGGGAGACACAAATGGAAGCAAAGCTCTCCAGGGGAGTGGTCTCTGTTGGCCCAGTGGCCCCCTCTTTCGAGAGGTGAACCATAAGTCCCATTGTCCATATGGTCCAGAAGCCCCTGCTGTTTTTGAAAGAAGAAAATGGACAAAGCGAGAGGCCAAGCTCAGACTGAAGCTGTGGATAATGTCACAGAAATAAAGCAGGGGTTCAGACAGAAGGGAAACCATCTGCTAGCCCTAGGGCATTCAGAGTGTGGGGCCCAGGGGCTCCAGAAACCCAAAAGGGGATGGCAAAGCTGGAGGCACACAGCTGGCTGACTTGGTTAGGTGTGTTTCTCTAAGGTTCCATGTTTCTTTCTGCCTAGGGGTTCTGACCAGAAATTATTCCATTCCAGATCCCAATCTTTTTACGTTTCACTAGCTCTTGCCCATCTTTCAAATCTCAGCTAAAATGACACTTTGGAAGGGAGGCCTTCTCTGACCTTCCCATCTAAATCAGGCCCCCCTGCTATTCTCTCTCACAGCATACAGATCCTTCTCTCCCTAACATTTTACTCTGTAAATTATTATATATAGCCATTTGCAAACTTATTTGCTTAAGGACTAACTCCCTCAGTGAACTATAAGTTTCACTGGCACAGAGATGGATTTCTCTTGAGATATTTAGGAGCTTAGTGCCATGCCTGGCACATACTAGATGCTCAATAAATATCGCTTGATATTATGATATAATGTGAGTATGTATACCCTGGGTTTTAATTATCTTTTCAAATGCTTTATCTGTCTATCTGGATTGTAAGTTCCCTGAACAAGAGGGGATGTGTATCTCATAGTGCTTTATATTCCCACAGAGCCCAGCAAGCTCAGTTATAATCCAAGGTGGTTTTAATACTAAAGCAATAGTGCACATAGCTAGGACTGGAAGAGACACTAGAATGCAGTGGTCCAGAGCTCAGACTTGGGAATCAGCTGGACCATGGTTCAGATTCCTTAGCATCTTCGAGTTTTAGTTTTTCCATCAGTAAATAAAGGAATGCTTCAATTCATAGTTTTGCTGTGAACATAAATGAGGAAACCATGGTTAACTCAGGGCCTAGAGAACCCTCCTCAAATGGGAGCTTTCAGGAGCTAGCATTTGGGACGAGAATGCATGGGTTAGTGTTGGCTATTTGGAGTTAACTTCATGGAGGAGAGGCCTTGAACTGGTTCTGGAAGGATGGAACAGGCTTGGGAATTGGCAGTTCTACCCAGAGAAGCTCGGCATGATAACATGTCACTCAGGTCACACGTGTAATTTGGTGACTTCACAGGGCAGAGGTATGTTCTTCTTGTCTCTTCATCTCAGAATTCTCACATTTGTAGATGTCCAAAGGTCTACGGAGGTCCAAGCATCATGAAGAGTCTAGAATTCAGGCTCTGTCAGCTTTAGAAACCCCTAAGGAAAAGAAACCTTTGCACCAGATTCTCAGGAGCGCTCAAGAAGTCAGTTTCTTTGCAACATACACCACCAACCCAACTCTACATGTTAGAAGCTTTCAAATGCAGAACAGGCTGATTGATTTGGTGAAATAACCAGCTGTGCTGCTTAGGCAAGCCACCGCACCTGCCCTGATGGACCGTTTGAGGTCTGTGCTCCTCCTGCTCTGACCGGCCCTTCCCTCTGCTTACCCTCTTGGGCACTGCCGTGGCAGGCAGCCTCCTGGCAGCTGTCATTTACTCTGCCTTGGCGGGTCTTTTTGGATTGACACATCAGGTAGCTCTTTCTTGGGCTTTCTCAGGAAGGAAAGCTAGATACAGAGCCCACAGCAACCTGCTAAAAATTGTGAGGTCAGAGAAGTTGACTTGAGTATCCTCCTACCCCCTTCTATTGTGTCCTTCTCCTCTGGTTCTCTTTTGTTCCACAGCGTCCAAACCAGGGAAGAGGAGAAATGGGGTGGGGAGGGAGGGGGCACCTGCTCCTCCCAGGATCTCTGAATGTAAACCCCCTACTTCTTCCAGAAAGCAGGCACAAAGAGAAGTCTACTCCTGGGTATGGATGAGAGTTAATGGTGGCCCCCTCCTGGGGGGTTCTCACATTCTCACAGGGCACCTCTCACTCAGGAAGGTGATGAAATATGCTTCCTGGAGCATCAGTTAGCACTATGTGCTAACTTTTCCTTCCTCACCTCTTGCCTTCTTCCTCAACGTATTTGTATCTAAATGAAATTATTTGCAAATGAACTTCAAAGGAACCTTGAAGAGGGGAAATACTCATCCCATCCCTGCTTGAAGATTGTGAAAGGTTTATGGGTTACTATAGATTTCACCTCATTCCCTCTCTCCTTCTTCCTGCCAACACGCCAGCTTTCAGGAAACCCTCAAGTCCCAAGCTAGGAGTAACAGCATACAAGGGCCATGGATGGTTCTAAGGTAGGAAGAGAAGATTAAGGAGAGGGATTTTGCAGGGCCCATCAAGCCAGGGAGGTTCCCAGTCCCTTGTTCTACCTGTCCAATAAATCTCAACCTATGGTCTATTGTCTAATCTGTGAGTGTTGGCCCAAGAGGAGAGTCATGGAGAAAAGTCAGCTGGCAGCGTATTCATTCTAAGCTCGCCTTCCCTTCTCCCCTGCTCTTTCTGCTGCATGAAGCACTTAAACAACCCTCTTCTTCATCTTTGAATGTCAAAGTCTCTCTGTCTTCAAAGCCAAATGATCTTTCCAATTAGACTACAACCAAGGACAGATTTGTAGCTGTCCTACCTTTTCTGGTGCCTTTGATCTGGACACTTCTGTTTGGAATTCCTTGTCCCACTCCTCCAATGATTCAAATTCTTTCTGCCCAAAGTCCCTCCCTAACTCCCCCTGCTGTGGGAAGCTTTCCCTGATGGCCCCTCCCTGCAGTGAGATACAGTTCCTCTTGTTGTCAGGCAGCAAATGATGTACTTCCCAGGGTCACCTCTTAACTGGTTCTCTTATCCCTGGCTTAAATCCCTCCTGGCATTAATAGAATCTAACCTCCTCTCAAATTCTAAGTCCCCTCTGGTCCATTCAGCTCAGGTAATAGCCACCACATGCTAACATAAAGTTTTCTTCGGTGGATACTCACTTTAGCTTCTCCTGGAGTCTGGGATGCACCAGAAGGCAGGGACAGCCTCTTGCTTGTCTTTGTGCCCCTCCCATAACTCCAGCCTGGGGTATTGCATGCAGTAGGCACTCCATAACTTTTGGCCACTTTATTGATAGTATTGCTTTTCGTAGACTCCAAGTCCACAATTGCAACACTGTGAATGCTTTTTTTCTTTTATCTTCAGGTTACACAGCTCCACCTTATACTGTTATAAAATGTGCTTTTTTCCTGCCATTACCAATAGCCAGTGGAGCAGCTTTGCAAGGACAAATATCCCTTATTTTTTGGAGGGAGAGATCAGTGTAGTGGAGAGAGAAGAGGACCTCAAGTCCGGAGACCTGAAGTTACATCCCAGCTACGTGACCTACGGCAAGTCCCTCAATCCCTCATTGTCCTAGTAGTAGCGTAGGAAAAGAGCAAGATGCTGCTTCTGTGCCAAGTTGGATTATATGGTTAAGATTCCATACTCATGGGGGTTGTGGCCTCCCTGGGAACAGACATAACCTTGGTATCTTCAGTGTTTGGTACAGTAGCCAGTCCAAGGCAGGGGCTTAATCAATATTTATAGGGGTCCCACTGGGGGCATATATAGCAGTGTCTCTTAGGCCAAGGTGAGGTGGCTTTTCCTTGTGTCACTTTAATGATTGACCTAGCTTTTTCCTCCAAATAAATACCAGTCATCTCCATGATCAAGGAAGTCCTGAAGGGAAAGGAGATTTTTTTCCCACTTAGTTCTTTGGCCTCTGTAGCCTTGAAAACCACATCTTGCCTTTCTCATTGAACCCCCTGGTGGTTCTGCACTTATTCAAGATGTACCATGTGTCAGGCTGTGCTATGACTGGGGAAGCAGAGGCAAGGCAAGCTTCTGCCATCACAAGGATTTTTGTCAATGACTTTAGCTCTTCTACTCTTCTCTCAATTAAAAGGGGACCTCAGGCCCTTCCAAATACTGGAATTCCCTTTTCCCCTATGAAAAAGCGAAGGCAAGGGAACAGAACTTCCCCTTTTCTGGGAGGATAGGAATATCTGATCACACACACAAATAGTCATACAATACAAACAGTTTGGAAATTTAGAATATTCCAAACAATAAAACTAATAATAGCTAACATTTACTGAACACTTACATTCTGCCGGGTGATATTCTAAGCACTTCACATATATGAGCTATTTTGATACTCGTAATAGCCTTATGAGGTGTGTGCTATTGTTATCCCCATTCTACTGATGAGGAAATTGAGGCATTGAGAAGGATAAGTAACTCATGCAACTGGCTAGAACCAGGATTTGAACTCAGGCAGCCTGACTCCTGGGTCTCTGCTCACAAGTCAGCTACTGAGGAGATAATTTGATTCATTTTACAGACCTGATGAGAAACGGTATAGCAGAAAGAGTACTGGAAGGGCATTGGGGTCCTTGACTTCTAGGCCTAGTCAAGCTACAGACTGCCACACTGGCCCTGAGCAGGTCCCTTCTCCTGGGTCTCAGGCCTTCAGCCACAAGGAAAGAAGTCCAGGTCCCAGTCTGACTCATCTGATTTTTGGAGTGGAGCAGGGAGGGAGGTAGGTGGCAGGGGAGGCCAGCCTAGGCTCCCTCAAGTCCCAGCCTTGAGTGGGCATCTCCTCTGCTTCTCCATAAGGCTACCTCTGCTGACCACAACAGAGAAGGATCCTTTCACCTCATCCAGTTAATCCATTCAGCACGGATATCATTCAGTATGGTAGCTCTGTTTGCCTCGATGAAAGCTGCTCCATAGGAGGCCAGAGGCATCATCGAACCTGAGAGCATAGAACTAGCTGCCTGGTCCCAGCAGATGCCCATTTGTCTCAGAAGAAAGACCTCCGCACCATCCCTAGGCGTGGGGTGGGTGGGGGGAGCACCGTGTGTGCCCTTGGTCAGCATCACTGCCCAAGTAAACTGGCTTTCCTGAGCCTTTGGTCTTGAAGCAAGAACCCCACACCTGCATTTGGCAAATATCCTTCCCCTCTGTGATCTGGCGGTTCTAGGATGAGAAACTGGGGAGGGGGTGGGGCGAGGCCTGAGAGGAGCCCAAGCTTTCTCTTTGGTTAAGCAGACTGGAAAACGTGAAATTAACACACATTGTTTATTTCACGCTCTCAGCCTTGCCTGCACAATAGCACAAATTAAATTCTGCACTAACCAGACGAGCAATTAGCCCACAGTGAAGATCCTGCTTTCAGCTGATTGCTCAGGCATTCCATTCACACTATTTATGAAGGGAACAAACTTACTGAAAATATTTTTGTAGCAATAATTTTTTCTGATACACATTTTCCCCCAATTTGCTGCATTACCCCACACTTCCTGGTATTTGAGATGATTTGGCTAGGTTTTCTGAAGAGCAGTATGTAGTTCATCAAAGAGAAATTCATCTTGGGTCAATACCCAGTAATTAGCATCATTTTCATTGAAAATGAAGCTGCTGTCATTTTGGAAAAAGCAAGTGTTTTTTCCCTAGTCTAAAGGTAGCCTGTAGTAGGATCAGACATCTTACCACATCTAAGACCAAAATCTCTAAATCTTAGTTTATTGTCTCTCACATTGCCCACATGCCCATTTCCTTCTTCTACCAGTAAAAATAATAAGAGATAGCATTTATTGACAACATTCTGTGAGCAAAACACTGCTCTAAGCACTATCTATCTATCTCTATATCTATATATCACTCTATGAGAGAGGTACTGTTATTATTTTCATTTTATAAATGAACCAAGCAAAGTACAGAAATGTTAAGTGACTTGCCCGTGGTCACACAGCTTGTACGTGATGGAGCAGGTCTTGGAAAAGGGGCCCACGTGTGAACCACTAGGGTGCACTCAGTGCCATGAGGACTTTGTCACTCCCTAAACCTTCCCGACTTGAAGACTTCCACGACTTTTTTACACAGCTCTAGCTGGTCTCCAGCATCAATGGCTTATTTCATTTCTGTTCCCTCTCTCAGGCCGAATCCCTCCTCTCCCATGATTTGGCCTCTGAACAGTCTGCCACTCTCTTCCCACCTCAACTCTCTGGACTTTCTTAGTCCCTGCCAGGCACAACGGCCAGATCAGTTCTGCTAGAATACTGCTTTGCTTGTGACACTTCCTCACTCAAACGTTCAACTTTGGGGCTGTTGTAGCACTTAATCAGAAACTCCCAATGGCTCCCAATGCTGAGAGCAGTGGCTGTCAACCAGGTGTGTGTGCACCAGATGTATCCAAAGAGTCATTCAGATGCATGGAATCTGAACGTTCAGTGTGAGGCCAGACATTTGGGATTAAAAAAAAAAAAAAACAAACCTCTGAGCCTTTCACTAGCCTATACCGGGAATATAGCACAGTGGTTAGAGGCCCAGAACCTGTAGCCACATTGATGAGGTCAAAAAACTGGCTCTGCCACTTACTTGCTAGAAGATTTGGGGCAAGTCTCCTTACCTCTTTGTGCCCTGTTCGCTCTTCCATAAAATGGGGTAAAAATATACCCACCTCATGAGGTAATTGAGATAAAGCATTTAGGGTTTATGATGTCTAGACCATCAAGTGCTATGTAAGTATGTTGACACTGTTACTGGATGATGTTTCAGTTCCTTTGCTTGGCATGCAAGGTTCCACACCACTGGTTCTGACTTTTTACTTCAACTTTTGGTGCTGCTACTCACTACCACGGACCTTCCACCATATATTTACTTCCATTTTTTAATATATGGGTATACAACACCTACAATGCCTTTTTATTTTCCTTGTTCTAGCTCTCTGAGTAGATACCAATTCTGAGGAAAGGACTGAGTCTTATATCTGTTTTCTCAGTACCTCCCAAGTGTCTGAAGCTGGCAGACACACAGCAATAATTTGTGCAAGCCTCACCTGTGGGCGCATGGGCTTTCCCTTCTGGGTCAGTAGCCATCACCCCAGGCCTCCCTAAGCCAACATGCAATGCCAAGAGAAAGACCACTGCCTTTTCTGTGCTATGTGCCTATAAGCCTCCTCAGTGGAACCCTCAAGTCAACCTGCTGGCATTCAGCCTGCTTGACCCCACCAGCCTCCTAGCTTCTTCCTGCCAGAGCTGACCTGCCTCAGCTTTCAATATCTGCCTGACCCTCCTGACTAGAATATCTGCAGATCCTTGCCCAGGTCATCTTGTCACCATCAGGTCAGCAGGGTACCTCTCTGTGCACATCTTCAAAGCTATTTCTATGACTTGAACCCAAACAATACTCTTTACCCTCCATCTGAGCTACTGCTATGGTCTTCAAATGCTCTACTATTCAATGGCAGGCTCCTTGAGAGTGTTGAGTGTGTCCACTTCCAGAGAACCATATGACTTGCTGTTACATGGACTGACAGGTGCACATGTCAATTCTATCTCCAAAAGCAGCACAAGTACAAATTGCAAACCTACTTTACCTGTCCATTGCTTCCATCAGCATTAACATATGCAAATGTATTTCCAACAAATATCTCATGGCACCTAGGGTAGTGTTCTTCATAAACCAATGCCTAGGAAAACTTGACTCATGGCTGATGGCAGCAGACCAAATTCTAACTCCTACCAAAGAACTCGCATTCTAGTTCGGAGCTACGTGGCTTGGTCAAGCCTGTTAATGTTAATCAAGGTTAGTGTTCTGCACTCTAATATAAATTAGAAACTACAGTGCCTATTTTTCTCAAACCAATGATGAACATACCTATCAAGCTTGCAAAGTATGATACTACGAATTGTGGATGAAAAGGTAGCACCATGGAGTCTTTCGGCCACTGCTAGTGGGCCTAAAATGCCAGTTTGGGGAGAAATGTGGTCATATCTAGTAAAACTTCACATATTCTAGATTTACATATTCTATGACCTAGTATTTACATTTCTAGACAAGCCCTAGAGAAAGCTGGGCTCAGGGAAACAGGTACCATGTTTGTTGACACCTTGTTGCAATGGCAAAAAGTGGGAAAGAATGTTTATCACCAGTAGGATGGTTAATATATTATCAATTTAAGGTAATATTATAGGGCATAGAAGAACATGAACTACAGTGACACCTATCAATAGGGATGAGTCTAAAAATCAAACTGCTAAGGGAAAGAAAAAAATCAAGATACCTACATTATGAACATAATTCATATGAACTTTAATAAACTGCAAAATGATACCATGTGTTGAGTAGGGATAGATCTAAAATGGAGACTGATACACATCAAATTTAGAATAATGGTTACTTCTGGGGTAAAAGGAGGGACATGGGATGGGGGTCATTATAGAAGGGTATACAAGCTATTATCTGTAATGCTTTATTTCTTAAGTTGGGTAGTGGATACAAAGGTGTTCATTAAGTTATTAATTGTACTCTTTTAGTATGTATGTCTGAGGTATTTCGTTTAAAAAGAGTAAACAGGACTTCCCTGGTGGCTCAGTGGTTAAGAATCCGCCTGCCAATGCAGCAGACGCGAGTTCGAGCCCTGGTCCAGGAGGATCCCACATGCTGCAGAGCAACTGAGCCCGTGTGCCACAGCTGCTGAGCCTGTGCTCTAGAGCCCATGAGCCACAACTACGGAGCCCACGTGCCACAACTACTGAAGCCCACGTGCCTGGAGCCCGTGCTCTGCAACAAGAGAAGCCACTGCAATGAGAAGCCCGCGCACCACAACAAAGAGTAGCCCCTACTCACCGCAACTAGAGAAAGCCCGCGTGCAGCAACAAAGACCCAATGCAGCCAAAAATAAAATAAATAAAATAAATAAATTTATTTAAAATAAATAAATAAATAAATAAAAAGAGTAAACGATGAAAATAAAACAAAAACAAATGCTCTGAGCATCTCCATTACCAGGTACTCTGCATGAGCAGATACTAGGCTACAGAGAAAAGAGCATTGGACATGGAGTGACCCCTCATTGAGCTGTAAAGAACTTAAGGATTGATGCTGAACCCCTTGTCTTATCCATCTTTGTATCAGTTTCCTCATCCGTACAATGGGAATCATAGTGTCCTCGCTATTCACAGGATGGTTGTGAAAATCAAATGAGATGATAATTTTTAAAGTGCTTCTGGGAATTATGGTCATCCATGTTAAGAGGAGCCTGGAGGCTAATGGGAGGAGAAAGATTAGGAAAGTGAGCATGATCAATGCCAAATTGTCTGAGAGGCATTTGAAAGAATTGAGGAAGCTCCTTCTGGAATAAGGAAGACTACAAAATGACACTATCATGGTTCTAAAATTTTGGAACATCTGCTCGTGTCAAACATCTTATTCTGTGTAGGTCCAGAGGGTAGAACCTGGACACATGGGCAGATGTTTCTGGGAGGAGAAATTCATTGGCATATGGAGGGAAGAAGTTTCTACTAAACATATCTCTCAACCACTGGATCAGGAATCTCCAAAACGTAGGCTGAAAAAAACTACTTGGAGAACAGGCTAGGGTGATGACCTTTGGGTGCCTTGCAATTCAGTCCATTGCTTTTGTGCTCTAAGGGCAGAACTGAGCAGCTGGGACAGAGACTGAATGGCCCACCAACACCTGAAATATTCAGCACTTGGCCCTTCACAGAGAACGTTTGCAGATAACCTGCACTAATGCATGCCACTCCTATGCATCGGGAATTCAATTAGAGATGAAAAGAGGAAAGAAACTATTTTTAAGGTACATAGTTTTAAAAGTTCCTTCACGTGCTCTGGACTGGTTTGTTCATAAAGTCTATGCTGTGCCTCTTGCATACCCGGTGGCAGAACACTCCTCACTCACTCCAATGGGGAAGCTAATACAGTAATGAGGGGGTTAATCGTGTTCCTGACCAACGCCTCGTGATGGGCTCCACTCTTCTGGGCATGGAAAGACTGAAAGGAAGATGTGGCTGCCCTACTGGTCAGTGAGAACCAAGGACCCTGAAAGCCGCAGTCCCTCTCTTGCTGAAAAAATCCTGATCAAATGTTATTGGATATTAAATGTGCATTACTGAAAGCATTAATTGAGGATTTAATACGCTCCCTAATTAAAATATGGTAGAGAGAAGTTCATCATATTTAGAAACACTGTATTAAGAATCCTCAAAAACTTAATAAAATTATAAATCGGAATATTTCTCTGAAATTAATGAGTCAAAATATTATAGCCAAGCAGGAGTCAGCTGTGTCAAAAATTCTGAAGGTCATATGGAGTCATAAAAATGTAGTTTTCAGTTTTATGGTTTCTGAACAATAATAAGGCTGAGGAGAAAGCAGGCAGAAAAAGAAATCATCTCTGCTATACATAACAATTAATGTAATAAGAAGCCCTAAGCTGGTGACTTAGGCAGAGAGACAGGTCTAATTTAGAGTTCTAAATTTCAAGTAGTAGGTGGAAGTGTGTTAAGCACTGGGGTCAGGTAGGTCTGGAGCAATGCACGGTGGGTTGGAGGGAGAAGGTCGTGATGGAGGATAGGGAGAACACAAGACATCAGAAAGTCAGGGGGAGAAAGTCCTGATAATGAAACCCATCCAGAAGGGAACAAGAGCCATGGGCTCTCAGTCATTGGAAGAATTCAGGTAGAACCTGTTTAGAATTCTGGGATAGAGATTCCTACCAGGGGTGGAGGTCGGACTAGATGACACCCAAGTGCACTTCAAGATTAAGAGTTTGAAATTCTGTCACCTTTGAAGAACTCATGCAGCTGGGATGTGGCGATGACATTAAACAGTCTGTTGACCTGACTCACCCTTGAGTGCCCCAAAGAGGGTCAGGGACCTCAGGCACCTTCCTTACCACATGTTCACTGACCACTGCATCCTGTTTCCCCACCTCCAAGTTTTTTCCTGACCCTCACCTAGACCTTGTTGCTGCTCCTGAAATGCTTTGACCTCCTCCACTACATCCCTATTAGCTCTCTGTATCTAGAACGAATCTCATCTCTCCCTGGGACCACTTCCTTCTCCAGCAGATCAGCCCCCTTTCCCGACCTCTGTCACAGGTCAAGTGGGAAGCACTCATTTTGCATTTGACCATGAACATTATTTGTGGAATGATTCCCAGAGGTGGTTTCTATCTCTCAGTCTCTTACCGACTCTCCAAGGGCGAGGAAACATATGTATTCTCTAACAGGGCATCACTTGATCCATGATAGACCCGATCAGTGTGCTAATGAGGAGTTAATCCATATTCCTGAATGAAATAGGGAGCAGGAGCCTTTACCCAGAGGTGGTTCTTGAACTTCGTGAGCTTCTGAGTCCTCCTCTTTAGCAACTGAATCCAGACTGAGGTGCTATCCTGACTGTTACCTACAGCTCAGGGGACCCAGGGGTAGCACCCATACTGAAGCTCCTCTCTCTTCTTCAGAGCTCAGAATCCTGTCTCCTCTTTTGCTCCCAATACCAGCTATAGATCTTTCATTCACTGTTTAAAGAATGATCACCCCTACCTCAATATGTAGACTAACTATCACCTAAGGTTTTCATTTTAACAAAAGTTCCAAAACCTTAAGCTAAATGCTGCAGAAGTGGCAGAGGAGTTTGTAGAGCCCAAATGATAATATTTGTACTTTTCTCATGTGTTTGTGAAGAAAATATTTATGTACATGTGTAGTTGAAATCTCCTTGCAATGACTCTTTGGTCTTCTCAGGGGTCAGTGGAACACAGATTGGAAAGCTATTCTGCATCATTAAATTTTCATTTGTAGAGAAAAATAAAACCCTGAATAATATGATCTCTGGGTCATCTTTTCCATGGGTCAGGATGTCAAGTAACTAGAAAAACACTTCAGTTATTAATTAATCGACACATCTTCTTAAAGTTTCTGTAGTTTGTAAGAAACTGTGCGAGCTGCTGGAGGAGCAGGAAGACTGTAAGTGTAAGACACAGGTCCTGCCCACAGTGGGCTTGGAATCTTGTTGGGAACCCAGCCAGATACACCCACAGCATAAACCAAATGCATCTATAGGGAGGGCCAAAAGACCAGCACTGGAAATAGGATAACAGAGATCAGGTGAGGTCATGCTTTTTGAGCTGAAAGAAGAGAGAATGACTTCCTGGAGACTCTCTGGAGAGAGCAGTATTCTAATGTAATCAACATATTTTTATACATACTGAAAAAATGGGGAAGAGAAAGGAAAAGCATCCCAAGTCCTGAAGAGTTGGGTTTCTGCAGCACAGTTTTTTCAAATTGTTTAAAGAATGAACATTTTAAATTATAATAACCATAGTCCAACTGATATGTCATCAGCGTCTTTTAATAGATAGGTCAAATGCGTCTATTGCTATAGCACGTGGAAGGCTTTCAAGGACAATGCATATTTAACGTTACATGCTTGGGGATGGATGTATCATGAATTGGTGGGGACAGCCAAACCACACTCCGACATTGGTGTGATGGGCTACCTTTTTGATATAAAATTGGAATCTCGATCTTTTGGGGAAATGAAAGAAAGAAGAAACAGTAATTACATACTGAGAACAGATACATTTATTAAAGCAGCACTGTATGTTTTAACTATTCAACTAGCCTATAAATTGGTTTGCCACAGTAGTTCTGCAATGAATGTTATTGTGGCATTCCAGCCCCATCAATAAAAGTACACAAGGAATTATGGAAGAGGACAGAGATGTCCCCTCATTTGGCACATCCTGGACAAGAGTCAAGGCTGTATACGTGCCACAGTGATGACAGCAGCAGCCAGCATTGGTGGCTGTCCCCAGAAATATCTCCTGTCTTTCCTAAGATCTCCATCCCTGGACACTTTCATGACAGTTCCTTGATTCACAGTGACCTTGGACCCTGCTTTGTCATCTGCCACACGAAGTTGGTTTTAGCCATAGTTACCCAGTGCTGACTCCTATAGGAAGGGTCCTTCTGAGGAATTGTTTTTGTAATTTGTTTGGCCAGTTAATGCAGATAGGACATTGATCACTTACTGCTTTATATTTGTGTTAACAGTTTCCATACTCATGTCCTATCTCCTCATTTATAGCACATGTATTTTACAAGTAAAGATTGCATCTAAAATATCTTAGGCTTCCCACAGTGGCTTGTGCTAGGATGAGCATAAGAGTTTACAATGAATATTATTTTCTTTCAATAATAGAAGTTGAGTTTCTGTACGCTATAGAAAGAAGACCCTAACCCAGGATTGATAAAACCAAAGAATGGATAGTTAGAGAAGAAATAAAGGTCTCTATCCTTAGATAATGTCAGGAGGCCAGACATCTTAGAAGGATTAGGTGACATATACACACATATACACAGTACTATATATAAAATAGATAACAAATAAGAACCTGCTGTATAGCACAGGGAACTCTACTCAACACTCTGTAATGGCCTATATGGGAAAAGAATCTAAAAGAAAAAAAAAAAATATATATATATAGATATAGATATAGATATAGATATATCTCCCAATATATATATGGATATATATGGATATATATATTTTTATATATATCCATATATACCCTGGATATATGTATATGTATAACTGATTGACTTTGCTGTACACCTGAAACTAACACAACACTGTGAATCAACTATACTCCAATAAAAATTTTTTTTAAAATAAGGATTAAGTATTGTGATGGGAAAAGAGCCCAGGGATCCAGACAAAGAATCTTGGGGCCTCAGTTCATAATTTACTGAGAGCATTTGAACAAAGTCACTATCCCTCTTTGGACTACCATGTCTTCATCAGTTGAATGAAATCATTGGAAAAGCTGTTCGGTAAGGATCCTGCTAGTGCCGATCTGACAATTCTGATTCTCAACTGCCTGCAAGCAGGAGTCTAGACCCACTCTTTACTTATTTGAACTCTCAGCAGCTAGAGACCTTGTCATTTAAAAACAAGCCTGCTGGAGATCAACCAAACTATCTGGCGTCAATTCCCCACCCTGGCCTCATTTAGGACAGAGAGCCCGGAGTGAGGCGATATTTCTCAGAGACACCAAACATGGATTGATCTCCTTCTCCCTGGAACCCCATCTCCTGTGAAGATGAAGAGATGGGAGACACAAACACAGATGACAAGCATCCTGGGGCAGAGAGGGGAAATACCAAATGGGACGGCCTTACAAGAATTGTAGGAACCCAAGAGAGAGAAAGAGACCTCAGGGCTGGCACTGAGAGAAAGTTCTCAGAGACAGGTGGCCATGGATGGAATTTCAGAGGAGGGCTTGACCTGGAAAAAGTGGAGGCTGACTGTAGGGTGGGGAAACATAAGTAAGAGTAAATTTTCACGGCGGTGAGAACGTTTGCAGCACATTCAGAGACTAATAAATTGACCAACTTGGCTGGAACAAAAGTTTCTAGGGAGGAGGAGTGGGAGACTGTTAGGGGTACTAAATATTCCAACCAACCATTTGGCATTACGAGGACGAAACAACCTGGTCAATAATTGCATTTTCCTCTTTTGAAGCTGTTGTTTTGGCTTATAGCTCTACCACACAAATCAGTTTGATTGAATGGAGCAAAAACAAAATTTCTGAAATCAGTCACAAATTCTCTGAGCCAAGTGCAGGCACAAATGTAGATGTCTTTAATGCCAAGAACCAGTTTTTCTTAGTTTCTCTCAACAATTCCCTCTCTGAAAATAGGTAAGTCAGGCCTCTGGGCAGACCTGCATGGTTCTGTGGATGGGGGAGCCTCTGGCTATTCCGGGTGGGACTCCAGGGGCTGCTTCTGCCACCTCCGGGAACCCCGAGCTGTCTTCATTCACAAGTGGTGACCTCCTCACCACTCGGCAAGAAACTCAGTGGGGCCAAAACAGGTCGGGTGCAGCAAATAATTTGCTTGAGACAGCAGAGATGGGAACTATGGGGTCAGTATCAAGGTTCCAATCCTGACTCAACTATTAACTCCAGTACGTGACCCTGGGAACGTCCCTTCTCTTCACTGAGCCTCAGTTTCCCGCTCTCTAAAATCGGATAATATTTCTCACCCTACCCACCTTACAAAATTGTGAAAATGTTTTATAAATTGTGAAGCTCCCTAGCCCGTTCCACCATGCGAGGACACAGCAAGAAGGCGCTGGCTATGGATGGGTAGCAAAACATTTCACCCCAAAATATATCGCTTTGATATATTGATTATTTTAAGCTGTAGGCTCTTGAAAAACAGCAAATGCAGGGAGATGATTTCTCGGATTTCCCCTTATCGGCCTAAAGACAGATCCTCCAAAAGGAATTCCTTTGTCATAGATTCCTCCCCTGGAATTCCATCAACCAGGGAAGATTCTTCTTGTCACAGGGAAAGAGAGTAGAAGTCAACGCCACACCCAGACACACTTTATCACAAACTCATACCTCCATCTATTCTTCTGAGGGCCCATTCATCATTCCTAAAAATCATTTACTCTCCTCAAAGACACCTACATCCCCCCTTCTCCTTCCTTATTAAGATGGTATTTAAGTCTGAATTCTAAGCCATCTTGGGAGCTACTCATTTTACTCTGGCTATCTCCCATGTATATGTGAGGTACACATCTTAATAACTTCTGTTTGTTTTTTCTTGTTAATCTGTCTCTTATTACAGGAGTCTCAGCCAAGAACTCAGAAGGCAGAGGGAAATTACTTTTCCTCCCCTATACCATGAACCAGGAAGAGATCCCTCGCTCACCCATGCTGGCATCTTGATCTTGGACTTCTCAGCCTCCAGAACTGTGAGCAATAAATTTCTGTTGTTTATGAGCTACAGCAGCCCGAATAGACTAAGACAGTAATGAATGAACTTTTTCTGGTTAAGTGAATGAACAACTACAACACAGTATTATCATTAGTTTCAGATTAAGTGGGAAAGAAATTATACAGCTTCTTATGACTTGAATTTCGGAGGGTTCGGTAGAACAGCATGTTGGTTAGTTGCAGAGATCTTGAGACAGATACAGCAGGCTCTGCCATTTAACTAGCAGTGCAAACTTGAGCAAAGTACTTAACCTCTCTGGGCCTCAGTGACCTCAGCTGTGAAATGAATATACAACAGTCCTTAATTCACTAGTTACCTTACGACAAGACGAAAACAACAGTGAGAGGAACAAAGCAAGACCACACAGGACGGCCTTGTCCTTTTACACCACAGCACTGGCTTCTCAAATGTGCCCAGGTCAAACCTAAAGAGCCTGGCCTCCAAAGGAACACTCATTAGGATTGAGTAGCTACCTTTCTTCCTCCTGAAAATGCATAATGCAAAACCACAAACTTAATTACCAGCTAAATAACTAAAAATAACTAAAGATAACTACAAACCAGGAAGCCATCCCCTACACAGTTTTATGCCAGCCTGAAGCGTGAACACCCATTGGGGTCGCCTAAGAAGACAGGCCAAGGACACAAGTATTGCAAAGAACTCTCTTTGGCCAGGACTTGAGACAAGTAAAAGGCAGTAGAGGGGACTTTTGTGCTGCTGCCTTTTTCCTCAACTACATTGTAAAGCAGAGTTTGTTCCCATAGGCGAGCGCACGTGTATGTGTGTGTGCGTGCACACACGTGTGGGCATCCCTCGCTTTCTTGTTAATCTAATTTAATCATAACAATAGCAAAGACCCCAAGAAGACAATAATCAACCTGGCATGCAAAGAGTTGCCCCTGATTCCCTGTCTTTATAAAGAATATTAGACACTTGCCCAGAATGCTGGAAACCCTCTAAAGAGAAAGGGCTTCTCATTTACTGCTGGCAGCTTGATGTCATCAGCAAGGCCAGGAGCACTCCACTGTACCCACTGGTTTTCGTACTGGGAGCTGAGCAATCTCCCAGTGATCATTGCCTATTCAGAACCCAGGCTGAATGTTTTATCTCTTTTACCGAATTTCTAATGTGTCAAAGAATCCAATTTGCAAAACAAAACACCTTGTAGCCAGAAGGCTTGTGAGGGGCTTTATCAGGTACTCTGTTTTTTCACAGCTAAACAATGGCTCTTCAACCAATGGGTCAACTAACTTAGCTCCAGATTGTGTCTTTAAAAACACAAAAACTTGGAGGATTGTTCTTTAGTTGAGATTGAGAAAGATGTCATTGTCCTATAAAAAGCAATGAAACCTGGTCGTTGGGGTGTAAGATCTCCCACTCCTTCCATTGAATTAGGTCAGAGAATCCCCTTTCCCTCTCTCCCAGAGAACCACGCAGGAGACTGACTTTGGGAGAGATTTAAATTGGGTATTTTCATTTAAATTTTCGTTTTCATAATTCAAATAATGTTAATATACAATCAAACATTAATCACATTCTGACACGAGCTAACCTCCCTTGAAAGCCAGCAGACAGATGGTCTTTGATCAGGTTTACTATCTAAAGAAGAGGAAGAAAAATTAAGCTACAAGGGGCAAGGGCTGGGGAATAGAAAGTGGCTAACGAGGCCTCAGGAAAAGGAAATTCTATTTTAAAATGATTTGATCAGTAGACAGTAAACAAGTCTTAACATCACGCTTGCTCTTGATATTGCTCTTGGATAGGTATAACCCGGACTCCTGGGTAGATTTTTGCACGCTATGCTGTCATATTTCTATCAAGGGGAAAACAAGGCAAACAAACCACTTTAAATAAACGGGTATTTCATTAGCCTTTCCTCTAAGTAAAAGTAACAAGCACTGCTCTGGATGACCTGCTTTCTCAATGCTGCTCCACCAATTACAGAGATGTCTGCACTGACAAATGGTTCCAGGACACATCTTCCTAAATCTTAAATTATCTCCCCTGCTACTTTATAGAGAATGATGTGAGGAATAAAAGAAATGATGCATATGTCCAGTTAAAGTAATAAATATTCAGACGATATTATATTATGATTATAGGTTTTTCATGGCTCTAACTGTGGCTTAAGTAAATTCATCTTTGAGGGATTTTCCCACTTTTAAAATGGAGACACAGGCATAGAGGATAAAATGCCTCTTTGTCTTTAGAGTGAACTTGTTTTGACCTTTTGAATGAGTGGCTTGTCACATTTTATGTGTGTCCTAAATGGGATTGTAAACCCTTTCCTTCAGGGTGATGCCCAGGCCAGGCAACCAGGACATCCCAGGTCAGTCCCATGGGCTGACCACCTGTTATGCACAGAAACTCCTAACCTGGACTTGAAGGAGATGAGCCAAGGTGGATCTATTTGTTCAGCAGGGGAGTGTCTCTGGTCTTTCAGGGACTGACACTAACACTTATTTAGCAGTTTAAAGTTTACAAAATCGACCTTTGTGTACATCCCATTGTATATCTCCAAATAATCCTGTTGGGTCAAGAGTGGCTAATTTTACTCCCATTTTGTAGATTAAACAACTGAGACTTAGGAAAGTTCAGTGACCTGTCCCAAATCCATAGCTAGCGGGTAGTGGAGCAGGAATTAGAAAGCAGCTGTCCTTGAACCCTGCTGTCTCTCCCACCGTAGGTAACCTCCACATGGAACACCCTGGCCTGATGTACTACCCTGCTCATGGTTACCAAGAAAACAGTCTCAGCCACATTCATCCTCAGAGAAGGCAAGATTCAAAATGCCATCCCGGATAAGAATCCTGTTAAAGAATGCTAATCAGATCTGCCCTGATTTGATGTCAGCTCTTCCGTTGATCCCAATTGTGAAGCTAAGCTGTAATTAATACATAAAAGATGATGATTACACTGAATTAGACAACATATTGAGAGAAACCACTGTTTTAGACCATCTTTCAGTAGTTGCTGCACCTTCAAGAAATACAATCTTCTAACAAGGCAATTATTATTGGGTTAATAGACTATCTAAATGTCACTCATGGTCCCTGGCATTTATTGTTAATGCCCAATATCATTCTTTCATTTTCCAATGAAACAAGTTCCTATTCATCTTCCCACATTCTTTTCTTCTTCCAGTGCTGTATTTGTATTGTTTTCTTCCATAGGGGAGCATGTAACTTTAAATCAAAATAAGAGGCAGAATAATAGAGGGTCTCACATCTGCTTTCCTTAGTATCAAAATATCTTACAAGGCCTCAAAAAGAAACTATCAAAGAGGCATAAAGGAAACAATAAACGTGAAAAGAACAATAGGATATTTGAAAAGGAGAAAAATATCTCAGCCAACAGAGATGGATATTTTCATGGTGGTTACCCCGGGAAAAATACATTTAGAAAAGAAGTTGTCTTACGTTTCTCCCTAAACTGGGGAAGGGGAGACCTCCACTCTTCAGAAACACCACTCCCTCACAGCCCCTGACAACAGAGCCTGGGGACCATCTCCTCCTATGGATGGGTCCAGAGAGCTGGTTGGAGGAGCTGAGTAGGGGACACAGTTACTGGCGACTGATGGCCCCAACAGCAAGATTTCAGAGGGAAGGTTGACTACTTGCTCCAGCCTGCAGTTTGGGTTGGCCATCTGGAAGGGTGGAGGGACCAGGACACTGGCTGAACTCATTCTGAGACACCAAATGAAGCCCCGCTGACAGATGCTGTAGCCAGGTTAGCGTCCTCTGTCAACTGGGTGTCTAACTATATCACAACTTAACTTACTACCTGCATAAAAAACTGTCTCTGTACAGCAGCAAAGTTATAGGGTCCTTGGAAGGCAAAGACCAGTTTTCCCTACGTTTATCCCTGTTTCACCCCATCCCAGGACCTAGCACAGGACTGAGCACACAGTGAACTCTGAGGTCTTTACTCCACAGTGCTGCCCTTTGGAGGCAGAATTCCTTCCTAATTACCTTTATTTCCCTAGAGCCCTGTGCAAAGTCTTGCACTAAATGGGCAATTAACAAATATTTGCTGAATGACCTGTCTAGGGCTTGCTAAAGCCTTGTTCAATTCAAACAGAAGGTAAGACTTCAACAATTAATTCCAAACCTGCCTCTGATAAAGAGTGCTAAGAAATAGCATGAGTAAAACAATAGCTTGCATTCTTTGAGTACTTACTTCATGCTAGGCTTTCCTCTGTTACCTTATTTATGCTCACAACAGCCCCTTGAGGTCCATATCAGATATTCCCATTCTGCGGATGGGTAAACTTAGAGATGAACTCCATAGGTCATGGTTATATAGCTAAAGTCAGGACCTAACAAAGTGTTTCTATGATAAAAGACACCAAAGGGGAAAAGTGTAAATCTGGTGTTTCGCTCTCTTTGGCGGTCCTTCAGATATTTCCCATGGCCAGCGCGATTGATGGTGCAGAAATCAGTTATCAAGGCAAAAAGGCAGGCTGCAGATAGATAAGGCCTGTAAAAATGGACAGAACATGACATGCCTCACTGGGAGGGCTGATGGAAAGGATTGGGATTGCGTCCGAGAAATGTGCTGATTCTTATCCTGCGGTGACTGTGTCCTGACCTTTTCTAAGGAAACAAATCTAGGAAAATGTTTGTAATGGGTTTCCATTTCCTAGTTCTTTTCAGGTGTAGGAAGCTATGGCTACGGAGAGGATGAACAGCTTCTTGATGATGATCTTGCACGGCCGTGTAACAACCTGTGAGTGTGCCCATCCTGGACACGGTCACCGCCGCTGCTGCAGGTGGATCACTACAGCAGCTGCGTCATCCATGGATGTTCCCTCACCCTCAAAAATAGGCTGTAAAAAGGAACACTGAAAGGGGATGCTGAGTGAATGGATGATGTGGAACCAAGTTGAACAATGACCCGTCATTGGCATGTAGCACAATCTACCATTGGTCCAAAACTGAACGGGAGGGGCTTGCACCTCTGTGCCAGGACTGGCCTTAGGACAAGTTCCATCTCCACTTACTATGTTGTTCTGCAAGAGTGAGGTTTCTTCTTAGCTGCTTCGCTTGAACTGTGGGGTTCCCGCACACTACCAGGCCACTGGAGGTAATCATTGTATGTTTAACCAATGAATAATGAGATGAAAGAGTAAGTTTTATGGTCCATTGAGGATTCACTTTAACTCGAGAATGTTGTACATGCTTTCAAAACTAAAAAAACAAAATATGTATATTTTAAATGTTTTGAAAAAGACAAAATGAATTGGGTTCCCCAAACAGCATTTCACAGATGCTGAGATATGCTTGGTCGAAAAAGGAGAGGGGAGAGGAGGAAAGTCCGTGATCAAATGAGCTTGGAAATGTAGGCTTAAGCAAAGTTAGCTATGATCTTTAAAGCAGGATTCCAGGCTTGTAAGATGCCAACATGCACTATGTGTCTCCACACAGGTGTTATATTACATAACCAAATACATTTGACCATGGAAATCATTTTCAAGTTACTCCTATTAACATTTGAAAAATGCCTCTTCAGAAAACTTTAGCTTACTAGGCACTTAAGAATTTCACAGGATCAAGGCATGCCATGCTGCATATTAGTTACCTTTTCAGATATTCCTTCTAGAAACTCTACAATATCTATAGAGTATAGTTCTAAATGATAATTGAAGAGGATGCAAAACAAATAACAGCTTGTTCCTGTCCCTGAACATCTTACAATTGCATAGGAACAGGTATACTAGTATTAAGAGTACTAATATAAATTCACATCCTGCACTGGCAAAAGATATGCAAAGTACACATGATTTCATTAGAAAGAAACTGTATTTAGAAGTAAAGGGAAGAAAAATAAATTAGACCACACCCTATGGCATAGCATAGAAGTTACTTCCTTGAGTAAATATCTAATACCTGCTTGATGACTCACTTGTGTGTGAGAAAAAAGAGGGAATGGTTTCTGAGGTTTTGACATATATTTAAATTTCTGAAAAATGTGAGGATTCTCATCCTATGTGGTGGAATTCTTTGATAAGTCACTACTCACCTGGAAATGGTAAACACAATGATCCTTTTAGGGCTAGGACAACATCCGTTTTTCCCACCAAAGATGGGGCCAAGGGTAAACTTGTCTCTCTTTCAGACCCACTTTCTTTAAATTCCTTAATCTCAGCAAGCTCCTCTGGCCTCAGCACCTCACATGTGCTTCTTCTTGCCCTTCCCTATCTTGCCCCTCCTCCTGCCAGTCTCAGCTTGAATGGCCCATCTCCAAAGGGCCTTGCTTGATCCCTCCAGTCTAAATCAGGCACCTCCCTTTAGTCTCTCTCATCATTTCTGGGTATTATAATTGCATATAAATTTTTAAAAATATGTCATTCCCATTAAATTAGGCTTCATGAATACATGGGCCATGTCTACTATGTTAACCACTTTATCCCTACTGCCTAGAACACTTCCTGGTATACTCAATAAATATTTGATGAATGAACACAATAATGAATGAATGTATGGATGGCTGGGTTAAAAATTAGTATGCCAAACTAAAAATTAAGGTGTAGCTATAAACTTATACACCTAAACTCACACTTCTAAGTGCTCTGTCTGTCAAAAATTTCACCATGGGAAGTTGTCTGCTTACTCTAATAATGTAATCACTGCTTAAAATATGTTTAGAATTCTACTTTTGAAAGAGTGTTTACTGCCTGATTCAGGGTGTCTGAGTTAATGAAACAGCCAAAAATCATTCAGAACTAACTCTGGAGGGCTTGGAGGAAATGGAGTCATATGTTGGGGAATCAAGCAACAAAGCTCATCATTTGACTTGAAGGATGACTTCCAAACTGGAAATTCACTAATACCACACATCATATCATCACTGGGATCCTTGAGGGGCCACTGGAGACATTCCTGAAAGGGGCAACATTCACTTGGATATTGGTTTAAAAATGAATCCAATGGCTTTAAAGTTTTATTTTCTAATTTATAGGATTAATGAAAGAACAGAACAAAAATAACTGATCCACCTGAAGAGAAACCACCCAGTGTCCTCAGTGGTTTCTAACCGCACAGGCAACAAGTAGGCTAATCCAGCGTGTCCCACCACCAACAGGGTTTCTCAAAGTCATTGTTCCAAGGGAGTAATCAATTTCCCATAAGGCTAATTTGGGGGACCCTATTTCAGGATAAAGAATAATAATTGAATGGCATAATGGAGATTCATCTAGTCTGGTACAATTGCCCCCACACCCCACTCCTTTCTTGCACCATAATGAGATCATGTGTGAAAGCCTAAATTATGTAAATGAAAAGGCTCCACTAAGACCGCTGAAATATTCCTGGAGTGTTACACTTGACAACCTCAAAGTACATTTCACACTGCTAATGACTTCATCACTAACACAACTGCCATGAGTCAAGCAGTTTCCATGGCAACGCCCTAGTACAGCTGTTTACCCATATAAAGTATTGCACCTACTTAGTTACATATACAGACAGATCACTAGATTCCTAGGTACTGAAATTGAAATAATTCAATTTTCAATGTCTCTCTTTATGAAGTGATTCTGCCAGCTATAGGGATTAGCATATCAATGTGACTTTGACAGGGGTTGCTGCAAAAGACATATTTTGCAGGCACTTCATGTCAATTAGAGCCCTAACTGTTTCATGGAATAATCATTCCTGCCAGATTAAGGTCGGACTGCAAGGTAATTTAATTGGTGCCATTATATGTAGAAAAAATGCTCTAATAGAGTGCATACACTGTCTCTGCCAGGAAAGGGGAGGGCTGCACAAAGCAAATGACTGAAAAGAATTGCCTTCTTAACCATTTAGAAAGGATTTTAAAACACCACACACACTAAGATGGGAACCTCCGAGATGTTATTTCCTGAATTAGCTGGGAGGAGAACTTTGAAGGAGAGAGGGGACATTGGCCAGTTTGCAGTTTTCTCCAAAGGTTTTTTTTTTTTTCCCCCTAGACGAGCCCAGAATAGCAGGATGGTTTAATTGATTCATCATCTATGTGACCTTCATGAATGCTGCGGTCATGTTTGCTGAGGGGGACATTGTCCCTGGGTGGGGCAGGGGGGAAAGGAAGGTCACAAAGCAGACAGGGAGCTGCCCAATGTGTCAAGGAGTGGTGTTGAGCCACTACTTTCTTCCTTTCTTTGAAGAGGGAAAGATGCTCATACTTTACCATCCTCTTCTGCCAGAATTCTCTAATATAATAATCCTCATTGCTTCATAGAGGCTCACATCACCTCTAGCTCCCCATTCTTGGAGGTTTGGAGAAATGGCTGAGGTTCTGAGTAACCAGGCACAACGGGTAACACCATTCTAGTTTCCCAATCTTGGTGGGAAAAAATAGGGAAAATATTCTTAGAAGGAAAGAAAATGGCTCAGAAGACATTTTCTGTTTATCGATAATATCTTTAACCCCCTTGTGCTCACTCATTATTCCCCACAATTATCATGCAACTATTTAGGGGCGAAGGAAAAACATTATCTTCACTTTGTTTTGTTCTCACTGGTACCCCCACCAGAAAGAGTTTCCCGGTTTGAAATGCTCTGAACCAGTTAAAGACTTACGCATCCTGTATTATGAGAAGAACTAACTTGGCAGTTGATCACATCTGATTTTGTATCATTACTGATTGTTTTGTGCTTCCATGGCTTATATCTTCCTCTCCAGCACTTCCTGCTTGAGGGCAGGACTTGCGTTTTTTATCTGTTTAGCAGCTGGATGCAAACACATTACCCACATGACATGGTTTTTATTCAATAATTTTTCAACATTCATTGATGATGCTGGTAAATCACTTTCTAAATATAAAGAAAGAAGGCAGTAAACCTTGGAGGGTGTAGTTCATGCAGGGAAATTACTGATTGTCAGAAGTGCTCTCTAATGCATCTAATTTTACCAATTAGGAAAGCTAAGGTTTGTCAAGGGCAGCTCTGTCCCATAAAAATACAATGCGAGCCATGTGTGAAATTTTACATTTTCAAGTAGCCAATTAAAAAAGTAAAACTATACAGATAAAATGAATAATGTATCTTGTGTAACCCAAATATATCCAAAATAGTATCATTTCAGCGTGTGGTCAATATAAAATTTATTGAGATATTTTAGAGTTTTTTTTCCTACCAAGTCTTTGAAACCCAGTGTGTATTTTACACTAAGAGCAGATCTCAGTTCAGACTGGCTGCAATGCCAGTGCTCAGTGGCCACATGGGGCTGGTGGCTACTGTGTTGGACAGAGCAGTTCCAAGGCCTCGCTATCACTTAGTAGCAGAACAGCAACAGAACTCACATCTCCTGACCCTCTGGCCAATGTTCTTTCCACTACGTGAAGCAGAAGCAAGGAAATTCCAGGGTGCTGATTCCTCTTCTCCAAGGTCCCCTGTAGGACAGCCTGGACTCAACCATGAGCCAAACTGCAACAAACATCTTTGAGAAGCTCATAGCCACACAAAACAGAGAAATCCCAGGAGAAATTGAGTTTGCCTTGCTTTCAACAGAGTGAGCTTAGAATAGTGCGGTGAAAACTTTTAAAAGCTGGTGGGAGGAGGGAAGACCAGCCGCACATGGGATCTTGGCAGTTAAAGGCCTGTCAAAGTTATTATCAAGAATCCATTGAATCTGTCTATTTTGTCAGCAGGGAAGGCCTTGACCTATGTATTTTGTTTTTCTCTTTCAGTCTGAACAACTCATTTATTAGGCCATGGAGTGATCCCTTCAGGTTCTTCAGGTCTTGCCTCGACTTTGACAGTGACCATTTAAATCACATTAAAAGAAAACACAACCCCTACCTTGCTTGGCACCTGGCACCTCTTAGCAGAGAGAGGCCCCTTGTGAGTTAATATACCAACCTGGAGAACAGAGATCACCTCTCCTCTGCTCAGTCCTGGCGGAAGGACGCTTTTAGGGGAAATAGGCATGCCTACACTAACCAGGGAGCATAGGTGATGAGGAATTTTTCATTTGAGGATATAGATTATATTCCAGAAATTTAGCAAAGTTGCACCAAGAGCAGGACTCCTAGGTGTGCTGGCCAGGAGATGGGGAGAAAGTTAGGAACACTGTTCTATAATTCATTACAGTTTATCAGCTTTGTGCGTGGTTAAAAAATAGAACTGCCACCCCTTTATACTGACGGGTAGATTTTTGTATCATGGGAATCTCCAAGGTATTTAATTAGGGTATTTTCATTAAATTCTAGCTTTCAGGTGGGCTCGAAGGACCACTATGGAGGTGACTGGAGGTTGGGGGTATAGGTGTCAGCTCTCATTTGCCTAAGTCTTCTAGTAGCATCTTTGCTGCCCCCCTCTTGGGTTGGTGGGGCTTGTCTACTAAGCTAAAAGAAAAAGATGAAAAATATTTTTTAAATGTGATAAGAAATTAAACAATAAAATGTAATGAAAGAGAGTTGGGTGTAATGATTAAAGCAAATGACAAGCAGTGTACCAATTCCCTCCCCACATTCCCTGGGAAAGGAAGGTAGATGTTACTGTTGAGGGGGCTAAGAATGGCCAGCAGGTGTCCTGGGCACCTGCAGGGGTTGGGTCCACCTTGAATGTCCCCAAGCCTGCACAGGTCAGGGTCCCCAGGACTCACTTTTTGCACGAGTTGGTGGGATATGCTCTTGCTGTGGGCAGGGGGGTTCATCCCCACAGGAACCACAGGCAGGACTGGGGACACACCCAGTCCTCAGACTCCACATGTTTTGTTTTGTTTTGTTTTTTAAATAAATTTATTTATTTATTTCTGGCTGCGTTGGGTCTTTGTTGCTGCGTGAGGGCTTTCTCTAGTTGCAGTGAGCGGGGGCTACTCTTCGTTGTGGTGTGTGGGCTTCTCACTGTGGTGGCTTCTCTTGTTGCAGAACACCGCCTCTAGGCACGTGGGCTTCAGTAGTTGTGGCACGTGGGCTCAGTAGTTGTGGCTCGCGGGCTCTAGAGCACAGGCTCAGTAGTTGTGGCACACGAGCTTAGTTGCTCCACGGCATGTGGGATCTTCCCAGACCAGGGCTCGAACCTGTGTCCCCTGCATTGGCAGGTGGATTCTTAACCACTGAGCCACCAGGGAAGTCCGACTCCACATGTTTTGATCGATGACACGATCAGGCTGTGTCAGTTACTTAAGAATGGTCTCAACTGGCATTCAAAATTGTTATGAGAAGAGAACTATCATTCTCCCCATTTTTGCAGCTCCCTAGTAGACATGGGTTTTAGTTCCTGCAAACAACTGGTCTCTTTTGGTGGTCGGCATGTACTGTGTGTCTGGCAACTTATGCCACATAGAGAAGCTAGAAACTGTGGGTGAGGCTATTATGCCTGCCCCACCTTGCTCCAGAAGCTGGATGGGCCTAGAACAGAGGTGTCTGGTGGGCAGGGACCTGGCCCAGGGACCGTCATCACTCAGGGCTAGTAAACTACACCTCCAGGCGTGTACCGTTACTCTCCCCACCCACCTCCTGGCCCCCTGGGGTGGAGCAGGGGCCTGGGTACGACATCTATTGGTTCATGGGGCTGGGATGAGGCGGCTCACATATTAACATGTAGAATTGATCCCAGTACACGGGGTTAGTCACTGGAAGAATCACAGGATTTGGTTTGGTTTTTTTTGGCAACTCGTCTTACTCCTAAACACACCAGAGACCCAAGAAAACGTGCCTGAGAGAAGGAGGGTTGGAACCAACAAATGCGAACACCTGCCCCAGGGAAGAGAACCCTGTCTCTTCAGGGTTCATTCCTTTTCTTCTCATTTTTACCTCCCAGCAGCCCTGAGAGTTAAATATCTCCATGACTAAGAATGGCTGTCCATGGTGCCCATGTTTAGAGAGGAGAAATGGGAGCGCTTAGAATGAGGGCGACTTGCTCAAAGCCACTGGGCAAGAGGCCAAAGGAGGCAGGGCTGGAGGGCAGTCATCCTGCCTGAAGCGATCGTGGAGCAGGGAGGAAACACACGGGACTCTCGGGGGCCCCGTGGTGCAGGTTGGCTGGAGACAGCTGTGCCTGACGTGGGTCCCGCGGGGCTCGGGGAGGCTGTGTTTATCTACTGCTGCTCTGCAGAGGTCAATGCAGGAGGTGCTGCCCTCTCGGCATCAGGGCAAGGAGGGCCCCAGCAGGAAGAAGAGAGCCCGGCGAGGCGCCAAATTTCAGAGAGCAGGGAAGGTGCGAGTCTGGAGCAGCCGGTGATGCGGAGGCCAGGAGGACAAGTGGGGCAGGATGAGGTGTGATCATTGGCTTTTCGTGGCTTCCCTTCCCGAAACCCCAGTGCCAGAATCTGAGGGAGTAATGCTGCAGGCTACGAAGCCCCTGAGAGACCCCCTTCCTTCCTTGGCCCCTGAACTTCCCCAGCCTCACGATGACGAGCTCCCTTACCATGGCCACAACCGTGAGGTGTTGGTTCCCAGGTGTCTGTGTGGTGGCTCCCCTGCAGGGCCCTGACCGCACAGGTCTCTACCCCAAGTCCTACCAGTTCCTTTGTTCCTCTGAGGAGACAGAGGTGAGAGTTGGTATGCTGTTCCTGCAAGTTGAAGTCATTTCTTCCCAAAATATTTACCAGCTTCCACCTCTTTCTAATTAATGCTGACAGGTAATCCCTCCTCCCTCGAGGAAGCAACTCCCTCTCCTGAGCAGGTGCACAGCCATCCTTCATCCATGACGACTTAGACACAGGCAAACAGGAGGCACATGCGCTGCCTTCCAGAGCCTAGAAAGGGAAAGGTCTTTCTGTTTTCTTTTAAATCTCTGTGGGGTTGGGTTTTTTGTTTTAAATGAGACAGCGTGTAAAGGGCTCTCCTTAGGAGAAGGGAGGTCTAATGAACAAGCCTGGCTCATTTTCCACTGGGTAATGAGTACACCCAGGTAGCTGCTGGGAACAGTGATGTATTCGGTTGTCACCCTGATTTTACACTGGGGCTGGGTGGCCTGTTTAATACAAGAACATAAATCTATCAGCTGTTTTTACAGGTTCCCATTCAGAAAGTCACAGTCTTAGAATAATGCATGCTCTGTGCTTGCGAGATTGGCACAGCCCTTCCATCATTTCCATAACATCTATGAGCATTTGCAGGTACTGTATATTATAGACCCTAACACTCCTACACTCACATACGTGCAACACACACAGAGCCATGAGAACATCAGGACTGTGGATGTCAATAAAAAGAGAGAGGGATTTGTGAATACTGGAAACCTTCTCAGTCCCTCAGCTTCTGAGAGGGAGAGGGAGGGTATGAGATGAGTGAAGGCGATACTCCATCTAAGGTTAGAGCACCGTCCCTCAGTCTCCTGTAAAATGAGGCAATCATAGTCTCTTAGTTTTCTTCATCACCAAATTCTTGGATTCTAAGATTTGGAACTAAGTATAAATGTGAAATTATGAATCAAATTTTTAATAAAGGAGAGATGAGAGACCACAATGTGATGGGAGCTTTGGATGTGTGTATCTGTGACACATACTAAATGGCACTGAATGAAAAGGACAGGGGGTGGCAAAGACACAATCAAATACTGACACATTTCTGAATCCAAAGAATTCAGAGCATCCGATCAAGGCTGTGTGATTATATGAACAAAGCTACAGATGATGGACCATGGTAAAGAGGAGACACTTGGTTGTGTGCTAACAGTGATAAAGCCAAATGGGCAGTGCCAGAAGAGGAGGTATTTCCAAGGATGTTTGGAATATCAGTCTTAGAAGGGCTCCTGACCAAACACAGCACACGTTGAAAGTTAAACTCGGATCAGCTGTCAGCTCCCCAGAAGAGCTGGGGGAATTTTTAAGCCATATGTGCCAACTTATAGAGCTACTGTACAGTCCCGGTCTGGTTCTCACCCCGGGCCAGATGTTACAAATACCTGGGAGCTTTTTTAAAATACCAATGTCCAGGCTACAAACCAGACCAACTGAATGAGAAGCAGGGGCCTAGACACAGGCAGATTTCAAGCTCCCCAGGTGATCATAACAGGCAGCCAAGGCTGAGAAGGGCTGCTCTAAGGAAAGGCAGGGCAGCTGCTAATTCCTCCATCTGGTGGCCCAACATGGGCCCCAAAGAAAGGACCTGCACAGACCTGGCCTTTAGAGATGTCCTGCATGAAATTGACCATTGGCTCCCTGCTCTCAGGAGGTAAGTCCATCAGCCCAAGAACAACGTGGTGGCTGACAGAACAATCCCCGGATTGCAAGGAAGAAACATTTAGCTCTATTCTCAATTCTCCCACTAACAAGCTGCATGGCCCTTGCTTACCACTGTAGTTCAGTGTCTGGATTGTAATTCATATTTAGTGAACGAATAAAAGTCACTGAGCTCCCCTAGTCATTGGGTTTCTTATCTCTTAAAATGAAAATATTAGATCACAGACCTCCATACCCCTTCAAATTCTAAAATTTGGAAACCAATATAGATCCTCTATAGTTTGCTTCTATTCTACCAATAGAACTTATCACCCTCCACATTTAAGTAACCCTTCCAAGGTACCATAGTTATGTAGGGTATTGATATCAGGGGAAACTGGATGAGGGGAGTATGAGAAATCTCTGTAATATATTTGCAACTTTTCTGTAAACCTTGGATGTCCCAAATTATTCTAGAATTAAAATTTATTCCATAAGAAATCTTCCCATCCCATCAGGTGATTTATTACCTATCTTCTGTTCTTTCCCTGTCCCACTGTCTCCTTCCCCTACCATTCCCATTTAAGTTCCACACTTCTAACCTAAAAGATACACTTGATCTCTTTTGAGGTCCTTCCAGCCTGCAGACCCTTGTTTTGTATTTCATCATCTCCTCCAACTCTTCCTGATCCCTCCATTCAGGGGAATTTGTGACATAAGTGATACAAACAATAAAAAGCCAAATGGGAAAGAGTGAGGCTGTGATTAAAACAGCAGGAAGCCACTCCCTCCAGGCTGGAAGAATGAGGGGGAAGGTAATGTTACCAGAGCCAGGGGTCCAGGTAACCCTCTACCTGGTGGGAGTTGGAGCCTCTCTAGTAGGCACCTGGGGCACAGAGGTGGCAGCACCTGCCAAAACACTGCCTGAAGCACAGAGGGAAAAAACACTGGTTTCTCTTTTCTTCTCACCCTCCAACCTCCTAATAGTACCTCCCTTTAGTCAAATCCAGGCAAAAGCCAGATGTCATAGAAACTTGGAAAACAGAACCTTGTAGGACGCAGCCCCTTGTGATGCAGAGCAAAGTGGGAACCGGACAAAGAATGGGTTTGAGGGCAAAAGGCTAAGAACCTACACTGTACCTATAGTTTTTATAACACAATCTAATTTTTGATTGTATCATGTCTGATACTCTAAGACAGAGTATCCAATAGAAATATAATACAAGCCATGAAATGTGGACCATGAAATGTGTAGCCGTATTAAAAAAGAGAGAAATATGTGCAATTGATTTTAATAATATATTTTATTTCATGCAATATATCCAAACTATTATCATTTCAACATGTAAGCAATCTTATCAGGCTTAATGAGATATTTTACTTTTTTTTTTTTTCATTCTAAGTCTTTGAAATCCGGTGTGTATTTTATTCTTACAGCACATTTCAATTTGGACTTTTCAAGGGCTCAGTATTCAAGTGTGGCTAGTGTCTCCCTACTGGAGTTTCAAGTGATTTCGTGTGGATTCCAAGGTTTGAGAAAGTTTAAGGCAAGAATCCACCGAGGAGGACATCTCCACACCTAGGGAGACCTCACATGAGTGAAAGTTCCAACAAATTCTTACTGAACCCAGAATTGTAGGGGAAGCAGAAAACACAACGGACACCTGTTGAACATAGTTCTGAGAAGTCTGAGAAAGGCAGCATGTGCCAGATGAATAGCATTTCACACATCATAGGAAGTAGCTTCAGAATCATGGGCTGTGTTATTGATTTGTGTGTTGTTCTGGATGATGTTTGATGGTGATGCATTAGTTTTTAAGAGCTTCTACTTTTACTAATAAGAAGAAACCTGTGTTCAGAAGTGTTCAGATACTTCCCTTCTGTGATTGTCTCAAAGTTGGAGGGAAATTTTCCTTACAGAAAGTAATGCTTCAGTGTCTGGGGAACTCTGGGCTTATAAGGGTTTCAGTGCACCATGAGAATCACAAGTCAGATACACACAATGCAGAGTAACGATTAGTTCTGATGGGGGAGGAGGAGAATGAGATAGGAGTTTCCAGTTGTGAACATGTCCTATTTCCTTTACTCAGTGTTGATTGTATTGCTAGTCTTTACAGCCTACATGTATTTTATAAATGTTTTTTATATTCTTTTTACATTTAATAAAATTGCAAATGGTACTCACACAAAAGCACACAAAGTGAGTGAGGAAGATAAAAGAAAAAAAGGAAGGGAGGTAGAGAAGGAAGAAGGAAGGAAAGAAGTAAGAAAGGAAAGGAGGAAAAAAGGGAAGAAAAGTGGAAGGAAGACAGGGAGGAAATAATGAGGGGAAATTAAAAGAAAGCAGAATATACAACTAGTGTGAACTGACACTGCCCAGAGCACGCAGACCCAGGAGGTGCCTTGTTGTACTTGCAAGTCCCATCTTTACAGTTTGTCTCACTGTCCAGCTTCACACACCAAGGGCAGGTGTCTCCTAGACGTGGAGACATTCCCTCTGGCAAAAGTCCATTTTCTTTTCACAATCCTGTGTCCTTTACGAGTGACTCTTTGAGGGCAAACCCTTTGTCTGGGTTTTAGGAGAGGGAAGTGAAGGCACATGATTTGCCAACTTGGGAAGGTGTTGGTGTGCTGGAAGGGGACAGCTTGAGCCCTACTGTCAGCTCAGCCCACAATAGATCAGGCCCCATCCCCTGGCTCCTGGAATAACTCCAGACTTGAAGAAAACAAATTAGGCTGGGGTCCGAGTAACCCTTGAGCACCTCATGAATCCTAACAGAAGCACCCCGGCTGCTGGGTCTTCTCTTACTGACACTGACCCTCACATGCCATTCGTAACCAGACCAGGGTGCGCTCTTTTCTAAAGTTGGCACCAGCTCTCAAGCTTCATCTCTGAAATCATGCCCGGGGTGCAATGCATCAGCATCTCATTCCATCTGCACTGGCCTGGTGGTGCTGGCTCCTTGACCCAAAGGCTCTCGCTTCTGCAGGGGCCTGACCTGAACCAACACGGAGTCGACCGGAAATCAGCAGTTCACAGATTCAAGGGGGAAGGAAGACTTAGGTTCAGTAGGAGAGCAGCCGGTTGGGCGAGGAGCAGGCAGCAAGCAGGGGCCAGGTCAGGGATGCTGGGAGAGCCAGGCAAGTGTCTGGGCTCAAGCGGCTGGAGGCTGAGCCACTCACTGCAGCTCTGGTGAGCAAGGCTGACTCTGGATTCTGGAGCTGAGACTGTTTATCCCTTCTCTATTTTATAGCTCAGTCGCATGTCAGTATCATTGGACCTGAAAGTGTTGAGCATTGACAGAAGAGGTGTCAGATTAGGCGAAGGAGTCCTGCGCCTGAAAGAGGCAGCATTACTTCACCCTCCCTGCTGTCAAGTGATCTTGTTTCTCCTAATAAATAGAGAAATGATGGGCATGCTTTATTTACCAAGAAACACTTCTAAATTCCCCCCCCAGCCTCTAAGAGAGACGAGAGAGAATGATGACAAGCATTCTCGACATATTTCAACTGACAGTCACATAATTAAATTTTGATTGGAAAGGGCCTGAAGAAACAAACAAAAAATATCTGAACTATTCCATATTTTCCCCCCAATAATTCAAATGGTCTTTGAAAGCAGGAATGACCTCAGACATTTTGTTTTTCATGTAACATACAGACTGGTGATAACGCAGCCTGATGCTTATGGCAGTGATGGTGTGGGCGAGATATTAGTTGTGTGTCTGCACATGCACCTGTGTGTGTAACGGATACACATTTGTGTGTATGCACAAGTGTGTATAGATACAATTCCCGGAGCATACAAATAAGGTGGCTGAGTTGAAGTAGTGAGTAAACTCCAAGAATAGCAGGGACACTGTTAACCCCCAGAAAAATGATTTGGAATTTAAATAGCAAGTGTTCGGAAGTGATAGGCAAAATAAACCTGGGAGACTGTTTGCGGTACAGATGGGATCTGATGCTCTCCGAGCAGGGAGAAGCACTGTCAGTGTTTTGACAGACACAGACTGATGTTCAGGACAGAGCCGAGGAGGTGCTGGGTGGCGGAGCTCGGCGTGGGGGGAGCTGGAGACCTCCATGACAGATTGACAAGCCAGAGCAGGAATTTTTCTCCAAGCAGAGGGAGGGGAAAGAGGGGATAGAAGATAAAGGCACAGCAAAGCTGGGATGCTGGTGGCGGGGTGAGGTGAGAAGGGCAGAACTGCATTTACCATGTCTGCCTCTTTGGGGCTTATTAAGGAGGTAAAAGCAGGGGCCAAAAGCCAGACCATGGGGGGATAAGCATCACTTCCCAGCACTTCATTTCTCTTCATAGCTTGTGGAGCTGGCAGGCCTGCTTAGTGCTCCGGGCAGGGAGCCCCCGATGACAAATGCCTCCCACGAGGGCTGAGGGTCAGAGAGCAGAACTCAACCAGCAGCAACCGTACAGAGAGTGTTTCTCTCCCAGCACCCGTAGCAATGTTACCCAGAAGGGAAACTAGAGCCTAGATGGGTATAAAAGCACTATAAACTGTGGCCGGTGTGGCAGGAGACCTCCAGACAGACTTAAATGCTTGGTGGTGGAAATACTACACTCTGACTGGATAGCCTTAACCAACTTGGACCAAACCATCCCTCTGGCCTTCCCAGCCTGCCCAAGGCCCCTGGAACACCCTGGAACCCAGCTGTCCTGCTCTCCTCTGTGACCCCCTTGTCTGCCCTGAGGCCCCCTTTCCCATGTGCCCAAGCTCCCCGGGTGGGTGCAGTATCCTTGTTCTGATTTCCCCTAGTGAGTTCCCTGGGAGTTCAGCATCCAGCAGGCAGTGTGGTGGTGTGACAACACCAGCTGAAGTCAGGAGGCTGCACTCAAGTCTTACCTCCATCCCTCATCAGCCCTGTGCTCCCGGGCAATTTAGTTACTCTCTTGGAGCCTCAGTTTCCTGGCTTGTGCAAAGGACTGGTAGGTTTGTTGCATCTAGATCAGTGATTCTCGACCAGGCTTTCCCCTAGACATTTGGCAATGTCTGCAAGCATATTTGCTGGTCATAATTGTGGAGCAGGGGCGGGGGGATGTTAATTCTGGCTCCAGTAAGTAGAGACCAGGCCTACTTCTAAATGTCCTAAGTGTGCAGGGCAGTCCCCACAACACAGAATCATCCAGCCCCAATGTCAGTAGGGTTGAGGTTGCTTACAAACTGTCTCTCAACATCACATGGGTTTTTTTAAATTAAATTTTTATTTTATATTGGAATATAGCGGATTAACAACGTTGTGTTTCAGGTGTACAGAAAAGTGATTCAGTTATACATATACATGTACCTATCCTTTTTCAAATTTTTTTCCCATTTAGGTTATTACAGAATATTGAGCAGAGTTCCCTGTGCTATACAGTAGGTCCTTGCTGGTTATTTATTTTAAATATAGCAGAATGAACTTATGGTTACCAGTGGGGAGGGTGGGGTGGGGGGAGGGATAGACTGAGAGTTTGGGATTGACATGCACACAGGTTCTTAATCAATAACAGCTTCTATCATCAAAGATTGTTTCCTCCCTTCCTCTCTTTCTTTCTCTTTTCTTTCTTTCTCTTTTCTTTCTTTCTTTCTTTCTTTTTCTTTTCTTTCTTTCTTCCTTCCTTTCTTTCTTTCTTTCTTTCTTTCTTTCTTTCTTTCTTTCTTTCTTTCTTTCTTTCTTTCTTTCTTTCTTTCTTTCTTTCTTCCTAATATACATGTATTTGGGAGGAGATTGCAAGCTCCTTGAGGGCAGGCAGAGGCTGTATCCAAATCCTCTTTGTTTTGCATTCAGAGCCTTGCGCAGTGAAAAACCTCACATGTCGTCAGCCGCTTGGTAAAAGGAATCACAGAAGAGACTTTGACTCTCCTGGCAAAAGGATAAATCTGTTTTTGTACTGCTGGGTTCATCTGTTCATGGTGTGAGACAGAAGTAAAGCCACCTATTATACTGTCCCCTTCCCCCAAAATCCCTCTACAATATTAGAAGATACTGCTAAAACTGCATCCAGATCATCTAAAAACAGTTTGAAAGACAAAAATATGGTGAACTCACTGCTATCCAACAGGTTGACAATGAAAGAAAGACTGTTTGACTAAATTCATCCCCGTGGAGGGGGAGGTGGTACAAGGCTAGGCTGTACTTATTGGGAGAAATCCATTATGTCAGACTGTTCGTGTAAATGTTAAAAAAGTTCAGGAGGTAAGAAAAATGAAGCCTTCTTAAAAAAGAGGAGAATAAAGAATGGGGAATTTTTGGCCCCTTGCACATTTTTGTGTGCCTCTAATATGTCAGATCCTGTGTTACACATGTTATCTCATGTATCTTCAAAACAACTTATTGGGTACAAACTGAGGCTTAGAAAAATTAAGGATGTATTTTATAGATTTTAAAGCAAATACATTTTTCACATTTTATATTCTGGAATGAATATGTACCTTAAAGTTGATGTCATCTAATTATCAGTGTTGGCTTTTTTATTCCTCTCTGTCTCTCTCTCTTTATATTTTTACATTTTAGTATACCTGAAGTAAAAATGCATCTTACAGTCTTTGGTTACTTAGATTCCTAAAAATAAGGTCACTTATACAGATCATACAATATGGCAGAGCTGGCAATCATAAGATACTAGATGTCATTTATTTCTAATCCAGCAAGGAAATTCGAGTGCTCCGTAACAAGGTTCTTATGAAGTCCACTAAGAGCAGTTTTTCCTGAGATGACTTGGATGGCTCCAGTGAGAAGTTAAGGAAGATGGTACATTTGTGTTACTGTATTTTTTTACATATTCATTTTTTCCCAGTTTTATTGAGAAATAATTTACATGCATCACTGTATAAATTTAAGGTATACAGAGGGATGGTTTGATGTATCTATATTGTGAAATGATTAATGTTTACCACAATAGGTTTAGTTAACATCCATCATCTCATATACATACGATAAAAAGAAAAATCTTCTCCTTGTGATAAGAACTCTTAAGACCTAGTCTCTTAACAACTTTTCTACATATCATACAGCAATGTTAACTCTAGACATCATGTTGTACATTACATTCCTAGTACTCATTTATCTTATAACTGGAAGTTTGTACCTTTTGACCACCTTCCTCCAATCCCCCCATGCCCCACCCACCACCTCTGTACTCTATGCTTTTAGGTTAAACTAGTGGAAGAGAATAAAGAAGTAAGGGTCAAAGATCTGAGATTACTATTGTTAACATCAACAATGAGAGACTGGATTTAAGTCTAACAGAGAAGACAAGCAATTAAAATATATATTATATGTATACAATATTAAATATATATATAAAGTTATATCACTGATAGAAGCAGCCAGGGCCAGAGTGGGAGTTTAGCCATCAGCCTTTATGCCCTTGGCTGTCTTGGACACTGGGACAGTAATTCAGCCTTGCATGGGAGGTTACAGACCAATAAAATAAAGTTTAACTTAGGAGTGCTTGATGACAATTCAGTTGTTTACACCGCACCAATCTATGCCTAGGAATAGAATTTATTTTAAACTTGTTACAAATAGTATTCTAACTCTGTTAACACAGGTAGGTAATGTGTACTAGATACTTGTTGAAAACTTGTTGAATATGACAACGTTTGCAAAAAAAAAAAAAATTATGGGTTGGATTGTGGGCCTTCTCTATCCCTTAGACACTGTTTGTGTCCATGAACTTGTCATGCTCACTACTGTTGTATTGCTGTTACCTGACATATTTATCCTACCTAACTTCCTCCTCATGTCTTTGTCTGTCTACAAAACTTCTACTTCTTCACTTCTCAAAGCTGATCTCCTGAAAACTTGTCTTGATTTCCTCAGACTTCAGAGCCTCTTATCTGCTCCCTCTGCACTTTGTGCCTATACTTGTGTTATAAAAACCATGTAACCACGTTGAAATTTTTAGAGTGCCTTTCTGTTTGGTCCACATGAATTGTCTGGTCTTTCAGGATTCATTGGCACAGCTCCTGATCTACACATGGTAGTGAACTTGCTCATAGGATGAATAAATGAAGTATGCACACCGTGAGACAGCCCCTTACCACGCACAGACTAGGAAATTCTCAGTGACCTGTCCCAGCTACCTCCCAGACCCCGTTTCCCAACACTGTCCACCCCACACTTTCACCCAGCCCACTGGTCCCTCATTGTCACCAAACACCAGGCCTTGGGGCCTCCACACTGCCTATTACGACCATCTGCAGCGCTTTTACCCCAAATATATGCCATAGCCCATTTCCTCTCAAGATTTAGGTCTCTGCCTACATGTTATCTTCACAAAGAGGTTTGCTCTGACCACATTGTCAAAAATAGCAGCTTTCTTCTTCAGTCTCTCTGTTCTTACCTGCTTTATTTTTCTTCTTAGCACTTATCAATAACCTACATATTTTGTATTTACTTATTTTTTAAAAGTCTCCCCCACTGAAATGTGAGCTCAGTGAAGATGGGGATTTTTATCTGCAAATAATAAACAAGTAATCACTCAGTGATAAAGGAATGAATGAGTCTATTACTACCTTTAATGAGACTACTTTCACCTGCTGGTGAAACATAGAACTGCAGTCATAGAACCACTTCTAGAGGAAATCACTTTTTTGGATCATCTAATATAGCCACATAACATTTTAATTTCTTTAAATATATTAGCTCATTTATTGTTCACAAACGCCCTAGCATATAAGTATCATCACCCCCAATTTAAAAGAGGAAACAATTGTGGTTCTTCCAAATCCCATATGCTTTCTTTTATACTCATCTTTACACTATCACATTTTTGCAAATCCACCTATTCCATTACCTTTATTCAACAATTAATTCAGTACTTGTTGAGTTTATCCCATATGTTTCTATTATGAGAAATGCACACAATATTTTCCCATGGAAGTTTAGCAAATATGACACTTCCTGGCTATTTCCAAAGTAGTAGAGGTATGTCAAAAACAAACAAACAAACAATAACCTAAGAGAAAATTTAGAAGTATTTGTTCCTTTTCCCCATTATTTATACTACTCTTTCATTGTTACTTTCATCTAACAATAAAGTCACTAAAAATATGGAATGACTACCATACATTCTGTGAAACATGAAACAGTGCTTTACCTGTCCCACCCACTGCCACCACTCTCCAGACACTAACTTCTGTAATGTTTTGGTTTAAATAAAATATTGCAGAGAATCGTAATCTTAACACAAGAAAGGGAAAGATCTAACTAAGGAAGGAGTTTAAAAAAGAGAATTCGGTGAATGTATCTCTGTAGCCTTTCCCTGGAAGAGACCTGCAAATGCATCCATCAGGCAAAGAATCAAGTCTGGAAAAACTGCTCTTGGAAGAGCTGTGCTTGATAACTCACACCAAGAGTAACAGTCTCAGGGGAACCCGGGTGTGTTCAGCAAGGAGTGAATGATGTTCAAGAGGACAAGGGATTTGAGCTATCAAGGAATCACAGAGAACTGTGGATCAGACTCCTTGGGCAAGGCCTGAAATACTGCTATGGAAGTAAATGTAAATTTGGATATGAGAACATTGGCCTAACTCTTTTGGGCTATAGTGGTCCCACCTGAGACATCTATTGACTGGCAATAGCCCGCCCTGAAAAAATACAAATTTGCTAGAGCATAGATTTCTTACACTATGGATGACAAAGAACAGAGCCAGCTTAAGAAAACATTGCATTCACAATTGTGGAGAAATCAGACATTTGGAAAACCTGGATCTTATGAAAGCTCGGATGACAACTCTGAACAAAGGTAATAAAAGATGTATCATTAGGTCTTAGCCCTGGAAAACAATGGCCAAAGCATCATGTAGCCCCAAAGACTTCCGATAATATAAGAGAAAAAAGGACTGGCGTTTAGTAAAATGTTTAAGTTCTGCCATTAAGCAAGTAGCTGACTAAAATGTTCTCTTTAGGCCAGATGTTTAATCTCACTAATGAGAACAACACACATCTTGCCTGAATTGACCCAGGAAAGGTCAACATGGGTGAAAGTATCCAGCCAAATCACAACTGATCACTTTGGCCTCTGTCCCAAGAAGGCCAGAAGGTCTCAGAGATGTGGGTGCCCCTGTTGGTCAGTTAGGTTGTGCTATCACCCATACAAGGGACTCCTGGAAAGCCTACATAAATGGAATCCAAAAAGATAAGAGAGTAGTGGTAAATTATATTACATTTTCTTAAAGGAGGTATTTCTTGTATTAGGTAATTCTCATTAGTCCTGTCTTGGAATTATAGTTTGAATTAAACAAAATTTATTAAACATTAAATATGACATAAATTTGTAGCATAATGGAACCTTAGTGTTCAGTTGATCTAATTCCTCTTCACTCTTCCATCCATTTTTTTTTAAAGGTTTGCATTTTTTAAATTAATTAATTAATTAATTTATGGCTGTGCTGGGTCTTCGTTTCTGTGCGAGGGCCTTCTCCAGTTGTGGCAAGCGGAGTGCCACTCTTCACCACAGTGCGCGGGCCTCTCACTATCGTGGCCTCTCTTGTTGCGGAGCACAGGCTCCAGACGCGCAGGCTCAGAAATTATGGCTCACGGGCCCAGTTGCTCCGCGGCATGTGGGATCTTCCCAGACCAGGGCTCGAACCCGTGTCCCCTGCATCGGCAGGCAGACTCTCAACCACTGCGCCACCAGGGAAGCCCTCTTCCATCCATTTTACAGACAATTACACCAAGCCCAGAGAAGAAAAGTGTCTTACAGAAGTCACATTTTAATTTCCAAAAGAGAAGAGGATTTTGTTTCATTCAAAGGACAAGTTGTGCCAACACAGTGAATTTGGCCTGTTCTCCTACTCAGCCTACCTCTTGCCTCCCAACTCCTTGTTAATGCTTTTTTAATAGACTATCAGACATTTCTTTAGAGACTTCATTATTCTGCTCACCTGTTTGTGCCTGGCTCTCCTCCTCTTTGCCACCCCATACCACAAATACACACATTATCAGAGAAAGCATTGAATCTAGAGTGTAGTAGTGTTTGATGGTTATATTGTACACCACTCATTCCATCTTGATCTCTTTTCCTCTGAGAAATGTTCTTCTCACCCATTTCAGTCTCCATAGTTTGGTGGTATCTTGATTTTACCCCCAGGTTCAGGGAGAGGAATGTTACTCAAACCTGACCAATCATAGCACCTCATTGCTCTGGCCTCAGAGATTGGTTCAAGGATGAGAATGTGACCCAGTCAGACCCAACGAGGCACTCACGAGACTTCTGATGGGACCACTACAAGAGAGGCATTCTCTCTTTCCTCCTAAACTTATAGCTACTAAGATATAAACCTGAAACAGCTAGACAGTCATTTTACCTCTGCAGTGGATGGAGCTACTGAAAATGAGACCAATATATAGCAAAGCAGGGTGAAGAGATGGAGAAAAACCTATTCTGCTGATATTGTTAGAACTCCTTGATCCATGTGAGCTTGAAATTCTTAGACATTTCCGTTATATGAACCAAAAAATCACCCTTTTATTTAAGCCAGTTGGGTCCGTTATTCTGACACTTGTAATTGCAAGATTCCTGACAGATTCTGCAGTGTAGAGTTTATCTAATGTCTAGGCTCACCTAGAAGGGATTCAGTTGCTGGCTTAGGTAGCCTTTTATTAGTGCATGTTTTGCTGATACTTTTAAAGTCACTTCTCAGTCAATGCATGCTGTTTCACAATGTCATGAATTACAGTTAACCATCAGACTGTATTTTCATTCGGGTCGTGAATTTCCTGATTTTTCTAGGACCTAGGCTAGGATGGTCTTTTAGACTCTAGAAACACCTCTCAAGGGAAAAGGGAAAAGCAATCACTGCCAAGGAAAGCTAAAACTGGGCTGGCCCAACCACTAAGATGTCTGTAAAACAGAGGGCATTTTCCCTGGGTAAGTGCTGGCTTGATCTGACAAGAACTACTTTTCCCTTTGCTCTTATGACTTGGTTAAGCCTTGCAAATGCATCTTGATTTTCAAGCTGAGGCATCACTAACTTTGTTTACCTGGAAGTGGGGTCTCCCCTGTGTAGGGGAGTACAGTGAGGCTGGAGAGATATGGGCACTGGCACCATCAGGCTACACTCCCCATCTATCAATGGCTGCCCTCTACTTTGGGCCCTGCCTGGACAGCTTTGAAGAACACCTCTGTTGATGTACAAATGACAATTTATAGCTTATTGTTCTCCTATATGGCATATCCCTGTTTTAAAACAGTCTTATACCAAAGGAAAGACCCTTAGACATCAACCACAAACTAAGGAGAAGAACCTTCCCAGCACCTCTGAAACCCTACCCATCCATTCTGCTTTTTGGGTACAGAGGGCCCTAGTAATGGAAATGAAAGGGCAGAGCCTTGAGAATCAGGTTCAGGTCATTCTCAAAGTGTTATCTTGATTTGGCACTGTAAAGCTTGACTCATTTAAGTCTCTTTCTGGAAGCAGGACTCACCCTCAGGGCTTTCCCTTCTTCTGTCAATGATCATTACTAGTGATCTCAGCCTCCTTCCATTCCATTTTGTACACATACACACACACACACACACACACACACACACACACACACAATATTAAGTGAGGCAAAGTGATAATGAAGAGCTTCTCCCAGAATTCCCACTGGTGCCTCTACTTTGGTCCTTTTACTGCTATTGCTCTAATCTGCTGAACACTGGACCTTTCCAGTTACTCTCATGGTCGGTGCTTGACCGTCCAGCATTGCCGGTCATGTGGAGCTCAACTTTTAGCCAGCCTGATCCATGGTGGTTACCAGCTCCCTACCCATGTTCACCCAGCCAGATGAAGTGCCTGAAGTCTGGACTTGTAACCACCTGCTTGCTGCCCCTGAAGCTGGACCATACTACTCACAACTGTATATATATGCTGTCATATCTGTCACATGCCATGTGCTTAGATTTCATGTTGCTATCCCAAAGAGACAACAGAACAAAGGAGGGAAAAATAAATGGGAGAATTTGCTTTTCACTTTGGATAAGACAAAATGTTCTGTCATTCTGAATCCAACTCTTTATGAAACAATGAACTCATAGCAGTTGTACCTATCATACTGTACCATTTATTTAGCATATATCAGAGATTGCCTTTGATATCTTTTATATTAGGTACTACTATTATGTGTTAATGTTCCACATTTCTATTTAACTTTTATATGAACATTTAACTACTTGTGATTTTTTTTTTTCCTGTTCTCTTCATACTTTGAGGAAATGACATATTTACATTCCCCAGCTCCTGGCATGGGGCTTAAACACATATTTGTATTAAATAAACCTGTAGTTTATCAATACATATTTATTGAGCACTTGGTGTTTGCTTCAACTTTGTTCTAGTTCCTGTGGGATCTATAGAAGAAAACTTTATAATACTCTCCCTACGCTGGAGATTATGGAGTTTGGGTGGGGAGTAAGATGAATGGGCATGAAACAAATAGAGACAAATGCAAGATATTTTATGGTCAAGTGGTACATTGTGGGCATTGGGCTATGTTTGCTATAAGGTTTTAATAAACAAACAAATATTTCTGAGAAAGTAAAATTTTTACAGTCATAGACTTGAAATGGAAGAATACAAAACAGGCGCACCCTTCAGTCCATGCCAAACTGTTCCCTACAATTCATCTCTTTAGAGCTCTGTTTAGTCTAGTCTTGAATGCTGCTAGGGATCCGGTTTCCATCACAGTCATTGGGAAACACCTTTGCAATCTAAGTGTTCTCTGTGTCAGGAAGTTTTTTTCCAGCACTCAACTTTTATTGCTCCACCTCTTACTGCCTTTTGGTTTCATTTCATCATTTCTCTAGCCATGTCTCCTGGTACCTTTGTTTTCCATCTCCTTTGTGTTGGTTGGCCCAGTGTTCCACATATGTCATCTCCCCTGTCTTTCATCCTTCGGTTTCTTTCCTTTATATTTTCTCTAACAATGACAATCATATTCCTGCCCAGGAATGTCCTCCAGGTTAAATAAATGGTTAGAGTGTGACTCACAGGAGGCAGAGTACTTTAGAAACAACAGCTCTGATGTTCTTTGACATCAAACATTTCCAGTTCATGGTTGTATCTCAGTGTCTAGCCCTGGTACATAGTAGTGCTTTGATGATGGTTGCTGGGGGCACAGATTAGCTCACCCTCCTGAAAGTATAGGGTTCTCTCAACAATGGACCTTAGAGGACTTCCTGTCCAACTTTCTAGCCTCTGACAAAGGTTTCAGTGATGAGGATTCATAACTCTATAAGTTGGCCCATTCTAAGAACTTAAAGAATTCCTCCTTACATTTAATGAAAATTTGCTTCATTTTAAATTCTACTCATTGGTCTTGGTTTGGCTATGTGGAGCTAGTCAGAAGTGTAATTCTTTTTTTTTTTTAATTAATTAATTAAATTATTTATTTTTGGCTGTGTTGGGTCTTTGTTGCTGCACACAGGCTTTCTCTAGTTGCGGTGAGCGGGGGCCACTCCTCGTTGCAGTGCGCGGGCCTCTCACTGCAGTGGCTTCTCCTGTTGCAGAGCACGGGCCCTAGGCATGTGGGCCCCAGCAGCTGCGGCATGCAGGCTCAGCAGTTGTGGCTCGTGGGCTACAGAGCACAGGCTCAGTAGTTGTGGTGCACGGGCCCACTTGCTCTGCGGTATGTGGGATCTTCCCAGACCAGGGCTCGAACTCGTGTTCCCCACATTGGCAGGTGAACTCCCAATCACTGTGCCACCAGGGAAGTTCCAGAAGTGTAATTCTTATTTCACATGAAAGACCTTCACAAGCTTGAAGAAAATTGTTATGGCCTCACTCCAACTTCTAATCTAGCCTCAATAATTCCACCTATTTGTTGCACATAGGTCATTTGTTGCACACCCCAAATAATTATTTTTAATGGAAAGATGGACCAGTGATGGTTGAATGAACATGTGGATGCATGCAAGGAGATGACCCATTCATTGGTTCATAGACACCTTGTTTTTAGACTCCTCACCACATTGGCTATTCATTTCTGGATGCTGTCTACTTTGCTGGTGTCACTCTTAAAGTGAAGTTTCTAAAACATAACTCTTCAGGAGAAATGTGGTCCATAGAGAGAACAGTACAACTGAGAGCTAAATGTGAATTTCTGTTTTTTAAAACCGTAAAACCATTCTGTAAGGCAAAAGACAAGAAGAAATATATACAAATATTGTGATATAGTTAGTAAGTTTATTTATCTAAAAGGTATGGGTTAGGAATTCTGAAACTATTTTATGTGTATTCTAGTTTAGAACAAATAAATATATTGTGGATAACAAGAGTAACAAGAGTCAGATTGGAGAAACCTAATAACTTGTTTTAAAGAATCTGTTCTTTTTCACTGTTGGAAAATGAAATTATGAATAAGGAAAGAAAAAAGTGTAGAATAAACCCTGTGGTTTTGGATTAGAATCAGAGGTATTAAGTATGAACTTATGGCTTTTTAGTATAGATACAAATGGAAAGATATGGAAATAAGTATAGATGTGGCTGTATGCATGGGTTAATATCCATTCACATATTTGTAAGCTCTGCTGAGAGGATTTAGGAGCAATGACATTGCAGTAGCAGTGAGCACACCTGGTACCCAGATCTTGGCTTCTAAATGCCATTCTCCAATAAAAGGAGTCAGGACTCCTTGGAGAAGCCTTTTTGATTCCAAAGCTAGGTCAGAGTAAATACAAAATGAGACTGGAAAATACTGTGGTGCCAAAAAGTAAGGAAGTGCTTTAAAAAAGAATGTGGATATGTCAGAATGGTGCAGGAACCAACCTGAAAGAGCTCACAATGACCTAACCTGGAATAATAGGATAAAATTAATACCTATGAGTCCATATTAATATACATAAACATTTGAGTTAATAAATGTGGGAGAAGGGAAGCTTTTCCTTATAGCCACATGCTCGATCACTGTTGTGGAAGGAAAGAATGATGGTAAGGTAAGAAGTAGTCAGGACTGGGTCATGTGCCTGTACTATAAAATGGTACAGCTGTCCTGGAGTTGGAAGCTCTGACTAGCAGTAAGGAGACCTTAATTCTAGTTCTGGCTTCACCAAATTGATGTTCTTGGTCGTATGACCTTGAGAAAATTGTTCATTTCATTTCTACCATGGTGACCTGCCCTCCCTTCCTTACAAGACTATTGTTAGGCTCAAAGGCCATAGTAAGAACCTGGACCAAAGCAATGACAAAGCATCACCTTACTCAGAATTCCCACTGCATTTATTGCCTGTCTAATTCATTTACTTTTCATTGTGCACAGTGTTGTCTTATGAGGGGTAGCATGTGCAGTGGTTAAGACCCCAGGCTCTGGGTTTATATTGCCTGGTTCCCACCTTAATGCCACTGCTTACTAGCCATGTCATAGTTTCCTCAGCTACAAAATGAGGGTAGTGACAGAATCTACCTCATAAGGTGGTTGCAAGGATTAAAGGAAGTGATATTTGTAAAGCTTTAAACAAAAAAAGACCTTGTATCATGGTAACAGCTATATAGTATTTGCTCTTAGCATTACTTCAAGATGTTTTTTTCTGATGCTTTATGGCATTATTCAGAACACTATTTAACTCCTCTGGGTGCAGCAGCCGGTGCCTTCCCAACAGTAGGCTGTTTGAGGGCAGGGACAGGATGCCTGTGCCTGGTGCCTCAGCCTCCAAAGCACGATGCCGTGTGCAGAGAAGGTGCTCAGTAAATAGCTGGTGATTGATTGACTCATAAGGCCCTAAAGCCAAAGTTCTCTACTTCACAATTTTGCTTCAGGCCAACTTGTCATCTGTGTATATTTAAACAAACTTGGAAAATAGAAAATTCTCTAGTGCTAGAAATGGTCTTTCCTGAACGCTGTCAGAGTTTGCTATAGAAGTTGTTAGCTTTTTGACATCCCTTCCTCCCATCCCCTCCACCAAAAATCATTCTGTCAGCACCACAGCTGAGGAGATGAACTCAGAAATAGCACATACAACACTCAATATTTGACTGTACTCTGCCCTTCTCTTTCCTCTTGTCTGGAAGTAAAAAAACAAAAATCCTACCATCCACTTTCCCAGATTATCTGTTTATGTTCTTTTGTTCCTGTTTCCAAGAATACATCTTCAGAGTCAACTTGATCTTCAGTGCTTGGCAATTACTAAAGAAATAAAATATTACTCTCCTCGTTAAGCATTTTGGCCACATTCTTCTTGGTGCTTCCATTTTCAATATCTAAAGTGTAGCCCTCCTTCAGTGCCCTTGAAGATGTACTTGTTTTCTTACTGAATGCATTATTCCATAGAAGAAAAAAATATCATCTTTCAATGTATGAATCCCTCTTATCTTTACTCTTCACCTTTCCTTCTCTTTATGTTTCCTCCACTTACATACTTCTAAATTATTTCTGGCCAAGCATGAGGCAGCCAAGTTGGAATCCTGGGTCTGTCACTATCGTTATGATCATTCCTTTGGTGCCATTTGTATGAAATGAAGTTCCACAGACTCAGGGCGCGCTGCAAACTCTTTTCATTTTTGCAGACAGCAGCGATTGTACTCGAGAATTATCCAAACGCTGCCCCTGTCTCCTGACCCTGGTTTTCATTTCTCTCCAACATGTTATTTTCTCCTGTTTTGCCTCTATGACTCAATAGTGGAAATATTTCATGATTCCAAGAAGCTTTACTGTTCTCCTGATCCTAAAAAGTGTCCCTGAATGGTAGGAGTCCTTCTCCAGCCTCTGGGAGGGAGAGAGGAGTGGCTAAAACACTAGCACTAACATCTGCCAAACTTCCCCTCCTTTCTTTCTTTGCTTGACTTCCGCCAGGCCAAAGCCACTGACATTTTTTGAGAAGAGAAAGTGTGGGAGTTTAGAAGGAAACGTAGTGTGAGATGCACCCACGAGTATGCCAGTGTGCACTTGTGGAGGGGCACACTCCAAAAAGAATGGCAGTGCCTAAGGAGACCCTCCACTCTCTGCAGTGACGTGGAGACCAGGCAGCCAAGGGAAGCCCAGGAAGACCCTCCACTGAGTCTCATTTCTATTACCTTCAAACTATGACCTTGATCAAATTACATACCTGATCACCTTTAGAAAGAAGAGAGACAACTCACATCTGCCTCAATGGCACTTGTCAAAGTATTTACAAAGTGCAAAATACCATATGGGTGCTAATATTCAAAAATATATTTTATAACAATAAATAAAAAGGTAGTTATTAATGTAGCCATTCAAATCAACTGATCAATGACTTGATCAAACTTGATCAAACTTGCCCTTATTACGTCGGCAAGAAGTATTAGACAAGGTCCTTGTCCACAGAAACTTAAAATCCAGTTGAAAAGACAAAACTTACACAACAGTCCAGACTTACAAAGATGAATCCATGAGAAAGCAGATAAAATCTGGTGCTAAATTGTGCACTGCAGGGTATTCTGCAATGGTGCCAGAATTTCAGAGGTTTAAATACCTCAGTTAGGAAATAATAACATTGACCATACACTCCTACTTCTAAGTCCTGGTAATGCTTCAGTTAGACTGCAACAAGGGGTGATACATAAGTTATAGGCTCCTCCTAGACATCCAAGCTCCTAACTCCGTGGGATTCAGGCTCTTGGCCATGGTGTTCTTCTACCATTGTCAACCTCCTGTCACAGGAAAGGGTGGTAGAAACACAATGTAAGGGTGGAGACTACAAGCTAAAGGGTCCATCAGCCTTGCTCAAATCATACCTCCCAAATATAACAGTTGGTGACCTTGGATAAGTTATTTATGCTCTTCAGGCCTTGGGTGTTATAATGGTACTTATCATAGGATGGTGCAAGGATGACAGGTTAATACACGTCAAGTACAAAGAACAGTGTTTAGCATATGGTATGTGCTTAGTAAATGCTGGTTATACTTGCAGCTATTGTCACTGTTGTTATTATTGTTACTGTTATTATTAAGTAGTGCTTCCCGAAGTGTGTTCAGATGAGAGTACTCCTGCAAGATATTCCTCACAGAGAGGTTCTGTGGTTCAAAATGTGGTGATTATTGCATTTTACATGCAAAAATGCATATGAGTACTGAAGTACAGAAGAATTCCTTAAAGAAAGACCTGTAACTTTAATCATCCCAGGTTATCTAAACATACTTGGTTCCTACCTAACCCGATGACCTTAGGGGGGCTTACCCTTCCTCCAAGAGCACACTTCAAGGAACTTACTCCAAGGGGGTGAAAAATGGGGGAAATCTTCAATTTATAAACATTTTAAGCTCAATAGAGGGCTACACAGCCCTTGGAAATCAATTTCCCAAGGAAATCAATTGAAAATATTAACTGCATTATGAGTGCTTTTTTAAGGTTGTCAAATAAATAGTTTGCATATCTTTATGTAATTATTAGTTCTTTATCTGACAGATTAAAATCAAATGAAATGAAATTAAAAAAAAGAACCAGACTCTAAAAGTGGATAAAAGTGGGGGAAAAAAAATCGAATGAAATATTGACTTTTCTCTCTGGCCAACAGCTGAGCTGCAATTTTATTACAAAGAGAGAGAGTTTAACCTCATGCCATTCTCAGTCTCACTAATGACAAAAGGGTCATAAGGAATGTGTTGAAGAATACATGTGCATCACCCAGTGGCGAACACAAAAGTTAGAAATAACTCCCTAGACAACTCAATCTATTATGTGTGACTTTACCTAAAACTCTTCTGCTTCTATCATCCCTGGAACACTTAATTTCATAAGTCAAGTTGCCATTTTATAGGGCAATTTTAGGGTCAATGTGTCCGGATGCTGTGATCATCTTAATGTTCACCTTCCATCTCTTTGAAAAAAAAAGTCATCATTGCTAGTCTCTGCATAGACCCACACTGACTACATGTCACCTTTTCAGAAGATGTGTCCTTCAGCAAAATATTGGTGGAGGTATCAGGTGTAAGGTATAAGAGTATGTATAAGTGTGTATTATATATACATGAGACAATGGACTTGTGAGAGTCACAGAGAAGAAGGGGCATGATGTAGAAAGCCATTTTTTTTTTTCAATTTAATGGCTGAACCATTTTTTAATTTTTTGTTTTGTTTTGGCCACATCGTGAGGCATGTGGGATCTTAGTTCCCTGACCAGAGATCGAAACTGCGGCCCCTTCACTGGAATTTCACAGCCTTAACCACTGGACCATCAGGGAAGTCCCTCTTAGAAAGCCATTCTTGACCCTATCAGAACACACCTATAGGGAGCTCTCTAAGCAGTTGGAAGAACATATAAATGTGCCAAGTTCCACTGGAACTCAAATAGCTCAAAGGGATGGTTGAATTGGAGTTGATATAAAGTAGTCATCTTTTTTTCACACAATGTGCCTTTGGACTTGCCCTGTCTTCGACACCTCATTCTTACTTAGCAGCCATTGTTTGATTATTTCTGTTCCTTTATTTTACCCAGTGAGAGATTAACAATCCAAATCCTTCAATAAGAATTTGTTCCATTGTCCTCTGTCAGAAATTTAGCACAGATATTTTAGATACAAGGTACCACCAGTCTCTTCACCAAGAAAATCAAGGACCCTGAGGGGTAGGGATGGGTATCTGTTCAGGGGACCCAGGATAGAACCATCTCCCAACTCTTCAATGGGTGAGACCAAACCAGGTGTCAGGATTCAAAAGTAGAATGAATGTCCAAGTGCGAAAGTCTGGAATCAATTCAAAGGGCTTAGTCTTATAAGATCTCTGAAAAGCAGACATCTGGGCCTTCCTACCCTCTCTGTGTCTGTAGTCATCTGACAGTTGAAGGGCAGAGGAGCTGCCCATGAGACTCTGCCAGGGACACCACTGAGTGGGGTTTTGGGGCTGGTGGCATATGCGTTTCTCTTTTAAATATCTTTATTTTTTCATTTTGGTTAAAACCACAAGTATTTGAAATAATCCCATAGGAACGAAGTCTCAGACCTGTGGAATGGAATGTCAGCCGTGGAAATTAAATGGCCACCACGTGACCTAGCAAATGCCACTGTGGAAAATAAACGTATGATGCTGCACAGACCCGCTGTTTAACATTTTGAGATGACAGGCAATCACTTTCCAAAACCACGGCCAGAGGTAGAGCTCTCGGAAAGCTTAAATCAAAAGTCTTTTAAATCAAATTGATTATTTGGCTGTGATTCTCTAGCAAATTAAGATCTGCTCTTGAATGCTGGACAATGAAATCTCAGACAAAGCTACTAAACACACACAAGCGCACTCTTCCTTTTTGGCCACAAAGGACCATGCTGTTAAGTACCATCTTGCTCAGTCGTGCCTGCAGCTGTGCAAAACCAAGATCTCTTTATTTTAAAGGAGCAAAGACTGTAGCTTTAACTGTGGTGTGATGCTAGAGGGAATGTGAGCCAGGGATGGATGAGACAACATCAGTGAGAGAGGTGTCTAGGGAGAGAAGGAGGAAGGAAGGGGGATAGAAAGGAAGAAGAAAAAATATGCAGAGGAAAAGGGAGAGGGTGACACAGCGTGAGGGAAAAACCAAGGAGAAAGGGGTGTGGTAAAGATGAAAAAAGGAGAGAGAAAATGGGGGAAAGAGAGAGAGAAGGAAAGAAGTGAAAAATGAGAATCAGGAAAATGGCTAAGGTGGAGGCAAGGGGAATACACAGAGGTGAGAGTGCCTCTTTTATGGACGCCTCCTTTCCCTTCAGATAGCATTACAAACGCTGGAGTCTTGGCCGGCCTGGCACCGCGCAGCTGGAATCAATCGGAGTGAACTGTGGGTGGCTCCAGGCCTGCCCGGGGAAGCAGCGGGAAGCCCCTCCCTCTGGTTTGGCTGGGTCTGGCTCAAGCCTGCCAGAATCATCGGCCTCCTTGGGGCAGAAAGGACTTGGCCCACCCCAGCCTTCAGGAGAACTGAAACCCAGGCCCAGGCAGAAAGCTCAGGCCCTGACTCTATTTTCACCTGGATTGCTGGAATAGACTCCTATAGAGTATTTCTCTCCTCAAAGAGAGAGATAAAGCAGTATGGATTCTTCCCAGAGCAAAAGCAAAATCCAGTCAGCTGCCTTCAGACCTTCAATGCATTAAAATTGAGGTCCAGTGTTTCACAGAATATGGAAACAAAATCTTGGCCAAATTGCACAGTTGCATGGTTTATATTTGCACTACTCTCCTCCTCCCCTCAGGGTCCCTTTCCAGATTTTAAACATCTCAGCCCATTTGATTAAAATATGTGTGTGTCCTACAATGTGCTTTGTCCCTGACTGCATGTAGGAAACACCAAGTGACTGACAGATGCCCAGAGAGCCTGCCTTCAGGTTGCTTCCAAACTGTGCCACATTCCTGTGTCTCTCCCAAAGTCTCAGGATGTTGAGTCAAAGCCAGAAGAGCAAGGACAGGAAAATTTGCCCAGCTAACAACTCCAGGGCTCTGAAGGAGACAACATGGTTTATAGTCTCAGGGAATACACTGCCTGGCTGTGACCTTGGACAAAAGGATTCCCACATGTAAAATGAAGCTGTGGGACAAGGTGACCTGTAGGGTCTCTTCTTGAGTCCCAGTTTTGTGATTCTGTTATAAAACTTCCTCACTTTCCCCTAGTGCCACTTCTACCAATTTCCAATGAGCCTTAGAATCAAATAAGATACCATTTGCCCAGATTTCTTTTTAGGCATGGAATAAAATCTCCTCACCCATTCAGGAACATGAGAAGTCTGATAAAAAAAAAAATTCACTATGAAATTTTAATTCATGAAACAAGAATTAAATCAAATATTTCTTAAATCACTTTAACGAGTTTACAAATTTGAAGTAAATCTATTTGTTATCTAAAGATAAGACCTGGAGCTAGAGGTTCATTTCCATCTTTCAAATGGCTTGGGGTGGGGGTGAGGCAGAGGGAAAGTACTATATTCATATCTGAACATGATTAAATGAAAATTTAATCCTTAATTATCCTCCTAACAGCTGCTGATGGAAAATCATGTGTGTGCACAAAATTTTAAAGTGCCTGGGTTCTGTGCTTTCAAATTAAGATTTTTTTATACAGTCATTTGATTTTTAAAGTTATAATGACTATCTGTTTTCAAAGTATCCAGCATAATGCAGACAGCAAATACTTTAAGAAGTATTGGGTAAAAGTAATCTGCTCATTTTCCAAATCCATGGATCTGTCTGAATGTGCCTTGAGCTGCTTCTTGGTCTGCATTCTGTCTTCTCTCCATTGTGCTTCCCGTCATCACACTTGCACTCTCCTGTCTCTCAATACTGGACCATGGGGATTTGCTCCTTATCAGACTGTGTAGGAGCAAAAGTTCTCGAAGTGTGGCCCTCCAGTCAGCAGTATCAGCATCATCTGGGAGCTCATTAGCAGTGCAAATTATTAGGCCCCACTCTGACCAGTGAAATCAGAAACTCTGGATATGTGACCCAACAAACCCATTTTAACATGTCTTCCAGGTGATTCTATTTGAGGTTAAAGGAAGGGATTAGGAACTGAAGCAGAAGAAGGTTGTGGAGTGAAAGAGCTCAGGCTTTTTGATTTCATCAGTCACTGATCTGCTTCTTGACCACCCCAACTCCCATCCTTCTTAAATGACTCCTTATTTTAGCTCTCTGTAGAAATGTTCAAATCTTGTATTTAAATATGCAAAGGGAGAGACCTTCAAGATGGCAGAAGAGTAAGATGTGGAGATCACCTTTCTCCACAAACACATCAGAAATACATCTATATGTGGAACAACTCGTACAGAACACCTACTGAATGCTGACAGAAGACCTCAGACTTCTCAAAAGGCAAGAAACTCCCCACGTACCTGGGTAGGGCAAAAGAAAAAAAAAAAAAAAACAGAGACAAAAGAATAGGGATGGGAACTGCACCTCAGGGAGGGAGCTGTGAAGGAGGAAAAGATTCCACACACTAGGAAGCCCCTTCACTGGTGGAGACAGGGGCTGGTGGGGGAAAGCTTTGGAGCCATGGAGGAAAGTGCAGCAACAGGGGTGCAGAGGGCAAAGCAGAGAGATTCCCACAAAGAGGATCGGTGCCGACCACCACTCACTGGCCTGAGAGGCTTGTCTGCTCACCCGTCAGGGCCAGTGGGGGCTGGGAGCTGAGGCTCGGCTTCGGAGGTTGGATCCCAGGGAGAGGACTGGGGTTGGCTGCATGAACACAGCCTGAAGGGGGCTAGTGCATCACAGCTAGCCAGGAGGGAGTCTGGGAAAAAGTCTGGACCTGCCTAAGAGGCAAGGGACCATTGTTTTGGGGTGAGCTAGGAGAGGGTATTCAGAGGCTAACAAGCCTAAACAAGCTCCAGAGACAGGCACGAGCTGCGGCTATCAGCGCGAACCACAGAGACGGGCATGAAATGCTAAGGCTGCTGCTGCAGCCACCAAGAAGCCTGTGTGCAAACACAGGACACTATCCACACCTCCCCTCCTGGGAGCCTGTGCAACCTGCCACTGCCAGGGTCCCATGATCCAGGGACAACTTCCCTGGGAGAACACACGGCATGCCTCAGGCTGTTGCAATGTCACGCCGGCCTCTGTCACCGCAGGCTCACCGCGCATTCCATACCCCTTCCTCCCCTGGCCTGAGTGAGCCAGAGCCCCCTAATCAGCTGCTACTTTACCCAGTACTGTCTGGGTGGGGAACAGAAGCTCTCAGGCGACCTATACACAAAGGCAGGGCCAAATCCAAAGCTGAACCCCAGGAGCTGTGCGAACAAAGAAGAGAAAGGGAAATTTCTCCCAGCAGCCTCAGGACCAGCAGATTAAATCTCCACAATCAACTTGATGTACCCTGCATATCTGGAATACCTGAATAGACTATGAATCATCCCAAAATTGAGGTGGTGGGCTTTGGGAGCAAAGATATATATGTGTGATTTTGTCTGTATAGGTTTGCTTTTACCATTTGTCCTAAGGTTCTGTCTGTCCGGTTTTTTTTTTTTTTTTTTTTTGGTTTTTCTTTTTCTATAGTTTTTAGCACTTCTTATCATTGGTGGATTTGTTTTTTGGTTTGGTTGCTCTCTTCTTTCTTTCTTTCTTTTTTATATATTTTTTATTACTTTTAAATTTTTTATTTTTAATAATTATTTTAATAACTTTATTTTATTTTATTATTCTTTCTTTTTTTCTCCCTTTTCTTCTGAGGTGTGTGGATGACAGGGTCTTGGTGCTCTGGCCGGGTGTCAGGCCTGTGCCTCTGAGATGAGAGAGCCGAGTTCAGGACATTGGTCCACCAGAGACCTCCCGGCTCCTCATAATATCAAATGGCAAAAGCTTTCCCAGAGATCTCCATCTCAATGCTAACACCCAGCTCCACTCAACAACCAGCAAGTTAGTGCTGAACACCCTACACCATAAAACAAGCAAGACAGGAACACAACCCCACGCATTAGCAGAGAAGCTGCCTAAAATCATAATAAGGTCACAGACACCCCAAAACACACCACCGGATGCAGTCCTGCCCACCAGAAAGACAAGACACAACTCATCCACCAGAACACAGGCACCAGTCCCCTCCACCAGGAGACCTACACAACCCACTGAACCAACCTTAGTCACTGGGAGAAGACACCAAAAACAACGGGAACTATGAACCTGCAGCCTGTGAAAAGGAGACCCCACACAGAGTAAGTTAAGCAAAATGAGAAGGCAGAGAAATACACAGCAGATGAAGGAGCAAGGTAAAAACCCACCAGACCAAATGAATGAAGAGGACGTAGGCAGTCTACCTGAAAAAGAATTCAGAGTAATGGTAGTAAAGATGATCCAAAATCTTGGAAATAGAATGGAGAAAATACAAGAAACGTTTAACAAGGACCTAGAAAACTAAAGAGCAAACAAACAATGATGAGCAAGACAATAAATGAAATTAAAAATGCTCTAGAAGGAATCAATAGCAGAATCACTGAGTCAGAAGAACCGATAAGTGACCTGGAAGATAAAATAGTGGAAATAACTATCACAGAGCAGAATAAAGAAAAAAGAATGAAAAGACTTGAGGACAGTCTCAGAGACCTCTCGGACAACATTAAACGCAACAACATTTGAATTATAGGGGTCCCAGAAGAAGAAGAGAAAAAGAAACGGACTGATAAAATATTTGAAGAGATTGTAGTTGAAAACTTCCCTAATATGGGAAAGGATATAGTGAATCAACTCCAGGAAGCACAGAGTCCTATACAGGATAAATCCAAGGAGAAACACACCATATTAATCAAACTATCAAAAATTAAATACAAAGAAAAAATACTAAAAGCAGTGAGGGAAAAACAAAAAATAACACACAAGGGAATCCCCATAAGGTTAACAGCTGATCTTTCAGCAGAAACTCTGCAAGTTAGAAGGGAGTGGCAGGACATATTTAAAGTGATGAAAGGGAAAAACCTACAATCAAGATTACTCTAACCAACAAGGATCTCATTCATATTCGACAGAGAAATTAAAACCTTCACAGACAAGCAAAAGATAAGAGAATTCAGCACCACCAAACCACCTCTACAACAAATGCTAAAGGAACTTCTCTAGGCAGGAAACACAAGAGAAGGAAAAGACCTACAATGACAAACCCGAAACAATTAAGAAAATGGTAATAAGAACATACATATCGATAATTACCTTAAATGTAAATGGATTAAATGCTCCAACCAAAAGACATAGACTGGCTGAATGGATACAAAAACAAGACCCGTATATATGCTGTCTACAAGAGACCCACTTCAGACCAAGGGACACATACAGACTGAAAGTGAGGGGATGGACAAATACATTCCATGCAAATGGAAATCAAAAGAAAGCTGGAGTAGCAATTCTCATATTAGACAAAATAGACTTTAAAATAAAGACTATTATAAGAGACAAAGAAGGACACAACATAATGATTAAGGGATCAATCCAAGGAGAAGATATAACAATTGTAAATATTTACGCACCCAACACAGGAGCACCTAATACTTAATACATAAGGCAAATGCTAACAGCCATAAAAGGGGAAATCGACAGTAACACAATCATAGTAGGGGATTTTAACACCCCACTTTCACCAATGGACAGATCATCCATAATGAAAATGAATAAGGAAACAAAAGCTTTAAATGATACGTTAAACAAGATGGACTTAATTGATATTTATAGGACATTCCATCCAAAAACAACAGAATACACTCTCTTCTCAAGTGCTCATGGAACATTCTCCAGGATAGATCATATCTTGGGCCAAAAATCAAGCCTTGTTAAATTTAAGAAAATTGAAATTGTATCAAGTATCTTTTCCGACCACAACACTATGAGACTAGATATCAATTACAGGAAAAAAAAACTGTAAAAAGTATAAACACATGGAGGCTAAACAATACACTACTTAATAACCAAGAGATCACTGAAGAAATCAAAGAGGAAATCAAAAAATTCCTAAAAACAAATGACAATGAAAACATGATGACCCAAAACCTATGGGAAACAGCAAAAGCAGTTTTAAGAGGGAAGTTTATAGCAATACATTCCTACCTGAAGAAACAAGAAACACCTCAAGTAAACAACCTAATCTTACACCTAAGGCAATTAGAGAAAGAAGAACAAAAACCCCAAAGTTAGCAGAAGGAAAGAAATCATAAAGATCAGATCAACAATAAATGAAAAAGAAATGAAGGTAACAATAGCAAAGATCAATAAAACTAACAGATGGTTCTTTGAGAAGATAAACAAAATTGATAAACCATCAGCCAGACGCATCAAGAAAAGAAGGGAGAAGACTCAAAGCAATAGAATTAGAAATGAAAAAACAGAAGTAACAACTCACACTGCAGAAATACAAAGGATCATGAGAGATTACTACAAGCAAGTATATGCCAGTAAAATTGACAACGTGGAAGAAATGGAAAAATTCTTAGAAAAGCACAACCTTCCGAGACTGAACCAGGAAGAAATAGAAAATATAAGCAGACCAATAACAAGCACTGAAATTGAGACTGTGATTAAAAATCTTCCAACAAACAAAAGCCCAGGACCAGACGGTTTTACAAGCAAATTCTATCAAACATTTAGAGAAGAGCTAATACCTATCCTTCTCAAACTCTTTCAAAATATAACAGAGGGAGGAACACTCCCCAAGTCATTCTACGAGGCCACCATCACCCTGATACCAAAACCAGACAAAGATGTCACAAAGAAAGAAAACTACAGGTCAATATCACTGATGAGCATAGATGCAAAAATCCTCAACAAAATACTAGCAAACTGAATCCAACAGCACATTAAAAGAATCATACACCATGGTCAAGTGGGGTTTATCCCAGGAATGCAAGGATTCTTCAATATATGTAAATCAATCACTGTGATAAACCATATTAACAAATTGAAGGAGAAAAACCATATGATCATCTCAATAAATGCAGAAAAAGATTTTGAAAAAATTCAACACCCATTTATGATAAAAACCCTCAAGAAAGTAGGCGTAGTGGGAACTTATCTCAACCTAATAAAGGCCATATGTGACAAACCCACAGCCAACATCATTCTCAATGGTGGAAAACTGAAACCATTTCCACTAAGATCAGGAACAAGAAAAGGTTGCCCACTCTCACCACTATTATCCAACGTAGTTATGGCAGTTTTAGCCACAGCAATGTGAGAAGAAAAAGAAATAAAAGGAATCCAAATCAGAAAAGAAGAAGTAAATTTGTCACTGTTTGCAGATGACATGATACTATACATAGAAAATCCTAAAGATACCACCAGAAAACTACTAGAGCTAACCAATGAATTTGGTAAAGTAGCAGGATACAAAATTAATGCACATAAATCTCTTGCATTCCGATACACTAATAATGAAAAATCTGAAAGAGAAATTAAGGAAACATTCCCATTTACCACTGCAACAAAAAGAATAAAATACCTAGGAATAAACCTACCTAAGGAGACAAAACACCTGAATGCAGAAAACTATAAGACACTGATGAAAGTAATTATAGATGATACAAACAGATGGAGACATATACCATGATCTTGGATTGGATGAATCAACATTGTGAAAATGAATATATTACCGAAAGCAATCTACAGATTCAATACAATCCCTATCAAACTGACAATGGCATTTTTCACAGAACTAGAAAAAAAAAATTTCACAATTTGTATGTAAACCCAAAAGACCCTGAATAGCCAAAGCAATCTTGAGAAAGAAAAGCGGAACTGGAGGAATCAGGCTCCTGGACTTCAGACTATACAACAAAGCTACATTAATCAAGACAGTATGGTACTGGCTCAAAAAGAGAAATATAGATTGGTGGAACAGGATAGAAAGCCCAGAGATAAACCCACGAACATATATATGGTTACCTTATTTTTGATAAAGGAGGCTAGAATATACAATGGAGAAAAGACAGCCTCTTCAATAAGTGGTGCTGGGAAAACTGGACAGCTATATGTAAAAGAATGAAATTAGAACACTCCCTAACACCATACACAAAAATAAACTCATAATGGATGAAAGACATAAATGTAAGGCCAGACACTAAAGAACTCTTAGAGGAAAACATAGGCAGAACACTCTATCACATAAATTACAGCAAGATCCTTTTTGACCCACCTCCTAGAGAAATGGAAATAAAAACAAAAATAAACAAATGGGACCTAATGAAACTTATAAGCTTTTGCACAGCAAAGGAAACCATAAACAAGAGGAAAAGACAACCCTCAGAATGGGAGAAAATATTTGCAAATGAAGCAACTGACAAAGGATTAATCTCCAAGATTTACAAGCAGCTCATGCAGCTCAATAACAAAAAAACAAACCACCCAATCCAAAAATGGGCAGAAGACCTAAACAGACATTTCTCCAAAGAAGATAAACAGATTGCCAACAAACACATGAAAGAATGCTCAACATCATTAATCATTAGCGAAATGCAAATCAAAACTACAGTGAGGTATCACCTCACACCAGACAGAATGGCCATCATCAAAAAATCTACAAACATTAAATGCTGGAGGGGGTGTGGAGAAAAGGGAACCCTCTTGCACTGCTGGTGGGAATGTAAAGTGATACAGCCAATATGGAGAACAGTATGGATGTTCCTTAAAAAACTAAAAATAGAACTTCCATACGACCCAGCAATCCTACTACTGGGCATATACCCTGAGAAAACCATAATTCAAAAGAGTCATGTACCACAATGTCTATTGTGGCACTTTTTACAATAGACAGGACCTGGAAGTAACCTAAGTGTCCCTCAACAGATGAATGGATAAAGAAGATATGGCACATGTATATAATGGAATATTACTCTGCCATAAAAAGAAATGAAATTGAGTTATTTGTAGTGAGGTGGATGGACCTAGAGTCTGTCATTCAGAGTGAAGTAAGTCAGAAAGAGAAAAACAAATATCGTATGCTAACACATATATGTGGAATCTAAAAAAAAAAAAAGTTATGAAGAACCTAGGGGCAGGACAGGAATAAAGACGCAGATGTAGAGAATGGACTTGAGGACATGGGGAGGGGGAAAGGTAAGCTGGGATGAAGTGAGAGAGTGGCATGGACTTAATTACACTACAAGATATAAAATAGATATCTAGTGGGAAGCAGCCGCATAGCATAGGGAGATCAGCTCAGTGCTTTGTGACCACCTAGAGGAGTGGGATAGGGATGGTGGGAGGGAGACTCAAGAGGGAGGAGATATGGGGATATAAGTATACGTATAGCTGATTTCTTTGTTATACAGCAGAAACTAATGCACCATTGTAAAGCAATTATACTCCAATAAAGATGTTATATATAAATAAATAAATGGATGAATGAATAAATAAATAAATAAATAAATAAATATGCAAAGGGAGGAAACATGCATCCAATCGTATTTTTTAATTCCTTTTGACCCCTCTGCACTGACCTCTCTTATCCGTAAAAAGAATTCCATGTCAAAATTGCTATAAGTATGTTGGCACCAAGACAAAATCCAAAATGATAATATCTAACTTTGATTTTGATGTTTCTCAATTTGGGTTCGTGGAAAGTCTGAACATTCTCAAGTTTGAACAACATTGATCTAGAACAGTGAGGGTCGCAAACACTAGTCTATAGGCTGCTCCTGATTCATGACTAACTTCCTGTCAGAATGAGGCAAGATGTTTGAGGAGGTGTTTTTGTTTTTGTACTACTTTTGTTTAGTTGTTTGTTAATAAAGCCAGATATTCCATTTAAATGACTATGACTCTTTTAGGTCTGAGATTATGTCTTTCAAATTTTTTGTTTTTAATGTCCTTTATTTATTTTTAACCCCTATATTTGGTACAACAAAAATTGGAAACCATGAGAGACACCCCAGTTTAAAAAAATGTTGGTAATAAAATGTAAAAAGTCTAGGAAATACAGTTATAGATCATTTCTCAAGTTTCTGTATGCTTTCAAATTTCTGGGGTCCCATCCTCATCTCTCTACTCCCCCAATCTGAGGTGAAAATAGATTTCAAATCTTCTGAAGATTTCTCTTATGATAAATTGTTTCTTGTTTTCTTTTTTTTGTGTGTGTGAATAATATAAAAGTCTATGGTTCTGATATAGCAGTTCAGAGGGCAGAGTCTGTCCGATCCAGAGTTTGGAATATGGCTCAAGTCACCCCTGGTATAATTCTCATTGCTGGTAACAATGGGGACCAAGGGCTTTCTTGTGCAGAAATAGCTTTTATCAGTAACAGAGCCTTCTGAGGAAGTTTGCTTCACTAAAGCAAAGGATGCAAGAGATGCTTGATTTAAAATCATCATGATTTTAATGTTCTATAAGCCAATGCTTCTCTGTTCCTTCAAGCTCCAGACCAAGAGAGACTCTGCCATCATAGTTAGGTAGAGGCTGCCACTTGCATAGATACTCTATTCACTACCTGTTAGAGGTTGAATTGTGTTCTCCCCAAATTTGTATGTTGATGCCCCTGTCAGAATGTGACTGTGTTTAGAGAGTCTTAAAAGGGGTAATGCAGTTAAATTAGGTCATTTAAGTGGGCCCTCATCCAATAGGATTGGTGTCCTTAGAAGAGAAAATTAGGACACAAATCCATACAGAGGGGGGACTATGTGAAGCATAGGGAGAAGGTGGTCATCTATAAGTCAAGGAGAGAGACTCAGAAGAAAGCAACCCAGCTGATACCTTGCACTTCTAGCCTCCAGAATCCTGAAAAAATAAATTTCTGTTCTTCAACTCAGAAGAACAGAAATTTCTTCAAACCACCTGGTCTGTTCTACATTGTTGCAACAGCCTAGCAAACTAACACACTAGTGCATCAGAATGCATTTGCAAGGGAACCATCCTTTTCTGATAGGGAGGATGGTTTGAGTTCCTCGAATAGTGAAAAATCTCTGAGCAAGATTCTTCTCTAATGTCTATGACTGAATTATGAGGTTTCCTCAACCCGATTTCACAGTGTATGACCTTGTAATCTTTTATTTTCTGAATCATAAACACTCCTCCCTAGAATGATGGAGCTGAAGAGATTTAAGAGATCATCTGATCTGTCTGCCTTCCCCACCAATTAAGAAATCTGAAGTCTTAAAAGGTTAAGCGATTGTATTTGGGTCATTGGCTAGTTACAGGCAGAGACAAAACTTGGTCCAAAGTTCTGACCCCAATCCTAGTTTTCTTCACCGTGTCATGCTGCCTTTGATTCTTTCTCCCCATATGTTTATTGAACTATTATATGCAAGGTGCTGTGATACAGGGTTTAGGTTAAGGACAACATCTCTTAATCAAGGGTGTATGACAGAGGACATGGTGAGGTTTTTGAAAATGTGGATACCAGGCCTTTACCCCAGACCTACTGACTCCAAATCTGCTGGAGTATTTGACAAGTGGAGTGTCAAAATCATATGTTGGATGTATGGTAACTGCAGAACCATGGATGTATTATTTCCATTCCTATCAGCAGTGTATAGAAGTTCTGGTTCCTCCACATGCCCAGCAACAGTTGGGATGGTCAATCTTCTTAATTTCAGCCACTTACATTATTATATCACAATGTTTTTAAAGTCTGTATTTTATTTCATAGTATGAAGTGCTATCATTTAATTAACCAGTTGCCTACTGATGGATATTTAGGTGATTTCAGTCTTTTGCTATGACAACAATGTTGCCCAATCCTGCACATTCACTTTACATATTGAAACACTAAATTGCAAATTTCCAGGAACCATTATTCCCACTGTAGTTTATGTAAATGACATCTCAGACGTCCATTCCAGCATCCCAAATTTTTAATAAGCAGGAAAAAATTCCTAAAAAAAAGCATACTACATCTGTGCCAACATTGAAATATGTCTGCACCAGTACATGGGTTTTATCAGAAATACTAGAGCAGGAGTAAAGGGAGTAGGTAAGATCCACCAGAGATAATCTGAGAATCTGAAGGATGAAAAGAGATGATGCATAAAGACAGAACTATGTGAAACACCAACATTTAAGGTATAGACTGGGGAAAAAGGAAAAGCCAGCAAAGGTGAGAGGCAAGAGGAGAAAGAGAAGTGGACATTAAGGTATTTAAGTAACTTACCCAGCACTGCATACGTGGAGGCCAGCCAAGCAAAGGCGACACCTGACAATGTCCTATCAGGGCAGTTTTCTTTCTGGCAGAGTAATTTCTGTAACTTACTTTGCCTCTCTATCTCTCTGTCTGTCTCTCTCTCTCCATATTTTTCTTCATGTTCTCCAGAAAGTTCCATTTCTTTAGTATCTACAGCTCTAACAGGCACAGGCCATGCAAACTTGTGAGAGTACCCACATTTCTGATACATCATTGGTGATGAGATGTGCTTTGAATGTCAAGGAGTATAGGTGTCTCAGACACAGAGGTGCTTGTAACCAGGGTGGAGAAGATGCAGGGAGGGTACCCCAACATCACTGAAACCCCACAGTTGACCTCATGGTACCCTGAATTGACCAAGCTTTACAATGCATTGCAGGAGATGGTAATGATATTGACAATGACATCCCTTTTGGGAAAGAAGGCTAGCATTTGCAGGATTACTCACTCATGGTTATCTCCCTCTCCTGTGAATACCCATTGCTCTATAAACACTTGTACCTTGCAGGATTACTACAATGTTTTCCATAATGTAAGCAAAGCACCTAAAACAGTGGCTGGCACGTAGCAAGTGCTCTCCATGTGGTAGCTAGTGTGGTCATCGTTGAGTACCTTGATATGACCTGATTGTAGTGGTGACTGAATGACTGGCTTCAGAGCAGCACCCCGGTGGGAGAACAATGCCCACCAACAATGTAAAAGAGCACATATCTGGAGAGGGATATGGAAAGAACAGGAAGTTTTCTTGAATTACTCTGCTTCACTCTATGGAAGACCACACAACTTCTGTCTGCACGAACATTTGCTTTGACAACATCAGGACAGGAAAAGCTCATTTCTTAACCCCATCTCACTCACTGGCCTGACCTGAAGACATCAAAAAGGTCGGAGCTGGAATTCAAGCTGAGTGTCGTAGCCTGTATGCGTTTTAGGGAAGAGAGGTGGTTGTACCACCAAGATGCTGAAGCTGGCTCACAGCTATATAAATGGAGAGGGTGTGTGTGCACGAGAGAGAGACAGAGAGACAAAGAGAGACAGAGAAAGGGATACAGAGACAGAGAGACACACAGAGAGTAGAGTAGGAACCACAGCTCCAAAAGAGATGGCAGCCTGTTTCTCTTAATCTCCTGGGCTTCCCTGTGAAACCTCTCTCTGCAGCCTTCCACTAACTCTTTCTGAGGATCTGTGAATGTTACTTTTGTTGGGGCCCACACATTTTCCCAGTTAACTTGCCCTCAGACATCTCATCTTCAAAGTTTCCAGTAATGTTCACAACTGGCTTTCAATTCAGGGAAACAGACCTATAAAGATAACACTTCCTTTTCCCTCAAGATGTCTCAGAGCCAAAAAGCAACTAGCCAGAGGATTTGGTTGTAGGACAAGGTTTCTGTGATAAGTATGGGAGCTGTCAGCCCTTGTGCCCTCCTGGACCACTTCTCAATCCCAAGCAGTGGGTTTCCCATGGGCAGTTCTGACCAAGCCCTGTGCATCCCAATTAGTGCTTTGGAGACAAGGGAAATGGGAAGGGCACGTAGAAAGCAGGCAGAAGGGGAAATAGGTCCAGCTAAAAGGTTGGAGGAAAAAAACTCCAGGTGGGCAATGAAACAAGAATAATAGAAAAATTAGGGCAAAGAAAGGACAGGAAAAAAGAGAGAGTAGAAAAGAAGAAAAAGTAAAGAGGCAAAAGAATTAGGCTACACATAATGTGATTATAAAGCTTTTAAAGTGGTCATGGAATAAAAGCAAGATTACAAATCAAATGAGGACTAATTAAAATGTGCCCTCACCTGGGCATGCATGTGTGCATGTTGGTCAATGGCATCCTTGATCTAAAACCCAAACGTCAAACTGGAGCTAATGCTCTGAACACAAAAACACAGAGATGCTCCTTAGCACCCACCTAAAGGCCTGTTGTTGATTCTAGTCATTTGTTTCTTCAGAGTGACCACGCCTTCAGCAGAGTTATCAAGGCTTGTTAGTAAATCATATTGTCTGAATTTCTGCAGGTGCATTTACATTCCATTTTCTTCTATTTCAAAAACCGGATCTGGTCTTAGCGAGGGGATCCTTCTTTTCTCCTGATGGTTATTGGGTTATTGATATTTAGTCAATGTCTCTGATTCACCGAATGAATTCGACTTTTTCTAAACCAGTATTGAAAGTCATTGGGGGTGTTGTATAGCTGGAAGGGAGTGGGGAGACCTCACATTGGACCCAAGAGGAGACGAAATCCAGAGAGGCCAGGTCACTTACAGAAGGCCACACACTTCGGCTCTGCCTCTAGCTCAAGCTCAGGCAAGTGACTCAGCCTCTCTTAGCTCAGTTATATCTTCTCTAAAATGAGTGTTAAATTTTTGCTTCAGGGATTTTTTGAGAAAATTTTAAAAAAGAGTGCTTGAAAGATAAAATAGCACAGACTCAAAGGAGGTCTCAGTAAATGTTAAGCACATGTGGACACACATACACAGTTAACAGGACCCCACACTTGCCTGTGCATGAGGGGCAGAGGAGAAACAAGCCTGGGGTGCTGACTATGACCTTAAGGTCCTTGTCAGAGCATCATGGGATGTAGCCAAGTCCAAACATAAGATAATAGAAAAAGAGCGAATGAGTGAGCCAATTAGCTAATTAATTAATTAAGGAAAATTATTCCCCCTCCCTAGTTTAAAAAAAAAGTAAAAATAGTTTTATAAAAGTCCTTAAAGAAGGAAGCAATTATTTCAAAATTTACTTATGTAAAAATCCCCTCCTCTGTTGATACGGAGGCAAACATAAACAGAATTATCAGCTGTTCCCAAGTGAAGGTTGCTTACATACATATACAGATGCATGCATTTTATGGTCCTGTGCTCACTACCTTGGAGGCAACCCCCCCCAAAGGATGCTGATCCCTTTCTTCTATGTTCTTAAAAAGACACTAAAGGGAATTTAAAAGAGAAAAATTATGGAAAGTGGACAGCAATGAAAATATCACTTCACTCAGGTTCATAAATCATTAAAAAAATTCTTCTTTCATTTCCCACCACCCAGCAGATTTATTGAAAATTTATCACCAGTCCTTTCAGGAAAGCTTTCCCTTGTTCAGAAGAGAGAGATTTTGACCTAAATTGCCTAACAGCTAAGCCAGAATGCCATTGTAGTTCTGCGGCTCCATTTCAAAACTAGCCTGTATTTTACAGAATTTCAAACATTCAAGTCACTTCCAGTCATAGGAGCTAAAATTGGCCAGGGTGGAACTTGTGGCTGTCAGAACTGATAAACATTTCCTGAATGCCAATTGGTTGGGGAACTATGTCTCTGAATGCCATTAAAAGAGTCTGAAGTCTACCTCAACATGTAACCCCAACTTTCAATTGCTTGATGGGAAATGGAGACTTTTTGTTTGAACAAGCTCAACCAGTTTTTTAGTCTCTTATTCTGTGGTGAAGGGGGTCTTATGAGTGCTCAGATCTCTGGAGAGAACAGGCTAAGTCTTTCTGTTCTTTGCTGGGATGAGAATAATAAAGTTCAAATCCCTCGATCCTGGGGATCAGGGTCTTTCTGCATGGACTAGTGACTTCCATGGGCCTCAGAAAGTCTCAAGGAGAAGAAATTAAAATCAAATCAAAGAATCCAATATTTACTATGGTAGGACAAGATGGGATTGACAATGGCTAAGACCTTTTTCTGTGTTGGAGGAGCTTTCTTCTGTAAGGCAAACTTTTCCTTTGGCAAAGCTGGATTTCCTTTTGCCACTTCCCTAACTTCCCCTTCCTTTTCTTTGCAGTGACCCCCTGCCAGCTAAGCATTTACTGCACAAAATCAGATAGCTTGCTAACATCTTCTCAAGATAGTATTTGATAAATGTTTTCCCTTCTCCCAATCTCTTTGATAGAAGGGGGTCTCCAGTGTGTGTTTTTTCCAGCACCACCAAAAAACTAACTCAATTCTGACACTAACTGGAGATAGTGTCAGATCCCACAGCTTAAGGGCTCAGTCCTACAATACTGTCACCCCAGACACCAATTGTTAATCCAGGGCATCACCTGTGCTTCTTACTGACTAGCTGTAGATTGGAGGCTCTCCAAACCCTTCCTCAGGTTTGCTTTACTTGCTAGAGCAGCTCACAGATCTCAGAGAAACATTTTATTACTAGATTATCAGTTTATTATAAAAAGATATAACTCAGAAACAGCCATATGGAAGACATGCATAGGACAAAGTATGTGGGAATGACACAGAGCTTTCATGTTCTCTGAGCACATTGCTTTCCCAGCACTTCCATGTGTTCACCAATCCAGAAGCTCTCTGAACCCCATCGTTTTTTTGAAATTTATTTTATGTTTTTTTTTTTTTTAATTTTTGGCTGCGTTGGGTCTTCGTTGCTGCGCACGGGCTTTCTCTAGTTGCAGCGAGTGGGGACTACTCTTTGTTGCAGTGCACAGGCTTCTAAGTGCAGTGGCTTCTCTTGTTGCAGAGCACGGGCTCTAGGCATGCAGGCTTCAGTAGTTGTGGCTTGCGGGCTCTAGAGCACAGGCTCAGTAGTTGTGGAGCACAGGCTTAGTTGCTCCACAGCATGTGGGATCTTCCTGGACCAGGGATTGAACCCGTGTCCCCTGCATTGGCAGGCGGATTCTTAACCACTGCACCATCAAGGAAGCCCAATCCTTTGGGTTTTATGGAAACTTCATTTCAATGGCCTAATTCATTAAATCATTGGCTATTGATGATTGATTCAACCTCCAGCCCCTCTCCCCTCCCTGGAGGTGAGGGGGGTGGGACTGAAATTTCAACTCTCTAATCACAGGGCTGGTTCCCCTGGCATTTAGCTCCCATCTTTAGGTGCTTCCAAAAGTCACCTGATTAACGTAAAGTATGTTGTGATTGAAAGGGGTTTGTTATGAATATTAAAACACCTTTATCTCTCTTATGACTTAGGAAATTGCAAGGGTTTTAGGAGTTCTGTATCAGAAATGGGGATGGAGAACAAATATATATTTCTCATGATAAGTCACAATATCACAAGGTATTTTGTTCATAATTGACAAATCCAACCTGAACTAGTTTAGGTACAAAGGGAGCTTATTAGCTCACCTGGCTGCTAGAAGAGCATAGGTGATCTGGGCCTCAAGGACACTTGGAATCAGAGCTTATAATTCCACTACCTTCCTTTTTCTCTCCCTCTCTCATCTATGCTTCTCTCTGAGTAAGCTCCATTCTCTCCCACCATAAACTGGCTTCTGTTATAATGGGGAAGGTGGTTGCCTACAATTTCAGTGCCTTATCTCGTATCAGTGGAGAGTTTCTCTTTTAGAGGCCAAATTTAAAAATGCTGAGGAAGGGCTTTGACTGGGTTAAACAAAAGCCAGGCACACATGACCAGAATAACAAATTGGTGTCAGCAAAGTGAGGGTCTATAACTGGCCCCACCTACTCAGGGGGTGGATCGGTTAGAAAAAGGCAGCCTCCATTTGAACTCCTTGAGGGAGGGTGGAAGAGGAGTATTTCTAGAAGGAAGAAGGTAGATAGGAAGGGTTAGACAAAGTTGTGCATGTTTCTCAGAGGAATCCACAAATACTCATAAAGTAAATCTCTCGCTCACACTTAGGTCTTAATATAGGTGAGTAGCTGAGGCCAGAACCTGAGGTGCTCAGGTCTAGGCTCCAGGCCTCCACGGCCCATGGAAGGCGGCCATACGATTATTCTCCTTATCGGTATCTCTTCAGCATTACTTGTTTGCTTGATTCTAGTAAAGTTATATCTTTTTATTCACCATATTTGTTAATGGGATGTGTGTGTAAATCACTTTTTCTAAAGAAAGAGTGAAATTTTAAATGAAATAGGGGAATTTACTTTTTTAAAAATAACCTTTTTTGAAAAGTGATAATTCTGCTTAAAATGTTGAAATAGGCTTAGAATTTACTTTGTGTTTGAATATAGATTTTTATATAGGGCTTACTTAAATTGGGAGGGAATAGGGTCAGGATGGGAAACACCTCTACATTTAACTTGGTGTTCTGTTGTCAGATGTTCTGAAAATCATTTTTGGGCTGCAGCACGTTTTTTCCTGTCACCGCAGGTAAGGCAGTCCTTTGTGAAGGCAGTTTCTTCTCTTTCTAACTGGATGATCTTAAACAAGTCACTTACCTCTGTGGAACCTCATTTCCCTCATCTGCAGAATGGGGATTATAACAATAGTTATTTCCATGTTAGGATGTTAGTGAGGGGTTCAAAATGATATAAGCCTATGAAAAACTATTTTAAATTGTACATTACTGTGAGACACTAATGCCAATAATCTGTTATATAAAATATGTATTATTTAATATTATGTTTCTTATTGCCTAGGACTATGTTACATTATACCTCTTACCACCTTTCTCAGTTTGCTCAGGCTGCCAAAACAAGATAGCACAGACTGGGAGCTTAAACAACAGACATTTATTTTCTCACAGTTCTGGAGTCTGGAAGTCCAAGATCAAGGCGTCGGCAGGTTTGGGTTCTCCCATGGCCTCTGTCCTTGGCCTGCAGATGTCAGCCTTCTCACTGGGCTCTCATACGCCCTTTCCTCTGTACACAAGTGCGCTCTTGGTGTTTCTTCCTCTTTTCATGAGGACTCCAGTCCTATTGGATTAGGGCCCTACCCTTATGACCTCATTTAACCTTTATTACTTTCTTAAAGGACTTGTCTCCAAATATAGTCACATCAGAGGTTAAGACTTTAACATATGAATTTTGAGGCTACACAATTCAGTTCATAATAGTCTATGCAGAAATGTTATGACTTACTTTGAAAAGTAATGAAGTATCTTTTACATAATAAAAAAAATACCTAAGTATCTTTTAAAAGAGCAAAAGAAGAGTATAAACTCTTGAATAAAATATACCAAGTCTGAGAACTTGAAAATTCCACTGCTCAAAAGAACTTATTAAATGGGTAAAGGGATGAGTGGATAATTAGGAATAGATGATGATGAATGAATGAATGAGTACCTTCTGAAGAAATGATGAACTAGAGTCTTAGCAATCTTCTCCATCCTGACTGCACAGAGCAAACTGGCAATATTTGCTGAAAATACCCCCTTTTCACCTGCACTCTACCTACCCACTTGGCAGCCAGTTGTGGCAACCAAGTAAAGGCCAAGCCAGAGTGTCCGCACAATCCAGAAGTGTGAAGACAAGACACTCTTATGGCTTCCTGCATCCCCAAATGTCCAACAGCTTTGGTTTCTCTGAGATCACACTCGATAAGTTATCCTGCACAAAACTGGTAAATTCAAGAGATGAGATGATTATGGGAACTGAGGAAGAAAAGGTAAGGCAAGGGTCATGGAGATGTCTGGTGACAGGGGATGAGAATGCAGTTACTTCAGTACAGAGGACATAGTGGGGACCTCTGACTCCTTCTGTCATGGGGGCCTGGGGAATATCTCCAAGCCATATCCTTGTACAGGCAATCTGGGCTATGAAATAATTTGAGGATCTCAAGAATCCCCAGATCCTGAACCTCAAACACTTTTCCCACCAACCTGGGAACTTCACTTAGAAGTTTATTCCTCTGCCTGTTATAGACTCCTTGGCCCCCTGCAGAAAGGAGATGCTGGAAAGGGCTAGGATGTGAGGAGTCACAGGAGATTAAGAGAGGCACTAAATGGAGATGTGTAGGGTGCCTAAAATACCCTTCAAATAATTGTGTGATGAGTACATATGACTGTGGCACATGGGGTAAAACATTTAGCAGGAAGAAAGTTGAATTGCCTCATGAATAGCATCACTAACTGCCATCTATGTCCCCTGGATCAAAGCAGTGTTTGGCACATGACTAATTCTTAGTGAGTGTTGGTTGGCTTGAATGAATGGATGGATGGGTAGATGGACGGATGAATGAATAGATGCAGAGCAATGGGTCTTCCTTTGGCAAACTTCTAGCAAGAGTGTTTGCACTGTCTCTCCTATTTTTTCTGCTTCTTTCCACCATAATTTCTCTGCACCCTATTCCTTCAGGACCTGGATCACAGTGGGTGATCCCCCTCCCTCTCCCCCACCAATGGGCTTGCTGATTTGAACATTTCTCATATAGGCGTATCTGTATATTCATGTTTATTTTAAAGCTACTTGCCTTTAAATCAAAAGACATCTGAAATAACTCATGTTTAAGGCACATCTAAATCCAAACAAATAGTGACCAGAAGATTCAGAGTTATTACAAAAGAAAGCAGAGCAAATGATTAGTAAAAATTTGAATAAAGGTGAATCCAGGTGTTGAGGAAGGGACTCCCAGGCTTGCCTTCCTAACTGCAGTAAATTTTGCAGATCAGAGCCAGCCTCTCAGTCTTGCAGACTCAGAAAGCTAGTTTGGTCAGCACCCAAGAAGGACTAGGCTGGTCAGGAACAGTCTCCAATTAACCTCAGAGACATTGTGTAAATCAGACTGCTTATTAATTAATTTACCCCAAACACCATAACTCCTGTGCCAATCAGATTGGGTACAGTCATCACATTCCTGCCGGTAGACAGACACACTTGGCCTGCCAAAACCAAACCAGAAGTTTGTTTGGTCAGCAAGGTATCAGAATAAGGGAATTTTGACAGTTAACGGCTTCAGATTCAGACGTCAATAGGGCTGTGACGTGCAAAGCCCATGCTATGGCGCCGCATCCCTTGGACCCTGCTGGGTGGGCACTACCCACACCAGCCTCCTTGATTCTCATTTGGTCTGTGCTTCTATTGCTGAATAACACTCCTTCTGCCTGATCCACTTTCCCCAAAGATGTCTTGAAACTCTCAATCTGCTTACAATCAAGATCTACTCATTTGAAAACTTTCTTCTCTATAAGGAGACAGCTAATATATGTTGTTTCCAATTTAACTTTCAAGTCCTGTGAGCAACCTACTTTTGTCCCTTTGCATGATCATTCCTTCGGGTTGTAGCTGAGAGTGCTGGTTCTAAAGTCACAGAGTACTGGTTTCAAATCCAAACTAGGTGAACATGGGTGAGTCACTTAACCTCTACGAGCCTGCCTCCACATCTGTAAAATAGTCATGAAAATAGCTGAGAAGACTATTGTTAAGATTAATTTACGGTAATGTTTAGAAGCACTTAGCATACCTGCAAACTCTCACTCACAGTAAGCAATAATAAACGTGACTATTAGTCATTATCTCTCATTCCTCCATTCAGCCATCCTTCACTGAGCACACACTAAATGTGCCCAGCCACACGTTAGCCCGGGAATCCAGCACGAGGCGATTACTACCACTGAATATTAAATTTAGCTCTTAGCTTCCTGGCTGCCAAGGCCCAAAGGGCCATATTAATTATTGCTAAGGATTTTTTCCTGAGCTTAAGTTTATTCGATCCTAAGATACTTATACAAGAAGCTTAGTACCGAAAGGTTTAATCTCTAGAGGAATGACTATCTAATTATGGACTTTCAGATACTGAGACAATTAGATGAGGACGGCACCTCGGCACTCAATAGGCTGAACCTGGTGGTAGCACAAATCAACCATGTCGACAATACCTGATGCTTCCCTGCCCTTCTAGAGTAGCCTAAAAAGTATAAACTAAACATGCAGGTGACAGTTGCAACATCTCACACTTTGAAAATAGAATTGGTTCTCCTGGCTGATGAGAAGAACACGCAGGTTTAGTCTAATAGAGATGCGACCCTAGTTTTTAATTATTTCTTTATAATTTTAAATACAGTGTTAAGAAATGAACTCACATGGCTAAGATGCACACGTGCATTCATTTAGGCTGATCTTGAGTAATTCACGTTAATAAGAAAGACACAGAGCCCCATCTCACCATATGTTGTCAGTCACTTTACTGGACTCCAGATAGAATCAAAGTAATAGCTCCATAAAGTAAAGCAGTTAGTAATAACCTAAACTCCAAAAGCCCTTTAATTTTCTGATTCATATCTTTAATCAATTTGCAACATGGAGCAATTGAGTTTTCCCTCTAGTTTCCCAATTGTTTGCTCAAAAGGGCTGCTCTGCTGCCTTTGACTGACGTGACATGATTGCATTTATATTGACTTTTACGGCAGTTTTTACAACATTCGAGGTGCATAAGTTACATGAAAATGTAGCACGGGAACATTTCAGGATGAAAGTATGCCATAAAGAGAGTGCCTGGCTGTAATGTCTACAGTTTACAGTGCGAGGACATTACAAATGGAGCAGAGCAAACTGGGCCTGGGTTTGGCATCATCTGCTTCCAAAACCCCCAGGAAATTGTCCAAGCTGCCTCCCCGCAGACACCGGACCAGGAAAAGCCCGAGCCCCGCCGATTGCTTTTGGCTTTTCTGTGCCATGAGGTGCTCTGAAATACTGTCTTGGACTCTTAGAACACAGAACCATCTTCTAGCTTCAAAGCTGGAGGAAAGGAGGGTGCTGTTAAGGCAGGATGGTTTTGAAAATCAAGTAAGTCATGTAAAGTCTGAAGGAGGCCAGAGGACTGCTTGAAGATGCTGCTGCGCCTGGTTGATTGTCACCTGTTCTTGGGCTGCACCCCAATCTTCACCATTTACTTCCTACCAGGGATTGGCTGGGAAGCAGAACCACACGGAAGGCTGTTTCTCACCCACCAAGGACCCTCCCTTCTACTGTCTCCTCTAACTGGGATGACTCCAGCCCAAGCCCCCAGCATCTCCTACCATATGGCCTCTACCTCTTCAGTCCCTCCCCTCTCCTGTCCACACTAGAGGTCTTCTTCTAAGACGTCATGTCTCAGAGCATGTCAGAGCAGGTGTTTTCTTCCAAAAACATGTCTGGTGGCTTCCTGCTCCCTCAGAGTAAGTTCCCAGCCCTTTCCCTGGAATCCAAAGACAGCAGCTGCATTTCACCTTCCAGAGTTATTGCCTCTATTCCAGCCATGCTAGGGAGCAGTTGTTCTGTGCACCAGCACATTTTTACCTCTAGTGTTCCCCACCACTCCTTTACCTGTGCTCCAGTATTTCTCCATTTACTAGAAGGTTCTGAGAGGTCAAGAGCTAGCCAAATTCCCTTGGTTTGATTCTCAGTGGTACCACTTACTCCCTCTGGGACCCTAGGAAAAGAACTTTTCTGTGCCTCAATTTTCTCATCTGCAAAATGGGTATAATAGCAGTACCAATCTCACTGGATTTTTGTAAGCATTAATCCATTCAAAATATGTGAAGAGCTTAGAACAGTGCCTGTCCAAGTAAGGGCTAGTTAAGTGCTAGCTGCTGTTTGAATGTTGGATTCTTCTCCGTTTCTTCTTGTAGAATGTCTTTCCTATTTTCTCTGCTAATCAAAATCCAGTCCTTCAGTAATTAGCATGTTTCCTCACCAGTGAAACCATCCTAGGTTTTCCTGTCAGAATGAGGCACCCTCTGTGCCCTCCTTCCCTCCACATGTGTTTCTTACTTAGAACCTTTACTAAGAAGGGCATGGTTACCAGAAGGGCATGATTTCCGTCAGCAGCAGCAAGAGCCACTGCATGGGAGGATTCCAGCAGGCAGTCTGCACTGAGCGGCAGTGACAGGTTTGCCACTGTCAGGGCCCCCTCGTAGGTGCTTACACACAGAGCACAGAGTTAATTTCTGTTACATTACCTGTGATTGGGTTGTGACTCATGTCAGGAAAAGCTCAGAGTTCCAGGGAAAATTTGAATCAGCAAAGCTACCAAAATTTTTCCTTGGATCAGCCCTCAGCACCTACAGACCCCCTTCTGGACAGATGGGCAGTGGTAGTAGGATTGAAACAGGGACCTGGAAAGGGTGGGTTCAACACTTTCCTTCCTTGGCAGGAGCCAGGCTGGCTTGTGTTTCCTCCCGGGGTGGCTGGGGATGACTGCAGCCACCCCAGAGCCCGAAGAGGCAATTCACTAGCAGCTACTGCTCTGGAGATGAAAAAATCAAGTCTTTGGTCAATATTCCCAGTGGGAAACTTTCTTTCAACACGTGGCCTTTTATCTTATACACACCTTTTCAAGTAAACACTCCTCATGTACTAGCATGTCTTTATTTTATTCTTTCTGAATAATTCTTTCTGAATTCTTTTTATTATTTATTTTAATGCTTCTCTGTCTGCCCTTCTGGGGTGTAAGGTCCTTGAGGTTGGGGACTACACCTTTTAGGTATTTACTTTTGAACACTTTATTTTGAAAATACTAAAACAAACAAAAAAAAACATTTCTAATATGACTTTTAAAATATTATGTGAGGGGGCTTCCCTTGTGGCGCAGTGGTTGAGAATCTGCCTGCCAATGCAGGGGATACGGGTTCGAGCCCTGGTCTGGGAAGATTCCACATGCCGCGGAGCAACTAGGCCCGTGAGCCACAACTACTGAGCCTGCGCGTCTGGAGCCTGTGCTCCGCAACAAGAGAGGCCGCGAGAGTGAGAGGCTTGCGCACCGCGATGAAGAGTGGCCCCCGCTTGCCACAACTAGAGAAAGCCCTCTCACAGAAACGAAGACCCAACACAGCCAAAAATAAATAAATAAATTAATTAATTAAAAAAAAATATTAACAGTGTTTGGACAGGGAGTCCATATTAGATATGAACAACCTGTACTCCCATTCGTCTATTAAGAATAAATAAAATCCTTTCAAAATCTGTTTTTCAAAAAAAATATTATGTGAAATAAAAAACCAAGAGTGTGGCCCTTTTCACTCCTCCCCCCACATTGCCTTTAGTTGCACATAAATTCTTCCTAAGTTTTTCTAGTTGCTTTCTCTCTTGCTCGCACTCTTTCTCTCTCTTATTTATCTCCTATCATCTATCTATCTCTATCTGTTTGTCTACATGCATAATATGCCTATAAGCCCATAAACATACACACATAGAGTTAATAAACATGAAATCGTTGGCCGTTTTCCCATTTAATGCTATATCATGGACTTCTTTCCCAAGTTATCTATATCTAACTCATTTTTATCAATGGCTGCACTCCTAGATGTGCTGTTATTCGGTCAAGAAGCCTGGGCAGTTGGGGTAGCAGTCCCTCAAATTCCGCAGCAGTGGTACCAGCTTAACTTTCAGACATTGCTTTCTCTACTCTAACCTCTCTTTCAGGTTTCCTTGAACAGAATAAGCCCTTCCATGTACCTCTTGTGCTTTATAATTATATTCACCTTCCTCCCTACTCAGTGCCCCATACAGTGCTATACACATAGCAAGTGCTGCTGTAAGCACTTGCTGTAAAAGCCTGCTGTAAGAATGGATGTACCTGCAGGAAGCCCAACGTAATGCTACCCAGTCAAGCCCATAATCACCTGCTAGACAGACAGCATATGTAGTTGAGGGGCTTTCTGTGCTGCTTTCAGGATGTTACTGAGCTTTTTTGTTTCCTCAGTTTCCCATTCAACCAGTAAGTCTAGAGATATTGGCTTGTCTCCCCGGAGACTTTGGGTGGAATCTGGTATTTCAAAGTGCTTAATGGTGCTGCTCAGTAAATAAAAGATGTCATTAATATGCATGAAGCTATTTCATCAAGAGGCCAACAGAGCACATTTAAAAGCTATCTTCAAGGGAAAAGAACTAAACTGCCATTATCATGCATACTAATAACTACAATGGAAGTCTGAAGGAGCCAGGACAATGCCCTCCCCGGGGCCCCTCAGACTCAGCTGAAACCTTAAGGTGCCCTGGTCTTACTGTCAGTCTCTCCAGAAAGGGGTTAGAGAAGGAGAATCATCTTCTGCCTCCAGACGCCCACAAGCAGGACTGGAGCTCTCAGCATTCCAGAGCTGTGCTTAAGGGCCTTTGGGTGATGCATCTAATGCTTTCCAAGAGCTGCCCCTAACAATATGAACAATTAGATGGGAAACAGCCAATGTATAGGCAGGAAAAAGACTTGGGAGGATTTATGATTTGCCACCACTCCAAGGTCACATTTCCACTCAAAGGCATGAGAAATGGGGAGTGTGGTGAAGGCAGAGTCATTAGCAGTGAGTTGGGTGCACTGTCCCGTCTAGAGAGCCAGCAGCTGCTGGGAAAGGAGGTTAGGAGCCCTGGGCTGCCAGTGACCTTGGCAAATTCCTAAAACTCTCTCTACCTTGAACCTATACCTCCCCTTATCCATACCTCATCTACAGGTAATCTGAGACACCTGCCTGGGGACCCTGCATGTGCAGGTTAGCGGGGAGTCCAGTATCTTCCTCTTGAGTCTTCTCCTTTTTTTAATTATCCAAGAACTTCTGCCAATGGAGCCAGTCTTCATTCCAAATGTCAGGAGAGAGAACTCGGGAGACTGATGTGTCCACTAATGGGTACCCAGTTGAGCTGCCTTTATTTCTACTGTTACCACAGGTGTTGCCATGGAAAGGGTTCCATACCACACAATCACCTGTGTTCTTTTTACGGCTGAGATGATGCCTTTTCTGGTCCAGATCCTGTTGTAGGTTGCAGTGGGTCTCCTCACACGTGACCCCCAGCCATCGGTGGTTATACACCCATGCCCAGAAGCCCTATTTCTGGACTCTTCCCCAGACTTCCAGGCCCTGGGGTTGAGACCAGACCAATAGTTCCAGATGTTTTAAGTTCTTCCTCACCTGCAGATATCAGATGACCCATCCCAACCTACCATAGATGATCTAAAAGGGAAGTTTAGAATATCAGTCTCTCTTGCCTCCCAGGGGACCCCTTGACACCTATGCAGACTTACTCACATCTTCTCCAGCTAAGCATACACCAGGGTACGGGAAGGGTGCAAAGGCTTATCCCCGTCACATCTTATATTTGCCTAATTAGGAGGGGAAATTCAGGAAAGAGGCAAATTTAAAGGGTTCCAAAGAGACTTTCTGTGCCTATCTACAAAATGAAATGGCAGATAAATTCTCCCGTTAAAAAATAATAAATTCTACTTTTACAGGTATTTTGCTATATATATATAGAATGTGCTTTACAAACTGACCTGCTTCATCTATTTCACTTATTTGTGAGGATCAAATAAGGCATTTGATAAAAACATGTATTTTGCAGAGCAAAAAAAACAAAACAAAACAAAACCACTAAATAATACAGACAAGGAATTGCTGTATAAATGATTCATTCCATTAGAAATAGAGTTTGGTTCTAGAAACTCTGGGTTGACATCTAGGCAGGTAGAGAATAAAAACTGACTCTCCAGGGAAGTTCAGGGACAGAGCAGCTTGATTTGTGATGCAAACACAGAGGGGAAGCCAAAAGAATGGAATGACAGGTGAGAACAGTCACAAGGACAGTGTTACTAATTTATAATATCTATCTCCCACTTAAATAATTGCTGTTCCTTTAGCTTTTCCTCCAAAATTCTGTATATTTTAGAAGCCACTTAACCAGTCTGAGATTCAGTTTCCTAAATGTGAAATGAGGGAATTAGACTAAAATCAGTAGTTTTCAAATTTTTTTTTTTTTTTTTTTAGTCATAGAATGCCTTGTATGAGCAAGACTTAGAGGATGACTTAAAGATGCCCAAAGAGTAAATCCACTGAAATAGAGTTCCTGAACACTCTACGATTATACATAATCATAGATAAATGGTAATCTTTCACAATTTGTTCATACCTTACAGAGTAGGAGGTGCCACCTTACCTAGCAAGTCTGACAGGAGCCCTCTGGAGAAGTTCTCATGCAACCATCTTTAGTGGCCATGGCCCAGATCCTTGGCCCTGGGTTACATGTATAATTCCATTGAGCTTGTTGAGTAATCTGACAATGTTAGGTGGATGAAGGAATTTAGTAATAATATTTAATTTTTCCTAATTTTTAAATAGGAATATAACTATTTAAAAAATAGGGAGAATAACTGACTCTGGCCAAAGGTATAATATGAAGAAATTACCTCTGATAAAGCCTGGAATGAGTAGCAGTCCAGGAAATGAGTAGCTCTGGTGGCTTCTCTTCATCTAATATTAGGCCTGCATTCTCCCAATGAGCTAATTTCTTAGTTTTCTGATAGGTAGCTCTAAAATCACCCCTTGTTCCAAAAAAGCAGAGGCCAGTGTAGAGATAAGAAACAATTTCACTTTTCTACATGAAGGCACTGTGACTACTGGCAAATGCTTTTTGATGGGGGCAGTGAGTGGAGTGGAAAGAGAAAAGCACCTGGGAATAAACCCAGAAATATAAAGACAACCTCGGAATGCAATAAGGCTTAAAGGCACTGACAAAAATCAACCCAGCAAGCCAAAGGAAGCCATGAACTTGAATCATGCCAAACATATGGCCCAATCATGGCCTAAGTTTGTTTCTTTTCAGAGTCACATAGATTGTCCTTTCTTCATAAACATTGTCACGACACACAGGAGGGATCCTAAGCAAAACTATGAACTAGGGGAGTTTTGTGTTTGGTTTCTTCCAATGCTCTTGGGTGCTTAGACTCTCATGCTGTACCTTCACCCATAGCAGGAGAAAGAGACACCCATTCATCAGGGGCAAAGACTCACATCATCTGCTCAGCAAGAGTTTAGTTTGTGGGGCCCATTTCATTGTGAATAAGGCAGCATTTCAATAATATGTTTCTGTTAGCCTGTGAGTTTTGATTAGGAGAAAGCTGATCTTAAGAAGTCAAGTTGTAGAATCGCCTAAACAGTATAAGCACCCCTTTTACACTGTGGCAGAAAGATTGTCACACAAGGTCTGTGTGAGCCCCTTCCTTCAGGACAAGCCCTCACTGCCATTCCAACATGCAGATTCCATTGTCAGATCACTCTTAGGGCTAGAAAGTTATTAGAAAGTAGAGAGAAACTTAGGAAATCCATTATTTCTTACAATTTCAAAGACAACTGCAAGAGAAAGAAAATATTTGACCTAAAAGAATGCATTTTGAGTAGTAAAAATCTCTTGTAGGCATTTAAATTGGAGAAAAATCAGGGTGTAAGAAGTCAACCTATAATCTCTTCTCTCACACATCTCTTCCTGAACTGACACAGCTCTGGTAGCCTGTTGCACGTAGCTTGGCACTTGATGATATTTTAATCATATTATCCTCTGTGGTTTCCTGGGTGTGACTCTGAAGGGGGCACACACTTGCTTAACAGCACTCCTGTGGCACCCAGTCTGCAGACAGCTGGCTGCTCTTTAAAGCCCTTGGTGACTAAACCAATTAAGCTGAATATGTAGCAGATTTTTTAAAGTAACAACCCACAATGTATTTATAGTCTCTCGAGTTGGGTCACAAGGAGATTGTCTATGATGTCAGCTTGGTGTGCCCTGTTTTGCTAAATGGATCTTCAAAGCTGGAATCCAACTTGGTTAATTCTTTTCCATTTCTAAATAGTCACTGGAATGTCAAAGAATTAGAACAATGGATTGAGATGTGTTAGTATAATGGCCTAGTTGATCCTTCCTTTTCTGCTCCGAAAGGTTCAATCCAGGTTCAAGTTCTCATCATTTTGTGTCTTCATTATTGCAGTGGGCTCTTAGTTGAAATCCTTTAGCCTGGTTCTCAAGGTGTTATATGGAAGGCTTCCAGCTTTGTTGCTTCTTCCCAGAGCAGTCTATGTTTCTCCTTTGATAACACTCTTGACACATGTAGTTACTTATTTGAAAGATTGTTTTCACTACCACACTATAAACACTCCACAAGGGTAGCGGCTGTGCCCTGGAGAGTCACTGGGACACTCACAACACTCACAGATGCTCAATAACTACTTATTGAATGAAAGACCTAATTCCTCACGTGCACCTCATAGCACTGTGCAGTCAAGGTATGTACCACCCTCTAAACAGGTCCCCCACTCTCCTGCACTATCATCACTCATGCCCTTTGCTTACTTTTTGCCTTATAACCATACTAAAAGAAAACACCAAAGACAGCGTGAAGACAATAATTTGGACATATTTTACATGATGAGAAGGGAAAGATGAGACTATCCTGGCTGGAGATAAGAAAGGATTCTTAGGGTCACCAACTGAGAAAGCCCGAGCTTGATCATCAAGATGCCAAGATTTTATTATTCGGTTATCCTGTGACTGTGGCAGATTAAACTCTCTGTGCATTGGTCTGTGAAGCTTGGATGGCAATGCCGTTCTACTCCATGGTGTTCCCACTGGCTGCGTAGGGGACTGTCAGGCACTGGGCTTTGGCACTCCTGCTAATACACTTATTTTGTTGTTATTGTTAAATATTTAACATAATTGAAAACTGAGCTCAGAAAAGTTTTTTTTGGTTTGTTTTTTTCTGCCTGAGGTATTACCACATCAAAATTCATTCCAATAATTTGCAAAAATAATATTAGGAAAATATCTTCTGGAAAATAACAACAAACTCTTCAAAACTCTCTTTGAGTCTTCCTCCCCTGACACTCTGTGAGGATTGGATTCAGTTCAACAACATTTCTTAAAAGCCTTTCATATGCCAGGCCCCATGAGGAGTAGTTGGGGGAAAAGAGAAGATCTATCCTCAAGGATCTTGTGGCAAGCCAAATAATGGCCCCCAAAGATATCCACGTCCTAATCCCCATAAGCTGTGAATATGTCACCTTGGATAAAAGGATGTTGCAAAGGGCTCTGAGATCAGGAGGCATCTGGATTAGTCAACTGGGTGGAGCAAAATCTAATCACACGGCTCCTCAAAACCAGAGCCTCTTTCATGACTGTGGTCAGAGGTGTGACCACAGAAGGATGGTTGGGATAGTGACATTGTTACTGTCTTTGAAGCTGGAAGAAAGGTCCAGAAGCCAAAGAACACAGATGGCATTCAGAAGCTGGAAAAAGATAGAAAATGAATTCTCCCTTAGAGACTCCAGAAAGGAATACAGCTCTGCCAACACCTTGATTTTGGTCTAGGTTGGACTTCTGACCTACAGAACTGTAAGATAATAAATTTGTGTTGTTTAAGCCACTAAGTTTGTGGCAAGCTTTTATGGCAGTAATAAAAAATGAAGTCAGACTTCATGCAATAACAAAGGAGGAACAAGGGGAGAAATCACAGCAATCTAAGGACACGCAGGATGTCCTTAGAGTGAGATAAATCAATCATATTAACGATAATGATGATAGTCTTGATGATAACCCTTGAATAGCATTTAATATCATTCATGTGATGCTTGAAATATGTTTTATTATAGATCCCATTTTACAGATGGGGAGACTGAGGGATAGGGATATTAACTATCTTGCCCAAGTTTTTAAAGCAAACACATGCAAATCCATGTTCATCCCATAGGGTGGAATGATGAGTCCCACCTGGGAACCCACCAGCATCTTCCTGGGTTAGATTGGATTGTGCTTGACCTTGAACTGTTGAGTAGAATTTTGAGAGAAGAGACCAGAGAGACTACCATGTGGAGGAAGTGATGTGAACAGTGGTGTGGTAACACCTCTGTGCTTGGAGGAAGATGAAGAGTTTGAGTTGGCATTATGTCCAGTGCTGGAGGGTGTCTTGGGGACACAGGTTAGAACGTGGGTTCAAAACAAATCATGAAGGTCTGGCCATGCTAGCACTTGTGTTCTAATCTGTAGGTAGATGAAAGCTAAAGTTTTTCTGTGGAGGAGTGACTTGGAAGAACTCATTTAACTTCACCTCATCCACCAAGAAAGCAAGAGTTGGAAGGCTGGAGGGGTGGTGGTGGTGGAGGGGGGAGCATTTATTTTTTGAAGAACCTGGCTTATGGGAAAAATTGCTGTCTTGACTCTAAGGAGATTGTATCTATTATTCACATCTCAAATTCTGAATTTTTTCCTCAACATTTAACTCCTTAGTTATTAACTCCTGACTTGTAATCCTCTGGAAGGCAGGAACTGGCTTCTATTTGTGTGTATCCCCAGCACCTACCACAGGGCCTAACCCTGCATAGGGGCTTCCTAGAGAAGAAATTGATGAATGAATGAATGTTTGGGTCAAGTCATGCCTTTTTGAGCTTCGTTTATTAAAGCTTATTCTTTGTCTGCTTTCTGAAAAGACTACAAGCCAATAATGCACAGAGCAGACGTACAGGAAACATGTACATGCCAAACCAAACAGTCTTGCTAAAAAATTGGTGACGGTCTCCGGACACCAGATTTCAGCAGTTTCTCTGATTTCTGCCCTGGGAGATGTGATGGTGGTGAGGGGAAGTGTGTGCTGCGGAAGCCCAGCTGGCCCACCAGGCCTGCTCTCAACCACAGAAACCACTGGAGAGGTGGACCAGCCCACAAGCTCAGGGACTGCATGACCATGGACAGTCACATGACAAGAGTGCTGGATATGGAAGGTGTGGGGCCTGAGAAGTGTGACACTAGGCGAGGCAGCCAGAGCTGAGCTGTATGCACTGGGGTGTCTCCCTGAAGCCTCCCAAAGCATCCGGCGAGGTCCTGAGCTTACAGAGTGCTGAACGCCATTAGCTTTCTTATGGAAAATGGTGAAGGGTAGCATTTTACGTCAGGGTATGATGACAGCAAAAGGCAGCCTGATGCCAGGGAAGAGCTCAACAGGGGACCCTGTGAGAGACACTCTGGACTTTTTGTTACCCTGTAGGTTAGATAAGGGGAGGAGAAGGTGGCAGGCCCAGAGACCCTCATGAAGAAATCCTGTTCTAAGAGGGATGCTGAGGGCCCATGTCCTGAGTTTGTGGCAGTGCCCTGGGCATGACTTCTAAATCACCGAGACCCTAGAATAGACCTAGAGAGGTGAAAGAACACAAAAGCCACAGCGAGCCTCCCCTGGTGGCAAGAAGGGGAGGGAGGGTGTCCACATACAGGTACTGCCAAGAGAGGGCTCCCAGAGTGAGCCCCCAGGCCTGCTAGTGACAGCGCCACCTCTAGAAAAGATTCTTACAATCACATTTCTCTTCTAGAGCTGCCATCATGGTAACTCAACTACATATTCTTTTTCAATGACCCTAAATATTTTTCCTTTTCTTTTTACCAAAATACAATCCAACTTTAAAGAAAATGTTGTAATAAAAATAATCATCTCATATGCTGTCACCTAACACAGACTCTGTTGTCATTGTCTCTTATTCTTATTCCCTCTAACCAATGACAGATTCTCTCTTGTCTTATAGAAGGGACATTCTCAATGAGAAAATGGGAGTAGAACAGGAAGAATTCTTCCATTATCTATTTAAAGTGATACAATCTACTTTAAATGAAGCACAAAGGATCTCTTCATACATGAACATAGAGCCTTTTTTTTCCTACTGTGGAATCCATCCCCAAGCCTTGGGGCAAGTGTGAAATTTAGCAAATTAAAGTAATTAACACATGTGTCTTGTTAAAACAAGAGAATGTGGCTGATAGGAGCATGGAAACAACAGTTTATGCCTATAAAGATGAAGATGGCTTTTAGGATCAGTACTTAAATTCTACTATAATCCAAGCCCCAGTTGGCTTTCCAATCTGTGCTCCCACCTGTTCCCCACATAAACTGGGATCCAGACCTAGCCTGGCCTCACCATCTTTATACTTGCACCTTTCCTCTCTGGCACCTCCTTGTCTCTCTGACCGTCCCATGCCCAGGTCATATTTTAGCTGTGGAGCAGTTGCATAAAGCCATTCTTGTCCTTCACATGTAGAAAGCAGAGAGACAAATTCTTCCTTTCCTCAGCCTTCCTTCCAGCTAGGGGGGGCCATGTGACCCCTTCTCATCAATGACACCTAAGAAGTCTGCTTTTGTTGGGGAGAGGTTGGTGCTGAAAAGCATTTTCTTCCCTGCTGGAAGGAAACAGATAGTGCTGGCACCAACCTTTCTCCTTTCCATCTTCCTGCCTCGAATACAGATGTAATATCTGGAAGTGTATGGCCTTCTTGTGACAAGAAGGTGATGTGCATGTAGAAAGGGCAAAGGAACAGTCCCACTCCCACTGCTGTGGACTGAGCACCAGCAGCTGCCTAACTCCAGACTCTCACTAGGAGAGAAAAATCAACTCCTGTTTATTTAAGTCACCATAACTCAGGTTTTTTATTGCTTGTAATCAAAAGTAATCTCATCTGATATCACCACCTTCATCAGCCTTCCCCAAGTAATCCAGCCTGAGAGGCAGTGCATATAGTGGTTTCGAACTTGGGTTCTGGAACCAACCTTAGTTTTGGATCTTGGTCTACCACTGACTAGCCATATGACCTTGGGCAAGTTATCTAACTGCCATAAGCTTCATTTTACTTATCCATAATACGGGAATTACAGTGGTATGTGCTTCATATAAACGCTAAGTGAGATAATGCAAATAAAATACTTAAAACACTGGCTGATAGATAAGTGTCAAATAACACTGGTTTTCCTAGTAGAGATGGTATTATCCTGCCCCATTACCCACTGAAGACCAGTATTTCCGAACTCTTCCTGTGTCCCACAGCTGAGCCCACTCCTCCAGCCCCCAGCGCCCACATCTGACTCTGCACTGAGAAGAGAGAATCCAGAGTAGTCAGCCCTCCCACCTACCCTGGCCTGCTCCTCGTGGGCCTCCATTCTGGAGCTTGAGTTGGACTTGGCCGTGATGCTATTTGGCTTCCTCAGCTGATCTGGGGCCTCATCATACTTTACTCACGTGGTTGCTTTGAAGGAGGAACTTGTGGCAGAGAAAGGGAAAGAAGAGAGCCATGAGACCATTTTCCATGCCCCTGCTTCCCAGTGACCCCAGATGCTCTGCTCGTTGCCATGGCAGTGGGTTCTGGGACACCATCGCTCCCCACGGCTGGCACTTCAAGGATGGGAAAAATAGTCGTTCAAAGAGTCTCCTTCCCCCTTGGGAACCAGGGATTATGCTGAAACTTTATTATTACTTTAAATAAATAAATTACTCCCTTGAGGCCAGATGAAAACATGCTCTTATTAAATTTTTTAAAGAAGGAAAGCAATTGGAGAATAAAATCAAAGGTGCTCAAATGAATTGAAATGGCTCCTCAGAAGCTGACATAATAGCAATTTGTATTTATATTATGCTTCTCATCAAAGGAGCACTTCACAAAGGCCCTGTTTCCTCAGAGTTGCCCCATGGAGCTCGACTCCAATGCAGAAGAGCCCAGAGTCTTGGGGGTTTGCCAGTGTCCAAAACCCAGCCTCAGGCTCTGACCACTGCAGATGATCTCCTGTCTCTGGACCTCAGAGCTGGCTTAGCCTCAGAGCCCTTCTGGGAGCTGTGAGAGGGTATCTCTGTCCCTCTGGTCAGTGAGAAAGAGAGTGGCTGCCTCCCATGTAAGGACTTCTAGTGGAGACAGATCATGGAAGCCTAATCAAGGGCTGATCACACACACACACACGCACACACACACATGCACATACACATACACACACATACACATACAGACATACATCTACACACAGACACATGCACATACACATACACACAGAGACATACATATACACACAGACACCTGCATATACACACACATACATACACACACACACATACACACATATACACACACATACAGATATACACACATACACACACACACACACACACACACACACACACACACACACACACACCCCATGAAAACTGGTGGAAATAAGAAGAACCTACTTCTGCTTGAGTTTCCTCCTGACTATCCAACTGCAAAGACACAGACTTCTGATTGTGTTTGCTTTTCCCCAAGTGTTCAAATATGCAGGGCAGTGATTAAGAACTTTTTATTTCCTTGTATTCTAGATGGGAGACAAGCCATATGCATACATATATATTCAAAAAGTAAAACATCATCAAAGGATCCTCTTTTATTTGTTTTTGCTTCCACAGTGCTTGATATATGGTAGAGGTTAAATAAGTGTTCACCAATGAAATAACTGCACAGATGAACTGATGAAAGAGGAAGGTAGATCAATTAGATGGTAAGTGGAAGTTTCCAGGTAGGAGGGATCACTTGCTGCCTGGGAAGCTGGACAGCATTTCACTCCTCAATTATAAAAGCAGTTAAAAAATTGACCTACTGTTTATTGAAAATTTACTCTTTGCTTGGCACTGTTGCAGAATTTAATATGTTTTTAAAAGAATAATCTTCACCATAAGCCTTCTCATAGTATCATTTTACAGATGAGGGTCAGAGAACTTGTGACTTGTCCATGGACTTGGTAAGGCCAGGGTTGGAACCCAGCTCTAGCTGGTTCCAAATCCATGCTCCTCCTTGGTGCCTCTGTGTTCCTCCACCCATGGGCTTGCTTCATCTTTCCACTGTAATGTCCACATCCATGCTTGTTCCATGGAAATTCCACACTTGGAATACCTTCTTCCTCCTTTATTTAACAAAAATTCTATATTTTCTTTAGAAAATACCATACTACCCCCACATCTTCCAACATCCAGAGTCTGCTCCAGCACAGTCATCAACCAAACACTCCATCGAGGAAGACAGAGCAGGGATCCCACATCAATTAATGAAGGCTTGGATATTCTGTGTAATGGCAAATATCACCCATAATAGGGCCGTTTCTCATCCTGAACTGCCATCCTTTGTGAGATTGTGAGCTCCATGCAGTCGGAGCCCAGGGTCTAAGTCTCAGCTCCATCACTTACCGTCTTTGTGACCTTAGGCAGGTCACTGAACATCTCTAAGCATTATTTTTCTCGTTTGGAAAAATGGAGATAATAATATAGAACCCACCTCGTAGGGTTATTGGAAGGGTTAAATTGAAGGATAACTATATATAAAAGGCTTTGCACTACTTGACATGTAGTCATGTTGGCCATGATTGTCGGTGATGAGAAGGTGATGATAGAGATGGCAGTGCTCAGGTGCTCCTCATGCAGTGTTGGCCTTGGTGGGGTGGCTGAGGCCCTCTGTGGGACTGAGAAGGGAGTAAAGGGTTTTCAGTGACATTAGCTTAGTGTCACTGGGGAATGCAGGGGCAGACAAATGAGGAGACCATCTTGCACTTTTTAAGTCCTATAAGTGTCCACTTTCCATGAGTAGAACCAACTCCTGGGGAGGTTGATCTCCAGAAGGTGACATACGAAGTGGCAAGCAATAGGATAAAAATGGTCTAGAATATTTCAAAGAGATAGTATGCAGTGCTATCCAGAAGGGCAGGAGGTGACCTCTGCAGGCCTGAGTGCCTCTATCTGGGATAAACATTGCCCTTTCCCACCTCTCCTCTCCTGCTCACAGCCCCCTCCAGCTGGTACTCACCCACTGTCTTTGTCTATGTTAATCACAACCATCCTTACAGCGCAGTTGAAATCCCACCATTCTGTGAAGCTTTTCTCACCACTGCAGTTCAAATGCCGCCCTTCCTCTGAGCCCGTAATTGGAACTCTCTGTACCTTTCACGTGTCAGTTTCAGTATAGTTACCTGGCACTAATATTCTATTGTTCACACTACGCCTTGATGATTGGTCTGCAGTTTTTCATGGATAAGACCCAGGTCAAATACAGATTTTTGCATTCCAAAACTGAAGTCAGGGGAATTCCCTGGCCGACCAGTGGTTAGGACTCCGCACTTTCACTGCCGAGGGCCCGGGTTCCATCTCTGCTCACGGAACTAAGATCCCGCATGCCGCGAAGTGCAGCCAAAAAAAAAAAGAGAGAGACCAGAGCTCTTCTGAGAAGTTGGGCCTGGGCCTTCTGACACTTACCTCCCTAAAACAAAACCGAGGTCAGTTGGAGTTGATAACCAGTTTTCAAGATACACACTTGTTGGATAGACAGATAAGTAGCAACCAACTGACCCAGCAACGTCTTAAAGGTTCATACAAGAGAAATCCTTTCATCTGAAATAAATGAGTAAACTGAGAACCAAAGAGGGGATGTTCCTAGTCCGGAGTCATAGCCCAGACTAGTGTTTCTCTATGGGAAATGTTAAGTTTTATAAGAGAAACCAAACCAATTATTCTATCTTCTCCCCTTCATACCTTTATCTTAATGGAAGTCCTAACAAGCTTTGTTGTTTCATTGGGAAAATAGTAAGAAACGTAGGATCACTTTTGATCCATTGTGGGTCTTTTTAAACTGCCTATTCTGAAGACATGGACTCTACAGCTTTAACTTTTACATTTCACTGCACCATGTTGAAATACCTACAGGCCCCCTAAACCTCCCACACAAGGCTTTGCACTCCTTCTCTATGTCTCACTTCACTTGGCAAGTCTTCTCCTCCTAGGACGTTTTTTTAAGGTCATTTCCTATGTGAAGTCTTTGATGATCCCCCAAAACCCTGTTCGGTGTTCCCATCAAGTGCTGTTTTAGCACTCTTTACATTTTTCCTGATTAGAGTTAGATTACATCACTATTCAGAGTTTTTTTTGACATTGCATTGAAATGTTCCTGCTTCTTTGACTGTGTTTGACTCCCCCAAAGATACACTGGGGTACCTGTGTGGGTCACACTTCCCCTTGTGGTAAGGTTTTTTGGGAGAACTCCTCCTCTTCCCCATCACACTTATTCCCAAAATATGTTACAGATGAGGGCTGCCATCTTGGTAAAATCCTGCCTCCCTGGTTGCAGTGACTGATCTGGCAATGGGCGCTGGCTGAATTTGAACCAATCCAAGTCCTCACTGCTATGGCCACACTGATTGGTTCATGGAAAACCACCTGATGCAAGATAAGCCAATCGATGGCTTTCTCCAGGATATTTCAAGCTCAAGCTAGAAAGACAGCATTTCCTTTGCTCTCTGATAATGCACTAAAGATGAAGGGCCACAGTGCTAGAGGTCATGGTTCCCTCCTATGGAGAAGCCCTTCTAGAATGATCAAGCTGACTGAGAGAGAACAACATTTAGAGGAACAGAATCTTGACCATATTTGATCCCTTATTTTCCCAGTCCATCTCCCACCCTGCCAGTTAGAAGATTTGAGCAAATGACTGTATTACGGGGCTGAATTGTGCCCCTTCCTAAACTCATATATTCAATCTCTAACCCCCAGTACCTCAGAATGTGACTATATTTGATGATAGGGCCTTTAAAGAGGTAATTAAGTTAAAATAAAGGTGTTACGGAAGGTCCTAATCCAATATGACTGATGTCTTTATAAGAACAGGAAATTTGGGTATGCTAAGAGACACCAGGGATTCAGAAGAGGAATCCACATGAGGATAAAGTGGAAAGACGATGTGAGGACACAGAGTTAAGGCAGCCATCTGCAAGCCAAGGAAAGAGGCCTCAGAAAAAAAACAAACCTGCAGACATCTTAATCTTGGACTTCTAGCCTTCAGAACTGTGAGACAATAAGTTTCTGTTGTTTAAGCCACCTAGTCTGTGGCACTTTGTTATAGCAGCCGTAGAAAATTTATACAGATCCCAACATTTCCTTTTTTGTTTGAACTGGTTCAAGATCAGTTTCTAAGTCTTGTAATTCAAAGAGTACAAGTGCAGGCTTTCAAATAGCTTCAGTGGATGTAATAGTGATTGTATCCCCAAATAGCTTCATGACCTGTCCCAAGGCCTGAGGCTTGTGACATCAGGGACATAGACAGGCTTACCCATGGACTCATTTATGGGCCCAGGTCAAGCCTAAATCAGGTAAATGTAGAACTCTGTCTCAGTTTGATGAATTAATGGCTGCCTGAAATATTTTGTTTGATAAACAACGTTTCCCCTTATCTGAATCCAGAAACCTAGGACTGAGCAATGACAAAACTGACATACAGTCTGTGAGTAATAATTATCTGGATACCTCTGATTACCCAAAAGACTTGGCATTTCTTTTGAAATGGCATTTACTTCAGAGAAACTCTCCTGCAAAATAAACCTGATGAAGGTGGTCACTCAACTAGGTAGCTTGTTTTAAATGTGACTGGATGACACTTTGTTCTAGGGGCATTTTTCCAACTTCCAAATCAGCTACTTGGTCACTACCAGAAGTGACTATTTCCTAGCTCTATTATGAATGACTTTACCTGATAAAGATCAACATCATGCTTTTTTTTCATCTAATAATGTTATCGAGTTCTAAGACCGCCATTCATATACCAAGTATCTACTACATGCCTACCAGTGGTCAGAAAACCAGTAACCTGACCACAATAACTTAGCTTCCTACAGAAAACCAGTAACTACCATGTTAACTTAGCTTCCTACAGAATAGCTATCACTGAGCTAAAATTCAAAGTCTTAACCTTAAACAAGTGTCAGCCTTGGGGACTACTTCTTAAACCTTTAACAGCTTCACAGTCTATTGACACTTAATTTTGTGTGTTGGTTGTTTTCCCCCCTGCTGTCCTTATGCATTGCTGCCCACTCCTTTTCATTGCAGAGACAATCTCCTTCTTAAAATATAGTTTCTGAATATATTTTCCTACCTCCTCATCCCTCAATAACCCCCTCACTTTCTTAAAAGTAAGCTAAATGTGTTTAATCAGGAAAATTCAGAAAACAGAGGTTAAAAACAATGAGAAACTTACCAAGTTATGAAGTCCCTAGTAACTGGCATTTGAGGTCTTCAGAAACATGAAAACAGAAAACTGATTTTTTTTTAAGTTCTCTTTGCTCTTTTACAAATGCATCTTTTCCCATGAGTCTCACAGAGCTCCCTTAATATTTCATCCACAGCTTTGATAATCTCCTTCCACCTTTCACCTCCTTCCCTTCCTCACTAGATTCTACCACTTGGGGAAATCTTGGCTAAAACTCAGTTCTTTATGGCGAACATGCTTCTAACAAAGAACTTAAATGTCTTCACTTATTTCTTGCTTCAGAGATCAAAAGACTATAAGAAAAGTTTGATTTAAACAACCTTTTATTTAAATAAATTTTATATATTTATTTTAAAAAGTTAATTTATTTAAATAACATTGCTATGTCTTCCACAAAAACGCAGACAAAAAATATTAAAATTGTTTACCACATCTATCTCTCAATATTCTTTATGTGGACACAAGACAAATTCTTAAGTTTAGGTAAAGGACAAGTAACAAATGAATTAGCTGACTATGAATCTAAGTACCTTTGTCCTAATTATGGGAAAATAGAGGAAAATTTATTTGTCTGTGTGTCATGATTCACTCAGTTCAAGGCTCTGAGAGGACCCACTTTTTCACTTTTTCAGGTGCTCTCAATTTGTTAATTTCTTAAAGATTTTACCTTGTTTTAATCCAGAACATTTTGAAGTATTCCAAAATAACTACTAAAAAATGATTCTGAGTTCAGATGTGCTTCGCAAAAGCTAGATAAAATAAATAAAGCATGGGGATTTTTTCATTTGTTTGTTTTTTGTTTTTGTTTTCTTTTAGCAGCAAGACTTTTCAGAGATTTTAAAATGTGTGTGTACCATGAGAACCTACAGAATGCCACTGAAAGCAGCTCACAAGTTTGACCTTCCGCATCCCTTCTGTGCGAAGGATTTTTCAGCATTATTGGTCTGGGGAACATCAGCTTGATATCTCTAGCCACTTCAATGACTCACAAAAGAAAGAAATCTTTAAAGGCATAAAGTAAAAAATATTTGTATTTTTCTTTTAAAAATCTAAGCTACTACCCTACTTGACCTTGAAACTACTATCAGCAGCATTAGAGGAAGTGTTATTTCTAGTAATATCCTTTCTTTTTAGAAAGGACCATATTTAATTCCTTGCATCAAATGGTCAAATATTTCATAATATAAAGAGAATCAAGTCACCAAAAAATACCCAGAGATGTATATAAATGCCCATTGGATGGTAATGATCATTTTATCTTCACCACTAACTTGAGGTGATGGGGACACAAAATGTGGTACATACAAGCAATGGAATAGTATTCAGCCTTAAAAAGCAAGGAAATTCTAACACATGCTACAACATTAATGAACCTAGAAGACATTATGCAAAGTGAAATAAGCTAGACACAAAAGGACAAATACTGTATGATTCCACTTACATGAGTTACCTTGTGTAGTCAAATTCATAGAGACAGGAAGTAGAATGCTGGCTGCCAGGGGCTTGGGGAGGGGTGAAAAATGGGGAGTTATTTCTAAAAAGTACAGAGTTTTAATTTGGGAAGATGAACAAGCTTAGAGATGGATTGTGGTGATGGCTGCAGAACAATGTGAATATACTTAAAGCCAATGTACTGTACACTTAAAAGTGGTCAAAATGGTAAGTCTCATGTTATGTATATTTTACCACAATAAAAAAAATAACCTGAGGTGACCACCATATGGAAATCCCATAGATAAGAAAGCTGGGACATCAAGAAGAAAAAAGACTAATTGGTATTAAAGAATATCTAAGGTAAATCTCTATTCAGATTTTTAAAAATATTTTTCTTTAATACAGGAAGTAAATGAACACAGCAATTTTGAAAGAGAGCTAAAGGAAAAAGAATGTTAAAATCCTAAGTTTTTAACATGTTACATTTTTTTATAAATGTGTATGAGGACCTAATGTACAAGCATAGTGCTAATTAATACTATAGATAGAAATACAAAAAGTTTTTGTCCCTTTCCTCAAGTAATTTATAATCTTATAGTAAGGTACACCCATGAGTAACTTGGAGACAATAAAAACTGTGCTAAGAGATTGCATGAGGCATAAATACAGAGCTCCAGAAGCATGTGGGAAGAAGATATTAAGTCTGATTGAAAATCCATTCCCTCTTCTTCATGCCTACCCTACTTCTTCCATCCCTGAGATCCAAGTCAAGCTCCACTGCCTCATTGTCTTAACCCATTGTGGTCCAACTTGTACTCTCACTACAATCACACTCAAGTAACTATTCAGAGCCTTGCCCTTTTCTCTCAATGGTTTTTGGTAGACTTTGTAACATGGCTAATATATACTTTTATGTATTTTCACACATTCTCCCTATTTGGTTAGAGGCATCCATTGCTTTGGAGATGACTAGAATTGTTAAAATAAGAATGCAAAGAAAAAGAGAAAAATGGGTTTTGAGCCCATAGTGACAAAAAGATTTTTTTTGAAACCAGCCTTGGCTAAGAGAGAAAGAGTTTACTAAATTCCAAAAGCTCCCCTTTAAGTCAGAAGCCAAGCTTGGCAAACTCAGTGGCAGAATTTTACACTAACTCATAGTATAGAGATTAGAGACAATAAAGAAGTTCCTATCAGGCAAGAAAAGGAGAAAGCATTCCCAGGCAAGGAAAAGAGGAAGATTTTGTGTGGATGCCCCAGGGTAAGAATATAGTCAGATTCCCTGAGAATCAAAGGCCCGGGCTTTCTTGGGCCTTGACCAAATTTGGGCAGTTAGTTGACTAAAACACTAGACTCTACAGCCTGAGGTCTTCTAGAACACTCAGGCTGCTGCTCTGCCCCTCTATATCCAAGGTGGCTGGAGAAATCTTATCAATAACTAGAGGAGTCTGAGAGAGAGAGCTCTGATTCTACATGATGTGTGCATTGCATGCAGAAGTCCTTTGAGTTCCCATAGGCCCTGATGGGGAGGTGGGGTGGACACATAGGTACTGAGACCTAAAACACTAGGTTAAATGAGAAGGATAAAAAATGCAGGGACCTCCCCCTGGATATATTTGATAACTATATATTTTGATGGTGTGAGTGAAGCACAACATCCACCAAAAAACAAAAACAAAAAACAGATAATATTAGCCATAGTGGGCAGACACCAGCACAGAGTGTTCAGGAACTAGATCAGACCAGCGTCACTCAGGTGGACAGTATGGAGGACAGCATGCAGGGCAGACCCCTCTCCCCAAAAAGGGCATGTAAGACTTCCCTGAACACATCCAACCATCTTGGGAAGGAACGCAGAGATGCTTCTTGTGAAAGGGAATATCCCTGATTGAGCATTTATAGTTCACACTCACTGCATATTTGTCCATATTACACCTAAGATGCTATTCTAAAATGAAAAACGTTGAGTTGTGTTTAATTAGAAAATTTAAACCCAGTCACCACCTGATAGGACTAAGGAGAACAAGCATAGAAAAGAACTTTTTTCTTTTATTCTTTGATCCAATTATCTTAGAGTATGTAAGTGTTCATCCCTTTTCCCCTGTTTAACACAATGAGGAGGTCTGTGGAATGCTCTACACTGTGTATGTGATAGAGGCCCCTAGTAAACGCTGCATGAAAAAACAAAAGGAAGAAAATATGGATTTCATTTCTTCCTTGCCTCTCATTCCACCAAACCCAAAATAAATTATAAAACAGAGATTTAAAAAAAAAATAACATAATTCACAGGGAGAGTTTTGGAAAGAGAACTGGCATTAGGAAAGCCACAGGGCTTAGTCCTTAGAATATTAGTACTGCTGGCCACAGATAGTTTTCCTGCCAAGCTTTCTGTCAATAAGCTGAGGTAAATATATAGCTGGACCAGTAAAGTCCCACAAAAGTAATAAGCAAAGTTTTCAATCTTCAAAAATGTTTGAACGTCTTTTTCTTACAGAGGAAAAACCGTGCAACTGCTCATAAATGGATATTTCCCTTGGGGAACTAATATCTTCTCCAAGGTCAAACTTGAGTTTTCTTAAAGATTTGGGTGGCAACATTCACAAGAAAGTCACTTTTTTCTTTCCTGTTCTATTACCTTAAAATTCACTTTGCTTTAAGAAATCATTGAATATACCTTTTTTTTTTTTTTTCTGATTAGAGATTTTAGTAGGGAAGAAACTAGGGCAAATTTTAGATAAAGCAAAAGACAATCTTAAAAGTTGTCACACAGGCCAGGTAAGTCTTAATGAGAAAGTTGACAGACTGTTGACTGACCTTTCCCTGGTGTATATGACGGAGGTATGCGATGCTCTTAACAATAGAACTCTGCAAAAAGCATTGTAGAAAGCAGGTGAGTTGATTCTCTGAAGCTCATAAATAGCTAATAAGTCAACTGTAATTTAAAGATACAGACATTATTTTATTTTTTAACCTGGCACAGTAGTATTTGGAAACTCATTATATTCCCTATCCCATAAAAATATCCTTCTTATCTTTATGAAGCCACTAAAATTTCATCTCATTCATAAAGCCTTCCCTGACCAGTCTAGCCCACACCAATCACTTCCTTCTCTGAACTCCAAGAGCATTTATTGCCTGTAGCACTCACTGGGCATAAGCCATTAGGTATATTTTCTTTCTTTCTTTTTTTTTTAAACAAACATGGTCCAATAGATAATAAAATCCTCCAGGGTAGGGATCACATTAAATTCATCTTATCCCTAGTACCTAGCCTGGAGCCTTATCCAGAGCCCATAGGGTTCAATAAATGTTTGTTGTTAATGATGATATGTTGTAGACACATTTGAAACATAATCTGGATAAACACAATACAGGAAAAGTGCAAATCATCATCTAACGAACACAAAAGCCAAGGAATCAATACAAGAGAGCTGTCTGAGCACGAAGTGAAAGACAAAGTAATGCCCTTCTCCCTGCTCCAACATCCAATATGGTGATGGATTATGCTACATAAAATTATCGATGAAGCCCAATGTAAGCACAATGATTTCTAAACAGTAGCAAGAAATATTAGATACAAAATGTAACATTACAATAAAGGCAGCAGAACTGAGAGGCAGTACATGAAGAAACAGATTCAGCTGATGAAGAACCTCTTTGCAAATAAGTAACTTCAAGAATAATGAAAACATGGTGCTTTCATTTCCTCCTTCTCTTCCCAGCCCAGAGACTGAGATGCTGATTTCTTGCAAGATACGTCAAATGAGCGTCATTTGCCCCTTAAACAAAGGAACAGGAAGGCAAACTGGGGCATTCATCCTTTGCCAAAACAAACCCAACCCTTCCAAATGAGTTACGTTCTCACAATGTGAGTCAGTTGAGTAAATTCATGCAAGTCTCATTTACGTGCACAAAGAGAGTAGAACAATCTACTTACCTCTGGTTTGAATTCCTGTCTTCTTCCATGAGATTTGACTTACTAACTTAGTAGTAGAAAGTTCGGGCCAAATCTGTTCCAGCAGTGAACCTCATCTTGCCTTTCTTTGCCTGTCACTCTTGTTTAACTTTTCTCTACTGACACCCTTTCTTTTATCCTGGAAGTGGGGAACTCTTAGGCAGAAGGCTTTACTATTTTTATTGGACCTATAGGTAACATACTCAGCAATAACATTGGTGTAACTGAAGTGAAACAGTGAAAAAAATCCATCAGACCAATTCAAACATGCCTGGACCCTAGGCCAAGATCTGGGGCAAAGGGAGAGCAAGTGGGGACCACAGATTGATATTCTTCCCCCTGCCCAACTTGTATGTGTTTTGTTGTTATATGGATAATGGGAATAGGATAATAATTTAACTGATCACTTCAATGGAACATTGATAATGACATGACTGATTTTTAATAGTGTTTATTAGTTCTTTGGTTTAAATAACCAACCAACAATATTTGAATTAGTGCTCCCTACCTCATCCACTACCATGTTTCCCAGCCACCTTTAAACTTTTGAATGGGTTAAAGAAATTGCAAAATGAATCGGTTATATAAACACAGATCTAATGACCTGGTTTTTCTCTACTATTGTTAATATTTTTGGTGCATTAAATCCTCTAGCTAAAGGAAATAAGGATTGAATTCCATGGTTTAATTGATGTATAGCAGTAACAGTATCTATAAACAACCTGACTTCCTTCAGAGTCAAAGGAAAACCAGAACCAGCCCATCTCTTTGAAACAATTGGCCTGTGGCATCTTTTTGGAGGCCAAAGTTTTCATTGCAATAAATAAGTAAATAAATAAATAAATAAGTTCAAAGTAGTCCCAAATTTAGTAATGCAGGAACCCTTCATCGAAGGATATAGAGTTTTCCTTCTAGATCCTGAAGACATGGACTTAGAAGTGATTCATGTACTCACAGTCATTCATGTCCTGTTGACCCAGTGGACTGAGGTGCCCCAAGCCTTTTCCTTGTCTATAGGTAGAGGTGGGAATATTTCAATGCGATGTACTCATGTCCAGAAACACCCAGGAAGAAAACTGGAACAGGCCTAAATAGAAGTACAGAGGAACTCTTTTAAGCACAGCTGTTTCTTAGGATGGTGGAGGCAGCCTGCAAAATGGTGAGCTGGGGCAATGGCTGGAGCCAGCACAGGAGACACTATGGCATGGAAAGTGGAAAGCTCCACTAGATGGAGCTAGGGTACATCTGAGGCACACATGGTACTATTACCAAGGCAGAGCAGGGAGATAGAGTCTGCTTTTACACCTCTGTAGGTGAGACCTTGTACGGAGTGACATGTGGATTAAAGTGAGTATATGTGAGTATTTCATACCTCCTTAGGTTTGATCCTACATTGAACGTACACTTGGGGTGGCACCCGTGTGTTATTATGAGTATGATTGCATATGTGGGTACGGTTGTGTGTGTGTGAACACACATATACACGTATATACCTGTGTGTGTTTATGTACTCATATACACATATATATGTTAGATTATATAGATATGGGTTGATGTAGGTATAGATATAGATTATGGGCCATTATTACAATAAATGGAAGTCATGCTGGAGGAAGGAAGCTAACTTCTGCTGAATGTGTACTGTGTGCCAGGCCTTTTCATATGCTTTCTCATTTAACCTTCACAATAGCTATGAAAGGTGGCTATTATTACTCCCATGTTTACCAAAGAGGAAATTTGATGAACCTCATGCAGAACTTGCCCAAGATCACACAGCTGGGAAATTACAGGACCTGGATTAAAAACCAGTTCTTCTGAGCTTCAAAAATCTTAATACAGTCTTCAAAACTGTAATATAGTCACACTTAACATCACATAGACTTGCGATAGTTTCTTGCAGTGTGCAAACTAAATCCTGGGAATATGGTTTGTGGTATGTTTTTAAAAATATTACTGCCATGTGCATTATACAAAATTAAAATGACATATGCAAAAGTTTGATCTATGTTGGAATGCAAATATATATAAAAAGTTAAATAAATACCACATTCCACTTTTCCCTGTTTCACCCCAAGGTAATTATTAGAAAAATGCACAAGAATGAATTCCAGTATATGATTCAATTAAAATAAGAGTCATTTAAAATAATATTAAGCTTATTTTCAAGTGGATATATCAAACCCACATGCACACATAATTGAATGCATTCACTATTTGCCACAGAATACATTAGCATTGGGGTAACAATACAAATTCCATTTACGTTCCCTCTTTATGCTGTAGGAAAAGCCATTTCCACTGAGATGAATGGAGCACACCTAAACTTGACCCACTCCACGATGCTCCATCGTCATTGAAGACTTTGTAGCCTTTGGGCCCCAGCCTTTTTTTTTTTTTTCTTGTTCAGAAAGTGTGTTGTTCTGTAAGTTGTGTTTTTGTAGACAGATTAAAAAATGTAGTGCATATTGAGCATTTAGCACAGTGCCTGGCAAATAGTAAGTGCTGGAAAAAAAGTCAACAGTGGTGATGATGACAACTATAAGGAGAAAAAAGAAGAGGAAACAGAGGGGGGAGACTTGAAGGAAGAGGAGACTAAGAAGAGGAGAGACAATGTAAGAAAAAGAAGAGGATGAGAAGAAGAGGAAGGTGGAGTTAAGAGAGATATGGGATCCAAGTGGCAATTCACAGTTCTCGTTTTCTTGGTGTCAGAGCTTCTCCCCAAAGGTACAAAAGTATCATCTGAAATTATGTGGAATTTAGATATCTGCCCTGCACCCTGCAAATTATTCTATTCTTCACCTTAGACTTCATGCAGTTCTCCTTTTTTTGTTGTTTTGGTCTAAGATTGGTTGCTGTTCTGTAGGAAGAAGGTGCTGGGCACTGAGCCCCTGGCTGGGATCGCAGGACTGAGAAGGGGAGAGAGAGGCAGCATTTCCTCAACATGTGCTCTGGGCCCTTGGAGAGTATGTCAGCTGTGTGCTTTGCTAATGGACTATTTGGTGCCATAATAAAGGTTAACTTTGGCCTCTGAACCCAGGTGGAGGACATGGAAGCTCCTTCTAGACAAGTCAGAGTGAAATACATTTTCTCTGGTGTTTCTGTTCTCTAATTAACAGTATCTGAAAGAAGTCATAACTCAGGCAGAATGGGGGAAAAGGAAAATATTCTCAGTTACCTTTGAAGGTAAAATTCCATTTAGAAAATTTCTCAAGTAGATTTTTGTCATATCAGGTCTCAGTCTTTGTTTTTTCCTTTGTGTTGGGGAATGTTAGAAATTGAATTGATAATAAAATAATAGTGATAATAAAGACTAGCATTTATTGAGCACTTACTATATGCAAAGCACTGCTTTCCATACTTTATATAACTTTATACTCAGTACGATCCCATAAAGTAGGTACCATATTACAGATGATAATTTAAATAATTTAGCTAAACAGAGCTAAAACACAAACCAAGGGCTAGCTGAAAATGAAGCCCTCTGTGGTCCACCAGATTATACTTAGATAACCTACAATATGCCTCCTTCACTGCCCAACACACAGTCAGTATACGATAATGCTCCTCTTTGCTTTTTTAAGCAGTTACTCCCCTTGGATTATTGCCTCTTTAAATAAAGCACTATTTTCATTTGTATAAAGGTTGGGAGAATGTCACACCAGGGATGTGATACTAACTTTGATCTGGGGGTCTGAAATATTCATTCTTTCCTGGATATTTCTACTTGTAGATCTTAGATCTTAGCATAAAAGCCTAGCATCCTTCCCTGGACTCAATAAGCCATGAGACATGGGGCAACAATTGGAGGTTACCTACATGGATTATTTGGGGAGGTGAGATGTGCAGTGGTGAGAAGGAAGATATCTGACTCTTCTGAGCTTTCACCCCTGCTATTCTGGCACATTCATACTTACATGATCATGTGATATACTTTAAATTAAGGGAGAAACCCAGTGCTTGACTTGTTTCCAGAAGATAATTTCCTGAGCTATTAGAGAACTATAACAAATTGTCTCAGGAGCAGTGGGTGGCCACTAATTAGTTATTACCTTAATAAGAGGATATGCCCATCAACTAGAGCTGTTGTTGTATGAATAACTATCTCAACATTTCCATTACTGTGTCCTGTTATCTTCTTGACCAAACTAGGATAGCAAGATGAGTGAGGATATTGAGGCCCATAGATGTCCAAGTTCACACCTTTAATCTGTAAGTGAACTAGAACCTAGGTTTCTTATCTCTCAGTCAGAAATAATCTTTGACTAAAGGTGTCTCCACAAATAGTGAATGATGCCTTCCTGGAGAAAGAAGGATGATCCTAATTAGTCAAAGGTGTTTAGGAAATGCAGCATCCTCTACCATTTCAGAAATAAAATGTGCATTTTGCATATGAAATTCTCTCCTAAATCCTGCTGTAAATTTTTAAGAGTTGGTTTTTCCCACAAATTTTAATCAAATTTTAATCACAGTTTTTTTGTCTTTTGTGTTTAAACACCTATTAATTTCCAGAGGCACTAGTATTTCTCAAAACTCTTTTTATTTATTTATTTATTTTTGGCTGTGTTGGGTCTTCGTTTTTGTGCGAGGGCTTTCTCTATTTGCGGCGAGCGGGGGCCACTCTTCATCGAGGTGCGCGGGCCTCTCACTATCGCGGCCTCTCTTGTTGCGGAGCACCGGCTCCAGACGCGCAGGCTCAGTAGTTGTGGCTCACGGGCCTAGTTGCTGCGCGGCATGTGGGATCGTCCCAGACCAGGGCTCGAACCCGTGTCCCCTGCATTGGCAGGCAGACTCTCAACCACTGTGCCACCAGGGAAGCCCCCCCCCCCCCTCTCAAAACCCATTTTAAGTAATACATCTCAAAGCAATTCAGAGGGAGTTCTGGGAATGCTTCTCATTAATAATAACGGTATAAATAATAATGATAGTAATTGCCTTTTATTGGCATTTCACGTTCATACTATCTCACCTCAGGATACTACCATATCTTCACAACAGGTCTCTCCCATCCCCAATTCTTCCTGTCTGATTGATTCTCTGAGCTCCTACTATATTTGCCTTCCCTAAGTACCCTTTCACTGAGCCCTCCTCCCACTCTATCATCACCACGACACACGCTATTCTCTGTATAAAATCCAACTTCTCAGCATGGCGTTTCAGTCTTTCTCTCCAGGTCCTTTCTCCACTGCTCTCCAAGGTAAGCCCTTCGGTTTAAACAACTGGCTTATTTTCTGATCCTCAAACAGGGCACACACTTCCTCACTTCTTCCTCCTTTTTCTCCCCTCTTTCCATTTCTGCAGTTGTGTTTTCAATAGATCACAGGTTCCTTTGAGAGCAGAGGCTGTGATCTGCTCATCATCATTTCCTTCACAGAGCCTGGCCCCAGGCCTTACACCAGGGATCTTGTAGCTTCAGCTGTCCACCTGCACTGCCTTCACTCCTGTCTTATGTCTCTCAAACACGAATATCCACAACTAGGGTCACATCTGACCTGTGGTTTTATTTTTAAACTTTAACTATGGTGAGAAAGTATTATTATTATAAAAGTTAGAAATATGTGAAATAATTGCATTTGAGGGAAAAAACCCAATGTCTACTTTAATTCTGTCTTTAAAAAAAAAATTGGAAGTCTAGACTTTCAAGCTCAAGTTTGTATGTTGGTTGAAAGAGTAGCTTTAAGGGCCCATGAGCTTGTGCCAAGTACGTACTCTACCTTCCAGGTAGTTACATCTCTACCTTGTTACAGACATAACTGTTTGCAGAGGGATCCGTGGATATGAAGGCAGAGAGGATGTGATGGGACAGACAGTCTACAGTCAAAAGATCTGGCTTTGGGTTCCAGTTTTACGGCTGACTCCTGAGTGACCTTGGGAAAAGCCACTTACTCTCCCTGGGCAGCATTTCCCTTGGCTGTAAAATAATAAATCTAATATTTAAACTCACAGGGTTATTGTGGGAATTAACTGTGGTAATTGCTAGAAAATGCCTTGTAAATTATAAAGGGCTCTTCAAATGTTAGTTATTATTAAGGTAACAGTCTGGGCGCCTCCAGGTTCTTTTTGTCGTTTTTTTTGCATTAGGCAATAGTAGAGGTATTTCCAACTACCCTCGAATCATTTCGATCATGAAACGTGTGGTTCTCTTAGGTCTGTATGAATGCTCCATGTTCCAGTTCTAACTGTTCATATTTAGATGCAGCAGAGTCAACTTCTTAACCAAAAATTCTTTTCTTTATTGTTTGAAGACTGCTGTTCAAACTTTTGTTAGTGACCCAATGAAGTATTATGGCTAAACTTGCCATTTTAGATGCTGGTTCCAACCTTGAACTTTCAACTAACACACACACACACACACACACACACACACACACACACACATATGAACACACACACACCATCAGGTTTATTTTCCTTTCTCCTTCCTTCCTTCTATCCCTCCTACCTTTCTCTTCCATCCTTCTTCCTTTTTTCTTTCCTCCAATGAGAGTCTAGAAATATTCACATGAGAAAATGCCATGTGAATCTTTGACCAGAGTGACTATATTTTATTTCTCCGCTGCCTGAGTCTGCTTGAAATGCTTGTAAAGCCTCACCGTTTTCCCCAGAGCATTCAGATAGTCTCTAGTAGGTGAAATGGACCTAACTGTGTGTTATTTACCAGTTAGGTCCCAGAGCAGACTATAAAGTTAATGCATAATCTACTATGCAGGATACTCGGTTACTGAAGGACATTCCCCAGGCATTCCATGGCCTATAGGGGCAATACATTTTCTATGATATGAAGGGAATTATTGACTCACTGGACCAGAACTCTCTCAGAGTCCATGTAAAGACCCTTATTTCCACAATGGATTGAAAAGCCAACGGACTCTGGTTTCCTGCATATTCACAGTTTGTAGATTATTGATCTGATAATTAATCAACTCAGCATCTTCTGGGTGTCCTTAGCTCAATGTATGTGCAAAACCCCTTCATGAGGCCTGAGTCGCAGACCACCCTAAATCAGCACCTTCACAACAGCTGCTTATGGTGCTCAGCTGCTCAAATTATTTTTATCTTTAAAGTGTAGTATTTCAGCCTTCCTTAAAACATAAAAGGTCAGGGAAAGTAATAACCCCTAGGAAATAAGTGAATTGCCATAGACATATAATTATAAATAAGAAAGGCCTATAAAAATATAATCATAGAATTTTCAAGATGAAATAAAATGTAATAAAATTGTTTACAATTCATTGCACATTAAGGCTAGTCTTGGAGGGTTACAGACAAGAGTTCTTTTTAAAATTAAGTATGTGTGTATGTGTATCTGTGTGTGCCTGTACTGATTTCTTTCCTGAAGGATCATTGTTGAAACTTGTTTAATTGAAGGCTCTTATGTCACAGCCTCTCAGGAAAATGTGTTCTCCAGTGACTAATATAAGCCACAAAGAGCTACATGGAATATTTTGTGCGGAAGGTCAGAACTTGATCTCATCCCCATCTGGCCTGTTAGGAATTGTCTTCTATATTTCAATATAAAGATCAATTCTTTTTCGAATGACCACTCTCTCCCATATGCAGATGAAACAACACATTTTGCTCCTATATTTCCATGGTCTTTCTGTGCCTACCAGCCTCTCCAAATTATCTTTCCATCTCACACTCTAATGGCAGTCCTTCTGCTCCAAGCAGAACTCTGAATCAGAACCCGTGCTCTGAACCATGGCTCTTCCTCCCACCCTCTTCTCCCCTGGGAAGTCCCCTCTCTCTCCCCATGTTCCTGTCTTCTTGCACTGGAGTGGAGGAGTTCTATTGCAGATTCCTTTGCTGAGATCTCAAGGATTCACTTATATGAAGTGCTCGCTTTAATATTTGTTGAATAAAATAATGAATGGGTCCAGCCGGGAATCCACGCTATAAGCCCTCGCCCTCTGATGTGTTCCATGTTCCATTGTATCTTCAAGTTTTTAATATGTGAAGAATTAAAAAGATCTATAAACTCACAGAGTTGGTTCTCTAGTGCTAGGATTTTAGCAAGCAGTGAGATCTTAGTCCTGTGTCTTTGAATGGCACCAACTCAATCTATTTTTCCATCAAGGGCTCATAAGAACCACGAAGGCAGTTTTCTCTACTTCTGTGTTTAACCCCCAAGGCCCTCATTACATTGCTCTGTTCAACAAATGCCGATGCCCAGCTCTTTCTGCTCCTTCCATCTCCAGATAATTTAGAGTTGACTATAATAAAATGTTTTGCAACTTACTGCATGAAGTTGTTAAAAATCCTCTGTCAGGTAATTGATAAAAGAACATTCCAGCCTGTCCTTCACATCCACTGGCTCCAAGTTTATGCAACTTATACTTGTGTACATCATAACTAAACCACATTTAGCCTGTTGATGTGAGGATATCACTCATTAGCAGATGAATGGTAATGCTATTCTCTGGTCCTCCAAGCTGCCTGACAGCTGGTGCCACCAGGGGACGTTCCAGGCCCCCCTGCCGCTAGGATGCTGGAGTGTTGGCATACTGGGGGACAGGATCTTGAGATGGAGTTGTCTCCATGCCCAGCACCAAATAGCAGCCCCCAGTTCTCACCTAGTTTTTTATCATGATCAGGGCCATAATTGTGCCTCAGTACCTACATTTCATATCTCGGTGGTCTGAGCAAAGCTCGGGGAGCTGCTACCCAACACAGGTATCTCCTTCTCTCAGCAAACCGCCACTTACTTCTCACTTCTCCTCACCTCATAACATTTTCTCCTCATGAAAAATTAGTATGTATGGAATGTAAGGCAGAGGGGGTTTCTGGTAAGTAACTAGGTAGATGCCTTACTGGTAAAAGCTTTTTAAAACCTCAAGTAGAGGTTTAAAAATTGGAAGTAGCTTTTAATTGATGCAAATGTATTGATTGAATTTGGCTTACTGATATAAAATCATGGCTTATATGCCCAATAAAATTTCCCTTGACATCAGCCAGTTAATCTGAATATAAGGCAATGAGTTGTTGATTATCTTTCTTGTATTGGGAAGGCCAATTTGTATTTGGATTTTTAGGCATAATAAAGTTATAATACTTGCCTTACTCTAGAGAGACAAAATAAGAATGCACATTTACCACCATTGCTTTCAAATCCACCCTTATACAAAACCTAAACCCACCACCGTACAATGTCCTCAAGGGTCTTCAAACCCCAACCCTCCATCATACCTGTCAAAAAGTTCCACAGTCAACAGGGAGCAGCACATGTCAGCCCTGCAATCACACCCCGTGAAGGTAGAGCAAACCATCAGATAGACCAAAAGCTTTCCATTCTACAGCCATTCAGAGAGCTTGCATAATTAGCATAGATTTTGGAACTTCCTCCCATGTGCACGGATAAAGCTGTAAATATGCCCTCTTGTTCTACTGATGGGAGCCTCTGGAGGCTGATATTCATTTGTCCCAAATAAACTCGTTTGAACTCTTGGGGGATTCCCTTTAGCTTTTTCATTACCACTCTAGAATAATATGCAAATAATTAGGTGACAGCATTCCCTCTGAACATTATTAAATACACAACAATTATCACATATAGTATATTCCATGTACATACAAGTCCCTTCAGAATAATGCATATTCTCAACCCCAACCAAAAAAAAAAAAAAAAAAAGAATTAATAACATTCACTCTTCAAGCGCTGTAAAACCAACTCTCAGATTGTGGCGCTAAACACTCACAGCTCTGGCATCTACACAGGCTGGCTGGAGAATTCATGCACTATGGTGTTTGACACACTCATTCTCTCAGGTGAAATACAGTGGACAAAACTGCATAATTTATTAGGCTTAGACAGCAAGACTCAATATCTAGATCATCTCCTTGTACAAGGCTACATTTTATGATGATCTTTTTAATGCTGTAATCTACATTGAGGTTGGAATTGAGGCATGGAGGGGGGTTGAAAGTAAACTAATTGGGAGATGCTGTACATGAAATAACAGCTATATTATTCCATACCATCAAAAGTAGGATCCTATCCTCAAAAGGCTTTCAAATCATCTACATTATTAGCTGACAAGTACCTAATATGTTTTAATAGCAGGAAAATGATTATACATATATAAATACATATATATATATATATATATATATGCATATACAATGTTGTATTTTTATTTTGATAGGTGGGGAGGAAAAGAAAAAGAAGCCTTGCAGCCAGTAATTTCCTCCATGAACAGGTAGAGAAGAATTTCCAAATCTTGGCAAGAGAAGACAAAGTCAGGAAAAGAGATATGCCTTACCTCACAGTTCCTCCTGAGGCTTGAAATGATGGTTTTGAGAAGAGTAGCCAGTGTCACCAAAGAGACAACTTGGAATAAGAATTTGGGATCCTTCTCAGGTGATCAAGGCAAAGAAGGCTACCAACATGGAGGACACAGTGTGTCCAGGTGTTTGCTAACCTGTCTCACTTGGTCCTTCCTCACTCTTTATCAGCAATTGAGCACTAAAGTGGGTCCGTCCTTCTAGGAGATTTGTTTTTGAAGTGCCTCCCCTGGGACTGTGCTCACTGGCATCCTGTTCTCCTTCAATGATCAAGTGATGCATGAGGATAGGGTTGTTTTCCCATTGGAGAATTTTCTTCTTCTTAAGTAGCCAGACAACCCATCTCAGGGGCCCCAGAGAAAACCATTGGAAGATCATTCTTCCTGTGGCCAATCTGGTTCTGCTTGGCCTCCCCTCTGCCACATTGTTTCCTCCTTTTTTTTCTTTACACATTACTGAGAAGTTAAATTTTTACAAATCTTGTATTCATAAGACATTTTTGTCTTTGAGCTGATGGAAGATAAGGAGGGCTCATACACCTGGCCTTCCCAGGATGGAAAACTCCATTTGAGAAACTAATTTGCCATCTTGAAGGTTGGTACATGAGCACACTTTGCCATGAAATTCAGGTGGGAGAAGCAGGTTCAAAGAAAAGGTCATGAGAAACCCTTCTCATAGGATCTGGACCCTTTCTCTTTGAGACAGGACAAGACGAAAGTCAAGTACCATCACTGTGGTTATTTCTGAACTGAAGCAACTTACAACTCAAGTGCCTAGAACTCCAGTTTTCATCATCCTCATTTCATTCTCCTCCTCTTCATTATCATTATTACAAAAAGAAACAAAATAAATTTTTATTCTCCAATATCGAGTAGAATAATTTGCCTTAAGCATTGGGTAAAAACTAAGGCTCACTCATATTCAATGTTTTCTTTGAACATTACATAACTGGTCCCTAGATTTTCCTGAAATCTTAGATTTTATTCTGAAAACCTTACATTAGCTAAGGATGTAAGGAAATGTAAGGAAAACCTTACATTTATCCTAAGGATCAACTCCCTTTAAGCCTCAATATCTATCCCTTGCTTTTAGAAATGGAACTGTTTTTCCAAAGGCACAGCATGCTCTCCTTTGGGCTTTTGCTATATCTATAGCAACCACTCTGTTGGGGTACCTTAAAAATAAAACTGGGCTTTGGAGTCTGGGCACATATAAAAAGATACATTGCAATAATAAACATTTTAGTTTCTTTGTTTAAACCAGCAATAACAGCTTTTAGTAACTGCTGAGGTCTTGCCCTTCGTTCTGATTAAAGAAAAGAGATTCTAGTCCTTAAAATTTAGTGTATTTCCAGGTTAATTTACTCTTGTATTTAAGAAATCTTCATTTGATAGTTCAATATTAGACCCATGTTTAGAAGACATGTGTGGTCTCTATTGGTAATTATAGGTGAAATTCTTTGTTATCTTTGTGGACTTTCCTAATTTTCTCCAGGAGTTATACATCCCCATTTTGAAAGTCATCCCTTGCAAAGAAATCTAATGGCCTTGTGAGACCATTCACTTTAACCTCAGCATTCCTGTGAGACTGACAGGAGGAAAAGTACCAAATATTTTATAAGTGGGATGAATAAAGAAAATAATGTCTAGTCATGTTGGATCCAATGCAACTTTTTCTTTTAGTCAATAATCTCCTTACTAAAAGGAACCAGGGCTCCTTGGAGAAACAGCTGATTCTAGGACTGGGGCAGGAAATACACAAGATAAGCTTAGAGAATTTTGCAGCACCAAAAATATAGAAAAGTGTTTAAATACATAACATATACACACAGACAATGTACACATAAATGGTAAGCATGTCAAAGGTACACAAGAGAAAAGAGCTTCCAATGGCCAAAACTGGAATAATTTGGACAACAAAATGAATAAAGTAGTAAAATATAATAAATATCCATAAGTCTGCAGGGGAGGAAAAGCTTCCTTCTGTTTTCTTAGGTTCTGCAGCTAGTGCTAAGAATTAAACTAACAGAAGATATATTAACAGGAGAAACACATACAAATTCTATTAAATATCTTTATGTGTACATGGGAGTCTTCAGAAGGAAAATGAAGACCTGAAAAAGCTCTTAGGCACAAAAACTTATATATTGTTTTGAACAAAGAATGATAAATTGTGGGGAATGTGAAAAGACAAAGGGCTGGAATAGGGGCAGCAAATCATGGCATGGTGACTAGGAAATAGATGGAGAAAACTAATGGAAGATATGGGTCATTTTGGAAGGTTTGTTTGTATAGGTCCATTTCAGAGTTGATTCCCAGTTTCTGGTGATAACAATGTGCTTCTCATCCTTACAGAGAAGGATACCTTTCTACAGAGAAGATACCTTTCTCATGGGACATTTTAAGACCTGGTTTTAGGTAGAAAGGGGGAGGTCAGAGAGCCCTTCTTGCATATGCATCTGTTTCTCAAGTGCCATTAGCTCAAAAGAATCAATATGCCAAAGTGGCATATTATGAAGTGGCATGTTCTGAACCCCTTCATACTAAGTAAGTTAATAAATGAATACATAAATGAATAGAATAGACAAATCTCCTATGCAGAACAATTCCATACAACTTATGTAGATAGTCAGCCCCTTAGAAGGTAGAACGTGACTCTACACTCTTTAAGTGTTTGCTACTCATAGTGTATGCCCTCTTGGGGCATGAATAAGGGTTCATGAACAAGGTATGAACAAGAGACAAAGAGTAATTTTCCAGTTGATAAATCTTACAAATATAACCTCAGACATCAAAAATGATGTCATCTTGATTGCATGTATCCTTGATATGAAGTGATGATAATGACATGTTACCTCTGTGTTTTTCCTCCAAAAAGCCACAATCCCACTCTAATCATGAGAAAAACATCAGACAAATTCCAGTTGAGGGACATTCTACAAAGTACCCAACCAGTAGCCCTCAAAACTGTCAAGGTCATCAAAAATATAAAGTCTGACTTTCTGTCACAGGGAAGAGGAGCCTACAGAGACATGATAACCAAATGTAATGTGGTGCTCTGGATTGTATCCTAGAGAAGAAAAAGGTAAAAACTAAGGAAATCTGAATAAAAGTATAATGATGGATCAATGTTGGTTCATTAATTGTGACAAATGTACCATACTGATATTAGATGTTAATAATAGGGGGAAATAGGTGTACGGTATATGGGAACTCTATCTATGCAATTTTTCTATAAATTTAAAACTCTTCTAAAAATAAAAAGTTTATTTCTTTAAAAAAGAATCTACTTACTACTTCCCAGGCACTTAAGTGCATGGACACATTGGTATTGAAAAAATGTTTGTTGAGTATATGGAAATAAAATTTGTTCCTTAGTATCTGCAAGTTTACCATAGTGCATCACCTTCCATCCAAGAGTTCTTCTTTTATTTAATTCCAAAAAATGACTTTGAGGGTGGAAAAGGAATATGAAAAAAGTAAATTCTATGGTGGAGAACTCAGAAGTAATTTCTTAGCAATGTAAGTATATATTGACATCGCTCACAATTTCCATCAGAATAGAAATGTTAATGACACTAAACTTTTTGTTTTCAAAATACTTTCACATTTATTTGCAATGTTGATTCCTGCAATAATGAATTGATAGAGGCAAGGGAGGTATTACTCTCTGCATTTTGAACATCAAAAATCTTTAGGTAAAGAGACAATGTACGATGTGTTTAAGGTGGAGAAGAGCTTTATAATCTACATATTGGCAATAATTTTGGGCAAGCTGGCTCACTTTTCTGGGGTTAAGTTTCCATGTCTGAAAAATGAAGGAAATTTCCATGGTAGAGGAAAGTTCCTGTGTAATACACACTCCCTTCAACTCCAACCACACAGAATAAAATAAATTTATTTATTTAAAAAGAAACACAGAACTGTACTAAATATTAAAAAAAAAAAAAAGAAATCCAAGGCCCAAAAAAGAAAGGAAATTACAGCTATAAGCAGAGGCTGAAATCTCATGGTCACCAAGGGGATGAGACTAGCTGTGTGTGGATAATCCTCAAATGGGAATGTGTGGGCTCTAAACTGAGATCAGACTGTGATAGCAATTGGAATATCCCCTCTTGTCTTCCCAGGTGGCTTCTAGAAACATGATCATTTCCAAAACCCTACTGCCAAAGTCAAGATTCTCACATGAGCCTGATTCCCAGGCTGTTACAGGTACTGGCATTGAGAGTAGACCTGAGCTGCTGACATGGGTCCTCCTGTGGATCCAGACCCCGAGAGGCATGGGCTGAGGCAATCATAAGATGGATTCCAAGAAAGGGGTGCAGGAGGGACCTCTTCAAGAGATGAGTGAAACCAAAAAAATGGAAGAATTCTCATTCCAGGAAAAAGACATAATGAAAAAAATCTAAAAATATCTTAAAAAATCAGTATCCTTGAAATTCTCAAAGGAATAAGACAGGAGTATGGGAACCTCAAGAGTGGGTTAGGTATTAGGCTAACATAACCAAAGAAATTGCAAAATGAAAGATAGAATTGAGGAAATTTCCTAGTATGGAAACAAAGAGATAAGTGATAGTACATAAAAGAGAAATTGACCTGGAGGCTGAGAAGTATCAATATATGTCTAACAAGAATTTCAAAAGAAAAATATAAAGAATGAGGGAAAAGTTCTAAAAGAGTTAAATAATGGCTGAAAATCTCTAAAATTAGAAAGACAAGAGTTTTCAAATTAGGGGGACCCATGATGTACACAGCAGGAGAAATAAAAAAATACATCCACACATAGACTGAAAAACCAACTAGAGGAGACAATTACCTAAAAAGAACAGCACCTGGTTGACAGCTCATTTTTTAATTAATAAAAGAATTCATTCAAAGTGCTATGGGAAAATAATTGTGAATATAGAATGTTATGCCTTCAAGAGTAAATGTAAAATGAAGACATCTTTAGACATTTAAAGATTAAGTTTATTACTATCAGATCCTCACTGCAAGAATTATTAAAGCCTATAATTCATCAAAAAGAATAGTAAATTCAGAACTAAGGAGTGGGATTCAAGAAAGTTGGTGAGCAAAGAAATTGAATATAGTGATGATAAAAATAAATAGATATTTACTATAAGTAATAAAGAAGATATGTTTCTTTTGTGTTTAAAACATGTTGGAATTAAAATTCTAGATAACAATAGCATGAAAACTGGGAGTGAGGAGATCTAAGGAGTATGAGGTACACTAAGATCCTTTATGTACACTTTGTTAGAAAATTAATAATAGAATATGTATATTGAAAATTTGAAGGCAACCACTAAAAGAATAGAAATAAAATGTGTAACTTGCCAACTAGTGTATGAGGGAAAAGAGCAAAACAAAGAAAATTATATCATTCCAATAGAGACTGCTAATAAAGGGGAAAAAAGAAGTAAACTAAAAATATCATAATGAGAACATGCAAAATAAGGTGGCAGAAATAAATCCAAATGTATATGCAGAAGCAAGTTTCAGAATAATACTTTGTATATAACATTGATGCCTATTATGTAAAATTTTTAAGTCTCTAATAAAATAATTTTAATGCACATGCACATACACGTAATCAACTCTACAGAATGTTTTAAACAGACAAAGAATCAAACTCATGATAGTGGTTGCATATTGGGTGAGGGGTCCAAGAAGACTCCCTTCTATAATATATTGATTATTTGTATATTAAAAAGAGATAATACAAATATAGGAAATTTTCAGGTTTAATTAGAGATGATGGAAACCCAAGTATTATTTGATTTTTCTTTATATGTCTTATGTTTTTCTACTTTCTTTTTTTACAAAAAGTGTTTAGGCTAGGTTATTCCTTCTAAGTCTAATAATGTGTATATCTCTGTATTATCTCAAAGCACCCAGGTAGCTACAGGTGGAATCAAGACTAGCACCAAGGTTTCTTAATTTCAAGTCCATGGTTCTTTCCTTTACACCAATATTCTAAATGTTCTAGTTATAATCAATTTTAGCTGCTCTCTTGGGTCCTTAGAGATGACTTTTGAAAGTTCGTACAAGCTTTGGGTTTTCATTACTTTTTCTTCTACTTTCAATGCCTAGATTGGCACCAATTTACCCTGGAGAGGTTCTTGTGAGCCTTAATTGAGGACCACAAAAGATAGCAAGATCTTTAAGTGAGTATCTCTGAATAATTTCCCCAAGCAGATCACTCTGCGGAATTTCATTTTCAACATGAATGGTCACACTTCAAGCAATGAATGAGACGCATTGTTCAGGGGAAATGACGCACTCGATTCTGTAGTGCTGCTCAACAGTCCCAGTGCAACTGAGCGGTGCGTCTGCATTTTCATTATAAACCCATCAGTGGGATGTAAGTGCCCAGAGGCTGCCTCCAAAATCAATTTGCTGAGTCACTGCTGAGAAGGACCCACAAAACTGTCACAAACATAAACACCAACCTCTTCCAGGATGTCTTTCCTGACTATACTGGTCCTCACCCTGACCTCCTTATGACCCTGAATTTTTTCCTTGTTTATGGAGCCTGTTAGCTTGATTATTATTGGTTCATATCGATAGTATTTTACTTTTCTTACTGGGTCACAATTTTTCTCTACAACTGGACGAAATTTGAGAGTAGGTGGTAGGTCTTTTGTTTATCATGGTTACAGAACCAAGTTATTGCGCATGCCACAGGTTTTAGGGGTAGGATAGCTGAATGAGAAAGGTAATCAATAATCTAATATGTGATCACACATTTAAATATAATGAAAACTCTCTGTCATGGCATTGGACTCACTCCCAGATTAGAGAATTAGCTGGAGCACATAATAGGCCATTATTTTTTTTTTTCTGGAGTGGGTACATGATGGAGGCGAAACCTGTGTGACACATTCAAATTCATGAACTAATATCTTCTGACTCTGGAATGTCCTACATTTCCCTCTGGGTGTCTAAAGCCTATCCATCCTTCATGATTAGTCCGAGTCTACCAGAGAAGGCCCCTCCATTTGCTCATCCCTTCTCTGTTGCCTCTGAACTCCTTTTGTACTTATGTTATATGCAGCTTAGTCCTTATTTATATGTTGTTTTGTTCTGTGATTTATTTGGGGGATATTAGGTTCTGTTTGCCAAGTAAATAGGAGAGCCTCCTGAGAGCAGCTTCTTGTTTCAGGAGCTGAAACACAGTTTAAGAACAGTGTTGACAACTTACAAGGCACTAGAGAATTAACTACATGTTTCTTGATTGCTGTGTGGCAAGTCATATGGCTCAGACTCCTCCTCTGTGGGGAGAAGATACCAGCTCCACTGCTCTGGATCAAGCAGAGTGAGTTGGGGCCCAGCGCACCCTCAGACTGTCTATAGCCATACTTCTCCACTATTCTGCAAAGGTAGCAGTCTGCTTTAAGAGATATTGCTCAAAATTACCTTAAGGTTGACAAATTCAAAGCAGATTTTGACTTAGAGGGAGAACCTAAAGGACTATCAGCAACAGCTGTAAACCTTCCCTTACTGTGTAGTGTCTCCTGCACTTCAGAGAATCACAGCTTTGTAGAGTGAAAGTCCTTTAGCTCAGGAGCTTCAAAGTTCTTTAACTGCTACAAAATCTACAAGAAAACCTCCATTTTACATTGCAACATAGTGCATACATGTGATTGAATGAGAGAGGAAGAGAATGAGAATGAAACAAAAGTTTCTGGAAACTTTAACTATTGTATGTGGTTCAATTGATATTACATATCCTGTCGTCTCTTATTCTATCCCATCCTATGCTATTTTATTCCATTCTAATTCATTTTTAATGTTGAAATGATGGCTATATTGTATTTATGACTCTAATATATAAATTACTTTTCCACATTCCAAATAGGAATTTCTTATTCCCATATAATTCAGTACCTGCTTCAGCCTTTTTAGCGACCCTCTGATCAATAAAAAGTTCTCTGGAATATTTGATAAGATCCTCTATCTCCATAACTTCTGTGCCTAGATGTGTTTTAGAGCTTCTCCTGTTGTTCTGGATTGTGGCAAAGGTCAAAGTCCCTGCTCACTGTGAACAGTCGCAGCTTCCCTTCAAGGCTTTCTGAGAGGCCACAGATGGCTCCCCGCCTCAGTAAACCCCACCTCCTCTTCCCATCCCCAGTCTCAATAGGAAGAGGAATGAAATTTCAAATTAAAACTTTAAAAGAATGACTTAAAATAGCATTAAGAACATAAAATATTGAGGGGAAAGTTGACAAAATATGTGCAAAATTTGCACATTGAAACTGTAAAATATTACTGAGAGAAATTTTAAAAGGCCTAAATAAATGTGTTCTTGGGGTAGATGTCAATTTCCTCAAATTCATCTCTAGGTTCAATGCAACTGCAATCAAAATCTCACTAGCATTTTTGTAGAAATTGACAAACTGATTCTAAAATTCTTCTGAAAGTACAGAGAACATACAAGAACCAAGACAACTTTGAAAAAGAACAAAGCTGGATGGCTAACACTACCTGATTTTAAGACTTACTATAAAGCTACAGTAATTAAAACAGTGTACTATTGGCATAAAGATAGACACATATACCATTGAATAGAGAAGAGAGTCCAGACATAAATTGCCACACATACGGACAACTTATTTTCTTCAAAGGTGCAAAATTCAGTGTCGAAAGACAATCTTTCCTACAAAAGGTGCTGGATATGCAGATACGTAAAAGTGAACTTGAATACGTACTCGTATCATATGCAAATATTAACTCAAAATGAATCATAGACTAAATGTAAATCCTAAAAGAATAAAACTTCTAGAAGAAAACTGGAGAAAAACTTTGTGTTCCTGAGTTAGGTAACAATTTCTTAGATATGAAATTGAAAACATGATCCATAAAAAGAAGAAATTAATAAATTGGACTTTCTCAAAATTGAAAGTGTTTGCAAAAGACACTGTTAAGAAAATGTTAAGAGAATTTTTTTACTGAAAAAATATCGACAAAGCACTACCGTTTAAGTTGCACTTCTATTTTACTTGCTTTTTGAAAGGCCCAAAAATGGGTCACCACCCATTTGAAAATACAAGTCCCAGACAGGATCTAAATATGGACAAATTATACATCATAAAGGACTTTTATCTAGAATATATAAAGAACTCTCAAAATGTAAAAATAAGAAAACGAGCAACCCAATACAAATATGAGCAAAACATTTCAACAGATATTTGACCAAAGAAGATTAAAAATTTTTAAATAAGCACATGAAAAGAGGCTCATTAGGGAATGGAAAATAAAAACTGCATTCAGATACCACTATAAACCTCTTAGAAAGGCTAAAATTTAAAAGACTGACCATAACCAGTGTTGACAGATGTGGGGGAGTTAGAAGTTGTGTACATTCCTGTGAGGATGGAAGACAATACAAGCAATTTTGAAGAGTTTAGTGTTGCTTAGAAAGTTAAACAACACCTACTATATGACCCAGCCATCCCAATCCTAATTATTCACCCAAGGGAAATAAAAACATTTGTTTACAGCAAAGATTTGTGCATGGATACTCATAGCAGCTTTATTTACGATAGCCAAGAACTGGAAACAACCCATGTATCTATCAACAAAAAAAATGGATAAACAGATTGTGGTATATCCATACAATGCCATAAAAAGGAATGGAGTTTTGATACACACAGTAGCATAGATGAATCTCAACATAATTATATTGAGTATGTTAAAGGAGCTAGAAGAAAAGAGTTACATACACTGTAATTCTATTTACAAAAAATAACAGGATATATAAATAAATGCATAGTGACAGAAAGTAGATCACCGATTGCCTGAGGACAGGGTGAGAAAAGAAATGACCACAGGAGAGACAGATTGCAAGAGAGTACCAGAAAACTTTTGGAGGTAATGAATATGTTCACTATCTTGATCTTGGTGATCATTTAATGAATATATACATATGTCAAAATGTATCAAATTATATTCTTTAAATATGGTTAGTTCAATAAAACTAAAAAAAATGTTTCGAATGTATGCCTGATACCACATCTTCAAGTACATTAAAAAAGAGAAAGAGAAAAAAATTTTCAAAGAGAAAAAACTATACTAGTGTAAATTTCACTAACTAAAAGTGAAAAAAATAATTCTAGAATTAGGACAAGATGTCCACTGCTACCCTGCAGGAAGGAGGGGTTCAGTGATGCACAGCTGAAAGCTGAGACTGGAAAAATACAAAGTCATAGCATATGGATGCCCTCAGTGAATTGGGACTCCTCAATAGGCAGGCTTTATTCATACACACAGATCATAATTCCTCTTTTGGTGCTCTTCCTTCTTTTTCATGACAGTTCGTCAAACGCACCAAGGCAGTTGCCCTAACTCCTCTTAGGTCTCCTTTTACCCAGAATAAATACCCCCAGTTTCCCCAGAGGCAAGATATGGTTTCCAGATCTGTTCATGGGTTTTTCACCTTGTTTCTCCCAACCACTACCTAAATTATCCAGGGGAATGGGTAGATTCCATGTGTGTGCTTGAAGCTCCCAGGTCTCATGCCACTAATATGAACAGGTTCCTAGAGTTGCAGTGTTGACAAGGAAGGTTGGCTGTGTTTGGACACAGCCCTGGAGTTTCACTCTAAAGGACCTGAATCTTGGAGACAAAGGAGGTCCCTGACCTAGGTCCCTAAGAAATAGCCAGGGCTGGGCATGAGGATAAGAATATGTCATTTAATTCAGTACTTAAGATGTATACAATTTCTTTGGGGATACAACTTAGAAATTGCCCTACTATTCAAGGTATTCTAAAACAAATGTGAAAATGAGTGTGTACATTTGTATAGTTTCCTCCTTAAGCATTCTGATTCTTCCAGGGCTCCTGGAAAGCCTGACAGATCAAGAGATAGCTTATATTAGATCATGTCTTTCTGATTCAGCTCAGTCTGAGATTCTTTAACTCATATGCTTCCATTTTATTTATCCTCTCACACAACACATCTTTACCTCATGCAAAGTATGAGTGAGACCATGGGTCAGGCACCAGAGGTGGGACGACAGAGGGCAACAGTGCTGAGCATGACTCCAAACAGGTCACAGCCTCTGCCTACAAGGAGCTTGGTCTACTGCAGGGAAGGATTGGGATCAGACAGGAATCTGGTTAGAATGTGACTTAGAGAGACATAAGCCAAGGGGAGGGAGACTCAGAGGAGATGAAGCTTGCTGGCAGTTGGGGGAGAACAGGGGCTGCCCTCCTGTCTCCCCAATGAGCTGTAAGTCCCTCAGCACAGGGAGGATGTTCTCTTTCTTTGTACCATGTCAATGAAAGCCAAAATGCCCTACCTGGAGCAAGGGAAACAGGACACATTTCCCTTCTAAGGCCACATGGAATAGCAAAAAATGCACTTGGTTGTAATCCTGGCCCTGCAGTTCTGAGCTATGAGGACTTGGGCAAATTATTTACCACTTCTGAGTGTCAGTTTTCTCATCTGTAAAACTTGAATAATAACAATACCTTCATTTTTGGTTAATAAATTAGATGATACCCTAAGGGTTTTGTGATAGTGCCTCTCAGTAGATGCTTCATACAAGCTGGGCTGGCAGGATGGACTTCCTTTGTGCCACAGAATTGGTAGGAAGATGTCTGGTTCTCACTGAGCTGCAGGCAATGGGAAGACACTGGCTTTGGAGGAACAGAGGTGTGAAATCTGGTGAACTTTGTGGCACTGATACAGCCCATCTTTATCACAAATCGGGCATTAAACCAGTTGACCAACTTGGTCATTGATTCCGTGGCAGAAATTCCAGAGGGAGTAACCTGAAATGCTGATTCCCAAACCCAGCTGTTTACACTAATAATCTGTGGCGGCTGGTAAAAATGCAGACTATTAGGCCAACCCAGAAGTTCTGTTCCATTCAGCCTGGGAAGAGGGGAAGGGAAAAAATATTTTTAATTACCTACTTCAGAATTTTAAAGCACCATTTGGAAACTGGTACCCCTTGAGGTCTATTTCAACACAAAGTGCCAATGCTCGTTTATTTGTCTATCTTGCAAAAAAGGATTTGCAAACTTTTCTAGTTTGATTTCCTGCTACGCCAGGCAAGATCTAAAGAAAGAGTTTGTACAGAAAATTGTTGTATAAACAAGGAAAATGTTTAGCCTGCTGAAGAAAGGTCAACAAATTGTTGCCAGGCAACCTAAAAGCCATTTTGTGTGCAAATAATGCTGTTAAACAGGGAATGTGCTAATTACAAATGATTCTTTTCACACCTGAAAAGTTTTTCCTGATTTTCAAATTCATATTAGAAATCTGTGCTCTGCTTAGGACCCAGACATCAGTTGTATCTTGGGGAAACCAGGGCCCTCACCTCAACCTCTTTGCTTTTGGGGTTTTTCTGGAGCCAGGAGGTGACACTCCCCAGAGAAATCCTGAGAGATGGGGGGGCTCATCTAAGTATGAACTAAGGGGTGGCACTGACTGCCTACTTACACACACACCCTTGACTCTCCCTTCATTTGTTAGATTTGTGCTTTTGCCTCCATTCTCATCACTCTAAGCCAAGGCCTTTAGGCCTTCACACCTAGATTAATGGTTTCATTAATGACAATTGTTACCTCTTTTTTTCCGTTGTCATTTTCTTTATTTATGTATTAAATTTTATTTTATTATGGCAAGAACACAACATGAGAGCTACCCTCTGAACAAATTTTTAAGTGTAAAACACGTGACTGTTGACTATAGGGACAATGTTGTACACAGATGTCTAGAGCTTATTCTTCTTGCTTCACTGAGACTTTATGCCTATTGATTAGTAACTCCCCACATCCCCCTCCCTCTAGCCTCTGGGAACTACCGTTCCACTCTTTGATTCTATGAATTTGACATTTTAAATACCACATATAAGTGGAGTCATGCTGTATCTCTTTCTGCGGCTGGCTTATTTCACTTAGAGTAAAATGAAAGGACAATTGTTATCTCTTAATGAGAATTTACTAAGGACCAGGCACTGCTTTAAGCATTTCACATGCTTTTTCTCAACGTATACATGAAATATACATGCCTTGCAGATGTAGGAAGTCAGGTTCAGAGAGGTTAAATAACATGGCCAATGTCTCACAGCTGGTAAGACAACTGAAGTGTAAGTATAAGACCTGGGTCTTGATCATACTGCTCTACTGCCTCATACCTGCAATAACTTCATTTTATGTATTGATGACAGTTTCTCCATAGGCTAAATTCTCTTGCATTTGGCCTGCAGATTTATTTTCTATCAACAAGAAAGACAACACTTACTGGCACATAAGTAGTGTACCAGGGACACTTCCAAGTGCTTTTGTGCATTATTTCATTCAACTCTCACAAGAACACTATGAGGCAGGTTATATTATTATTGTCATTCAATCTAAAAAGAAACTGAGCCTGAGAGTTTTGCTCAGAGTTACAGAATTCATAATTGTTGAGTCTAGCTTTGAACTCAAGTCGTTCTACTACAAAGCACGAGCTCATAACCCTCAAGCATACTTCTTGCTTTCTATATTTGTCAGCATCTTTTATCACATAACACATCTAGTTTAATCTACTTACTAGTTTCTTATGTAAATCAGTTTTTTCTGCCTCAGAATTATGGGTTAGCTTTTGTCCTGGAAATTGAGTCATAAACTCTAACTCTAAGAGAAAGCATGTAACTGCCTTGTTCGGAACAGAGCTCAAAATATAGAATCATCCAACAGGAGGCCTCGAGGAAGAAGTGTCCCCACTTTTAGCTGTTCCTTGACATATTGTCAAAGAGTTCATTCCTCATTTCCCTTTCCTTTGCCATCTGACACAATGTAGTGTCCTGAACTCTCAATTGTCCAAATAACTTTGATCCCTGGCTCTTATTTGATCTCTTCATTTTGGGGAACTCCCCAAGTCTGGTTGCCCGCACACTCCACCCTAGGCAGGATTGACAGGGAAAGGAAGGGATGTTTCAAGTCCTGGTGACAAGGCATATCCTTACTGTGGGGCCAAGAACTCAGGGAGGCTCTAGAACAAAGACTAACAGTCAAATTCTAGGCAATTCTTAGCAGCAGGAAAATTTGGGAGAAGGTGAAAGTAAAGATGTTTTAGTAGGCAGGGATTTGTATCTGGAAGGCCCTATGATAGGCATACTAGTCCAGGGTCTGTGAAAACAAGTAGCTGGAATACAGGGACAAGAGCAGGAAGTTCTAGGAACATAGTAGATTATAGTCCTAGAGGACCCCAGCTTGCAGATAGGTTACCAAAGCAGAGAATTAGACATAAGGGGAAAAGATGATAACATAGTTACAAGACATAGGACATAAGTTGGATCAGGAGCAGTGGCCAGTATGAATTAGTGATAGTCATCATTGAGCAGGTGCCCAAAGATTCTGTAAATTCTCACCTGTGGGCATTGGAAGAATGGGAAATAGGGGATTAAGGCAAGATATAACACTACTTTTGGTTGCCTACTAAATTTTACCTTTCTTATACCTCCTTCAAGCTATATCCTTGGTCTACCAACACTGACTCCATCTTCCATCATCTCCAACTCAACCATTATGTCTGTTCTATAAGAACCTCTAGATTGTAGTCACACCCAAATATTTAGTTTGTAATACCGTCTAACTTATACCTTCCCAACAGGGAAGATTAATGTCTCCAGGATATGTATGCATCCTATAAACTTTGACGTAAGTCTCACCTGTCCACGGAGACTACTCTGAAGATTCACTTGGCATAAGAAGAAGCGAGCCTGGAGGGCAGTGACTACCTATGGCACAGGCCTGTCCTTGATGAGTTGGGAGATACCCCCTATCAGCAGTGATAGGACACTTCCTATAGTAGCCACAGATGCTCTCAAGTCTCAATGCAACATAGAAAAAAATGAAGCCTACTCTGTCTCATAGGCCCTTTAGGAAATTTTACTGACTTTATAATACCTGCTGGCATGAAATGATTCCAACTTGACTCAAAAGGACATATTTTCACAAAAATAAACATTTTCAACAACATTAAGGATAAAACCCTCTTATCACCAAAAAACCCAATTTTTTACAAAAAGCAGAGATTGGGGGAGGAGGGTAGTTATCAGAAAATATGGAAGGAGGGATTTGGAAATGCTACTTTTGTCCTGAGTCATTGATGTTTTTCTGTAGGGGCATTATCAGGTGACCTCATTTTCTTTGGTGCTCTTCACAACCACCCATTAATGCCAGAAAAGTCCTAGTTGATCTAGGGATCGCCCAATGCCCTGGTGCTAAGACTATCTCCTCCCCTGCCTTCAGTAAACAACAATATTGTTTTATCCTAAGAAGAGTGTCCTAGGGAATGTAAATCTCAGTTCACAACTTGAGATTCCCAAAATAAATATCATTATTGTTTCATGACTTTATTTAATTCCCGCTGTGAGTCTCATTCTATTTGGGTTGGTGGCAGACAACCTTATTCCGTTTGGCGTTCCTTCCACCCCTTTCTTCAAGATTATATTTAAAGTTGGGTTGCATGTCCATTTAAACTTTGAGTTTGTCTGTCTACTCGGTCACCACAGAACCATTCCAAATCTCCTCAGGTCCTCCATTGTTGGTTCATATAGGGTCATGGCTTATGTTTTTCTTGTTTCTGCCACAGTTACCAAGTAGACTAAAACATTTTAAGATAAAAGAGAATGCAGAACGTTCCTGGGTGTTGAGTTAACTTTTAGAGTAATCTATGCCCTGTAAAAGAGGGATTCTTTGAGACAGCAGCCCAATGAGTGCTGTGGTGGGCAACAGTGTTTTCTGAAAACTCTCTAAAGACTTCTCACGAGTGATTACAGAGGATTTTCCCAACAGAGAAACTGATTGAGAAGCCATTTATGTCAAGGAATCTCAGGGCTTAAGACAGAGTCCTGAGGTTATGTAGAGGTTCAGCTAGAGGGGACTGATGGAGCCATGAGAGGATTTTTTTAGAGCATTACCATGAGAACCTGGTAGAATTGCTGGATGAAAATATCACAGAAGTGTGGAGGTTCTCCCTAAGACTGCAGCCCCCCAGAAGTTTTTTATTCTCACAGTAGTTCACACTCAGCCTTCAACAATTCATCCAAATTACCATGTAAATATTCTTTCTAGTTTATGGCTCGGGGAGGGCTTTTGTTCCAGTTAAGCAGATCTCAGCTATAACACTTGGGATATGACTGTCTCTCCAGATTCTGGGGTGGCCATTTACCCTGTAATTTCAGGTTTCTGATGAGTCCAAGAAAAGTCCTTGATATTCAGTTTGTCTAGCTTTTCTTGTATTAAGTAAGAGAGTGATTATTTCCAAGTTCTTTACATGTAGGAGCTGAAACTGAGTCCCTATATTTTCTTCTATAAGTTTTATAGTTTTAGATTTTACGTTTAAGTCAGTGAGCCATTGACTTAATTTTTGTAGCTAGTCCAAATTTCCAAAGTGTTGATTGCAGGTATGTTTTTCTTTCTTTCCTTTTTAAAAAAAAAATATATGGATATCTAATTGTCCCAGTACTATATATTGAAAAAACTATCTTCTTTCCATTTAGTTGTCTTTGCACCTCTGTCCAAAACAAATTTTTCATATGCAAGTGGCTCTCTATTTGGTTCTGTTGGTCTTATGTCTATCTTAAAACCAATACCATATAGTCTTGATTACCATAGATTTAAAATAAGTATTGAAATCAGGTGGTATTATTCTGCCAATATTTTTCTTTTTCAAAATGCTTTGCATTTCCATAGGGATTTTAGAATCATCTTGTCAATTTCTACAAAAAAAGACTGCTGGTATTTTGATTGGGATTTAGAAGTCAACATGGAGAGAACTGACATGTTAACAATATTGAATCTTCTGGCATATGAACAATGCATATTGTTCCAATTATTTAGACCTTTATTTTCTCACAGCACTGATATACAGTTTTCTGTGTATTGGTCTTATACTTATTCCTAAGTATTTAAATATTTTGATGGTATTATCAATGACATTATTTTTTAAATGTAACTTCTGATTATTTGTTGCTTGTATATATAAATACAACTGATTTTTGTATATTGACCTATTACTCTGACACCTTGTTAAATTCACTTATTAATTCTAATACCCTTTTTGTAAATTTCATATTATTTTTACATAGGTGATTATGTTGTCTACAAAAAATGATAGTTTTATATCATCCTTTCTAATTCAGTCGCATTTTTTTCTTGCTGTATTTCACTGGCTAGAACCTCTAGCATAATGTTGAATAGAAGTGATGATAGTAGATGATGTCAGCTATATGTTTACTGCAGATGCCCTTTATCAAATTGAGGACATTTCTTGTTATTCCCATATCGGCATCCTCTGAGGTAACCATGTCTGTGTAGACACTGACCAACCTCATGTGGCTATAATCTGACAGATTTGCACTGTGTTCCTCTCTTTTCCTTATGCTCCAGGTCTTTCCTGTTGATGTTGAATCATGAGATGACATGGGACCTGCTCAATGACACATGTGTACAACCTGGAAGTTCAGGGGAATTATCCCTATAGTTGAGTAATACTTTGACCCTTGAGAGAAGTGGTAGATGAATTCTTCTCTCTCCTTCTGTTTGGAAGGCCAATCCTGAGACATAAATGTTTCTGTAACCTCTTGGTGGGTCAAGTGTATGATAAAATCAAGCAATCAGTGGTGGTTGATACCAAGCAGAAGTCAACTTGATAATTGACTCTCCCTCCATTGTTGCTTCACTCTCATTTTCCCTCACTCCTGCTTCTCTTGAATTATGTTTTCTAATAAAATAGTAGCATGTAGACTTTGCTCTCTTGGGACTCCAAGCTAAGAGGGTTTGCAGATGTGAAACCTGGACCTACTATATTCATCTTGGCAACACAAGAGGAGTTTGTGAACGACGAAGCCAGCAGAGGTGGGTGAAGATATACTAATCACGAAGAAAAGGAGCTGGGGTCACTAGAGTATGTCAATGCTCTGCAATGTGCTCTCTCTCTGGATTCCAGTTTTGTGAAACAATACAATTTCTTATTGTTTAAGCCAATTAAGTAATTGTATGTGCTGTTAATTTCAGCTGAAAGTATACTAACTACGCCTTGTTTAATGTTTCAATCATTATTTGTGATTTCTTCCATTACTTTTAATCCCACAATGGGAAACCATTGTGGGATTAAATAAATATCTACCTTTTTTTCTTGGCTTCAATGTTATAAATTAAACTGCTTCATTTATGTAGACCGTTCTGTGTGTATTCTAATCAGCAGAACAAAATGAGCAGTGAGATAGCAGGTGAGGTAATTTTAACTGCTGAGGGTCTTCAGGGCTCATTAAGAGATCTTCAAGAGAGAGCTGCCTACATTGGGAGGTTTTATCAGCTTCCACAAAATGGATAAGGTTTCCAAAAGGATGAGCCAATGAATGAGGAGCAGCAAGGACCTGAATGATGTACCTGGATTTAAAGCACTGAAAGACTACATCTCAATCTAATTTGGTGGGAATATTTTGGGGGAAGCCATTTTACATTACCCTCATAATCACTTTGGGCTTATGAACAGGTGAACCTATGAGCAATATTTCTAAATCTAACTGCTCATAATTTTAATCTATACTAGTCTCTGTTTGTGGCTTTTATACTATTCTAGTCACCAGTCTGTCAAGTCTAACACCAATACCATACTGTTATAATTATTCCCTCATAATTTTAATTTTTTAAAAAAAATTCCTGGCAATGGTGTTGAGGAGCTGCCAACAAAGCAGTCACAGCCCTAACTGTAGCATGGGAGACACAGCCCCTCTGAACCTCTCAACTTTCCATGACCCTGCACAGAGATCTACAGGAGCAGCAACAATGGTGGAGTAGAGAGACCCTGAGTTCACTTCCACTCATGAACACACCAAAATCACAACCATCTGCAGAACAACTCTCAATGAAAAAGACTGGAACCTACCAGAAAAGATCTACAACTAAAGACATAAAGAAGGAACCACAACAAGATGGGTAGAAGAGGCAGACTTGTGATATAATCAAATGCAAAACCCCCTGGGTGGACAATCCGCAGACTGGAGAATAATTATATTGCAGAGGTTCTCCCACAGGAATGAGAGTTCTGAGCTCCATATCAGGTACCCCAGCTGGGGGATTTGACATTGGCAGGACAAACCCCCAGAGAATTTGGCTTCAAAGGTCATTGGGGCTTAAGTGCAGGAGCCCCACAGGACTAGGGGAAATAGAGACTTCCCTCTTAAAGGACACACACAAAATCTCATGTGAAGTGGGACCCAGGGCAAGAACAGCAATTTGGTAGGAGCCTGGGCCAGTCCTACCTGCTGGTTTTGGAGAGTCTCCTGGAGAGATGAGGAGCTACAGCTTATGCTGGGGACATGGACACTGGTGCAAGACATATTTGAGAACATTCAACCTCATGAATACTGCTGCTGGTGGCTGCCATCTTGGCTCAATAGCACCAAGACCTGGTCCCAACCAACAGCCTGTAGGCGCCAGTGCTGGGATACATCAGGCCAAACAACTAATTGTGTAGGGATATAACCCCACCCATCAACAGACAGGCTGCCTCAAGACTTTCTGAGCCCACAGCCACCTCTAGACATGCCCCAAGACATGGCCCTGTCCACCAGAGGGCCAAGACACAGCACCACCCACCAGTTGGCAGTCACAGCCCCTTCCCTCCAGGAAGCCTGCACTAACCTCTAGACCAGCCTCACGCACTAGGGGGCAGACACCAGATGCAAGTAAACTACAATCCTACAGCCTGCAGATCCAGCCCACCAACATCAGGCCAGACCCTACTCTGGTACAAGCTGGGCCCTGGCAATGCCCACTAGCAGGCCAATGTAATCTTCAGGACACTCTGAACTCCATACCTAAGTATGTCAGGAATTCTCTCCTCCCCCACCATCTGAAACAAGCTCTGGGATCCCTGGGCCCTGCATCCAGACTCCAGGAGCCATCTCTGTCTGCCAGTAGTCCAGCATTAACCCCAGGACCTAGCTTCACCTGCCAGTGGGAGAGCAACAGCCCCAGAGTCTTCAGAACCCTGACTCTGCCCACCAGTGAGCCAGCACTAGCCCTGGGACCACCTAGGGCTCCACAACAAGCTGCCTCATGACCAGGCCTTGATAAACAGCAACCAGCAACATTCACACAAGGCAGGACCTGGCAACCAACCAGACTAGGGGCTAACCAAGCCTAACAGACTGCCCACATACTCAACCCATCACAATAGAAGGATCCATGCAGCCCTGTTAGGGGGAACCCCTAAAGCTTATAGTTTGGGAGACAAGAGGGGAGTGCACTGCTAGGGCACATAGGATATCTCCTACATAAGGCCAAGGTTGAGAAATGTACCTATCCTACCACATACATAAAAATACAAATAGCAACTTAGACAACCTGAGATGGCAGAGGAATATGTTCTAGATGAAGGAAAAGATAACCCCCCAGAAGAAGAACTAAGTGAAGTGGAGATAAGCAATTTACCTGAGAAAGAGTTCAGAGTAATGATCATAAAGATGATCAAAGAACTTGGGAGGAGAATGGATACACAGAGTGAGAATTTAGTCTTTTTAACAAAGAGTTAGAAAATAGAACAACCAAACAGAGGTGAAGAATACAATAACTGAAGTGAAGAATACACTAGAAGGAATCAATAGTAAAGTAAATGATTCAGAAGAACAGATCAGTGAACTGGAAGACAAAACAATGGAAATCACTGCCACTGGACAGAAAAAAAAGAATGGAAAAGAATGAGTACAGTTTAAGAGACCTCTGGGACAATGTCAAGTACACTAATATTCCCATTATAGGGGTCCCAGAAGGAGAAGAAAGAGAGAAAGGGCCTGAGAAAATATTTGAAGACATGGTAGCTGAAAAATTCCCTAACTTGAGAAAGGAAACAGTCACCCAAGTACAGGAAGTGCAGAGTTCCATACAGTAATAACCCAAAGAGGAACACACCAAGACATATTGTAATCAAAATGACAAAAATTAAAAATAAAGAGAGACTATTAAAAGCAACAAGGGAAAAGAAACAAATAACATACAAGGGAACTCCCATAAGGCTATCAACTGATTTGAATCAATAATTTTAAAACTCCCAACAAACGGAAGTCCAGCACCAGATGTCTTCACAGATGAATTCCACCAAACATTTAGAAAAGAGTTAACACCTATCCTTCTGAAACTTTTCCAAAAATTGCAGGAGAAGGAACACTTCTGAACTCATTCTATGAGGCCAGTGTCACCCTGATACCAAAACCAGACAAAGATATCACAACAAAAGAAAATTACAAGCCAAAAATTTTCTTGGCACTTTTTATTCTTCCAGATAAATTCTAGAATCACTTAAGATTGAATTAACCTGTATATTGCAATCAGAACTGTCATATTTATAATATTTAGTTTTCCTATATATAGAAATAGTATATTTCTCATGTGTTAAGTCATATTTATGCCCTTCAGTTAATATTTTTGACTTTCTTCATGTGAATAGCACATTTTATACTTGGCTACTTTATATGTTTTTGTATTTTTTTACTGCTTTATATATTTTTGTGGTTTTGTATTCGTTCTAAAAATTGCTTTTTAAGATAATTTCTATGTGCTTTTACTTAGAATACAGGAAAAATCCTGATTTCTGTATATCTTTTCTGTATTATCAAATGTTTTTGTTGGCTTTGGTGGTTTTAGGTTAATTTTCTTGCTAAATATTTTCCATTGTTTTTCTATGCTCTGGTACAAGAGAATTTTCTATTTTTTCAAAGTTTGAAATAACATATTTTTTGAATCAGCTGCAGTATTTGAGGACTATTTTTCAATTATTTTTCTTCTCTATAAATCAATGTGCAAAGGTGTATCTTTCCAAGAAAACCATCCATTTCTTTGAGAATTTCAAATTTACCTCCATAGGGTGTTATATAGCAGTATGTTTCTTTAAAAGTACTGTGTATCTATGTACTTTTTTTGGCCACAAACCATACATTTTGATAAACACTGCTCTTGATAAAAACAATTTTTATGGAAATTGCCTGGATTAAAAAAATGAATTCTTATTTAATATATATCAATGCAACCTCATTTATTATTATATTCAAATCTCTATTAGTCTACTTTATGCATTAAAGAGTGACAGATATATATTAAAGTGTCCTGTTTTGTGCAAATTTCTTTTTATGTTTCTTATGAATTTTAAATTTATTTTGATATTATTAATTGGTATATAAATCTCTGCTTTAGATGACATCTCTTATCAATTAAAAATGACCCTTTGTCTTATTTTGTACAATTTTTATTTTTATTTTACTTTACTTAAAATTAATATTGTCACTTGTTCTTATGCTTGAATTTTCTTGTTACAGTTTTTGTTTTTTTAACTTTTTGAGAGCTGTTTTACTTATAAAAAACATACTTGAAATTTTACAAATGGAAAGTCTTTTATAAAAGAGGAGTTAAGATAATTTACATTCACTCTCTGCCTTGTTTGGTCTTTCTTCAGGGTAATTGAAAAGATCATGCAATGACACTTTGAGTGACACTGTCTTCCTCTGAGAAGCCACAGTGCCCACACTATCCACAACTCTTTCCTAAGGCTTTGTGCCTCTGCTGAGCAGAGGTAATAGGACCAGGAATAGGACTAGATGAATAGAAATAGGTAATATAACTGAGTTGGATCAGCCACCTGATTCAAAGAGATTCTATGAAATGGGTGGACTCGAGACCTCAGTAGGCCACCCTATACAGAGTGGTGACTGGCCAGCCCAATCACTCCTTCACCTTTCAAGAGTTTGAAAGCAAGACAAACAGAGCGAGTCAGCAGTCAAGAGAGAGGTACAAACCCCTGAGGATACACAGACCATGAGCAGAAGTCCTGAGGAGGAGAGGAGAAGATGAGAGAACAGTTGGTTGGTGGCATCTGGGGATGCTGAGAGGACAGTGGATGGGCTGCCCTGGGGAACTGGTGTGGGGAGCAGAACACAACCAGGCCAACAGCCAAATGGCATTCCAGGTATCCATTAAGCTGGGCTGTTGTCCTGAGCTCCTGGACCTCCCCAGGTCCCCTTCTCACCCTAGGGAACCCAAGAGTATCTGAATTTGCAACCAAAGGGCTCGGATAACACATTACTTCACATTTTCTATTTACTATACTTCTTTGGTCTTTCTTTTATTTTCTGTATTTTACTATGTGGAATATACGTTGTTTGATTTTTTTGTGCTCCAGAGACTTGAAAGGATTATATCCTGTTTTGAAATCTATTCGTGAATACCCTTCAGTTTTTCAAAAAGTTCATTTTACTCTGTTTTAATTTTCTGTAACTATTAAAATCAAGAATGGATTGTAATCTCTTGAGTCCTGTCTATACAAGGGAAGAGATTTAACATGGTTGTATTCCCCTGCCTTGACACTACTCTTCTTCCTTTAAAATATAAACTGGGGTTTTTATATAGCTTGTCAATAAATCACTCTTCTTCTTATAATACATATATCATCTTTCAAATTCTTTGACATTTATTTTTAAGCAACCATGTTTACAAAAATTATTTAGTTTTAGTTCTGTGTTTAAGTGGATGATTTCAATGTTTATTTCTCCATCTTTTATGCCTCGACTTTCACATTCCTTATTACAATTAGCGATAACTACATAGCAGTTTCTAGGTACCAAGAATTCTAAGCACATTAGAATAATGACTCTTTTAATCCTCATAACAGCCCTATGAGATGTGTACTAATTTTATTCCCGTTTTATAGTTGAATAAACAGAGGCACAGAAATAATAACTTGCCCATAGTCACATGGCTAGTTTTCAACAGAATCAGGATTTGAAAGCCATGCAGCAAGGTGCTGCACCCATGATTTCAGTAGACTTGCTCTGCTGCCTTTCACGAGTAAGTTCTTAAATTTAATTAATATTTCTATGAGTTCCTGTCATTTTTTAAAATAAAACAGTACTTGAATGGTGTATTTTCTGAGTCCTTATATGCCCTAGAATTATTCTTTATTCCTTTCATTTACGAAATACAAATTTATTTGTTTAAATTAACCTTGAGCATATTCTTCAAACAACAGAAGAATGTTTATTCTTTTTAACAAGGTGGAAAAAACATGTACAGAATAACTTTCAGGGAGAACCCTGTGTTATTTTTGCTTTTTATTTTCTTTTTCAAAAGAGAACATCAATAAACTGTTAGGGCCAGGAGGCAAGACTCTAAGAGCATTGACAAAGGGAGCTGGTTAGACTGGTGTGTGTGAGGCAAGGGTTGAGGGAGAGGAGAGAGATTGGAGGACAAGGCAAAGAGAAAGGGAAGTGAGAGTCAGACAGGTGGCCTACAACCTACGTCACGTTCTGCAAAAGCTCTTTAGGACCTTTTCCAAGTCTCCCAACTCATGGACGCGAATAGATGATTTGGTGTCATGATGTAACGTGTGGCTCTGTGGAAACTGATGGAGAGACTGGGTCTGGCACACCAACTGATAAAGGTTGAACAGACACAGTGCCTGGGTAGTCAGAGAAATAGCAAGGAGGCTAAAGGGAAAGTAAGCTCCCTGGGAATTTTCAGAAATCACTTGGGAAGTCTTCAAAATGGTTGTCTGAAGCAATGGAAGTGGAGGTTAAAGACAGTTTACTTAGATCTGTCAGGGGTAGGGAGGCCCCAGCTGGCATCTGCAGCAACTGTCTATTTTACAGAGTTCTCTGAATATAAACTTGCTACAACATTCTAATTATGAATTTTACTGAGAAAGTTATTAATCCTTTCTATTTATGTGATCACACATTTTCTTTAACTCAAATTTTAAAAAAATTAATCATACTAATTAGGTGTAGCAGTGCTGGACTCAAATAGCCAGGGTATGGCCAGAGCTCTCTCATATGTGAGCTGTAGAACTTAGTACAAATTACCTCACCTCTTGGTGCCTGGGTTTCTTCACCTATGAAATGGAGATAAACATTATCTATTTGTACTGTTTGGTGCAGCAGTAACGATGTACTGATGATGTAAAGCTGCTTTATCACATACCTGGCACACAAAAAAGAGCTTGATAAGAGTTAACTGTTATCATGGTTACATACTTGACCATCAATTCTGCTCCAATTATTCCAGCTCCTCCTTCAGGAATGTCTATAATTCTATTATTTATTTATTCAGAGGCATTTATACTTCTCTTTTTTCATAATTTACTTTGCTTTTACTTCATATTATGGTTAAACATAGGTTTGTCCTCTAAATCACTGGTTTAATTTTCCATTATGTTGTCCTTGTTCTTTAGTACCAATAGTATAGACGTTAATTCTGCTACTGTGTTTTTGGTTTTCTTGCAGTTGTTCTTTAATGTACTCATCTCTTTCATCTCATCCACTAATGTTTTCATCTCATTTTTTCCATTTCTAATATGATTTTCAATTATTCTTTTATGGAGACTTGATCCTATTGCCTTCTAGCAAGAATGCAGGTGTTTTCAAATTTTCTTGTGCTTTTGTTATTAAATTATTTTTTCATAGTAGTTCACTTTCATTATATTTTGATATGAAATTTTCCATTATTTTAAATGTTTTGTTTTTTTCAGATCTCAATAATAAATGAATTTTTTCTTCATCTTGGAAGAGAAGTGGAGCTAATCCTCTGTTGCTGTGTTGTTTGCCTGGGACTCCTTTCTCTGCCCTCTTGGTTAGGGGTCAAATCTCTGTCTTAGCTCAACCTCAGTCCCTAGAAGACTTTTTTTCTAATACAGTGCTTCTTCATCTTTTTCAGCTTGGGCTTTGCTGTTATGAACAGATAAAATGTATGAAAAGCCAAAGGATATCTACCTTCATTTGTAATTCTTCACTTTGGGTCATCCTCTTTCATTCATTCAGTTGTTTTGTCATGCATCCAGGCATTTCATAACTATGAATTGCATGTCTACGCTAAGCACTAAGGGTAAAACAAAACATTCTTGACATCATCCCTCAAGGAAGCACACATAAATAATACCAACAGTATATAATTGTGGATTTGTGAATACTGTGAGGAGAAAGAGTAATGAGGTGAACATATATTTCAGAGCAGAAACAAATTCAATCTGGGTAGTGATCAAGGAAGACTTCTCTGTGGAACTTACATCTAAGCTGATCATTGAAGGGTGAATTGGAACCATTCAAAGGAATGGGAGGAAGGGCATTCCAGATGAGGGAAATGTAAATACACCAAGGAGGTTTGAAAAGCCTGTGGCTGGAGCAGAAAATGCAAGGGGGCTTGTGGAAGGCAATGTTCTGCAAAAGTAGCCAGGGGACAGCTCAGGTAGGCCTGGCCAGTCTTAATAAGGACATTATTCTGAAAGAAATGGAATGCCACTAACCAGGTTTTAAGCAGTGTAACAATATGCTGATATTGGTCTCTAGAGGATCTCCCTGATTGGAGAGTAAAAATGAATTAGAGGACCAACCATGGACACAGTAAAACCAGCTAGGGGCTATATCAGTGGCCTGAGTAAGAGAGGATGGTAGCTTTTACCAGGCATTTTGTATAGGGATGGAAGTGGGTAGATTGGAGAGACATATGAGAAGCAACAATGACAGAACTTGGCAAGAGAAGGGGATAGAAGGAGAAAGAAGGGTCAAGGATGCCCCTTAAGTCCTAATTTGTGCTACTTGGCTAAATGGTAGAGTTTTTTATTGAGATAAGTTTAAAAACAGGTTTGGAGAGAAAAAGTATGAGATTATTGTTGATAATATTTAAGTTTGAGAAGCTGTTGAGTCATCCAAGCAACAATGTCAAGAAGGCAGTTAAAATAGAGATATGAAACTCAAAATACAGGTTTCAGCTTAATTTGTAAGATTTGTGAGGTTTTGGTGAGTGAAGATTTGTGAGTCTTTGGTAGAAAATGCTATGGGTGTTCATCAGATCTCCAAGGAAGAAGAATTAAGATGCTTAAGAAGTGGGTTAGGGTTGAGCCTTGTGGAATCCACATTTATTAGCTGAGGAAATGAACCAGCAAATCAGACCAGATGGGAGTGGTCCACAATGTAGAAAGAAAATCAGGAGAGTTGAGTGTGAAGGTAACTGAGGAGGGAGGATTTCCAGAAGGAGTAATGGTGAGCATACTCAAATAAGAAATTTGTTACCCTTAGCCCTCCTTTCCTATTTTTCTAACTAGGATTGTAAAAATGTTCTGGGGGTTTCCATCTGCGAGTAGCTATGGACATGGAAATACTCATTGGGAAGGGGAGCATGTGAAGGAAAAACTCCAGGCTGGACAATCAGTATCCTGTGTGGAAGTTTTCTGTAGGGTGAAGTCCTGTATTTCACTGGTGGCGGGAATGTTGTGAGGGTTGAAAGTGGGAGGTGGCGATTATGGGGCAGAAAGAACACGTGGCCTCTGGAGTTAGACTGCCTGAGCTCAAATTCCAGCTCTGCTTCTTCACTAGCTAAGGAACTTTGAGCAAGTTTTCTGCGCCCAATTTCTCTATCTGTAAATGGGAATAAATGTATTTCTTATCACATGTTGTGGTTGTGACCATTAAATGAAGTAATATTTGCAAAGTACTCCTGAGACTGCCTAGCACTTAGGAATGCTCAGTGAGTGTTAGCTATGATTTTTACTTCAACTAAACAAACCCATTCTCTTTCCTGGGAGAGGCAGCAGAAGCAGAGAGCCAGTGTGGACATTAGTCCAGCTTCCCTCGCCGTCTGCTCATTGCCACCATTTCACCAGGTTGCTAAGATACATTGTCTATTCTGTTTCTTCCTGTGAATTTTACAGGGAGGGAATAGGAGGTTGTTAGTCAGAGACTCTTTTGTGCTGCAGTTTTAAATTTTTATTTATTTAACAGGTACGTGAAGGAGAAATCAGCCCCTCATAATAGAATTACTTGTCACATAGACTGACAATTAACAGCTCAGAAGACTAAGACCCTTGTGTTTTTCTCCTCTGAGCAAATAGTGCTCAGATAGTGTGACCTCTTTCGGAAGTATGCTGTCAGCACTCTTTATAGAGGCTCATCAAAGTTGCTAACCCCATAGCCCAGCCATAAGTCAACACCACAGAATACTCCACAATGCTGTCACCCATCACAACAAGCAGCTTGCAGCGTGACTTCCTGAACCCAAGTCTTATTCCTTCCTGCCTGTCACCTTAGAAAACAACTTATTCAAGCACTTCGGTCTGTGGTCCTGTTTTCCATGGAACACGATCCATTCGTAAGTCACAAAAGTCAAACTCTATAGAGTGAAGAGGCTCCTCCCTCCTTCTCCAGTTTCTCAGGTATCATACAGAGGCCTCAGCACTGCCACAGGCAAGCAAAGCTATCAGTCTCTCAGGAATCTTCCAGAGTTGTCGTTGTTGTTGTGTTGGGTATCATTGTTCCTCCACTCCCATTTATTGAGTCATCAAATGTAGTATATTATGACACTATTTTTCTCCTCCCTTTTTTTTCACATAATATATCTTGGGAATCTTTCCATATCAGTATATAGAGAGTTCCCTTCTTGTTTAAGTCATTGTATGGATATAAAGTGATTTATTTTAAGGGCTCTTATTGACAGTCTAGTGGTTTGTTTCCAATCTTTTGCTACTACAAGGCTGCAATTAATAACCTTGTAGGTGTATCATTTTGCACCTGTGCAAGTATATCTGTGGGATAAATTCCCAGAAGTGGTATTACTGGGTCAAAGCATATTCGCATTTGTAATTTTGACGGATACCACCAAACTGCCCTCCATAGGGGTTGTACTGATATAAATTCCCACCAGCAGTGTATGCAAAGGACCTGTTTCCCCCCAGCCTTGCCAACAGCATATGTTTTTGATCTTTTGGATTTTTGAGAGTCTGATAAGTAAAAAATGGGATCACATTAAAATTTTAATTTCTATTTTTCTTATTATGTAAGAGTTGTGCATCTTTTTATATAAAAGCCTTTTACATTTCCGTTTCAGTTCACTGTTCATATGCATGATCCATCCATCTATCGGGTTGTTCTTTTTCTCATATATTTTAAACATGTATAGCCCACCTTCTGTAATCTTTAACATACCACACTGGGACTCAAATCTTTTTGTTTTTTGGTCAGGGCCCATTCTTGCCTTAATTTTCTATTAATAACGCAAACACGTGTATATGTGGAGAAGGGAGGTACATGAGACTATTACTAGAAGTAGAAAAAAACGAGGAGGAATGGCAATTTATGACTGACATTCAAATTCTGAGTTTCTTTTTTTTTAAAAAAAGGTGATTCTGGCAGAATCTCTCCACTTAGAGCAAGATTTCATTTCTTTCCAGTTCTGAAAAAAATGTGCAAATTAGAGAATATGTGTAACCTCCGTATAGTGGTCTTCCTAGAACAATTATTCTCAAGATAGTAGTTAGGAAAATGGTGGAGCAAAGAATAAGATTTGGGGGAAATTGTCCAGGAGGAATTATCCTTACAACCACCTGTCAGTCACCTGGAAATCCACTGCAATAAAGAAAAATGGCCAGGATTCTGTCATCGCTAGGGGGAAGGAAAGGTGAGTGTCACTCTTAATAGAGATGCTGACATGGTGGGGGAGATCTGCTGTGACATGCTCACTGCCAGGCAGAAAACTCATTCCCTACATGCACATATCTGATTTACCCTGTGATTTAAAAATAGAAATGGCAAGGCCAGTTCAGGGGCTGCTTGGGACGTGAGGAAGCATAATCAAATGCAAGAATTGACCTGGTAACACACACACACTCATATGAGGTAATGGTTTATTCCATAATATCCTTTAAAGTGAAACTCAGAAAATGATTTGAAATATGACCACCAACCCAATCAAAGTAAAACCAGGAGACTAAGCTCTGTCACTTATGAGCTATGTGTCCTGAGACAAGTTGTTGAACTACTCTTGGGCTCCGTTTCCTCTTCTGAAAAATGGGGGATGGAGGAAGGTCAGGTGGGGCATCTAAGTACCCTTCTTCAGCTTCATCAGACTGCAATTCCCTGAAGGACCACAAAGCCAGGGTGCTATCAAACAGAGCCATACATTTAGTTTCCAAGCATTTAAAGAAAAATTACACTTAAGTATAACTGACAATTATGTGTGGTCCTCCATTCATGTTTCAAGTTGCAAGTAAGGTTCTAAATCTTCCCGTTGCCACCATGCAAAGGAATTGGTCTCTTTTCCAACCCTCCAGCTCCAAACAACTGGACTCACAGCAGACCTATCAGTGTTATACATCAGGATATTTTGCTGAGTCCTTTCCACTCCCAACTGCGAAGTTTTGCCTTGGTTTCTTTTTTCTTCTTTACAAACATTTTCTCAGGTGATCTCTGCTCTTGACACTTCAACACTCAACTGAACGATAGCAAAAGGAAAAACTGAAGCTGATATTGGCCTTCCATGTCTGAGCAGGTACTATTATTAAGCAGCCTATATAGTGCTTTATTATTGTTGTTATTGTCATCGCTTCTAGATTTAAATGACCAGGTATGGGGTTTCCTTTAGGACTTCCTCAGCTTGATTATAGAATTTTAGAGATGGAGGAACCACCAAAAATATCATCAAGCTCCATCTCCCACCCATTTCAAAATTTCTTATGCAGCATCCCTGCCAAAGGGCAATCTAGTTGTTTATCACCCTGCTGACAGAGAACTCACTACCTGACAGGCCGCTAACTGCATTAGTACCTTAACAACGTCGAAAGATGGTTTTCGTTTTTACTTTTCAGAAGCAATGTGACATTGATCCATTGCTCCTTAGGCCTTTATTCATCTAAATTAGGAGAGAGCATTTGGCAGTTTGATAGTACCAACTAAATGTTTATTTAATAGTAAACGTTTCAAATACCAGCTGTAATCTCTAGCAGCTGTTTTGTATTGGTGGTACAATCCCACCAATTATATTTTACAAAGTCATTTCTACCAGGGTTGAGACAATCTGTGGATGAGTCAGGATTGGAAGACAGGAGAGCTAAGATTTTGTCACCACTTTGCTCACAAGTGGTGACTTTATGGAAAGTCACTTCTCTTTCTGGTTCTCAGTTTTTCTAATATGTAAAATAAAGGGAAGAGAATAGACAGTTTCTAAGTACCTTTCTCCCCAATAATAACTTTTAATGAGGCCACAACAGTGCTTTGCAAATGGAAAAAACCAAAAGTGGTAAATAAGTGAATTCATGAATTTCTATGACCAACTGAATATGTAGGCAAGGTAGATAATAATTCAGAAGATATAGCTCAGGGTTGCCAGAAAAGCTCCAGTTATCACCAAATATCCACGAACATTCAGATAAAATGGGACTTCCACATCCTTGGCAACTTCTCAGATGACATTTCCACTTAGACTCTTCATTATTTTACAACATTAATGTCACTGACTCCTAAGAAACCTCATCTCACCTAAAAGGGGAACGCTGAATTAACTTTATGAATTATTGGGCTCTTTTCAATAAATTAATTTGATGATGGCTGAACATGTTTATTGACTTAGGAAAAAGAGCAGGCCACACTTGGGAGGTCACCTGAGCCAGATCTCCAGTGCCAGCTTTGTGTGAGGGTCTCTCAGGGACAAAGTTTAGGAAGGGAATGAAGTGACTAAGGGACTAATCCTTTGAGTAAAGTCAAGCCTTATTTACACGCTCAACCCAAGCCAATCACTGCTTACGACACTGATACACATGGAAGATTATTTTCTGGCACAAATCTGTGTGTGGAGAATTTAGTTGTCTGTGGAAAATAACAACTACCAGAACTCTAAAGGAAAACTGCCTCTCTAAACTTTTTAGGCCGTCAGTAACAATTTGCCCCACTAAGGGCTAATAAAAGAAGTGTGCCCCAGGGAAATCTGAACACCAAAGGAAGCTTTCCAGGGTTGCTTAAGGTGACTTGAGGGATTCACGATGGAACTTAGAAAAGAATTTCATTACTTAGCTTTCACCTTCACATCCCAATAGATTGTTGGTTTGGGACCACTGTTGTTTTGAAACTACTACTTTATTTGAGAAATAAGAAAAATATGCCTAACATGGTGAAATGAAAAGGACATTAACCTGAGAATCAGAAGATTAGGGTTCTGGTCCCAGCTCTGTGAATCTGGGCTGTGCTTTCTTCATCTGTAAATGAGGAGAGAGATGACTGTTAAGATTTCCTTCCAGCATTAATTATCCATGAACTTTTAGTTATAAAACATAAAGATCATATCTACCTAACTTTTATATCTTCAACTCAGAGGTCCTTGGACCTATCAGTTTTAAATTTCCATGTAATGAGAGTGGTGAATTCCTGCAGGTCCACATTTGTCTTCTACATAACCTCTTCCTTCTAGATCACCTGTTTTAGTCATCATCCCTTTGCAAATGGTGGCCTACTTTTTAAATTATACACTTCCTCTTTCCTCTAAAGATCCCATTCTTTTGAGAGGTTTTCACATCCACCAAACCATAGGATAAGGTGTACTTTTTTTTTAATTAAGTTGCCTTATAAAATACACTACACCCACTTAAATTGAATTTTGGTTAAACAATGAATAGTGTTTAAATATAAGTATGTTTTGTTCAATATTTGGGATATACTTATGCTAAAAATTGTTTGTCTGAAATTCAAATTTAATTGGACATCCTGTATTTTTATTTGCTAACTTTAGTAACCCTGCCATTGGCCCGAGTTCCCTCTCCCACTCTCAAAGTCCTATAGAACTTCATTTAACATTTTGAATGGCTGTGTCCATCTGATTTCCCTAACTAGACTGTAAGTCCTGTGAGAGACAAAACTGGATGCTATATATTTTCTATCTCCTCTTACCTCCAGTGGTGCTTTTTATCATTTCATAATTGGCCAATTCTTTTGAGACTCCTTCACAACATATGTACTTTAAATCACAGTCTGCTTCTTCCTCAATCTAAGATAACATAATCATGTCACATGAGCCCAAACCCACAAGAAAATAGGATGGGACTCAGTGAAAATTAATGTTAGGGTTCACAACAGTCTGTCAGCATTACCAGTGACAGTGAAAAATATAAATTAATATAATTATTTCCAGGGAATTAAAAAAGTATTACAAGGTCACTTGCAAAGCTAAATTCTTAGCTTGCCAATTTTTTCCTAGTTGCTCTTAACTTACAAGATACATTTTGCGGGACTTTGAAAAGTCTCATAAGGTGGTGATTTCCTTCTGTGTCCATATGAAAACATTCAATCTTTGCCCCCAGAAAACCAAGGGCACCAACCCACTTCTCTCCTCAAAATAAAGTTCTTTAATTTCATTCCCATGCTGAGTCTATTCTCTCTCTTTCAAGTCTTAACTCTGTCCATAGATTACTCATTTCCCAAACACACCTTGGACCTAAGCTTACTTTCCTCCCTGTCTCTAATGCTCACCATCTCTGCCTTTCTAAATCCTACCCATTCATAGAACCACTGGTTTGTGAAGCTGTGGAAGAGGCCCTAGGAATCTGGAATTGCACTGTCACTTTAAATAAAAACAAACGATAGACCTGAGAACTATTCAACAATACTCTGTAACAGAGTGACAGAGCCATGACTCAAAAATGTCCCTAAAGTCTTTTATTTCTGTCTTTTCCAAGTTCTTTCTTCAAGAAGCACCTTCAGCTACCACATCTTTTTTAAAGGCTTTCTTCATCATCCCAGCCAGAAATGTTCTCTCTCTCTCCTTTAACTCCAGGCAGCATTTTATCTGTAGCTCTCCTGAGGTACTTAGTCCTTTTTAGGTTATGTTTTTGTTGTTGGCAATGTTCCAAGATAAAACCTTTCGCTGTGCTAAGAGAAAAGAGATTCGTTGTGCTTCTGCAGCACCGTTTTCCTAACAGCCTAAGGGCTCTGTTGGGAAGAAAAATGGATAAAGGGTGTTGCCCAGTAGCTGGACCCCATGATTGAGGCTTTCATAAGCAAGGAGTCTTGGCTGTCCTTTACTCTCTGGGCAGTGCTCAGCATGGAGAAGGAACTGAGAAGGAAGGGAACAAGGGTGCCCTGGATTTTTCCAGGAACTCAGGCTGCATGGGGTAGGGAAGAAATGGTCTTAAGTAGAACTTCACCATGTCTCATATTCAAATTACCTCAGGGTAACTTGTCATAAATCCATTAAGAGAGACACATACAAAATGTATTATTATTCTAAGGGCACTGTAAAAACTAATGTAACTGTGACTCTGTGATTAAGCTTTATCATAGAGCTCTGGAGAGGACACCAGCAGGAGCAACCTTAGAAGAGGAATGAATCAGCAAAGGGAGGGAGAGGGCTACGTGAGAACCAGGTGTGTCAATGTTGGCTGTCACATCAATGAAGGGGTCAGATTGTGTAAACTGACATGTGGCAGTCACAGGTCTCAAAGCCAGAATGAATTTGGTGACCAAAAATTTCAACAAAAATTTCATACAATACTAGATTAAACTTGGTCAAATTTTTTAAAATATTGTACTTCATATGGGAAGTTTACCATCAACAAATAATCTACCTTGTGGCAAATAGTTGACTTTTAATCACACAGCTTTTTATATTAATGCCACCTCTTTCAAAAAATTTTTTCCCAGAATGTTGAAATAAGAGAAATGTGTAAAAAGACAACAACTACATATGGTTAATTTCTTCATGACTCAAACCCTCAAGCCATCAGAGGATGTGTATCTAGTCAACAAACATTCATGGGGCGACTACTGTCCACTACTGTCCAGCCCATATAGAGTAGTCAATGAAACAAGCGTGGCCTCTGTCCTCATTGAACTGCTCCCGGGCTCCAAAGCCACAAAAAAAACACACTTTGTACACTATTTGATACAAGAATTAAAGTATCTAATAGGTTTTAATAAATTTGGAGCAGAGGTTTATGCTGAAAACCCATGTTTTTCACTTTTAGGGTTGTTCTATCATTAGATGTGACACCTTGTTCAAGGCACTGACTGCCTCATAAAAAGAGAGCTGTTTTTTTCCACTGAAACAATATCCTGATTGGAATGCTTCATTAAAAGGAAAATATTTCTCATGATCAATGATATTCTAAACACTTAGCTCACAATTTGATAAATTTTCAAAATGAGGTCACTTTTACCAAGATGTAAAGGCTCATGCTTCAAATATAAGTATTGAAACATCTCAAAAATATTAGTAAAAGCTGTCGTTTAGTGAGTGCTTCTTGTCGGCCTGGTACTGTTCTAACCTTTTTTGTTTGTGATTGAAATTAATCTACACAAAACTGTAAGAGTTTTGCACTACTCATTATTTCTATCATACAGATGAGGAAACTGAGGCATTGAGAAATTAGCAACTTGGTCATAGACACAAAGCCAGTATGTGGTTGAGCCAAAATTCAAATCCAAATGTCTGGCTCCATAATCCACATGCTATTGGCTATGCAAACTGGTAAATATAAATAAATGTAAATTTCATGCCAAAAATCATATTAGTTTTTTCCCTAAAGAAATTTAGGAAATAAATTTAAAACTACAAAGTGAGATAACTCTTTTTTTTTTTTTTTTGCCAATTGTGTGTTACCTTAAAAGAAAGTTGCAAGAGGTGAGAGAGATAAAGCTTGACAAAGATGACACTGTCATGAACCATATGATTATGAAAGAAAACTGTTCAGCATTAATATGAAGCTACAGGTCCTGGACAACATCAAGATGGATGAACTCTCCACCAAGCTACTCATAAAACTGCCTGCTTATTGGGCTAGCCATGCTCAGTAGAGGTAGGCCTGCAATAACACCCCAGCCAAGCTCACACTTGATTATACAAATGGCAAAGCAACACAATAGCATGTAGAGGAGGCCTCCACAGAAAATATGATCTCAAGCCAGGCTATGACATAAAACAGTAGAACTTAAGTGGGGAACAACGGATGCTCATGTCTCAATCTGTGTTTGAGCACTGTGTCAATCCACTTCCCATACACAGAGCTCAAATAATATCTTCTCTTTTACAAAACCAGGCAACAACTGGAAACTCTGAGAATGAGCCCTAGACAAAGTCACCAGAAGGGTAGCAGGGTCAGGTAGGAAACCTGGAAGTTGGATTGCCTGCAGCCTGGAGTAGAAGGTGAGACTTGGGGACAGATGGCCTAAGGTCCCTAAGTTTCACTGGGGAGTTCCCAAGCCCCAAACCATCCCCTGACTGTTCATTCACAGACCTGTATGTTGTAGAAAATAGGGACTGCTGACTTAAATAAATATGCCTCACCACTTCTGTAAAAATGGTGATGAGGGAGAGAGGACCTGCAGTCAGTTTGCTGTCCTGATGCTTGGCACAGTCTGAGTACAATGAATATTTGTCAGCTCTGGTGTGTCTGTGCTTTCTTGTTTGAGTTTTTGGGAGGAAAGCATTAGCCCCCAGATGCTTGGTTCACCTTCTTTGTGGTCGTGGTCAGTTCGCTGGTGGTTGAGAGCCATTGCGCTCGCTGGCTTAGGGGGCAACTGACATCCACAGCTGCACCAAGGCTTGATGTTGACCCAAATGCACATAAGAATTAACAAGGATGGTGATCTCATTCAATAGTATAAGGCATGTAGTAAAAAAAAAAAACACTGTCAACATGTTTGAAAACCATTCTGTCCCACACTGTCAACATAAAATATTTCAAGTGGCTGATTGAAGAAATATGGTCTCTTTGTGGAACAGTAGGAAATAGAGATAAGGATGTTCTCTGCGCAGTTATCACAATGCAGGACCAGCTGTGGCTAGCCGAATCTTCCCTCATTGACCATAACATCCCCTGAGAACCCTGATGGACAACACGGATTTCCTGACACTCGCCTAATTCACCACATCAAGAGAGTCATGAGGCCAGACCAGAGAGTGATGGAACCCCACAGAGTCAGACAGGCTGGTTCTGCCCTCTTTGGGCCTCAAGCCAAATCAGCTTAAGGACAGGGTCAAGGCCAGGGGCCTCAGAGAGTAGGAGTAAGTAACCACAACCCATCTAAGGGGAACAGGCCATATACTGGGAATGAGTCTCCATACTGGGTGCCCACATGCATTAGCTCATTTATTCTTCCCAAGTGTTATGGGATATTGGCACTGTCCTCATGGCATGTATGGAGCAAAGGGTACTGAGGAACCTTATATGAACTGCCTGATGCATGAGCCTAGTGAGTGGTGAGACTGGAATTTGAACTCAGTCTGTGGCTATTGAAGCAAATCAGCTCTAAGTCCAGCCAGTTAAACTCAAGAATAGAATCTGAGTCAGGGCCATAAGGATCTTGAACACCATGCTTATGTAGAGCAATTTTTGCATTACAGCATAACACATTTTAAAATACAGTTTACAAGAAGAAAGAAAACAATTATAAAATACCTGATCAGATATACCGTGAGTTGGACCATAAATCCTATCACCTTCATACTCAGAAAACCTTCTCCGCAGACATGAGCACTATAACAGAGGCTTGATGTTCTTTAGAGCGTATTCCAACACTTGGTAAGAGGAGGTGACACAAGTCAGAACTTTCAGGCCAAATTTGCTTTTAGATAGCTTTGCATAGTATTTTGAACTTCTTAGGCAAGCTCACTAAGGACCTTCCAAAACCTGTATCCTTTCCTGCTTGAAGAAATAGGTTTTGTTAGTTGGACAATTCATTTACCTTGACTCCCAGCATCATGTTTAGACACTTTCTAGACATATGTATCATCAAATACTTTGTATTCCAAAAGAACTTTTTCTAGCTGACTCACATCATGACCTTAGACAGTAACTGTTCAACATGTTTTATGGTTTCAGGAATCTGAAGGACCCTGTTCTCAGGAGCACTGATTGCTTATTTTACCTTCCAGGCAACTCACTGAAGAAATCCAGTTTCTCACTCAAATTTCCAGATTTGGCTCAGTTCTGCTTTATCTCTGGAATTTTCCTAAAAATACAGCAAAAATACAGCATACATCCTGTGATGAGAAAGAAGAATGATTAGCCGATATGGAAGAAAGCCTGACTTTGAAGACCTTCAATATTTTTGTTCAGACTAATGCTTCTCATTTTACCTCCCTTTCCCTTTCTTTATAAAGTTGTATTCCCAACTGGCTTGGCATAAAGTATGAATTCTTCAGGCATAGGCCATCCCATCCCACCTTACACATACTCTGTTTCCACTTGATCCTTCTGGCTCTGGGAACTTCTGTGTGTTTGTGCTTCTGCTGAGGAGGGATAGGAAGAGAGAGAAGTGAAAATCTGTCTGGCCAAGAGTTTTTAACTTCCCCTAGAGATGACCAGGTGAGGGTGTGGGTCAGGAGGAAGGGGTCTGTGTGTACGATGTGAAGGCTGACAAGACCCATATAAGCCTCTATTCAGACACCATGTCATAAGGATGCTGGTCATTGCTTGTGTCCATTGGAGCATTGCTTGCATCAGAGTGACTTCCGGCAAATAAAACCAGTTGGCCCAGGGGAACTTTCTATTTAAAAGAGTCCCGTTGAGAGTCATCTTATGAAGTAAATATTCTCTAGTGCATCCATTGTATAAATCTGGATTTTCCAACAACGTATATTGCTGAAAGCTGGGTACACTGGAGTCTGCCTGTTTCAGCTATTAACTCTTACTCCAAGTTTCTCCTGACTAGAGGTAGTTACAGGCAGGCTGAGTCTGCAACATGAATAAAAGGCAGTAGCAAAGGGGGCAGATGGCACCTCTGACAGACACTTGAGCAAATCTAGCCCTTGAATCTGGCCATTGCTCAGCTACTTTCCATGTTCTGCTCAGGAGATCACTCATACCAGGACTGGATGACCAAACACCTGGGTCCAAGTCTGCGCCCTGCCTTTGTCTATTACCTCTTTGCGTGACCCTGTCTCACCTTCCTCTGTCTCCTGACCATCTGTGCCACATGCTCAGTCAGAGTTGCATATTTTGCTATTGACACGGCCCCTTGACTGTGCCTTTGCTTCTGCTTATGTCTTACCCTTTCCCCAACTTTGCTCCTCCTGATCTTGCTGCTTGCAGGGTCCTCAGCTCAGGGATCAGTGATTCTCACCCCTGGCTGTATATTAGAATAACCTGGGGAGCTTTAAAAAAAATTCTGATGTTTGGCCCACCATCAAAATTCTTATTTAATTGGCCTGGTGTGGGGCCTGCAGGTGCTGATTTTTGTTGTTCATTTGCTCTTTTTATTTTATTTTATTTTTTATTTTTAAGCCACCTAGGTGATTCTAATATGCAATAAAATGGAGAACCCCGATCTACTTCATGGCGTGACGTTGACTTGACCTCTGGTTACTGGATGATCCTTGTTATGGGCTGAATTGTATCCTATAAAATTCACATGCTGACGTTTTAACCCCCATTACCTCAGAATGTGACCATATTTGGATATAAAGTCTTTACAGAAAAAAATCCAGTTAAATTGAGGCCATTAGGGTTGACGATAACCCAACATGACCAGGGTCCTTATAAAAAGGGGGAATAGGAGACAGACACGTGTACAGGGAAAACTCCATGTGAACATAAAGATGACGATCTATAAGCCAAGGAGAGAGGCCTGGGAGGTACTAGAGATCCTTCCCTAGTACCTTTGGAGGGAGCATGGCCCTACCAACACCCTGATTTCAGACTTCTAACCTCCACAACTGTGAGACAATAAATTTCTGTTGTTTAGGCCACCCAATTTGTAGTACTTTGTTATGGTAGCCTCAGGATATTAATAATAGCCTTCAAGACCTTATTGTAGTTGTCCTGATTCTGGAGCATAGCTAGAGTGACCAACTTGTCCCAAGTTGCCCAGGATTTTCCCAGAGTTAGCACCAAAATTCTGTAAAATGGTTAAATATGTAGGCTCCAAAACCAGACAACCTGGATTTAATATCCATATCTACTCATTCTTGGCTACATTGCTCTGAGACTCAACATCTTCAGCAGCACAAAGACCTACCTAATATTAATGTTGTATGGATAATATGGACTGATACATGTAAAACATGTAGAACATTTCCCGGCATGGTGAGCACTCAGTAAATATTAACTAAACTGATATTAGCACAATTAACACAATTAATTACACAATTAACATCAGAAAATAGTCACACAAAGATATTTGCTTTCATGACAATAAGATAGTGAAGGGGTTTTGCTTCAAAAGCTGAATGTGGTCAAGACCTTTGCATTCTATTCCTTCATTCCAACCCTGGTTTTCCTTCATTACTGACTCTGAAATGGCCTTGACATTTCTCAGCATTTTTGCTCATCTTGTACAGTGTGCATTTACCACAGAGTTGGGCTACATAAAGCAAAACAAGAAGGCATGGTTTTAATCATTCTGTATATTTATTTACCATCTTCTTGCAAAACCATGGAGGAGGCCACCCCTACACTACAGGGAAAAGCCATGACCTGGTTCAATGATGAATCTTCTAATCAATCCTAACCAAAAGGTTTCATTCAAGAAAGAAGAGAGATCTGCAAATGAGGAAATGTCAGTTACCTGCAGACAGGTGGAGGTGGAGAACAGACATAAAGAAGGACTGACACTGACATTGAATCTTGAATGAAGCAAAGACACTGTCAGGTGGTTATGGAGGGTTGGGATTAGTTTAGACAAGGTAGAGCATCAGTAAAAGCAAGAAGATGTGGAACTGTCAGGCATTTTGTTGGCATCTGGAGTGTGGGGGTGTGTTGAGGCTCATTAAGAGAATAATTCAACCCACACTGATTTCACCTTCCCTTTTAACATAATCAATATGTGAGTCTTGCCTCCAAAATCAGATTTTAAATTCACTGAGGACAGTGAATTTACTTGTTTGTATCCCCCAGTAAAAGTTTTGTCATAAGTTATTTACTAATAAAAGTATTTTAATTGTATCAATAAAACTTTGCAGAATGGATGTGTTATACCTACATGTACATGAATCCATTAATTCTTAAATTTATTGTATTTGGAATCTGTGTGTCACCCTGTAAAATTTATTGTGACCAATCTTATCCTATCACCTCTCCCACCCTTGGGCTTCCTTGGAATCAGAATCTGTTCAAATCCAGCATCTTACACTCCAGCAACAACTCCAAACTGACTTCTGTGAGCCCTGGCTCTGTCACAATATAGCATATAAGACTAGAGCTAAGGGAACACAGGCCTTATCTAAAATAACGTTCATACCCATGTTCTTATCTTGAGCCATTCTTATCATCTTCCTTATTTTAGCTGCCCTTTTATTGCTTGACTTTGGATTTTACTTTCTCTCCTGGTCACACTGCTGATAATCATTAGGAGATCTGGAGTAGGGGCCAAAACCTAACCCTAATAGTAACTGGAAACCTGTTTGAAAATTCAGCTACAATCTTTAGTTTTGTAAACTGTTATGAAGCTCATTCTACATGAACGTTCTTGGAAATCAGGTGCTTTCAATGAAATCTTGAGATTCAAAAATATATAGGCTTTTAGAAAAGAAAAACTAGAAGGTGGTACTGGTTATCACGGTGGATGCAGTGGGGAGCATGGTCCAACGAGAGGCCATGGTGACCTCCTGCTTCAGCCAGTGTATCCAGTAAGCACGGCTAATCTCTTCTGCTGCCACTTCCCTTTGGTGTGGATCTTTAATCTCTGAAGTGTGTTGACATTGTTCATTATCCCAGACACCAACAAGATTCAATTAGTTTCTACAGGGATGTCCATTTTACCAAGCTGAATGTGAATGAAAGACCTTGGTTTAAGTGGTGCACTTATCAAACCAAGAATTTACCATGTTATTCATTAGGCAAATAAATTCATGTCAGGCCTCCTTATCTACTGGGCCACCAAGGGACAGGCCAGCTCCTTGATAGGATTTTTTTTTATGAACAGCCATTTGTATGAGAAAGAAAAACTTACTGAAAGCCCTAAAGGAAGTGACAGCAGATAAGAGTATTTTCAGCAGAGAAGATGCAGGATGCACAGGGAAGGGGAGCTGTAAGACCTAAAATTTCATGGGCTACCTTGACATATTTGAGCCCACAGGACCACAAGGGCCTAACGATGAGTTCTTTTGCTCTCTCCAGATATGACCCCCATCCAGCCTAAAGGCTCCCCACCTGGACCAGCTCTACCACTCTCAGTCCTCAGACCAATGGTTTCACTTCCCTGACAGCCTGTAGAATTATTCAAACAAGTCCATCATATCCTCCTGCAGGAACCGGGGATCACCTCATCCTCTTGTTATTACAAACACTGCCTTCCACAGCCTCTGCTCTTCACTCTATCACAAGTGCAACCCCATGTTGCCTTACACAGTGTGCAGTGTCTTTGTCCCTCTCCCCACCCCCTAGATTGTGAGTATATGTTACAAATAAACTACTGTCAATCTCACCTGTCCAGTGTCAAAGTGTCAGGTGTTTGACCAACTTGAACTATTTAGGGCAGAGGATCACTCACTCACCAGAGGGATGATTAGGAAGTGATGGAACAGGAGCTTAGCCTTCCCTATTTGTGGCAGAACATTAGCCTTTCTGATCACAAAATGGGCAATCAGAGCCCTGGTTGCCAATCACAGCATCTCCAATTAGGCATGTAACTTAAAGCCCATTAACCTCAGTTTCCCTATCCAGCAAATAGCTATAATAACATTGTCTCCACTTGCTTCAGAAGTTTTGTTGTTTTTGTTGTTAGTTGAATTATCTGTGAAATATTGAGCTTAGCATAAGGCATTGCAATCTTAATCTCTTTCTTTGGAAAATTTTTAAAACATTTTATTAGAGTATAGTTGATTTACAATGTTGTGTTAGTTTCTACTGTACAGCAAAGTGAATCAGTTATACATATGCATATATACACTCCTTTTTAGATTCTTTTCCAATATAGGCCATTACAGAGGGCTTTTTTTTCTTTTTTTTAAACATTTTTATTGGAGTATAATTGCTTAACAATGGTGTGTTAGTTTCTGCTTTATAACAAAGTAAATCAGTTATACATATACATATATTGCCATATCTCTTCCCTCTTGCATCTCCCTCCCACCCACCCTCCTTATCCCACCCTTCTAGCTGGTCACAAAGCACAGAGCTGATCTCCCTGTGCTAGGCAACTGCTTCCCACTAGCTATCTATTTTACATTTGATAGTGTATATATGTCCATATATACACTACCACTCTCTCACTTTGTCCCAGCTTACCGTTCCCCCTCCCCGTGTCCTCAAGTCCATTCTCTAGTAGGTCTGCGTCTTTATTCCCATCTTGCCCCTAGGACATTCATGACCATTTTTCTTTTTTTTTAGATACCATATATATGTGTTAGCATATGGTATTTATTTTTCTCTTTCTGACTTACTTCACTCTGTATGACAGACTCTAGGTCCATCCACCTCACTACAAATAACTCAATTTGGTTCCATTTTATGGCTGAGTAATATTCCATTGTATATATGTGCCACTTCTTCTTTATCCATTCATCTGTTGATGGACACTTAGGTTGCTTCCATGTTCTGGCTCTTGAAAATAGAGCTGCAATGAACATTGTGGTACATGACGCTTTTTGAATTATGGTTTTCTCAGGGTATATGCCCAGTAGTGGGATTGCTGGGTCATATGGCAGTTCAATCTTTAGTTTTTTAAGGAACCTCCATACTGTTCTCCAGAGTGGCTGTATCAATTTACATTCCCACCAACACTGCAGTAGGGTTCCCTTTTCTCCACACCCTCTCCAGCATTTATTGTTTGTAGATTTTTTGATGATGGCCATTCTGACCTGTGTGAGATGATATCACATTGTAGTATTGATTTGCATTTCTCTAATGATTAATGATGTTGAGCATTCTTTCATGTGTTTGTTGGCAATCTGTATATATTCTTTGGAGAAGTGTCTATTTAGGTCTTGTGCCCATTTTTGGATTGGGTTTTTGTTTTTTTTGATATTGAGCTGAATGTGCTGCTTGTAAATTTTGGAGATGAATCCTTTGTCATTTGCTTCATTTGCAAATATTTTCTCCCATTCTGAGGGTTCTCTTTTTGTCTTGTTTATGGTTTCCTTTGCTGTGCAAAAGCTTTTAAGTTTCATTAGGTCCCATTTGTTTATTTTTGGTTTTATTTCCATTTCTCTAGGAGATAGTTCAAAAAGGATCTTGCTGTGATTTATGTCATAGAGTGTTCTGCCTATGTTGTCCTCTAAAAGTGTGATAGTGTCTGGCCTTATATTTAGGTCTTTAATCCATTTTGAGTTTATTTTTGTGTATGGTGTTAGGGAGTGTTCTAAATTCATTCTTTTACATGTAGCTGTGCAGTTTTCCCAGCACCACTTATTGAAGAGGCTGTCTTTCTCCATTGTATATTCTTGCCTCCTTTATCAAAGATAAGGTGACAATATGTGGGTGGGTTTATCTCTGGGCTTTCTATCCTGTTCCATTGATCTATATTTCTGTTTTTCTGACAGTACCATACTGTCTTGATTACTGTAGCTTTGTAGTATAGTCTGAAGTCTGGGAACCTGATTCCTCCAGCTCCGTTTTTCTTTCTCATGATTGTTTTGGCTATTCAGGGTCTTTTGTGTTTCCATACAAATTGTGAAATTTTTTGTTCTAGTTCTGTGAAAAATGCCAGTGGTAGTTTGATAGGGATTGCATTGAATCTGTAGATTGCTTTGGGTAGTATAGTCATTTTCACAATGTTGATTCTTCCAATCCAAGAACATGGTATATCTCTCCATCTATTTGTATCTTCTTTAATTTTTTTCATCAGTGTCTTATAATTTTCTGCATACAGGTCTTTTGCCTCCTTAGGTAGGTTTATTCCTAGGTATTTTATTCTTTTTGTTGCAATGGTAAATGGGAGTGTTTTCTTAATTTCACTTTCACATTTTTCATCATTAGCGTATAGGAATGCAAGGGATTTCTGTGCATTAATTTTGTATCCTGCTACATTACCAAATTCATTGATTAGCTCTAGGAGTTTTCTAGTAGCATCTTTAGGATACTGTATGTATAGTATCATGCCATCTGCAAACAGTGACAGCTTTACTTCTTCTTTTCCGATTTGGATTCCTTTTAATTCTTTTTCTTCTCTGATTGCTGTGGCTAGGACTTCCAAAACTATGTTGAATAATAGTGGTGAGAGTGGGCAACCTTGTCTTGTTCCTGATCTTAGTGGAAATGGTTTCCGTTTTTCACCATTGAGGACAATGTTGGCTGTGGGTTTGTCTTATATGGCCTTTATTACGTTGAGGTAAGTTCCCTCTGTGTCTACTTAATGAAGGGTTTTTATCATAAATAGGTGTTGAATTTTGTCGAAAGCTTTCCCTGCATCTACTGAGATGATCATATGGTTTTTTTCCTTCATTTTGTTAATATGGTGTATCACATTGATATGCGTATATTGAAGAATCCTTGCATTCCTGGGATAAACCCCATTTGATCATGGTGTATGATCCTTTTATTTTGCTATTGGATTCTGTTTGCTAGTATTTTGTTGAGGATTTTTGCATCTATATTCATCAGTGATATTGGTCTGTAGTTCTTTTTTTCTTGTGACAACTTTGTCTGGTTTTGGTATCAGGGTGATGGTGGCCTTGTAGAATGAATTTGTGAGTGTTCCTCCCTCTGTTATATTTTGGAAGAGTTTGAGAAGGACAGGTGTTAGCTCTTCTCTAAATGTTTCATAGAATTCGCCTGTGAAGCCATCTGGTCCTGGGCTTTTGTTTGTTGGAGGATTTTTAATCACAGTTTCAATTTCAGTGCTTGTGATTGGTCTGTTCATATTTTCTATTTCTTCCTGGTTCAGTCTCAGAAGGTTGTGCATTTCTAAGAATTTGTCCATTTCTTCCAGGTTGTCCAATTTTTTGGCATATAGTTGCTTGTAGTACTCTCTCATGATCCTTTGTATTTCTGCAGTGTCATTTGTTACTTCCCCTTTTTCATTTCTAATTCTATTTATTTGAGTCTTCACCCTTTTTTTCGTGATGAGTCTGGCTAATGGTTTAGCAATTTTGTTTATCTTTTCAAAGAACCAGCTTTTAGTTTTATTGATCTTTGCTACTGTTTCCTTCATTTCTTTTTCATTTATTTCTGATCTGATCCTTATGATTTCTTTCCTTCTGCTAACTTTGGGGGTTTTTTGTTCTTTTTTTCTCTAATTGCTTTAGGTGTAAGGTTAGGTTGTTTATTTGGGATGTTTCCTATTTCTTGAGGTAGGATTGTATTGCTATAAACTTCCTTCTTAGAATTGCTTTTGCTGCATCCCATAGGTTTTGGATCGTCTTGTTTTCATTGTCATTTGCTTCTAGGTATTTTTTGATTTCCTCTTTCATTTCTTCAGTGATCTCTTGGTTATTAAGGAGTGTACTGTTTAGCCTCCATGTGTTTATATTTTTTACAGATTTGTTCCTGTAATTGATATGTAGTCACATAGCGTTGTGGTCAGAAAAGATACTTGATACGATTTCAATTTTCTTAAAATTATCAAGGCTTGATTTGTGACCCAAGATATGATCTATCCTGGAGAATGTTCCATGAGCACTTGAGAAGAAAGTGTATTCTGTTGTTTTTGGATGGAATGTCCTGTAAATATCAATTAAGTCCATCTTGTTTAATGTATCATTTAAAGCTTGTGTTTCCTTATTCATTTTTATTTTGGATGATTTGTCCATTGGTGAAAGTGGGGTGTTAAATTCCCCTACTATTATTGTGTTACTGTCGATTTCCCCTTTTATGGTTGTTAGTATTTGCCTTATGTATTGAGGTGCTCCTATGTTGGATGCATAAATATTTACAATTGTTATATCTTCTTCTTGGATTTATCCCTTGATCATTATGTTGTGTCCTTTTTTGTCACTTGCATTAGTTTTGTTTTAAAGTCTATTTTGTCTGATATGAGAATTGCTACTCCAGCTTTTTTTTGATTTCCATTTGCATGGAATTTCTTTTTCCATCCCCTCTCTTTCATTCTATATGTGTCCCTAGGTCTGAAGTGGGTCTCTTGTAGACAACATATATACAGGTCTTGTTTTTGTATCCATTCAGCCAGTCTATGTCTTTTGGTTGGAGCATTTAATCCATTTATATTTAAGGTAATTATCAATATGTGTGTTCCTATTACCATTTTCTTAATTATTTTGGGATTGTTATTGTATGTCTTTTCCTTCTCTTGTGTTTCCTGCCTAGAGAAGTTCCTTTAGCATTTGTTGTAAACCTGGTTTTGTTGTGCTGAATTCTTTTAGCTTTTGCTTGTCTGTAAAGGTTTTAATTTCTCCGTCAAATCTGAATGATATCCTTACTGGGTAGAGTAATCTCGGTTGTAGGTTTTTCCCTTTCATCATTTTAAATATGTCCTGTCACTCTCTTCTGGCTTGCAAAGTTTCTGCTGAAAGATCAGCTGTTAACCTTATGGGGATTCCCTTGTATGTTTTTTGTTGTTTTTCCCTTGCTGATTTTAATATTTTTTCTTTGTATTTAATTTTTGATCGTTTAATTAATATGTGTCTTGGCATGTTTCTCCTTGGATTTATCTTGTATGGGACTCTCTTTGATTCCTGGACTTGATTAACTATTTCCTTACCCATATTAGGGAAGTTTTCAAATATAATGTCTTCAAATATTTTCTCAGTCCCTTTATTTTTCTCTTCTTCTTCTGGGAACACTATAATTGGAATGTTGGTGCATTTAATATTGTCCCAGAGGTCTCTGAGACTGTCCTCAATTCTTTTCATTCTTTTTTCTTTATTCTGCTCTGTAGTAGTTATTTTCACCATTTTATCTTCCAGGTCACTTATCCGTTCTTCTGCCTCAGTTATTCTGCTATTGATCCCTTCTAGAGTATTTTTAATTTCATTTATTGTGTTTTTCATCATTGCTTGGTTCCTCTTTAGTTATTCTACGTCCTTGTTAAATGTTTCTTGCATTTTGTCTATTTTATTTCCAAGATTTTGGATCATCTTTACTATCATTATTCTGAATTCTTTTTCAGAAAGAATAGGTAGACTGCCTATTTCCATTTCATTTGTTTGGTCTGGTGGGTTTTTACCTTGCTGTTTCATCTGCTGTGTGTTTCTTTGTCCTCTCATTTTCCTTAACTTTCTGTGTTTGGGGTCTCCTTTTTGCAGGCTGCATGTTCGTAGTTCCCCTTTTTTTTGGTGTTTGCACCCAGTGGCTAGGGTTGGCTCAGTGGGTTGTGTAGGCTTCCTGGTGGAGGGGACTAGTGCCTGTGTTCTGGTGGATGAGGCTGGATCTTGTCTTTCTGGTGGGCAGGTTCACGTCCTGTGCTGTGTTCTTGGGTGTCTGTGACCTTATTATGATTTTAGGCAGCTTCTCTGCTAATGGGTGGGGGTGTGTTCCTGTCTTGCCAGTTGTTTGGCATTGGACATCCAGCACTGTAGTTTGCTTGTCATTGAGTGGAGCTTGGTCTTGGCATTGAGATGGAGATCTCTGGGAGATTTTTGCCATTTCATATTATGCAGAGCTGAGAGGTCTTGGTTGGACCAATGTCCTGAACTTGGCTCTCCCACCTCAGAGGCACAGCCCTGATGCCTGGCTGGAGCACCAAGAGCCTGTCATCCATACGGCTCAGAATAAAAGGGGGAAAGAAAGAAAAGAAAGAAAGAAAGAAAGAAAGAAAGAAAGAAAGAAAGAAAGAAAGAAAGAAAGAAAGAAAGGAAGGAAGAAAGAAAGAAAGGAAGAAAGAAAGAAAGAAAGAAAGAAAGGGAGAGAGAGAAAGGAAGGAAGGAAGGAAAGAAGGAAGAAAGAAAGAAAGAGAAAAAGGTAAAATAAAATAAAAGTCATTAAAATAAAAAACAAAAATAATTATTAAAAAAATTTTTTTACGTAATTAAAAAAAAAGAAAGAAAGAAAGAAGAAAGCAACCAAACCAAAAAACAAATCCAGCAATGATAACAAGCACTGAAAACTATACTAAAAAAAAAAAAAAAAAAAAAAAACGGACAGACAGAACCCTAGGACAAATGGTAAAAGCAAAGCTATACAGACAAAGTCACACACAGAAGCATACACATACACACTCACAAAAAGTAAAAAAGGGAAAAATATATATATACATTGTTGCTCCCAAAGTCCACCGCCTCAATTTTGGTATGATTTGTTGTCTCTTCAGGTATTCCAGAAATGCAGGGTACATCAAGTTGATTGTGGAGATTTAATCCGCTGCTCCTGAGGCTGCTGGGAGAAATTTCCCTTTCTCTTCTTTGTTCGCACAGCTCTTGGGGTTCAGCTTTGGATTTGGACCTGCCTCTGCATGTAGGTCGCCTGAGGGCATCTGTTCTTCGCTCAGACAGGACGGGGTTAAAGGAGCAGCTGATTCGGGGGCTCTGGCTCACTCAGGCTAGGGGGAGGGAGGGGCACAATGTGGGGCAAGCCTGTGGTGGCAGACGCGGGCGTGATGTTGCACCAGCCTGAGGCGCGCCGTGTGTTCTCCCGGGGAAGTTGTCTCTGGATCACGGGACGCTGGCAGTGGCGGGCTGCACAGGCTCCTGCAAGGGGAGGTGTGGAGAGTGACCTGTGCTTGCACACAGGCTTCTTGGTGGCGGCAGCAGCAGTCTTAGCGTCTCATGCCCGTCTCTGGCGTCTGCGCTGATAGCCGCGGCTTGCGCCCGTCTCTGGAGCTTCTTTAACGGCGTTCTTAATCCCATCTCCTCGCGCACCTGGAAACAAAGAGGCAAGAAAAAGTCTCTTGCCTCTTTGGCAGCTCCAGAGCTTTTCCCGGACTCCCTCCTGGCTAGCTGTGCGCACTAGCCCGCTTCAGGCTGTGTTCACGCAGCCAACCCCAGTACTCTCCCTGGGATCCAAGCAAAGCCCGAGCCTCAGTTCCCAGCCCCCGCCCGCCCCAGTGTGTGAGCAGACAAGCCTCTCGGGCTGGTGAGTGGTGGTCGGCACCCATCTTCTGTGTGGGAATCTCTCCGCTTTGTCCTCCGCACCCCTGTTGCTGTGCTCTCCTCCATGGCTTTGAAGCTTCCCGCCTCTACCACCTGCAGTCTCTGCCCGCAAAGGGGCTTCCTAGTGTGTGGAAACCTTTCCTCCTTCACAGATCCCTCCCACTGGTGCAGGTCCCGTCCCTATTCTTTTGTCTCTGTTTTTTTCTTTTTTCTTTTGCCTTACCCAGGTATGTGGGGAGTTTCTTGCCTTTCGGGAAGTCTGAGGTCTTCTGCCAGCATTCAGTAGGTGTTCTGTAGGAGTTGTTCCACATGTACATGTATTTCTGATGTATTTGTAGGGAGGAAGGTGATCTCCACATCTTACTCTTCTGCCATCTTCGAGAAGGGTCCATTACAGAGTATTGAGTAGAGTTCCCTGTGCTATATAGTAGGTCCTTATTAGTTATCTATTTTATATATAGTAGTGTGTATATGTCAATCCCAATCTTCCAGTTTATCCCTTCTCCCACCCCGTCTTTTCCCCTTGGTAACCATAAGTTTATTTTCTACATCTGTGTCTCTATTTATATTTTCTAGATAAGTTTATTTGTTTTTTTTTTTTAGATTCCACATATAAGCGATATCTTATATTTGACTTTCTTTGTCCGACATACTTCATTCAGTATGATAATCTCTAGGTCCACCCATGGAATATTACTCAGCCATAGAAAAGAATGAAATAATGCCATCTGAAGCTTCCTAAGTTTTTTTTATGCATCTAATAATGATGCTTTAGGACACTATAGACTCTACAAATCAGTAGGGTTATGCTGTAATTACTGAATACTGTGTTTTTTTTTGTTTTTTTTTGTTTTTTTTTTATACTAATTGTAAAGTCTGCAGTGGGTATATAGGTGTTCAACTTTTTTCCAGATTTTATGTTTTTGGTTTTGTTTTAAACTTTTTACTTTATTATTTATTTATTATTTTTATTTTTGGCTGTGTTGGGTCTTCGTTTCTGTGCGAGGGCTTTCTCCAGTTGCGGCGAGTGGGGGCCACTCTTCATCGCGGTGCGCGGGCCTCTCACTATCGCGGCCTCTCTTGTTGCGGAGCAGAGGCTCCAGACGCTCAGGCTCAGTAGTTGTGGCTCACGGGCCCAGTTGCTCCGCGGCATGTGGGATCCTCCCAGACCAGGGCTTGAACCTGTGTCCCCTGCATTGGCAGGCAGATTCCCAACCACTGCGCCACCAGGGAAGCTCCCTGAATACTGTTTTTAAAATTATTTCCTTCACCTACTCTAGGAGGAATTGTGTTATTAGAGACACCTGAACAGTTCATTCTGAGTGACCTGGAGCATTCCTCCTCAGCCTTCCTACATCTTCTCCTGAAATACTACCTGTAAGAAGAGGAGGAGGAGGAGGAGAGAGAGAAGGAGGCAGAAGAAGAGAGAGAGAGACAACAGTGGCATTATCTGAATGCAGCAGAAGTGACAGTGAGCAATTTTTCTTTGTAATATACTGAGACAGGTATACTTCATTGTGTCACCACATGTCTGCATATAGAGCCCTGTCTGAGCATGAGGTGTGGGGACAGGGAGAGACCAAGAGTCAAGAATTAGAAAGATGTGAGCCCTGCTTGTAGGAACATTATAACATGACTTGGGTGGACAGACTGCTTTAAATGTCTCAAAACAACCCATGGACAACTGAAAATTTATATATTTCTTTCTCTCTTCTTTTTCCAAACTCCTGGATCCTTCAAATCCCTACTCCTACATAAAGTCTTCCCTGAAACTCCATTCCTCCATTATTACATAGAATCATACAAGATTGGTGATGGCACAGGCTTTATTTATTTATTTATTTAACATCTATGTTGGAGTATAATTGCTTTACAATGGTGTGTTAGTCTCTGTGTTATAACAAAGTGAATCAGTTATACATATACATATATCCCCATATCTCCACCCTCTTGCGTCTCCCTCCCATCCTCCCTATCCCACCCCTCTAGGTAGTCACAAAGCACCAAGCTGATCTCCCTGTGCTATGGGGCTGCTTTGCACTAGCTCTCTATTTTATATTTGGTAGTGTATATATGTCCATGCCACTCTCTCACTTTTTCCCAGCTTAGCCTTCCCCCTCCCCGTGTCCTCAAGTCCATTCTCTACTCCTGCGTCTTTATTTCTGTCCTGTCCCTAGGTTCTTCAGAACTTTTTTTTTTAAGATTCCATATATATGAGTTAGCATACAGTATTTGTTTTTGTCTTTCTGACTTACGTCACTCTGTATGACAGACTCTAAGTCCATCCACCCCACTACAAATAACTCAATTTCATTTTTTTTATGGCTGAGTAATATTCCATTATATATATGTGCCACATCTTCTTTAGCCATTGAGAAACTTAGGCTGCTTCGATGTCCTGGCTATTGTAAATAGAGCTGCAATGAACATTGTGGTACATGACGCTTTTTGAATTATGGTTTTCTCAGGGTATATGCCCAGTAGTGGGATTGCTGGGTCATATGGCAGTTCAATTTTTAGTTTTTTAAGGAACCTCCATACTGTTCTCCAGAGTGGCTGTATCAATTTACATTCCCACCAACAGTGCAGTAGGGTTCCCTTTTCTCCACACCCTCTCCAGCATTTATTGTTTGTAGATTTTTTGATGATGACCATTATGACCAGTGTGAGGTGATACCTCATTGTAATTTTGATTTGCATTTCTCTAATGATTAGTGTTGTTGAGCATCCTTTCATGTGTTTGTTGGCAATCTGTATATCTTCTATGGAGAAATGTGTATTTAGGTCTTCTGCCCATTTTTGGATTGGGTTGTTTGTTTTTCTGATACTGAGCTGCATGAGCTGCTTGTAAATTTTGGAGATTAATTCTTTGTCAGTTGCTTCATTTGCAAATATTTTCTCCCATTCTGAGGGTTGTCTTTTCCTCTTGTTTATGGTTTCCTTTGTTGTACAAAAGCTTATAAGTTTCATTAGGTCTCATATGTTTATTTTTGGTTTTATTTCCATTTCTCTAGGAGGCAGATCAAAAGGATCTTGCTGTGATTTATGTCATAGAGTGTTCTGCCTATGTTTTCCTCTAAGAGTTTTATAGAGACTGGCCTTACATTTAGGTCTTTAATCCATTTTGAGTCTATTTTTGTGTATGGTGTTAGGGAGTGTTCTAATTTCATTCTTTTACATGGAGCTGTCCAGTTTTCCCAGCACCACTTATTGAAGGGGCTGTCTTTTCTACATTGTATATTCTTGCCTCCTTTATAAAAAATAAGGTGACCATATGTGCATGGGTTTATCTCTGGGTTTTGTGTACTGTTCCACTGATCTATATTTCTGTTTTTGTGCCAGTACCATACTGTCTTGATTACTGTAGCTTTGTAGTATAGTCTGCAACCAGGGAACCTGATTCCTCCACCTCCATTATTCTTTCTCATTTTTGCTTTGGCTCGTCAGGGTCTTTTGTGTTTCCATACAAATTGTGAAATTATTTGTTCTAGTTCTGTGAAAAATGCCATTGGTAGTTTGATAGGGATTGCATTGAATCTGTAGATGTTTTGGGTAGTATAGTCATTTTTACAATGTTGGTTCTTCCAATCCAAGAACATGGTATATCTCTTCATCTGTTTGTATCCTCATTAATTTCTTTCATCAGTGTTGTATAGTTTTCTGCATACAGGTCTTTTGTCTCCTTAAGTATGTTTATTCTTAGGTACTTTATTCTTTTTGTTGCAGTGGTAAATGGGAGTGTTTCCTTAATTTCTCTTTCGGATATTTCATCTTTAGTGTATAGGAGTGCAAGAGATTTCTGTGCATTAATTTTGTATCCTGCTACTTTACCAAATTCATTGATTAGCTCTAATAGTTTTCTGGTAGCATCGTTAGGATTCTCTATGTATAATATCATGTCATCTGCAAACAGTGACACCTTTACTTCTTTTCCAATTTGGATTCCATTTATTTCTTTTTCTTCTCTGATTGCTGTGGCTAAAACTTCCAAAACTTTGTTGAATAATAGTGGTGAGAGTGGACAACCTTGTCTTCTTCCTGATCTTTGTGAAAATGGTTTCAGTTTTTCACCATTGACAATGACGTTGGCTGTGGGTTTGTCATATATAGCCATTATTATGTTGAGGTAAGTGCCCTCTATGCCTACTTTCTGGAGGGTTTTTATCAAAAATTAATGTTGAATTTTGTTGAACTCCTTTTCTGCATCTATTGAGATCATATGGTTTTTCTCCTTCAATTTGTTAATATGGTGTATCTCATTGATTGATTTCTGTATATTGAAGAATCCTTGCATTCCTTGGATAAACCCCACTTGATCATGGTGTATGATCCTTTTAATCTGCTGTTACACTCTGTTTGCTGGTATTTTGTTGAGGATTTTGTATCTGTATTCATCAGTGATATTGAGCAGTTGTTTTCTTTTTTGTGACATATTTGTCTGGTTTTGGTATCAGGGTGATGGTAGCCTTGTAGAATGAGTTTTGGAGTATTCCTCCCTCTGTTATATTTTGGAAGAGTTTGAGAAGGACAGGTGTTAGCTCTTCTCTAAATGTTTCATAGAATTCGCCTGTGAAGCCATCTGGTCCTGAGCTTTTGTTTGTTGGAAGATTTTTAATCCCAGTTTCAGTTTCAGTGCCTGTGATTGGTCTATTTATATTTTCTATTTCTTCCTGGTTCAGGCTCAGAAGGTTGTGTTTTTCTAAGAATTTGTCCAATGCTTCCAGGTTGTCCATTTTATTGGTATATAGTTTTTTGTAGTAATCTCTCATGATCCTTTGTATTTCTGCAGAATCAGTTTTTACTTCTCCTTTTTCATTTCTAATTCTATTGTTTTGAGTCTTCTCCCTTTTTTTCTTGATGAATCTGACTAATGGTTTATCAACTTTTTTATCTTCTCAAAGAACCATTTTTTTAGTTTTTTGGATCTTTGCTATTGTTTCCTTCATTTCTTTTTCATTTATTTCTGATTTGATCTTTATGATTTCTTTCCTTCTGCTAACTTTGGGGGTTTTTTGTTCTTCTTTCTCTAATTGCTTTAGGGGTAAGATTAGGTTGTTTATTTGAGATGTTTCTTGTTTCTTCAAGTAGGATTGTATTGCTATAAACTTCCCTCTTAGAACTGCTTTTGCTGCATCCCATAGGTTTTGGGTCGTCATGTTTTCATTGTCATTTGTTTCTAGGTATTTTTTTTTCCTAGGTATTTTTTGATTTCACCTTTGATTTCTTCAGTGATCTCTTGGTTATTAATTAGTGTATTGTTTAGCCTCCATGTGTTTGTATTTTTTACAGGTTGTTTCCTGTAATTGATATCTAATCTCATAGCATTGTGTTCAGAATAGATACTTGATATGATTTCAATTTTCTTTTTTTTTTAAAGTATTTTTTTTAATAATTCTTTATTTTATTTATTTATTTTTGTCTGTGTTGGGTCTTCGTTTCTGTGCGAGGGCTTTCTCCAGTTGTGGCAAATGGGGGCCACTCTTCATTGCGGTGTGCGGACCTCTCACTATCACGGCCTCTCTTGTTGCGGAGCACAGGCTCCAGACGCGCAGGCTCAGTAGTTGTGGCTCACGGGCCTAGCTGCTTCACGGCATGTGGGATATTCCCAGACCAGGGCTCGAACCTGTGTCCCCTGCATTGGCAGGCAGATTCTCAACCACTATGCCCCCAGGGAAGCCTTCAATTTTCTTAAATTTACCAAGGCTTAATTTGTGACCCAAGATATGATCTATCCAGGAGAATGTTCCATGAACACTTGAGAAGAAAGTGTATTCTGTTGTTTTTGGATGGAATGTCCTATAAATATCAATTAAGTCCATCTTATTTAATGTATCATTTAAAGCTTGTGTTTCCTTATTTATTTTCATTTTGGATGATCTGTCCATTGGTGAAAGTGGGGTTTAAAACTCCCTTCTAAGATTGTGTTACTGTCATTTTCCCCTTTTATGGCTGTTAGTATTTGCCTTATATATTGATGTGCTTCTATGTTGGGTGCATAAATATTTACAATTTTTATATCTTTTTCTTGGATTGATCCCTTGATCATTATGTAGTGTCTCTCTTTGTCTCTTGTAATAATCTTTATTTTAAAGTCTATTTTGTCTGATATGAGAATTTCTACTCCAGTTTTCTTTTGATTTCCACTTGCATGGAATATCTTTTTCCATCCCCTCACTTTTAGTCTGTATGTGTCCCTACGTCTGAAGTGGGTCTGTTGTAGACAGCATATATACAGGTCTTGTTTTTATACCCATTCAGCCAGTCTCTGTCTTTTGGTTGGAGCATTTAATCCTCTCACATTTAAGGTAGTTATTGATATGTATTTTCCTATTACCATTTTCTTAATTGTTTTGGATTTGTTATTGTAGGTCTTTTCCTTCTGTTGTGTTTTTGCCTAGAGAAGTTCCTTTAGCATTTGTTGTAAAGCTGGTTTGGTGGTGCTGAATTTTCTTAGCTTTTGCTGTTGTAAAGGTTTTAATTTCTCCATCGAATCTGAATGAGATCCTTGCTGTGTAGTGTAATCTTGGTTGTAGGTTTTTCCCTTTCATCACTTTAAATATGTCCTGCTGCTCCCTTCTGGTTTGCAGAGCTTCTGCCTAAAGATCAGCTCTTAACCTTATGGCGATTCCCTTGTATGTTATTTGTTGTTTTTCCCTTGCTGCTTTTAATAGTTTTTCTTTGTATTTAATATTTGACAGTTTGATTAATATGTGTCTTGGCATGTTTCTCCTTGGATTTATCCTGTATGGGGCTCTCTGAACTTCCTAGACTTGAATGATTATTTCCTTTTCCTTATTAGGGAAGTTTTCAACTATAATCTCTTCAAATATTTTCTCAGCCCCTTTCTTCTTCTCTTCTTCTTCTGGGGCCCCTATAATTCAAATGCTGGTGCATTTAATTATGTCCCAGATGTCTCTGAGACTGTCCTCCATTCTTTTCATTCTTTTTTCTTTATTCTGCTCTGTGGTTGTTATTTCCACTATTTTATCTTCCAGGTCACCTATCCATTCTTCTGCCTTAGTTATTCTGCTATTGATTTCTTGTAGAGAGTTTTTAATTTCATTTATTGTGTTGCTCATCATAGTTTGTTTGCTCTTTACTTCTTCTAGGTGCTTTTTAAACATTTTTGTATTTTCTGCATTCTATTTCCAAGATTTTGGATCATCTTTACTATCATTACTCTGAATTCTTTTTAAGGTAGACTGCCTATTTCCTCTTCATTTGTTTGGTCTGGTGGGTTTTTACCTTGCTCCTTCATCTGCTGTGTGTTTCTCTGCCTTCTCATTTTGCCTGACTTACTGTTTTTAAGAGTCCCCTTTTCGCAGGCTGCCGGTTCATAGTTCCCATTTTTTTGGTGTCTTCCCCCATTGGCTAAATTTGGTTCAGTGGATTGTGTAGGCTTCCTGGTGGAGGGGACTGGTGCCTGTGTTCTGGTCAATGAGGCTGGATCTTGCCTTTCTGGTGGGCAGGACCACGTCCAGTGTTGTGTTTTGGGGTGTCTGTGACCTTGTTATGATTTTAGGCAGCCTCTCTGCTAATGGGTGGGATTGTGTTCCTGTCTTCCTACTTGTATGGCATAGGGTGTCCAGCAGTGTATTGCTGGTTGTTTAGTGGAGCTGCGTCTTAGTGTTGAGATGGAAATCTCTGGGAGAGCTTTTGCTGTTTGATATTACTTGGACCCGGGAGGTCTCTGGTGGACCAGTGTCCTGAACTCAGCTCTTCCACCTCAGAAGCACAGGCCTGACACCCGGCTGGAGAATCAAGACCCTGTCAGCCACATGGCTCAGAAGAAAAGGGAGAAAAAGAGAAAGAAAGAAAGAAAGAAAGAAAGAAAATAAAGTTATTAAAATAAAAAATAAAAAAATTATTAAAAAATTTAAAAGTAATAAAAAAAGAACAAAAAAGAATGAAAGAAAGAATGAAGAGAGCAAGAAAACGAAAAAACAAATCCACCAATGATAACAAGCACCAAAAAATATCCAAAAACAAACAAACAAACAAACAAAAAATTGGACAGTTAGAACTCCTGGACAAATGGTGAAAGCAAAGCTATACAGACAAAATCACACAAAGAAGCATCCACATACACACTCACAGAAAGAGACAAAGGAAAAAACATATATATATATCTATATATTAAAAATAAAGGAAGAGAGCTACCAAATCAATAAAGAAATCTACCAATGATAATAAACTCTAAATACTAAGCTCAGATAAACATAAAACCATAAACAAGTTAGATGCAGAAAGCAAACCCCAAGTCTACAGTCGCTCCCAAAGTCAACCGCCTCAATTTGGGATGATTCATTGCCTATTCAGGTATTCCGGAGATGCAGGGTACATCAAGTTGATTGTGGACGTGTAATCCGCTGCTCCTCAGGCTGCTGGGAGAGATTTCACTTTCTCTTGTTTGTTCACACAGCTCCTGGGGTTCAGCTTCGGATTTATCCTGCCTCTGCATGTTGGTCACTGAGGGTGTTTGTTCCCCAGCCAGACAGGTCGGGGTTAAAATAGCAGCTGATTAGGGGGCTCTGGCTCACTCAGGCCAGGGGGAGAGAGGTGTACAGAATGCAGGTTGAGCCTGTGGCGGCAGAGGCTGGCATGACATTACACAAGCCTGAGGCATGCTGTGTGTTCTCCAGGGAATTTGTCCCTGGATCACGGGACCCTGGCAGTGGCAGACTGCACAGGCTCCCAGGAGGGGAGGTGTAGATAGTGACCTGTGCTTGCACACAGGATTCTCGGTGGCTGCAATAGCAGCCTTAGCATTTCATGTCTGTCTCTTGTATCCACAATGATAGCCGTGACTTGCACCTGTCTCTGGAGCTCATTTAGGCGGTGCTCTGAATCCCCTCTCCTCGTGTACCCCAAAACAACGGTCTCTTGCCTCTTCAACAGGTCCAGACTTTTTCTGAGACTCCTTCCCTGCTAGCTGTGGCGCACTAGCCCCCTTCAGGTTGTGTTCACCCAGCCAACCCCAGTCTTCTCCCTGGGATCTGACCTCCAAAGCCCAAGCCTCAGCTCCCAGCTCCCACCCACCCTGGCGGGTGAGCAGACAAGTCTCTCATGCTGGTGAGTGCTGTTCGGCACTGATCCTCTGCATGGGAATATCTCCACTTTGCCCTCTGCACATCTGTTGCTGCTCTCCCCTTGGTGGCTCCAAAGCTTCCCCCCCGCCCACCCCCCATCTCTGCCAGTGAAGGGGCTTCCTAGCGTGTGGAAACTTTTCCTCCTTCACAGCTCCCTCCCAGAGGTACAGGTCCCAACCCTATTCTTTTGTCTCTGTTTTTTTTTCTTTTTTCTTTTGCCCTACCCAGGTATGTGGTGAGTTTCTTGCCTTTTGGCAAGTCTGAGGTCTTCTGCCAGTGTTCAGTAGGTGTTCTGTAGGAGTTGTTCCACATGTAGATGTATTTCTGATATATTTGTGGGTAAGAAGGTGATCTCCACATCTTACTCCTCTGCCATCTGAAGGTCTCCTTTAGCACAGACTCTAAAGGTCGGTTATGCTAGCCCTGATCTGATTCTTCCAGCTCCCACCATGTGGAGATGTTATAATAAAGATGTGTCTGGAGTGAGAATAAAGCACCTATAGCAGGGGTCTTGGGTGTGGCGGAGGAGGTTACATAATGGGTGACTAGGAGGGAATTTCTGTATAAAGAAGTGGGGAAACAGGGCTTCAGGTAGAGGGAAGATCACTCTGAAAGCAAAGGGAGGAAGAGAAATCATGGATCACTTGCTAAATGATAAGCAAGTTGGGAGGTCTGGAAGGTTAAGTCCTAGTAAAAGGGAAGCTGGATGTGAGGTGGATCCAGGCTGATGTATCTTATTCCCTAATTTAAGAAATTCTAATTTTATATTGATGGTAATGGAGAAGAATTAAAGGATTTAAATGGTGAGTGTATGTGTGTTTATAATCAGATCTGTACTTTTAAAAGCTCACAGTGGCAGTAAGTAGAATGAGATTGCACTGTCAAATTGAAAGCTAGATAGAACTATTATGAGACCTCATCTGAGAAATGAGGAGGGGTCAAGCTATAGCTGTGGTAGTGATGAAGGGAAGAAGTGGTTTATGCACTCTCTATGTAAAAGTAAAATTCAGTGTATAGAGCCAGTGTATTCCTATACCAGCTCTTCCATTGTATAGCTAGGTGACCTGAGGCAAGTCCCTTTCTTTATCTAGGACTCTTTTTCTTCATCTGTAAAACGAGAGGGTTGGACTAGAAGTATTATGATCCCTTCCAGCTCTAATACTCTCTAACACTATGATTCTGGTCCAATTTGAATGGCATCCAAGGACATTTTGTTACTGGAATTCCCAAAAGACCTCATTATAAAGTGGTCCCATAGATTAGAGCCCCAGAACAGTTATGGCAAGACTTCAGAGGACTATTATTAAAGATAATGATAGCAGTTTGGTTTTATATAAGACATATACCTATAATCACCTGTAATCTGCATTAATCTTCATCATATCATTGTGAGGCAAAGAGGTATAAGGATAATTATCCACATTTTAAAGATGAGGAATTAAGTCCTTAAAAGCTCAAAAGATCTGCCTGAGGTCCCAGACAAGTCATGATGGAGTCTGGACTAGCATCCATGTCTCTGAATTTATCATGCAGAGCTCTTCACATTACCTTGGGCTGCTTCTGGTCTGACCTGAACTTCCCAGGTGCATGCCTAATCAGGGCCTCACCCTGTCCATTCCAGGGAGCCCTGAGATCAACTGTAACCAGGATTAACTTCAACTTGGCTTGTTAGATTAGCAGGCGTGACCCTGAGTATTTATAACCTCCTCATGCTGGGGAAATATTACTGTGAAGATGTTCCAAGTAGATTCATTTTGAGACTCAGTACGGTTACATGCAAGCAAAATCTGAAGGTCTCTCATTTGCTGTGTAAAGTATAAGTCAAAAATGCAATTTTTGGGCAATTCTCCAAGTAGCTCAGAGAGCTTATGCATTTATTTTCAGCCCGCTGTCCTGGCCTGAGAAAGGAGATACTATAAGAGAGCAATGGTAGAGAGTTTTAAGACCAAGGATCTTTCCTTGATCTTTCTTCTACTCCTCCTCTATGTTGTAGGGAGGACCCATCAGGGGTCTGGGATGAAAGGAGAGAATAATTCCTCACAAGATTCTTATCCCTTAACAGAGGGACAAGATCAAGGTAGACTGTTTTACTGCCCTGCTGACTTTCTGGATCCAGCCAAATCTACTCCTCTCTCCACCTCCTCCATTCTCTATCTCATGTTCCATCTTGGCTGGTCAGAGAGTGAGTGATTTTTAATGGAATGAAGAAAGGAAAGAAGGCAGTGAAGGTAGGAGGGAGCAGAGGTGTTTATGTATTCATGATATTTAATAAGTACCTGCTAGGTGGCAGGCCCTATGGAGTTACGTTATACACATTATATTTTCTATCCCTACAATAATCCTATGAAGTAAATTACATTACTACCATTTTAGATATTAGATCAAGGAAGTAAAGTAACTTAAGATTATGTGGATAAGTTAAGCTAGAATTTGAACCTAGGAACATATGACTCCAAATCCTTTCCACAACACTATGCTACTTTCCAACCCTGTTGGTCAGTTCGCTGCTGACCTTGAAAGTTAATCAGAGAGGATAACCTCAATTTTGCACAGTATGGTTAAAAGTCTGGGAGTCATAAAGTGTTGTAAGACAAGAGGTGAGTGTGCATTAAATAAAAATTTGGCTAATATTTATATAGATTTTTCTATGTTCTTCACATAACCTTATCTATATTTTGCATTTATTATTTTGATGAGAGAACTGAAGCCAATGAAAATTATGTGCAACATAGTCAGTTTATTTCACAGCCAAGATTCGAACCCAGGTTCCGTGACCCATATTTTGGGGCTAGTTCTACTCCACCATACTCTCATCTCACATAACCATTTATCCATCCATGGTAAGGAGGCAATGATGACAAATACAAGCTTCTTCCACATTTTAATGATTCCAATGATACTGACATCCTTGTTTTGTTAAGATCTCTATAAATACTGTCCTTGAAATTCCCCACAATAAAGGTAATAACTCCACAAGATAAAACTTCAGAAGTACATTTGTTGGCATTTGTACCAGTTTTCTTCTTGTTCTAGAGCAGTTCAGATATTATAGGATTAAAAAAATGTGTTTTTAGGATCATTTTGTCCAGAAAGTTCCAGAAGGAAATGACAAGAAATGGTTTCCACACTCTAAAATTAAAAACACTGATTCACTTTACGAGAAAGTGAGGAGGTGGCAGAAGAAGCCATAACAGAGTCTTCATGAAAAAGTCTCATACCCTTGTATTTAATGGGAACCTTTAAAATCAGGAGCCAAGGCCATTAATCATTCAGCCAACTCTCCATGAGATTGGCATCACCCACTCACCCACACACCTTTAATGACAATGCACAATGGGCAAACTTGAACTGCAGGGATTATCCTCCGAGCAACATTTTAAAACTGTTGCCAATGGAACGTGAATGCTGTCATTAAATCAGTGAGTTTGTTCTCTTTCTAGCCTATAAATTTGGCTTTCAGAGTGTAGGGTTTTTTTTTGTTTTTTGTGCCATGCCACGTAGCTTGTGGGATCTCAGTTCCCTGACCAGGAATTGAACCTGGGCCACGAGAATGAAAGCCCAGAATCCTAACCTTTAGGCCACCAGGGAACTCCCTCAGAGTTTTGAAGACTGGGCTGGGAGATGTTGCAATTGCTTCCAGGGTTAGAAGTGATAGGCAAGAAGATATTTTTCTCAGTATATGGTAGGAATTCTTAACAATTAGACCCTAGAAGGGAAAGATGTGTCTTGTCAGATAGTAAACTTGGTACACTGAGGAACACCCAAAGGAAGCTTAAGGTGCAGGAGAAAGGATACCTCCTCTGGGTAGAAGGATGGATTATGTTTCCTTCCAATTCAAAAGTATTTGTGTTCTCTTCTTAGTTATTTCTTGGAGAGATGTAATTAATCAGGAAGACATGTAATGGGGCAAAAACTCCTCCAGGGAGCTCCCAAATGGACACAGAACACAGGGACGTTCCCAAAGGAAGACTATCAGGAATAGTAGTTTTTTCAGATTAGGTGACTCCCTACGCCCTTACTCAGCTAACCCACGAATTTTGCACAGGGATCACCACCAAGCTTCTGGTGAAGAGGAAAATGTCTTCTATATATTTCACCCTATTTAATTACATGACTCTTACTACATTTACTGAACATCAGGAAAGGGAAGAAAAACATTCTAGATAAGTGTTTTTTTTTGTTTTTTTTTGTTTTTTTAATATAGATTGTCTGGAAATCAATACAAACTCAGTCTCCTCTTTTTCCAACAGATATTTGTAGAACATGGACTGTGAGATAGGATTTGTGCTAGGTAGTTCCACAGGCATTAAATTTGAAAACAGCATTATAAGACAATTATGATTATTTCCATTTTATAACGGAGAACACAGATTTTAAAAAGTTGAATGACAATCCCAAGATGACTCTCTAACCTTCTCTATGGTTTTAGAAGGAATATTTACTCCCAGGTCCTGAAGCCTCCTCATTAGTGGGGAAAAGCAAGTACTGATACACAACAGACTTCAATTACAAGGACGTTAACATGGTGAAACCACTGGGCCTTTCTACTTGTCCTCCAATATACAAAGAATTAAATTTACCAGGAGCACTCCTAGCCTTTTAGTACAACAGGAGTTGACAATAATTTTTTTTCAGTCCTATAGATATTATCTGTTATGGACTGAACCATGTTCCCCCAAAATTCATGTGTCAAAGCCCTAAACCCAAATACTTTGGCATGTGATTATATTTGAGATGGGGCCTTTAAACAGGTGATTAAGTTAAAATAAGACCATTAGGGTGGGCCCTAATCCAAAATGACTGGTGTCCTTATGAGAAGTGGAAATTTAGATACACAAAAGAGACACCAGGGATGCATGCACACAAAGGCCCTTTGAGGAGACATCTACAGGGCAGCTATCTACAAACCAAGGAGAGAGCCCTGAGAGAAAAATCAACCCTGCCAGCACCTTGATCTTGGACTTTTAGCTTCTAGAATTGTGAGAAAATACATTTCTGTGTTTAGGCCATCACTCTGGCATTTTGTTATGGCAGGCCTAGAAAACTAATACATTATCTTTATGGAAGTGGTTTTCTTATGGAGATGAAAATGGATGAGAGAGGTAATTGTTGCTTCTACTTCCAAAAGATGGGACATGTAGGTCGTTTCCATTACTCTGATCAATCTTGGTTCCTGATCTATCAGGACAGGATGGTACAAACAAGCACAGGGAGCAGTAGCCACTCCAGTTGGAATTCTACCAGTGAAGAACTCAGACGGCCTATTTATATTGTTAAGATTTTAACTAAAGGATCTAAATATGATAGTCATATTCAATATTGTTCACTAAAGAAACTCAGAATTATATAAGAAATCACACTCTCACACAAGCATAAATACATATATTTTATAAGGACAAATACTGTTTATATCCCTGGAATCTCAATAATCTAAATCAGTATGCTAACAGAAATCTGTGTGATGATGAAAATGTTCCATATTTGTGCTAGATATGGTAATCACTATTCACATATGAACACTTGAAATGTGGCTAATGCTACTGACAAACTGAATTTTTAATTTTATTTCATTTTAATTGCATTAAATTTAAATAGCTACTTGTAGTTAGTGTCTATCATATTGGAGAGTGTGGTTCTAGATCATATGGAAAAATTAAACATGGCTTCAGTTTTGTTTGGAAATAAACAGCAAGGAAAGCTAAACACAAACAAACAAAAACTCAGTGTTTTGTAATATTTTAGTACAGATTCCAGTTTGCTTGGAAAATACTGATTTGACCTTTTTAAGAAATAAAAAACAAGCGAAAGATTTTAAACCTTGAAATTTCATTTCAATGTGTAGTTTTATGCCTAAGGGAACTTAAAGAACTATAGAATTTTAGACTTACAGGAGATCTTAGAAACAGGTAGTTTCTAAGAATTTTAAAATCTAAAATTTCTGATTTTAAGAAAGGGGACTGGACACTTTCTGAAGTTTTCACATCTTGTACCAAACCATCACACACATACAAAAGAAATCAATGACTACAAAGCCATAGTCAAAAACAAGGAAAACATCTCTAAAAGAGAAAGATAGACTGACAGGAGAAGCCAACACCATGGTGCCAACGAGGACAGACACCTGCTGCTCTGCCCACAAGGAGGCTCTCACAGGTAATAAAAAGCTGTGTGGGAAAGTCATGTGGAAAAATATTCTTGAAGACAAGCATTTGGCCAGCAACCACCAATAACCTGAGGAAAGCTAATACTATGAAAGGGAACAGCAATAACAGAGTAATCTCAAAAGCTCTTAATATAGTACACTTAAATATTCTCAGGGAGATAAAGGAAAAAAATCACATTCCCTAAAAAAGAGCTATGAAAAAAAGACAGGAGATTATGAAACAAGAGTAGGCAACTATGACAAAGAACCGGGGTTTTTAAGATGAAAAATATAATGATTTAAAAAAACACACAGGGGCTTCCCTGGTGGTGCAGTGGTTAAGAATCCGCCTGCCAATGAAGGGGATATGGGTTCAAGCCCTGGTCTGGGAAGATCCCACATGCCACAGAGCAACTAAGCTCACATGCCGCAACTACTGAGCCTGCGCTGTAGAGCCTGCGAGCCACAACTGCTGAACCTGTGTGCCACAACTACTGAAGCCCACATGCTTAGAGCTCATGCTCCACAACAAGAGAAGCCACCGCAATGAGAAGCCCGTGCACCACAACAAAGTGTAGCCCCCACTCGCAGCAACTAGAGAAAGTCCGCGCACAGCATTGAAGACCCAACGCAGCCAAAGTGGCATGGACATATATACACTACCAAATGTAAAATAGATAGCTAGTGGGAAGCAGCCGCATAGCACGGGGAGAGCAGCTCTGTGCTTTGTGACCATCTAGAGGGGTGGGATAGGGAGGGTGGGAGGGAGACGCAAGAAGGAGGAGATATGGGGATATATGTACGTGTATAGCTGATTAACTTTGTTATAAAGCAGAAACTAACACACCATTGTAAAGCAATTATACTCCAATAAAGATGTTTAAAAAATAAATAAATAAGATGTGACACGATAAAAGTCCTAAAAAAAACCAACACACACAGCTGAAGGGCAAACCAGTAAGCTAAATATTAAGCCGAATTCACACAGAAGACAAGGAGATAGATAGAAAATAAGAGACTAATATTAAGTGAGATGGAAACTTGATCCAGCAATTCCAAGTGCATCTAATATAAGTTCCAGAATTAGCAATTAGAAAAAAAAATGGAGAATAGGCAATATTTAAATACATAATTCCTGAAACTATCCCCAACTGAAGGGGGAAGAAAGGACATGAGTCCTTGGGTTGTAAGAATCTGAAAAACTGAGGAGAATTACAAACTACAACATACTTGGACACAAAGCTGTAAAATTAAAACATCAAGGGAAAAGAAATTCCTAAAAGCTGCCAGAGAGGAAAAGGCAGACTCCCTACAAAAGGATAAGAATAGAGTGACATCAGTCATCTCATCATGAAATCAGAGCACATTTGCATTCGAGGCGACATTTCCTTCCTGAAAGAACACAGATGTTAGCCTGAAGACTTAAGGGATAGTTTGGATGTTTCACTTCTCTACAATGTGGAGACAAAACGGTAACCCTTAACACCTGCAGAATCTCTGTAGTAATCAGTACCCATCTTACACTCCTTTTTCATACGTAAATATCCCCTGAAGCATCAGAATACTTATGCCCTCCTCTTGGCTCTTATGACATGAAGTTTCTGTTCCAAAAAAATGATTTTGCTCACTTGCTCTCTCACATGTTACACTTACCCTGGCCTCGATGAAATTCCCTCTACCCAGAATATATTTTCCTGGATAGGTGCTCACCTAAACTCTAGCTGTTCCTTAAAGGCCACCTATGGGCACTCTCTTCACAAAGCCATCTCTAGCTCACGGTAACCCACTCCCCCTTCTTGGCTTTCAAAAATGCAGTGTTTGTTAAATACATCTTGGCATTTTCAAAATTATTTTGATGATCTTACTGATAACCTACACTGAATGCTTAGTGTACACCTAGAACTTTGCATCTGTTATTGCACTTAATCCTCAAAACAATGTTACTAAGTAGATATTATTATTACTCCCACTTTACAGCTAAGAAAGCTGAATCTTAGGGATGCTAAGTAAGTTGCTAAACATCAGAGAGCAAGTATGTATCAGAGCTAGGATAGACCTAGCTCTGCCATATGCAACCTAGGTGTTGTACCAAAGTGCACAGCAAGGGGCCAATTGGAGCCTGATATTTAACCCATTCTCAGTACAACAAGCCAACAATGAGCATTTCCTGGAGGAAAGGATGTCTTTTTTTCTAATTCACCGAAGGCCTACAGTCTAGTCTCTGAAAGAGACTCAAATTCTGTCTGGATCCTGGACCACACTTAACTACTACACTACACCACCCCTCATTTAAAAGATGAAATAATGAGGCCCAGAAAAACAAAATGATTTTTTTAAGTTTACAGAACTAGTGGAACCTGAGCTGACATTTCAGACCCTCCATTGCTCTTTCTGGCACCCTACTTGGGTTGCATTCCACTTACATTTTATATACACTGTGTATCACTATTCTCTGATGATTTCTTGTGTCTATATTTCTTGTGTCTATACCCGCAGTAAACTGTGAACTCCGGAGGACAAGACAATTCTTATAGTTATTCCAGCATCATATATGCTCAGGAATATAGAGAAACCTCCAATAGACATTCCTTAACTTGAATGACATGCTTCTCAGAATGAAGTTGTCCTATGACCTGTAAGTACCCCCACGATAGCGCTTAATCTTGAGAAAATCACTTGGTCACATGGTCTTGAGAAAACACCAATTTGCACTTATCCCACTAGGAGTAAGATGCCACCAGTTCCCTGCCAATGCCCTACTTTGAGTTTTTACTGATATCACTAGCTTCCAAGTAGAAGCAGCCCTATCTTGAAGGCATTCTTGGGAAATTTCCTTTATAACTTCCTCTTTTCCATGCCCAATTCCATCTTTAAGGCAGTATAAAGAGATATAAAAAATGATTGTGGAATCGAGGCCTTAGAGATTCCAAGAATAACATACATATGTCCTAAAAGTTTTGTAAGATGAATGACATAAACTCCAGGAGAAAAGCAGTATTACTTTATTTAAATATACATTTTATAAAAGAATAAATAGAGACTCTTAGCAGGTCTCGTGCCTCAGGTGACTCAGGCTATGGTGTGAAAAAGTGGAAGATCTGGCAGTGGATCCCCAGTTTATCTAACTCTTGGTCCAGGGATCCTTCCCCTCATCACAGCTGCTGTACTCTGGAAGGTGAGGGGAATGTGGTTCCCAAAATGCCATCAAAGTTTACTGCTTGAACATTCATTTGGTCATATATGAAGACTAAACCAGATAGACTCCAGGAAGTGTGAAATAGATAAGGCATCTTGGGGAGTCAAAAATAAATTCTAATGGCCCTTTAGAAAGTTAGAGGAGTAGAGCATACCATGGCCAGGTAAAAATTAAATAAAATCTTCCTCACCAGCTAAGGAAGATGATCAAGAAATTCAGCTCTGACCCAGACCACAGGCAATTGCAGCCATTCTCCAAAGGATCCTGTCTTCCCAAAATAAATGTCTGCTCCACTTGAGTTAAAATTAGACACACATCAATTCTGGCTGTTGACACAGAAGCCTCTGGCAAGCAGAGTGGAATCCAGAATCCTCTACATAAACAACCAAGCTCTGTAGACATCTCCCAAGACACTCAGAGCTAAAGGAATAAAGTGTCTTGCCATTTCCTCATCAGCAGTACCCCGTCCCTGTCCCAGAATCAGCTATGTCTCAGTGAGCATGAAAGCATGAGCAAAAACTTCTTCCCTCTTTGTGGCTGGGGTTCCAAAACAGAATGGCACAAATATGAGATGGTTTTATTTTTTATGATGTTGTTTCCTGGGATCTGTTGTCTTGCCTCAACACTATAATATTCGTTACATAATTTATCCTTTTTTTTGCATAAATATTTATGGATTTTCTCCTACTCCTTGGTGCTGTCAGGTCATAAATCAGAGTCCCTGCCCTCAGTCACCCCATGACTAAGGTGTGAAAAATATTATTATCTTCCCTTTAATGAACAAAGAAATGGACACTCAGAAAGGTTAAGTGACTTTCCAACATGAGTTTTGGAGAAGGAAAAAAGCCCAACTTTCTCACTCTTTCAGAGATATGACTTCCCTTTTATCCACATTCCTTCAAAACAGACAAACCTCATGGCAGCTCTCAGTACTGCCTTATAAATGCCGTTATAGTTTTCCCCCAAATATATTAAGATATGTGAATACACATAGGAAGGGCATTTATTTTTGGACTTAGAGAAATAATTTTTTGTGTAATAATGAAAGAAAGAAGTATAATTTAAACAGAACTTCATCAAAAACTTTTTTTCTGCATGAGCAATTTGGATGTGAGAAAATTACCTGCTGAGATAATTGCTTTAGTTTTGTGTTTTCTCACTATGATTCTAGCCTTCATCATTCCAGGCCTGCATTTTTGCAACTAATATGCCTACAGAGTTTTCTATTTAGCTCACTTGCCCAATGGATTTAATTTTTTTCTGTAGAATAAAGTCTTTCTATAAGATAGGGCAAACTCCTTTAGGACCATCTAATATTCCTATTAATTCAATTCATTAAACATTAATTGAGAATTTAGACTTGGGAGGCAACAGTGTAAAATCTTGAACCCTTGTACCCAAAGAACCCAGATCTGGCAGTGAAGGAGATTAATCACAATGCCTGGGAAAATTTTTTAGTAGGACTGGATTGTAAGCAGCGAGATAGCTCTTCAGAAGAAGTGATTAACTCAGTTTGAAGATGTGTGTCAAGAAAAGCCTCCTGGAAGAGGAGATGCTTGAACTTCTCTGTAACAAGAGCCTTCTCACTATTCTCTGTGCTAACCATGTACATTTCTGCTTCTTACTTTGGCTTAGTTTAATGACTACCATTTATTGAGCATTTACCATATCAAGGTCACTATGTTAAGGATACAGAGTCTTATCACACTAGTCTTCAAGGAATTTAGAGTTACTGAAAGAATTTATTTCCTGTGTCTCCCTTGAATTTACTCATTACATTTAGAAAACCTCAAATATGTACAAGATATTGATTTCCAGCATCACTGTTTCCTTTGTCCTAGCTGGTGTTAACATCAGGAGAGTTCTGGGTCTCCTGAACAGTACATCCCTTACCTGATAAGACACTGTATAGTTTTCATAATTCATCAGATTTTCCTTTTCAAAGGAGACTAAATTATATTTTAGAATCAAATGTGTTGGCAAATTCATAAGTAGTATTTTTGGAATATTTGGCTCCATTTACTTTCTTCTTTCCCTCTTTCTTACTTTCTTTTTGCCATTTTGCTATATTTTGCATATCTTTGTAAGCCACCTTAAGACACTTCTAGACTGAATAATCACCTCTAAATAAATAAAAGTAATATTTGCACTGCTTTTTTTTATTATCCAAGTCTGTAGCACAGGGCTAGCATGGGGCTAGGGTCACATCACAACCTTCAGGGATGAATTTTCTGGGAAACATTTGACTGTTTTGTTGGCCTATGAATAGTTGGAAAAGTAGGCAGTCGCCTAAAGGAACACAGGAGCAAAGCTCTTCTTTTGCTTCATGATCATAACAAATTGAAACAAAACCAAGATGTGAATTTCAAAGACCAATCCTGGAGTCTTCAAATCTGAGCAACAAAAAGATGATTTCAGGTCTTGAAATTCTTTATCTAGAAGATAGGAAATGGGGAAAGCTTATTTTTGTTCCTGATTTACCAAGCTGTAATATATTCCTTTTCTTAAATTTTATTGATTTTGCTAAACTCTGAACTCTGTTTTGCTTTAGGGAGAGCCATAGATGTATAGATTTTTATGTCAAAAAATTTGTTCCTTGCTTAGAGCCTATGGAAGATACATTGAATAGACTTATTGAAACGAGTCTTCAATGACCAACATACAGAAAACCCCAGTAAACCACTGACTGGCTCCAGGAAGCTGGACTCAGCCCAGGTCTTAATGACCTTTTCTGTAGAAGGCATTCCAGCCAATTAAAAGCCCCAGCCTGGCCTCCAAACAAAGTGATAATGCTGGCCCTACCCAGGTTTCTACCCTTTGATTCTTAGACCACCCAGCAAGTTGTTGATCCAGCATCCAGCTATTTCTTGCCTGTAGCATACAGTGCAGCACATTTGTCTTCTGTGCCAGCTGTTACTTGTCTGTATAAGAGAAAGGTAATAACAGAGATTGGAGGTTCCTTGGAAGAGTCTCCTTTTTGTTCCCCTTTCTTCCATAGACTTTCTCCTTTAATAATCTGCTGTGATGGTATGAGATTTTTTCATAAAGTACTGATTCTTTGGATTCAAGTGTTTCCATATTCCTATGCCTCTATGTCCCAGTGTGAATGAGTCTTCCTCATCCTGACAGCTTCCCTTCCTAAAACTGAAGGATAATTGCCTTGTTATTAAGGAGAACAAGGAAAAAAGGAGAAAAAGAAAAAGAGACAGAAAGGAGAGAGAGAGAGCCAGTCTAATCCCAAGATGGTAGACCTATTACGAATATACACCCCACCTTTGTATCCCCAGGATGACCAAAGAAACCTCAAATCATGCATGAATTGATTTAAAACAATCAATTTACTTTAAAAAGTAGAGATTCAGCAAAATAAATAGGGATGGAGGAAGTGAGCCTCTATAAATCTCAGGCACAACAAGAAGACTCAATGTTAATAGCGAGTCAGACACTGAGAAAATACCTCTGACAAAACCAATCCTTCTCTCATGCACAAGGTAATGCTAGAGGAATTTGAAGCCTGTGGTAGGCCAAGGGTAAACATAGCAAGAATAAAACCCAAACCCAGCTCAACACCAAACTATAGTGATTAAACTTCCCCTCCCCCCACTAAAGGCATAGTAAAGGAAAATGCATACTTATTTCTAATAAAAAATAATATTGGTCTTATTATCTACTGTTTTACACAAAATACTCAGCTTCCAACAAAAAATTATGAAGCAAGAACTCAGACAACACACTATCAGGAGAAAAATTAGTCAATGAAACCAGACTCAGACATATTCCAGGTTCTTCAACTACCAAATAAAGAATTTAAAGTAACTTTAATTAATAACCTATTGGCTTCAGTGGAGAAAGTGGAACACATACATGAACATACAGGGGATTTTATAGAACAGGTAGAAAGATAGAAATTAAAAGAAAAAGTCAAATGAAAATGCTAAAAATGAAAAAAAATAGAGAAAAAAGAGATGAAGAATGCCTTTGGTGGACTCATAAGAAAAGTCTACACAGGGGAGAAAAAAACATCACTGAACTTGAAGAGAGTTCAACAAAAAGTACCCAAACTGAAACAGAAAGAAACAAGAATGGGGAAAAAGAAGAAAATAAGCATAAAGGAGCATCAGGAGCTGTGGGACAATATTAGACAACATAACATACATATAAATGAAATCTCAGAAGAAGAATAGCAACAGAAGGGAGGAAAAAAACAATTAAAAGAGATAATGACCATAAGTTTGTGTTCTCTGTCTGTGAGTCTATTTCTGTTTTATAAATAAGTTTATTTGTATCTTTCTTTTAGATTCCACGTATAAGCAATATCATATGATATTTGTCTTTGTCTGGCTTACTTCACTTAGTATGATAATCTCTAGGTCCATCCATGTTGTTGCAAATGGCATTATTTCATTCTTTTTCATGGCTGAGTAATATTCCATTTTGTATATATACCACTTCTTCTTTATCCATTCAACTGTTAATGGACACTTAAGTTGCTTCCATGCCTTGACTATTGTAAATAGTGCTACTATGAACATTGGGGTGTATGTTTCTTTTCAAATTATGGTTTTCCCTGGATATATGCCCAAGAGTGGGATTGCAGGATCATATGGTAACTCTACTTTTAGTTTTGTAAGGAACCTCCATACTGTTTTCCATAGTGGCTGTACCAATTTACATTCCCACCAACAGTGTAGGAGGGTTGCCTTTTCTCCACACCCTCTCCAGCATTTATTATTTGTAGACTTTTTGATGATGACCATTCTGACTGGTGTGAGGTGATACCTCATTGTAATTTTCATTTGCAATCCTCTAATAATTAGTGATGTTGAGCATCTTTTCATGTGCCTTTTGGTCATGTGTATGTCTTCTTTGGAGAAATGTCCGTTTAGGTCTTCTGCCTATTTTTTGATTGGGTTGTTTGTTTTTTTGATATTGAGTTGTATAAGCTATTTGTATATTTTGTAGATTAATTCCCTGTTGATTGCATTGTTTGCAAATATTTTCTCCTATTCTATAGGTTGTCTTTTTTGTTTGTTTATAGTGTCTTTTGCTGTGCAAAAGCTTTTAAGTTTAATTAGGTCCCATTTATCTATCTTTTTTTAAATTTCCATTACTCTAGGATATGGATCCAAAAAGCTATTGCTGCAATTTATGTCAAAGAGTGTTCTGCCTATGTTTTCCTCTAGGAGCTTTAGAGTGTTCCAGTTTTACATTTAGGTCTTTAATCCATTTTGAGTTTATTTTTGTGTATGGTGTTAGAGAATGTTCTAAGTATGGTTACCAAAGGGTAAAGGGAGGGAGAAATAAATTAGGAGTTTGGGATTAAAATATACGTGCTACTATATATAAAATAACCAACAGGGACCTACTGTATAGCACAAGGACCTATACTAAACATCTTATAATAACTTATAAGGGAAGAGAATGTAAAAAAAGAATATATATATTTATATATTTGTATAACTGAATCATTCTGCTCTACACCTGAAATTAACACAACATTGTAAATCAACATTTCAATAAGAATTCAAATAAATATAAATAAATAAATAACACAGACCAGTATTTTTAAAAAAGAGATAGTAATGAAGAATTTTCCAGAATTAATGAAAACAACTAAATCACAATTCCAAGAAGCTCAGAGAACACCAGTCCAGATAAATAACTACACTACACCACCACCCACCACCCAAAAAAATACATACATATGTCATGTTGAACTTCTAAAAATCAAAGGTTAAAGAGAAAATCCTGAAGGGAACCAAAGAAAACAAAAAAAACACATGATATAGAGAAGCCAAGATAAGAATTATACCAGACAGACTGCTTATCAGAAATTGATCAAGCCAGAGGACAATGGAGAACAAATTTAAAGTGCTTTAAAAAAAAAAAAAACTTAACAGAGTTCTCTACCCCATGAGGGGTGGGGAGGGGACCTTCAAAAATAAAGAGGAAGTAAAAAATTTTTCAAACAGAAACTGAGAAAATTTATTACCAGCAGATGTACACTAAAAGAAATTTTAAAAGTTCTTTGGGCAGAAGTAACATGATACTACAGAAAAACCTGAATCTATAGAAGAAAATGAAGAGCAGTGGAAATCACATCAATATAGGTAAACACGGGTGTTGGGGGCTCAACTGAGGGTGTTGGGGCTCCTGGTGGGGCTAAATTACCAAGAGGGTTGGGAAGACAAAAGGATACAGTTCTTCATGCAGTGGCTGAACTCAAATCAGGTGTCTGAAAGAGTTGGACTCTGAAGATCTGCGTCATGATGGCTGCTGAAGCTTCTACTCCAAATTCAAGGGCAGATTCAACTTACTTACAAGAGAGATATCTTAATAAAGGTCAAAAGATGATATTACAGAACAAAAGGAGATATGTCAGGCACTACTAACCAAAAGAAATCTGGTGTAATGATATTGATAGTAAACACAATAAAGAGTATTATTAGAAATAAAGTCAGTCACAACAGGTGTAAAGGTGCAAGAACATGAGTGTGCTCCCATTGGAGGGAGCTGGAGCACTTCTCCTGAGTCGGTGATCAGTCCATTGTGGTCCAACATGCAGAAGTGAGGGAGTGATGAAAAACGGTAGAGCTGCTGGGTCATGAGGATGCAAATGTGATTGAAAGTTCTCACAAACTCCACTCCAGGATTGGAAAAGGTTGTGTTAGGAGTTTGGAAGTCTTCCCTCTTTTTCTATCCTTTGGAAGATTGGAAGAGTAAGATTGGCATTTCTGTTCTGTAACTGTCTCACAGAATTTGCTCAATCTGATAAAGAAGCTGTCTGAGCCTGGTGATTTGTTTGTTGGAAGATTTTTTAATTAACAATTCAATTTATTTAAAGGTTAAAAGACTATTCGAGTTTTCTGTTTCTTAAGTCATATTTGGTGTGAATTTTACAAGCAACATATAGCTGGATTTTTGTTTATCCAGTCTAGAAATATTTACCTTTAACTGGGAAGTGTGGTCTATTTGCATTTATTGCAATTAAGGAAATATTTAGAGTTTGGTTACAAGATGGTGGAGTAAGAAGATGCTGAGCTCACCTCCTCCCATGGGCACACCAAAATTATGACTATTTACAGAGCAATTATTGATGAGAAAAACCATGAGACTAGTAGAAAGGATATAAAAAAGGAACCACAGTGAGATGGGTAGGAGGGGTGGAGACGCAGTACAGTCAAGACCCATACACCCAGATGGGTGACCCACAAGAAGATGATAATTATAATTGCAGCAATCCTCCCCAAGGAGTGAGTGGCCCAAGGCTAATATCAGGTTCCCCAGCCAGGGGTTCTGCACCAGGAAGATAAGCCCCCAGAAGGTTTAGCTTTGAAGTCCAGTTTGGCTTTGAAGGTTTGGCTTACTTTTGGGAGAGCCAGAGGACTATGGGAAATAGAGACTCTACTCTCACACACTCCAGGACCCAGGGCAGGAGCAGTAATTTGAAAGGAGCCTGAGTTAGACCCACCTGCTGATCTTAGAGAGGCCTTCTGGAGAGACAGGAGGGAACTTCCAGCTCACCCTGGGGACATAGACACTGGCAGCAGCTATTTTGGGGAACTCATTCTACCACCTGGATACTGGTGCTGGCAAGTGATATTTTGGAGTCCTTCCTTTAGCTTATTGGCCCCAGGACCTGGTTCTGCCCACCAGTGGGCCTAGTCCAAGGACCAGACTTACCAATCAGTGAAAAGGCACAAGCCTCAGAACCTCCTGGGCCTTAGCCCCACTGACCAATGAGCTGACACACCAGCTTTGGGAACCCCAGGTCCCTGCAGCGAGAGACTCCAAGACTTGGCTCCACCCACAAGTGAGCTGGTACTAGCCTCCAGAACACCCAGGCCCCAGACCTGCCCATCATCAGGCTGATACCACATCTGGCATACCATGTAACCCTCAGCCAGCCATGTCAGGAACCAGCTCCACCATCAGCAGGCAAACACTAGATCTGAGATGCCTGGCCTCACACCACCCAAACCAGAACCTGACTCCACCAACCAGTGTTCCACACTAGCCCCTGGACCCCTGAGAACTCCACAGCCAGTTGCCTCATGAACTAACTCTGCACACCAGTAACCAGCAGCCTCTGCACAGGCAGGGCCTGGCAACCAACTGGACCAGGAGCCAGCCATGACTACCAGACCACTCACGGTAGTCAGCCTGCCACAACAAAGAGACCCACACAGCTCACATAGGGGCACCCCTGGAGCATATAGCTCTGGTTACCTGAGAAGAGTATGCTGCTGAGAGGCATAGGACATCTCCTACAAAAGGCCACTTCTCCACGGTTGGGAAACATAATCAACCTACCAAACCCATGGAAATAAAAACAGCAAATTAGGCAAAATAAGGTAACAGAAGAATATCATCCAAATAAATAAATGAGATAAGATTACAGAAGAACTAAGTAAATTGGAGATGGGCAATCTATCCAATAAAGAATTCAAAGTAATGATCCTAAAGATGTTCAAGGAACTCAGGAGAAGAATGGATGAAAGAGTGAGAAGTTAGAAGTTTTTAAAAAAGAGCTAGAAAATATAAATTAGAACCAAACAGAGATGAAGAATACAATAACTGAAATGAAAAATACACTCAAAGGAATCACAGTATATTAGATAATACAGAGGAATGGATGAGTGAGCTGGAAGACAGAGTAGTGGAAATCACTGAAGCTGAACAGAAAAAAGAAAAGAGAATAAATACTAATGAGGACAGTTTAAGAGACCTTTAGGACAACATCAAGCTTAATAACATTTGCATTACAGTGTTCTCAGAAAGAGAAGAGAAAGAGAAAAGGGCAAAGAATGTAATTGAAGTCATAGTAGCTGAAAACTGCCCTGAGGAAACAGACATCTACGTCCAGGAAGCACAAATATTTCCAAACAGAATCAACCCAAGGAGGGCCACACCAAGACATATTGTAATTAAAATGGCAAAAATTAAAGATAAAGAGAGAATATTAAAAGCAGTGAGGGAAAAGCATCAAGTTACGTACAAAGGAATGTCCATAGGGCTATCTGCAAACTTTTCAGCAGAAATCCTGCAGGCCAGAAGGGAGTGGAAAGATATATTTAAAATAATGAAAGGGAAAAACCTAAAACCAAGAATAGTTTACCTGGCAAAGCTTTTATTCAGATTTGATGGAGAAATCAAAAGTTTTGCAGATAAGGAAAAACTAAAAGAGTTCAGCAATATAAAGTCAGCATTACAAGAAAAGTTAAAAGGACTTCTCTAAGTCAAAATAAAAGGCCACAACTAGAAATATGAAAATTATGAAAAGAAAAATCTTAATGGAAAGGGCAAATATACAGTAAAGGTAGTAAATCAACCATGTATGAAGCTAGTAGAAGGTTAAAAGACAGAAATAGTAAAATCATCTACATATACAATAAATAGTTACAGGATACACAAAACAAAAAGATGTAAAATATGATGTCAAAAACAATAAACTTTGGGGGGGTAGAATAAAAATGCAGGATTTTTAAAACATGTTTGAACTTAAGAGATCAGCAACTTAAAATAATTTTATAAATATAAATGTAGTTTTATTTTTATTTTATTTTATTTTTTTTTAAAAGAAATTCACGTTCTTTTATTTATTTATTTATGACTGTGTTGAGTCTTCGTTTCTGTGCGAGGGCTCTCTCCAGTTGCGGCAAGTGGGGACCACTCTTCATCGCGGTGCGCGGGCCTCTCACCACCACGGCCTCTCCTGTTGTGGAGCACAGGCTCCAGACGCGCAGGCTCAGCAATTGTGGCTCACGGGCCCAGCCACTCCGCGGCACGTGGGATCCTCCCAGACCAGGGCTCGAACCCATGTCCCCTGCATTGGCAGGCAGACTCTCAACCACTGCGCCACCAGGGAAGCCCTGTAGTTTTATTTTTATATATATAGTTATACAGTTAAATATAACCTCAGGTTAACCACAAACCAAAATCTATGACAGATAACACACACAGAAAAAAGAAAGGAATCCAAACATAACACTAAAGATAATCATTCAATTGCAAGGAAAGGACAACAAAAGAAGAAACAAGAAACAAAAAAGAACTGCAAAAACAACTCCAAAACAATGGCAAGAAGTACATATCATTCGATCATTACTTTAAATGTAAATGAATGAAATGCTCCAATCGAAAAACAGAGTGTCTGAATGGATATATGCTGCCCACAGGAGACTCTTCAGATCTAGGCACACACAGACTGAAAGTGAGGGGATGGAAAGATATTCCATGCAAATGGAAATCAAAAGAAATTCAGGGAAGCAATACTTGTATGTGACAAAATAGACTTTAAAATAAAGAAAATTCAACAATCCAAAATTTATGGGACGCAGCAAAAGCATTTCTAAGAGGGAAGTTTATAGTGATACAAGCCTACCTCAGGAAATAAGAAAAAAAATCAAATAAACAACCTATCCTTACACCTAAAGGAATGAGAAAAAGAACAAACAAAACCCAAAGTTAGTAAAAGGAAAGAAATAATAAAGATCAGAGAAGAAATTAATGAAATGGAGACAAAAAATAGAAAGGATGAGTGAGACTAAGAGTTGGTTTTTTGAAAAGATAAATAAAATTGAAGAACATTTAGCCAGACACATCAAGAAGAAAAGAGAGAAGGCCCAAATCAATAAAATCAGAAGTGGAGAAGAAGAAGTTACAATGAATATCACAGGAATATGCAGGATCATAAGAGATTACTGCAAGCAACTATATGTCAATCAAATGGGCAACCTAGAAGAAATGGGTAAATTCCTAGAAATATACCCTCTTCCAAGATTGAGTCAGGATGAAATAGAAAATCTAAACAGACCTATTACCAGTCATGAAATTGAACTAGAAATAAAAAAAATTCCATCAAAGTCCAGGACCAGATGGCTTCAGAAGTGAATTCTACCAAACATTTAGAGCAGAGTTAATACCTATCCTTCTCAAACTATTTCAACAAATTGCAGGGGAAGGAGCCCTTCCAAACTTATTCTATCAGACCAACATCACCCTGATACCAAAACCAGAGTAAGACATTACAAAAAAAGAAAATTACTCTACAATATCACTGATGAACATGGACGCAAAAATCCTCAAAAAAATATTAGCCAATCGAATTCAATAATACATTAAAAGAATTATACACCACAATCAAGTGAAATTTATCCTGGGGTTACAAGGATGGTTCAATACTCATAAATCAAACAACATGATACACCACATTAACAAATTGAAAAATAAAAATCATATGATCATCTCAATAGATGCAGAAAAACATTCTGACAAAATTCAACATCCAAAAACTCTCCAGAAAGTGGGCATAGAGGGAACACACTTCAACATAATAAAGGTCATATATGACAAGCCCACAGCTAACATCATACTCAATGGCAAAAAGCTGAAAGCATTTCCTATAAGATTAGGAATAAGACCAGGATGCCCACTCCTGCCACTTTTATTCAACATAGTATTGGAAGTCCTAATCACAGCAGTCAGACAAGAAAAAGAAATAAAAGGAATCTAAATTGGAAAAATAGTAAAACTATGACTGTTTTCAGATGACATACTACTACAAACAGGAAATCCTAAAGATGCCACCAAAAAACTATTAGAATTCATCAATGAATTTGGTAAAGTTGCTAGGTACACAACAAGTATACAGAAATCTGTTGCATTTCTATACACTAATACCAAACTATCAGGAAGAGAAAGTAAGAAAACAATCCTATTTACAATTACATCACAAAGAATAAAATACCTAAAAATAAATCTAAGGAAGTAAAAGACCTATACTCAGAAAACTGTAAGACACTGATGAAAGAAATTGAAGATGGCACAAACAAATGAAAAGATATACTATGCTCATAGCCTGAAATAATTGAAATTATTAAAATTAGCATACTACTGAAGACAATGTATAGATTCAATGCAATCCCCTTCCAAATAACAATGACATTTTCCACAGAACTAGAAGAAATAATTCTAAAATTTTATGGAAACCCAAAGACACCAAATAGCCAAAACAATCTTGAGAGATAAGGACAAACCTGGAAGTAGGACACTCCCTAATTTCAAGCTATCCTAAAAACTACAGTAATCGAAATAATATAGTACTGACACAAAAACGGACACACAGATCAATGGAACAGAATAGACAGCACAGAAATGAACCCACATTTTTATGGGCAATTACTCTACAACAAAAGAGGTAGGAATAGACAATGGGAAAAAGACAGCCTCTTCAATAAATGGTGCTGGGAAAACTGTACAGCTACATGTAAAAAGAATCAAAGTGGACTACTTTCTCATACTATATACAAAAATAAACTCAAAATGGATTAAAAACTTAAATGCAAGACCTGAAACCATAAAACTCCTAGAAGAAAATACAGGCAGTACTCTCTTTGACATCATCATAGTAATAATTTTGGGGTATGTCTCCTCAAGTAAGGGAAACAAAAACAAAAACAAACAAATGGGACTACATCACTCTAAAGCTTTTGCCCGGTGAAGTTAAGTATCAACAAAATGAAAAATGCCACCTACTAAGCAGGAGAAGATATCCACAAATAATACACATTTTAAGGAGTTAATATGCTAAATATACAAAGAACGCATACAACTCAACATCAAAAACACAAACAATTCAAGTAAAAAATAGAGGAACTGAACAGAATTTTTTCTGAAGAAGGCATATAGATGGCCAACGGGCACATGAAAATATGCCCAACATCACTAATCATCAGGGAAATGCAAATCAAATATATCACCTTGCACCTATTATTTATTATCAACAAAACTACAAATAACAAGTGTTGGCAGGGATATGAAGAAAAAGGAATCCTCGTGCACTTTTGGTCGGAATGTAAATTGGTACAGCCACTTTGGAAAACAGTATGGAAGTTCCTCAAAAAATTAAAACTAGAAATACCATACAATCCAGCAATTCTACTCCTGGTGGAAAGAAAAAAACCCCACTAATTTGAAAAGATATGTACACCCTTATATTCACTGCAGCATTATTTATAACAGCCCATCAATAGATGAGTAGATAAAGAACATATATACACATACAATGGAATACTACTCAGCTATAAAAATATATATAATCTTGTCTTTTGCTACAACATGGATGGACCTGGGGATGTTGTGCTAAGTGAAATAAGTCAGACAGAGAAAGACAAATACCATACGATTTCATTTATATGTGGAATCTAAAAACAAAACAAATGAACAAACATAACAATAAGAAACAGAGTCACAGGTATGGAGAACAAACAGGTGATTGCCAGAGGGGAGGGGGTGGCAGATGAGAAAAATACATGAGGGATATTAAGTGGTATGATTTCTTTTATTATTTTTAATTAAAAAAAGAAATAAAGTCAATAAAATTTAGTCATGAAAGTCAATTCACTGAGAAGATTATGTACAATTCTACATTCATGTGTTCAATAATATAGCCTAAAAAGATATAAAGCAAAAATTTGACAATACTATAAGAAGAAATTGACAGATTATCAGAGGTGAGGGACATTTCAATACACCTTTCTCAGTAATAATATATTAGGTGATAAAATATTAATAAGGATATTTGTATAGCACAATTAATAAACTTTATCTAATGGATACATATGGAGTATCACACTCCAAAATTGGAGAATATACATTCTTTGCACATATTCTGTTTTTTTTCTCAAATTTGATTATGTTTTCCTTTCCAGCTTCCTGAGACATAATTGACACATAACATTGTGTAAATTTAAGGCTTACTATGTGATGATTTGATACACATGTATATTACAAAATGTTTACCACAATAAGGTTAGTTAACACATCCTTCACATCACATAGTTACCATTTTGTTGTGCTGTGTTGAGAATATTAGAGTTCTATTCTCAAAGCTACTTTCAAGTGTATGATACAGTATTATTAACCGTATTAATACACAGACACCATGTTGTGTATTACATCCCCAGAACTTATTCATATATGTTTATACCCTTTGATCAACATCTCATTTCCTCCACCCCTCAGCCCCTGACAATCACCATTCTCTCTGTTTCTATGAGCTAAATGTTCTTAGATTCCATATATAAGTGAGATCATACAGTATATTCTTTGTCTGAATTACTTCATTTAGCATAATGTCTGCATGTTTCATCCATGTTGTTGCAAATAACAGGACCTCCTTTTTCATGGCTTAATAATATCCACATATATACCCCAGGGATACAAGAATGGTTAGCCATGCCTTGCCTATCGGGAATAATGCTTCAATGAACATGGGAGTGCAGATACCTCTTCAAGACAGTGATTTCATTGCTAGATTTAAAAAAATAGGGCACTTTATGGGCAGATGACAATTTACTCTAGTGCCTGAGTATTAACATTTTTAGCCTGTCATACTTTAGCATGGGTTTGGTACTTGCCCTGTTCTCTCTGAACCCCAGCTTTCCTTGTGCCAGCTCTGAAAGCTAGCTTCACATTTCAAAAGCTCTAACTAAAGCCTTTTGGGCATCTGCTTCTGCCTTTCCCCATTTGACTGCCTCTGTCCCTAAATGCTGACCCTGGTGATTCGCTCTGCCTGTTCTTCCTGTCACTCTTAGGGACACCATTTCTATTGTCTTGCTGCCTCCACATTACCTGACATCCTCCCCAGGAGCCAAGCCTTTCCCTACACATACTCAACTGTAACGTCCTGCCTGAGCATCTTCCTCCGTATCTCACCAGCATTTTTGGACATGATTTTGTTGGTTGCTTTAGGCTCACATCACCATTATACCACAGTAATCCAGTCTCAACAATTCGAATCCTAAAACACAAGAATACTCTGAGAAGAACAATAAGGGATTAGGGGAAGCTCAGCATCCTAACAACTTTTAATTATGATGAGATAATAAGAAAGTATAACATGGGGTGGACAGTAATTTTGCCATCCCATTTTACAGGCCATGTTTGCAGCAGGCAATGAACCCTGTTTTATATTTATAATTGGAATGTGCTGCTGTTCAGGTTGGGCAGTTGCATTCCCACAATACAACACATGGCAAGTTGCTGACATGCCCTTCCCTCTGGCTTCTCTGAACTAAAAGGAACCCATTTATTATTATTATTATTATTATTATTATTATTGATATTTTTTCTCTCTCTCCCTTTGCTTTCAACAGTTTCACTGACATTAGTTAAAGGGTCCTTGGGCTGGCAGAGCAGGCAGACATCCCAGTCACATGGAAGGTTTTAGGCAGGCCCCAGTCTCTCTGACAGCACAAAAGCAGGAGTTCAAATGAGGAAACATCAAAAATCAATGTTTTAATTCATAATGACATGGAGATGCTTTGTGATTGGACAGCTCCAGATGCCAGGAAGGGAAGTCACTTGAGGACTGACCAGGACTGGTGGCACAAGGAGTTCTCAGCTCAGATCAGGATGCTTATCAAGGCAGCTTGCAATATAAGTATGGGGCAAAGAAAGGGCTTCAAGCTCAGATGAGCAGAGGTAAAGATGCGGTCCTCTGTTTCAGAGAAATGGAAGAGTGAGAGTAAGACCCTAGAAACAATAGGAGAGGAAGGTTCCTTCTAGGATAGAGGAAGATGAAGAAATGAGACTAAAAACCCAGAAAACAAGCCAGAATGCCTAATCAATATTGTCCTTCACAGGAGACACCTCAGGGTCTTGAAGTAGTGGAAAGAATATTTTCTAGGAGTTAGTTCATCAGGGTTATAATCTACATTTTGTGTTTTACCTAACTGTGTGCCATGGGGCAATTTACTTCTTCCTGTCCTTTGGTTGCAGTTTCTTCATCTGTACAATTAAAAGGCTGTAGCACACAGTATCACATGCTACCATGCTAGTCTACTGACTCTCAAAAAAGTTCTAGAACTTTCCTCTTTCCAATGCCTTCAGAGCTGACTTGCATGCATGGCTATAAACACATACACACATACATACATACATACACACATACACAAGTGCACAAGTGTGCGTGCACACCACAGATGAGACAATAATTTCAGGGATGCATCTTGTTTATTTATTTATTTATTTAAAAAATTTTTTTCCGGAGGACAAGAGAATTAAAAATTTATTTTGAAAATAAATGTTAATTATGAGGGGAAAATGTTAATATAAAGGAGTTTTTTGGTTACATTTCTTTTTTTAGATTTTTTAATTTAATTTTACTTAGTTTTTATACAGCACGTTCTTATTAGTTATCCATTTTATACATATTAGTGTATATATGTCAATCCCAATCACCCAATTCATCACTCCACCACCACCCCCTGCCACTTTCCCCGCTTGGTATCCATACATCTGTTCTCTACATCTGTGTCTCTATTTCTGCCCTGCAAACTGGTTCATCTGTACCATTTTTCTAGGTTCCACATATGCGTTAATATACGATACTTGTTTTTGTCTTTCTGACTTACTTCACTCTGTATGGCAGTCTCTAGATCCAACCACGTCTCTACAAATGACTCAATTTCTTTCCTTTTTATGACTGAGCAATATTCCATTGTATATATGTACCACATCTTTTTTATCCATTCGTCTGTCAATGGGCATTTAGGTTGCTGCCATGATCTGGCTATTGTAAATAGTGCTGCAGTGAACATTGCAGTGCATGTGTCTTTTTGAATTATGGTTTTCTTGGGGTATATGACCAGTAGTGGGATTGCTGGGTCATAGGGCAATTCTATTTTTAGTTTTTTAAGGAACCTCCATACTGTTCTCCATAGTGGCTGTATCAATTTACATTCCCAAAAACAGTGCAAGAGGGTTCCCTTTTCTCCTCACCCTCTCCAGAATTTGTTGTTTGCTGATTTTCTGATGATGCCCATTCTAACTGGTGTGAGGTGATACCTCACTGTAGTTTTGGTTTGCATTTCTCTAATAACTTGTGATGTTGAGCAGCTTTTCATGTCCTTCTTGGCCATCTGTATGTCTTCTTTGGAGAAATGTCTATTTAGGTCTTCTGCCCATTTTCTGATTGGGTTGTTTGTTTTTTTAATATTGAGCTGCATGAGCTGTTAATATATTTTGGAGATTAATCCTTTGTCTGTTGATTCGTTTGTAAACATTTTCTCCCATTCTGAGGGTTGTCTTTTTGTCTTGTTTGTAGTTTCCTTTGCTTTGCTAAAGCCTTTAAGTTTCATTAGGTCCCACTTGTTTATTTTTGTTTTTGTTTTATTTTGTTTTTCCATTATTTTGTAATTTCCATTACTCTAGGAGGTGAACCAAAAAAGATCTTGTTGTGATTTATGTCAAAGAGTGGTCTTCCTATGTTTTCCTCTAAGAGTTTTATACTGTCCAGTCTTACATTTAGGTCTCTAATCCATTTTGAGTTTATTTTAGTGTATGGTGTTAGGGAGCATTCTAATTTCATTCTTTTACATGTAGCTGTCCAGTTTTCCCAGCACCACTTATTGAAGAGACTGTCTTTTCTCCACTGTATATCCTTGCCTCCTTTGTCATAGATCAGTTGACCATAGGTGTGTGGGTTTATCTCTGCACTTTCTATCTTGTTCCATTGATCTATGTTTCTGTTTTTGTGCCAGTACCATATTGTCTTGATTACTGTAACTTTGTAGTATAGTCTGAAGTCAGGGAGTCTGATTCCTCCAGCTCCATTTTTCCCCTCAAGACTGCTTTGGCTATTCGGGGCCTTTTGTGTCCCCATACAAATTTTAAGATTTTTTGTTCTAGTTCTGTAAAAAATGCCATTGGTTATTTGATAGGGATTGCATTGAATCTGTAGATTGCTTTGTGTAGTATAGTCATTTTCACAATATTGATTTTTCCAGTCCAAGAACATGGTATATCTCTCCATCTGTTTGTATCATCTTTAATTTCTTTCATCAGTGTCTTATAGTTCTCTGAGTACAGGTCTTTCATCTTCTTAGGTAAGTTTATTCCTATGTATTTTAGTCTTTTTGTTGCAATGGTAAATGGGAGTGTTTCTTTGATTTCTCTTTCAGATTTTTCATCATTAGTATATAGGAATGCAAGAGATTTCTGTGCATTAATTTTGTATCCTGAAACTTTACCAAATTCATTGATTAGCTCTAGTAGTTTTCTGGTGGCATCTTTAGGATTCTCTATGTATAGTATCATGTCATCTGCAAATGGTGACAGTTTTACTTCTTCTTTTCCAATTTGTATTCCTTTTATTTCTTTTTCTTCTCTGATTGCCATGGCTAGGACTTCCAAAACTATGTTGAATAAGGGTGGCCAGGGTGGACATCCTTGTCTTGTACCTGATCTTAGAGGAAATGCTTTCAGTTTTTCACCATTGAGAATGATGTTTGCTGTGGGTTTGTTGTATATGGCCTTTATTATGTGGAGATAGATTCCCTCTATGCCCACTTTCTGGAGAGTTTTTATCAGAAATGGGTGTTGAATTTTGTCAAAAGCTTTTTCTGCATCTACTAAGATGATCATATGGTTTTTATTCTTCAATTTGTTAATATGGTGTATCACATTGATTGATTTGCGTATATTGAAGAATCCTTGCATCTTTGGGATAAATTCTACTTGATCATGGTGTATGATCCTTTTAATGTGTTGTTGGATTCTGTTTGCGAGTATTTTGTTGAGGATTTTTGCATCTATACTGATCACTGATATTGGTCTGTAATTTTCTTTTTATGTAGCATCTTTGTCTGGTTTTGGTATCAGGGTGATGGTGGCTTCATAGAATGAGTTTGGGAGTGTTCCTTCCTCCAAAGTGTTTTGGAAGAGTTTGAGAAGGATGGGTGTTAGCTTTTCTCTAAATGTTTGATAGAATTCACCTTTGAAGCCATCTGGTCCTGGACTTCTGTTTGTTGGAAGATTTTTAAACACAGTTTCAATTTCATTCCTTGTGATTGGTCTGTTTATATTTTCTATTTCTTCCTGGTTCAGTCTTGGAAGGTTATACCTTTCTAAGAATTTGTCCATTTCTTCCAGGTTGTCCATTTTATTCGCATAGATCACTTGTAGCAGTCTCTTAGGATGCTTTGTATTTCTGTTGTAACTTCTCCTTTTTCATTTCTAATTTTATTGGTTTGAATCCTCTCCCTTTTTTTCTTGATGAGTCTGGCTAGTGGTTTATCAATTTTGTTTATCTTCTCAAAGAACCAGCTTTTAGTTTTATAGACCTTTGTTATTGTTTTCTTTGTTTCTATTTCATTTGTTTCTGCTCTGATCTTTATGATTTCTTTCCTCCTACTAACTTTGGGTTTTGTTTGTTCTTCTTTCTCTAGTTCCTTTAAGGGTAAGGTTAGATTGTTTATTTGAGATTTTTCTTGTTTCTTGAGGTAGGCTTGTATTGCTATAAACTTCCCTCTTAGAACTGCTTTTGCTGCATCCCATAAGTTTTGGATAGTTGTGTTGCTGTTGTCATTTGTCTCTAGGTTTTTTTTTTTTTAATTTCCTTGTTGATTTCTTCAGTGATCTCTTGGTTATTTAGTAACATATTGTTTAGCATCCATATGTTTGTGTTTCTTACGTTTTTTTCCCTGTAATTGTTTTCTAATCTCATAGTGTTGTGCTCAGAAAAGATGCTTGATATAATTTCAATTTTCTCTAAATTTACTGAGGCTTGATTTGTGACCCAAGATGTGATATATCCTGGAGAATGTTCCATGCACACTTGAGAAGAAAGTGTACTCTGCTATTTTTGGATGGAATGTCCTATAAATATCAATTAAATCTGTGTGGTCTATTGTGTCATTTAAAGCTTCTGTTTCCTTATTAATTTTGTTTGGAAGACCTGTCCATTGGTGTAAGTGAGGTGTTAAAATCCCCCACTATTATTGTGTTACTGTCAATTTCCTCTTTTATAGCTGTTAGCAGTTGCCTTATGTATTGCAGTGCTCTTATGTTGGATACATATATATTTATAATTGTTATATCTTCTTCTTAGATTGATCCCTTGCTCATTATGTAGTGTCCTCCCTTGTCTTTTGTAACATTCTTTATTTTAAAGTTTATTTTATCTGATATGAGTATTGCTACTCCAGCTTTCTTTTGATTTCCATTTGCATGGAATATCTTTTTCCGTCTCCTCACTTTCAGTCTGTATGTGTCACAGGTCTGAAGAGGGTCTCTTGTAGACAGCATATATATGGGCCTTGTTTTTGTATCCATTCAGCAAGCCTGTGTTTTGGTTGGAGCATTTAATCCATTCACGTTTAAGGTAATTATCTATATGTATGTTCTTATTATCATTTCTTAATTGTTATGGGTTTGTTTTTGTAGGTCCTTTTCTTTTCTTGTGTTTCCCACTTATAGAAGTTCCTTTAGCATTTGTTCTAGAGATGGTTTGGTGGTGATGAATTCCCTTAATTTTTGCTCGTCTGTAAAGCTTTTGATTTCTCCGTCAAATCTGAATGAGGTCCTTGTTGGGTAGAGTAATCTTGGTTGTAGGTTCTTCCCTTTCATCACTTTAAATATATCATGCCACTCCCTTCTGGCTTGTAGAGTTTCTACTGAGAAATCAGCTCTTAACCTTATGGGAGTTCCCTTGTATGTTATTTGTCATTTTTCCCTTGTTGCTTTCAGTAATTTTTCTTTGTCTTTAATTTTTGTGAATTTGATTACTATGTGTCTCGGCATGTTTCTCCTTGGGTTTATCCTGCCTGGGACTCCTGCCTGGGTTACTCTTCCTGGACTTCGGTGACTATTTCCTTTCCCATGTTAGGGAAGTTTTCCTCTATAATCTCTTCAAATATTTTCTCAGGTCCTTTCTTTGTCTCTTTTCCTTCTGGGACCCTTATAATGCAAATTTTGTTGCATTTAATGTTGTCCCATAGGTCTCTTAGGCTGTCTTCATTTCTTTTCAGTCTTTTTGCTTTATTCTGTTTTGTGGCAGTGAATTCCACCATTCTCTCTTCCAGGTCACTTATCCGTTCTTCTGCCTCAGTTATTCTGCTATTGATTCCTTCTAGTGTATTTTTCATTTCAGTTATCTTATTGTTCATCTCTGTTTGTTTGTTCTTTAATTCTTCTAGGTCTTTGTTAAACATTTCTTGCATCTTCTCGATCTTTGCCTTCATTCTTTTTCCGAGGTCCTGGAACATCTTCATTATCATTATTCTGAATTCTTTCTCTGGAAGGTTGTCTATCTCCACTTCATTTAGTTGTTTTTCTGGGGTTTTATCTTGTTCCTTCATCTAGTACATAGCCCTCTGCCTTTTCATCTTGTCTATCTTTCTCTGAATGAGGTTTTCATTTCACAGGCTGCAGGATTATAGTTCTTCTTGCTTCTGCTGTCTGCCCTCTGGTGGATGAGGCTATCTAAGAGGCTTGTGCAAGTTTCCTAATGGGAGGGACTGGCGGTGGGTAGAGCTGGGTGTTGCTCTGGTTGGCAGAGTTCTGTAAAACTTTAATCCACTTGTCTGCTGATGGGTGGGGCTGGGTTCCTTCCCTGTTGATTGTTTGGCCTGGGGTGACCCAACACTGGAGCGTACCCAGGCTCTTTGGTGGGGCTAATGGTGGACTCTGGGAGGGCTCACACCAAGAAGTACTTCCCAGAACTTCTGCTACCAGTGTCCTTGTCCTCACGGTGAGCCACAGCCACCCCCCGCCTCTACTGGAGACCCTCCAACACTAGCAGGTAGGTCTGGTTCAGTCTCCTATGGGGTCACTGCTCCTTCCCCTGGGTCCCGATGCACACATTACTTTGTGTGTGCCCTCCAAGAGTGGAGTCTTATTTCTCCCAGTCCTGTCGAAATCCTGCAATCAAATCCCACTAGGCTTCAAAGTCTGATTCTCTAGGAATTATTCGTTCCATTGCCAGACTCCCAGGTTGGGAAGCCTGACGTGGGGCTCAGAACCTTCACTCCAGTGGTTGGACTTCTGTTGTATAAGTGTTCTCCATTTTGTGAGTCACTCACCCAGCAGTTATGGGATTTGATTTTATTGTGATTGTGCCCCTCCTACTGTCTCATTGTGGTTTCTCCTTTGTCTTTGGATGTGGGTATATTTTTTGCTGAGTTCCAGTGTCTTCCTGTCAATGATTGTTCAACAGTTAGTTGTGATTCCAGTGCTCTCACAAGAGGGAGTGAGCGCACATCCTTCTACTCTGCCATCTTAGCATCTTGTTTATTTATAACCCACATAATATATTTAAGACTGACCCTTCATGTTACTTCTATCTTGGCTTCAAGTGGCATTTAATTTTCTTAAAAATTAAATGAGATATGGAATATTTGTCCTCTTTGATTATTTTCATATTATCAAAGACATATGAGACCAACAATATTATCCCCATTTAATACATGAGGAAAACAAGGTTTATTAATTTGTGAAAATTATGCAAGTGTAAATATATTTTGAATAATATTTTTATCTATAAATTAAAAGATAAAGACTTGATCACTAATTTTTATCAAAATCTTAGAAATATTTTAATCTCTATCTGAAATCCCATCTCCAGCATGACAACCTCTCTGTCTAATTCAGCGTGTCCCTCCTCAGAAGTGATTATTCCATTCACTGTGACTTTCACATAGAGTCTTCTGTCTCGTCATCGGTGCATTATTCTACTTCAAATGTAAGCTCCTTGAGGGCAAAATCCATGTCTTACAATTTGTCCTGAATTACCTAGCATAAATCAAGAGACCAAGAAAGCAGTAGATACCCAATAAAGGAAGAAATAAATAACCATAACTACTTGAGTGACCTGTTTGAATTCATAACTATTTGAATTCACAGATGTATAAATTAAAATCCCATTCTTTCCTTGTGTACTTAACATCTTTCTCTTCAAGATGTAAGAGAAAGTAGAAGTCCCAACAGAATCATTGTGAAAACAGGAAGGAAGATAAAAAGGCTGAAGATTCTGATCACCTCTTTCTCTCAATTAATGAAGTTGTGAAAGACAGAGCACAATATACTGTACTTAATGCAGATTCTGCTCAGTGATACAATGATTACAATCAATTTAACTACTAATGTGACTTATCTTGTAAATTTCTGGGTCATTAACTTCAACAACATCCATGTGCTGTCACTATCCAATTCCACCAAATTAGTGTCCGAGGTAATAGGAGAACGAATGTATTAGTGCATTATTGGTGGCTAATAGAGACAGCAAGTCTTTAATATGCTGCAAAGAGCAGCTGAGACACCAGAGACTGAGACAACAAGACCAAGGGAATTGGATGAGGAGTCAAGATCCACAACACGGTGGTGCATTAGGACTGCTGCTGGCGGTCCCCCTGCCCCTTTGCCTTTGTGCCTTAGATGACACTTAGCTGGATATTAGGGAGATCTCAACCCGTGATAGGGGAAATGCACATTCATTGACCATTTGGAGCAAAAGTAGCAAAAGTATAGAAATTGGACCCCTCAAGAATAATGTGCCTGTCTAAGGTCAGGTTGTTGAAGCAGGACCTTTTCCTGTCAGCCTTGAATTGACAAAATGTTGGGGAACACTTACTCTGTACATACATGAGGATGGGCCCCATAACCTGATCTAAAGTTGGATCAATATCAAGACCTATACTTTGAAAATTGCATTCATTTTCAATTTGAAAATTCCTTTGATACTTATTTCTGAAATATTTGTGTCCATGTTCTAGAAATACTCATTGTATTCTCCCTGCCCATCCTTTCTTGTTGAGAAGCTGCTATGCCCACAGCCCAACAGGGGCAGGACTCAAACCACAGACTCCATCCCTTGAACCAGAGATGAATGTCTGCCTGAGGTAGTCAGGCATTTTCAGTCTCTCAGGAGAATGGAAGTAAAATATGGAGATTGAGCCAGTCAAGGAGTGTTAGGCACTAAACTGTAATTCTTCCAAGCTTCCAGGACACCAAAGCCACCTTCAAGCCAATGTTATGGGGGAGCAGAATCCACGAACCTTGTAGATGATCTAATGCAGGAAGGAGAATGAAAGATTTAAGTGGAAGGGTGGAGACAAGCTGTCTCTGAAAGATGGAGAAAGAATGGCTGCTTGATGACTTTTCAGGTCCTGGGCATAAAACCCAATGCCTATCTCATAATTGGGATTTACACTGGTTTTTTGTTTGTTTGTTTTTGTTTTTTTTGTTTTTGCTAAATTGGTTTTAGTAGGTTTCTGTTTCATGCATTCAAACAACACCTATGATAATATACTTTCTTCATGATTGTCAGCTAGCAGTTATTGATCACCTGCTGTGGGTAGCAAACTAAACCCTGCCAGAGACACTCAACCAAAAGAAGAGATTATTGCTTTCCAGAGAATGATAAGTAGTTGGAGAAATTTTTCTAAGTATTGGACAGAATTGTATCTATTTTTGTGGAAAGTGGTATCTGTAGAAGCCCAGGTCTGCAATCTGCAGAGTCCTTCCTGACTGTGAGCCAAGATGGGACATGTAAAACGTACACGAGAGATGTACTCTGTGGGGTTGAGGTTCGACAATCTTACAACAGTCATTGCCACCAGCACCACTGGCTACCATTGACTGTGGGCCCCTATGAACCTAATGCTGGGCTTCTGGACTCTTCATGGCTACCCCATGAAGTAGTTTATATGAATATACCTGTTTTAAAAGGAGGAAACATGGCACAGCTAGCAAGCAACAGAATTTGAATTTAAATGCAATTAGTCTAACTTCAGAGCCTGCTGTGAGCCATTTCCCCCATCTCCTTTTTCGATGTCTGCCTCTCTCTTCAGAGACCATGTCCCTGTCCTCTTTTCAGGTACCCTTGCTTGGCCTTGCTAATCAAACCTGTAGTCATCAAAGTGCCTTATACTAGTAACCTAACTCTTGAAAGAAATTGAAGTCATCATTTCTCTCCCCTCTAAGGGGACTTGCATTATGTCTGATTTCTGTATCTGAAAGAAAAAGTATTGTCCCTTAGATATGAAAGTTTAGGCATGTTTTTAAAAGGGTAGGTAAAAATAACATCTTCATTACAATCCTGAAAACCCACCCTGCAGGCCTGCAAAGGAAAATGGCTCTAAGAGTTTGCATGTGGAATGAAACTTTTTAGAATTTTCTTGAATCCATATATATATTAATATGAAGTGATTTTCTTGCTTTCATTAGGATATTGGTCAGAAAAACATGTTTGTTAGTAACTAAATGGTTTCTGTTAGTTTATTTTGAAATATGCTATATTAAATGCCCTTCCTTAAAGAAAAGATGAATTAATATGTTGAGGTTGACTATGTGGCAGACATTACTCAATATAATCAATGTGTATTTCCCATAAACAATTTTCTCTTGCCAAGATCCATTCTACACAAGACATGTAGGGAGTTTTGAAGCCAGCCATCATAAAGCCTATCACTTAGTCAAGGGTAAGATACATCCATCATATATTTTGTGGCTTTGAGCTTAAACTTGATCCTTAATAGATTTTTCACACCCTAGTAAAGAATTCCTAACACAGAAGCTGTTACCAGGTAACAAGCATGGCTGAATATTTATACTTGGCACAAGGAATAGAACATATCAAAATTATAACACATACACATATAAAGTTTTAAAAAACTTTTTATTTTGAAATAACTAGATTCAGAGGAAGCTGCAAAGAAACATATGGAAGTCCAGTGCACCATTCTCCCATCCTCTCCCAATGTTAATGTCTTACATGATTCTAGTACATTATTAAAATCAGGAATTTGACATGAGCATAATCGTAGAATTTATTAAGATTTCACCAATTATATATTCATACATTCATGTGGGAATGTGTGTATAGTTCTAGGAAATATTATCACATGTGTAGCCTTGTGTAATCACCACCACAACCAAGATACTTAACTGTGCCATTACCACAAAGATTTCTGTTATTCCTCTATAGCCTCACTTCCTTTTTCCATGCCCTCATCAACACCCTTAATCCCTGGGAACTAATAATCTGTTCTCCATCTCTATAATTATGTATTACAAGAATGTTACACAAATAGAATCACACATTATATGTCCTTTTAAGATTTTTTTCATTCAGCATAATTTCCTTGAGGTTCATCCAAGTTTTGGGTGTGGCAAGTTTGCTCCTTGTTCTTGCTGAATTGTATTCCATGGTAGAGATTACTACAGTTTATTTGACTATGCAACCATTGAAAGATGTATGGGTAGTTTCCAAATTGGGTTATTATAAATAAAGTTGCTATGAATATTTGTGTAATGTTCTTGCATGAAAATAACTTTCATTTTCCTGGAATAAATACTCAAGACTGAAATTTCTGGGTGTACAACCAGATATTAAGTAGATTTTCAGATTTGAAAGAAACCATTTTCTAAAGTAGCTATATCATTTTACATTCCCACCAGCAATGTGTGAGTGATCCAGTTTCTTTGTATCCTTTACACCATTTTTCCTCACCATAATTTTCCATTTTAACCATTCTGATACGAGTGTAGTGATATCTCACTGTGGCTGAAATTTTCATTTCTCTAATAGTTAATGATGTTGAACATATTTTCATGTGTTTATTTGCCATCTGTGTATTCTCTTCAATGAAATGTCTGTGCATGTTTTTGACCATTTTCTAGTTGGATTTTTTTCTTTTTTAGTGTTGAGTTTTCAGATACACAAGCCTTCTTCAAATAAAAAGCATTACTTCAAGCCTTCTACTTAGAAGACAATTTAAATTTATTTTAAAAATACTTAAATTTATTACTACTTAAATTTATTTTAAAAATACATTCTAGGCAAGATTTAATATTGACTTGGTTATTCTGCTGGAAGGGATACACAGTAATAGACACTAAGCTATTTCCCTTTACATTTCTTTAATAAATACATAATGAATACCCAGCCTACTTTTATAAATTAATAAATCATGTATTCTAAATTACATTTTGTCTCTAATTAATTATTACACCCTTCTACCATCTATCCCATCCTACTCATCCAACTTCATCTTTTGCTACTCTGCCCATTAAATTCTATGCTACAATCACCCTCAACTTCCAATTTCGCCTCAAGCACTCCATATCCTTCTTGATTCTCTGAACTTTTACAAGCTGTTTCTTCAGGCTGGAATATCCTTTTCTGCTTCTTCATGTTGAAAACCCCTCTCAAGCCTCAAGATCCAGTTCAAATACCCCTACCTCTATGAACCCTTCTCTAACTTCTTCTATGCTCCTGCTCCATTTTGCTCAACTCATGATTACAACACTAGGAATTCTCTTGACTTTTCAAATAATTAATTTTTTATATTAACTTATGTTTTCCGTCCTCCATAAAGCAGCTGACAGGGCACACAGGATGGTGAGGCTGGTACTCTGCTGTCTAGTGCACTCACATCAGTTCTCACCAGCATTTGAATAGCACACTTCCAAGAATCAAAGAAGTTCATTCCTGTATTTGTTTATGACAATTGAATTTTTAATTGTAATTATGTAACTAAATCATATATTATTTAAATTGATGAAATATGAGTGTGAAAGAAAAGGGGTTGTTATTTCTGTGAAAATTAAGTTATTGGTTTAGAATGATTTGATAAAAGCAAGTCAAATTAGGAATGGGTGAAAAATTGTAAAAGAGTAGGGGCGAAAAACATGACATTCCAGAGGGGTTCAGAACTCAGATTGTTTTGATGCTGGTATTTTAATTTTTCACTCTTCAAAATAAAATGAAAAATAAAATTGGAAATTAGTATATAATGCATGATGGATGTGGTTTATATAAGAAAGAGCATGTGAAACTCCAATTATTGAACCTGTACACAAAAGTCCTAGACCTACATTAAAATTAGTTAATTGATTATCATTTTAAGCAAAATATACAGTACTTATAGCATTAGTATTTATCATAACTTTCCCCTTTAACTATCATTCTCAACACACAAAATACTGGTTTGAATTACATCAGCCAAGAAGGTTTCTATTATGTTTTCTATTGAAACTTAGCATTCAAAAAACCTTTTTGTTTATATGCTTTCTTACTAGATTGAGAGCTCCTTAATGTCAGGAACCTGGCATTTTGCCTGACACATCAGGAGTACTCAATAAATTATTGTTGAATGAATGAAAAGAAATCTGTAAAGCAAATTTATAAAAATCAAAAGAAAATTGTATCTTCTGATCTTCATGCAGTTATTTAATCCAATTTATTCAAAGAAGTTATCAGTCTCAGGTATCGATAATCAGTTCAGAGGAGTTCATTCTCTTTCTACACAGAATTTGGGCCTCTTTAATGGCATTAGCTAGTCTTGATATAAATATATATCTGTATGTATATCTCTGTGTATATGTATATAAAATATGGTCCTATAAATTTAACTAGATCTCACTGTGATAAAAATTAGCCTTTCAGCATGGAAATGTTCTGTTTCTTAATTATTATTATTTCTCTACATAGCTTCTGTAATACAGTTACCATGTAGCCTAACATAACCTAGATATCTAAAACGGAATATTTTAAAAGTTAAGCTCACATTTAACCCTATTAATTTCAATCAGAGTACAGTGTATTACCCATAAACCATTTTTAAAAACCTAAACATTTTCTCTGAGCAGCATCCACAGCATCCATGTGAAATCCAACTTACTAGTGAGGTGCTTGGCATCAGCTTTTTGTCAGGTAACTAAGAGAACTTCCTTCAGTCTCTGAGAGATCCTCTTACCACCTTCTTTGGTCCAATTAACACTGAATGGAAAATCGAGAGGGCTCTTCATAGCTCTATCTCTGCAATTAAATGATGTGGCCTGTCAATTATTTTCAGGGCCTCGTCCAAAAATTACCCCCCCCCCAAAGAAAAAGGAAAGAATGAATCAGCTCCTGTATTGTTGATTCCCTTCGGGTTAGCACCTGTCCTTACTTTCTCACTTTGGAGAACAGGTGATGCAATCTGTCTTGGTGTGAGTGTCAACCATCTTGTCTTTCAACTGTAAAGCTAGAAGTGACAGCTTGGTATATTAAGAGGTCTCTGCCTGAATAAATTGATATCAAGTTTTATTACACATAGTCCAAGTTAGGAGCCACAAGACAATCACTCAACAACTATGTACTGAACAAACAAATGGTATACAGCAGTATTGGCAGTTCTTGAAATAAACGTAGAGGCAGACAAGGTCTGTGTTCTCTAGGAGGCTAAAGTCCACCAAGGAAGATATACAATACAAACCAAGATATATGGTAAGGTCTTTATGGTGTTGAAAGGAGCTATTCTCTTGTCCTTATGGGCTGGAGCATGGGTGAAGTTGTCCAAAAAAATGCCTACTGGAAGCACCAAGACTTTCTGAAGATTTAAAGAAACAGAGAGCTGGGATATAGTAAGCAGCCTCAGGGAAGTGGCTTATACTCATAACTTAGTTTAAAAGAGAGAGAAATGGGATAGGGAGATATTTTTTAAGTAAAAAAACATTCCCTAGAAGTAAAATAAAAAGATATAAATCAATACCACTAGTATTTTTCAAATACTTATGTGAATAATTGTGCTAAATTCTAGAAGAGAATTTTTCCAACTAAGAGATGCAACCCAGTAAAGAATTGTAAGATTCCCATTTTTAAAAATGAACTAAAATAGGATAGAAAATATCAGAATACTTCACATATAGTAGGTATATATTTGTTTCAGTTATGGATGTGGTGGCATTGAGTTGCAGGGTAAAAATGTTTTATTTACTGTGCATTTAAATATAAAATAAACTTAAAATATTGCTCTAGAAAGTTCTTTCTAAACTTGGCTAACAATTAGCATCATCTAGGAGGTATAAAAATATCCAAGTTTCCAGGTTCCATCCTAGGAGGAGGGGTCCAGTATCCTGTGGAGGCCTCCTCAGAAAAAGCTACAGTCCATGAATCATTAACTCTAATTAGAATGAGCAGATGAGAAAATGAAAAAGATGGGAGTGTGCTACTACCTAAACATCAGGACTCACAAGTGGAGTTCAAGGGTGATGAGTATGGGGAGAAGTTTATCATGGAAGACTGTTAGAGAAGGTTCATGGAGCATCTCCTGTGAGCAGGACATAAAGGTACCTGAGGAATTGCAATTTGAGGGAGAAGAGCTAAAACCCTCTCAAAAGTGGAGTCCACCAGGGAAAGACCCATGAAAGAGGTAAGACTTGCCTTGGCTGAGACTTGAAGTATGATTCAGCCAAATGTGTCTTGAGGAAAGAAAGTGTCTTACTTGCATTGGCACCAACTGCTGAGGACACAGTAGTTGTTGAATGCATAGGGAAAGTTAGTGGAGGGAAAGTAAGAAGATGAGCCAGAAAGGTAGGTCTGGATGGTAAGTTTGCATGTAAGATCAGCCCCTGACTTCTTACATTTAAGAGACATAAGAGAAGTAGAATCAAGGGGAAAAAAATCCCTGACAGGTCAATTAAGTTTTTCCATTACTTCTCTTGGCTTCTGCACAAAGTTATACAGAAATGTAAAAGAAAGTATCCAAAGATACCCTTTAAAATGCTTTTCTGACTCTAAGAGGCTGGATGCTCAGGTTTAAACAATAGATTTGGAAAGGAGATTTCGTTTTAAGACCATAAGACACACACAGCATTAGTTTTAGCTTCCTCCGTTGCAACTATGGCTCTCTATCAATTGCTATACATTAGAATAGCCTGGGAGCTGTCAAAATTCCCAATGTTTGGGCTCCTCCCTAAGAAAGTAAATCAGTTTCCAGCGGGTGGATCAGGAGCATTTGTGCTTTTGAAAAGTGCCGCAGGTAACTCTAACGTGCATTCAGACTTGAGAACTATTGAAATGTGAATACTAAAATTCACACTGCTAAAGCAGAGTGGAGTTTATGCTCTCTTTTTTGCTTCTCAACAGAAGGAATCAGGCTGACATTTATTTTTTTTCCAACCTTGCCCCAGGCTGTAGCCTCAATAGAACCATGGACAGCAATGATTCTTTCCTTAACTCTGTAGGCAAAACCAAAGATGAACTTTTAAGCTGAAGCGGCTGACAGCTGCTGCTGTTCAATGCCAATTATACTAACCTACACATCCTTCCCTTCCAGAAACACCTCCCCAGTGGCACACCATTGTCAGACTTTTGCATTCAAAAATCTTCCGTGGCTCTCAATTCTTTAATGGCAAAGCCCAAACTCTTTATCCAGACATTTGGCCCTTCCAAATCTGGCTCAAAACATTTATTCAAGCTGTGGTTTAGGCTTTTAACTGTATGGGTTGCCACATTCTTTCCTGTTTCTACCTTTCTCTTGCTCTTGCCCACACCTGCAATGGCAACAGTTCTGTTCTTAATCTCATTTCATCCACTGTTGCTACTCAATGTCAAAGTCCAGTTTAAGTCCCACTGATTTTTAACAGACTAACACTCTACAACTTCTATGAAGCTTCTTCCCACCACTCCCAGCACTGGGAATGATGTCAGATTTAATGGTTCAAACAGAACTTCAAGTTGTTCAGTGAAGAAGATTCATTGTATTTGTATCATAATTATTCAGCATAATGATTCTGTGGTCCAGCTGTCTGAGGCTGAACCCTAGTTCTTTTTTTTTTTTTTTTTTTTAATTATTTAATTTATTTATTTATTTATGGCTGTATTGGGTCTTCGTTTCTGTGCGAGGGCTTTCTCTAGTACGGCAAGTGGGGACCACTCTTCATCGCGGTGCGCGGGCCTCTCACTATTGCGGCCTCTCTTGTTGCGGAGCACAGGCTCCAGACGCGCAGGCTCAGTAATTATGGCTCACGGGCCCAGTTGCTCCGCGCCATGTGGGATCTTCCCAGGCCAGGGCTCGAACCCGTGTCCCCTGCATTGGCAGGCAGATTCTCAACCACTGCGCCACCAGGGAAGCCCCCGTGAACCCTAGTTCTTTAACTGATTTATTATTTGACCTCTCTAAGCCTCAGTTTTTTCACATGTAAAATGGGGAAAATAGTTCTTACCTCAGAGGCGAGGCTCAAATCAGATAATGCAAGAAAATTTTTAGCACAGTGCTCAGCCCCTAGTGAATATTCAATAAATTCTAGCTTTTCTTGTTTGTTTCTCTGTCTGTTTATACATTCTGATGAACATATTTTGTCTCTTCAGCAAAATTGTAAGATCACTTAAGGACTGACTCTTTTTAATTAACTTTACTACCTGGATTACAATACTATACTAAAAATAACATGGGGTTTGAGATCAGAGGATTAAATTTCAAATTTCAGCTCATCCATTTACTTCTTATACGATTTTTGGCATGTTGTTTGACCTGTTTGAACCTCGATTCCCTAATGTCTAAAATGGAAGTTATAATAATAATGGTATTTCCCACATTCTGGAGATTAAAGAAAATAATTCACAAGAAAGTTCTTTGTTATCTCTCAAGTACTATTCAAAAAAGTACAATTGTAGTTGTAGTAGATAGTCTATACATGTTTATTGAACTATTCTATAACATCTAAATTTGAGATTTTATATTAATAAACAATCTACTTACTGAAATACAGGTTCTTTGTCTAATTGTTCACTTGAAAATCAAAAAGTTGGGCAAGATCCAGGTCTTTATGTCTTCATTTATAATGAAACTGCATTAAACAAAGAAGGAGATCATTAGGGTCTTCTCTGACTCTAAATTCTAGATTTTTGGAAAGTATCTACACTTTTATATGAGTTGAAAAAAAGACAAGCAGGGGATTATATGTGTATATACTTTTTCTTTATGTGTGTTCTATATATAGGAAAATATACAGAAAAATTTGTAGGCATATGATAGTAGTGGTTATCTCTGAATGATAGAATTGTGGGTGATTTAAACATTTTCTATTTTTGTGTGTGATTTCAAATTTTCTATGAGATTGTAGTAACTTTAAATTTAAAAAAATATTATTTAAAAAATCCTTAAGATGTAAAAGTCCATCCTAAAAATATGTGTGTGTGTGTGTGTGTGTGTGTGTATGTACGTGTGTGTGTGTGAGTATGTGTGTATGTGTACAGAAACACTGACAACTTTTAGGACAACTGACTAGCAGTGTCCTATGATTGTTTCTTGTATATTTTTACTCATTATATTTAGAAAATTGAAGGAACAGAATGAGTAGAGTGCATACACATGAAGCCTTGTTTGAAACTTTATAATGAGATTATTATAATCTTTTTGTTGAAAATTTGAAATCACAAAATATGTAGTTTAAGAACTCTTCCCAGAGAAGCCCAGCATGTTACAGTGGCACCTACTGGCATGATGTGGTACAGTAACCAAGCTCCCTCAGACATTATAACAAGTTCGGTGAGTTTATAACTGCATGTCAAGGAGACCAAAAGGAGTTCAAGGACAAAGGGCTTAGGGTTTTATTTGAACGTACTGAAGAATATAGATCTATTTCAAAAGTAATTACTATGCTCATATAGATAGAAAAATATTTAATTATGTTTCCCTAAATGGGAACATATCTCCTACTTTTAAGGACAAGCTTTAGAAAATAGGATTTTCTCCACAGATATGAACTTTATAAACATTTTGGTTGAAAACATATATCAGCTACAGAAAATGATATCTATATATATTTTTTCCTTCTGGTTTAATTTAGGGACCTTTGAGGATCATTTTAACCTTTTAATGTGGGCAGTGAGTTTACTGAGGGAGTGGAGCATTCAGATGGACATGAGGTCATGTGAGTCAGGGATTCTTAATCAGTGAATTGGGACAGGCTATGGGGGGGTGAGTATATCCTGAAACTTAAGGTAAGATTTTTCTAGAGGAAGAAACTATAGCTTCTACCCGTTTTCAAGGAGTCCATGACCCAGGAAATTTCTCTAGGATTGTCCTGGCTCATGTCTGCTTATCTGGTGTAATTGTTATTAGTATCCCCTTTCTCAAAATTGTCCCAGCCTAGAAGATAAGTTATTTAATCACTCGAGTTAAGGTCCGTGGGTCAAGGCATTGTTTTTCTTTTTGTGGAAGTATGTCATGACTTACTTGGCAGGAAGGAGGGCAGCTTTGAGAGAAGTTTTATGAAGTTCTCTGAAGACAAATAATATACACACCAAATAATGATTTAAATTTCTTCATTTATATTCTGCTTAAGTTTAGAAAACACACCAGCTGAATATGTCACCAATGTTTATCCACCAACCACAAAATGTTTCTGTTCATCTTTTTCTTAGTTGCATTACCTCTGGGTAAACACTAGGAATGACAGGTAAAGAACATATGTGGCATTTTTGTGCATTCATCGAAATAGCATTATTAAGTACCCACTTAATAATAATTTTTAGTAGTGGACAGAAAAAAAAGTAAAATAATGTCTCATTTGTTCCATAGCTTCTTATCTCCTCTGTTTGAGGACATAAGAAACACACTTTTTAAAAACAAGACAGGGAGGAGCTTCAAGATGATGGAAGAGTAAGATGTAGAGATCACCTTCCCCCCCACAAATACATCAGAAATACATCTACATGTGGAACAACTCCGACAGAACACCTACTGAATGCTGGCAGAAGACCTCAGTCCTCCCAAAAGACAAGAAACTCCCCACGTACCTGGGTAGGGAAAAAAAAAAAAAAGGAAAAACAGAGACAAAAGAATAGGGACGGGACCTACACCAGTAGGAGGGAGCTGTGAAGGAGGAAAGGTTTCCACACAATAGGAAGTCCCTTCACAGGCGGAGACTGCAGGTGGCAGAAGGGGAAGCTTCGGAGCCACGGAGAAGAGTGCAGCAACAGGGGTGCGGAGGGCAAAGCAGAGAGATTCCTGCATAGAGGATCCGTGCTGACCACCACTCACCAGCCCATGAGGCTTGTCTGCTCCCCCACCGGGGCAGGCGGGGGCTGGGAGGTGAGGCTCGGGCTTCGGTCGGATCGCAGGGAGAGGACTGGGGTTGGCTGCATGAACACAGCCTGAAGGGTGCTAGTGCACCACAGCGAGCTGGGAGGGAGTCCGGAAGAAGGTCTGGAACTGCCGAAGAGGCAAGAGACTTGTTCTTGCCTATTTGTTTCCTGGTGCGCGAGGAGAGGGGATTAGGGGTGCCACTTAAAGGAGCTCCAGAGATGGGCGTGAGCCGCGGCTATCAGTGCGGACCCCAGAGATGGGCATGAGATGCTAAGGCTGCTGCTGCAGCCACCAAGAAGCCTGTGAGCAAGCACAGGTCACTCTCCACACGTCACCTCCCAGGAGCCTGTGCAGCCCACCATTGCCAGGGTCCCGAGATCCAGGGACAACTCCCCCAGGAGAACACACGGTGTGCCTCAGGCTGGTGCAACGTCACGGCAGCCTGTGCCACTGCAGGCTCGCCCCGCATCCGTACCCCTCCCTCCCCCCGGCCTGAGTGAGCCAGAGCCCCCGAAGCAGCTACTCCTTTAACCCTGTCCTGTCTGAACGAAGAACAGATGCTCTCAGGCGACCTACACGGAGAGGTGGGTCCAAATCCAAAGCTGAACCCCGGGAGCTGTGTGAAAAAAGAAGAGAAAGGGAAATTTCTCCCAGCAGCCTCAGGAGCAGCGGATTAAATCTCCACAATCAACTTGATGTACCCTGTATCTGTGGAATACCTCAATAAACAACGAATCATCCCAAACTGAGGAGGTGGATTTTGGAGCAATGATATATATATTTTTTCCCCTTTTTCTCTTTTTGTGAGTATGTATGTGTATGCTTCTGTGTGTGATTTTGCCTGTATACCTTTGTTTTACCATTTGTCCTAGGGTTCTCTCTGTCTGGGGGTTTTTTAGTTTTTTTTTTTATTACTTAAAATTTTTTTTTCTTAATAATTAGTTTTTATTTTATTTTAATAACTTTTTATTTTATTTTATTTTACTTTATTTTATTATATTTTATCTTCTTTCTTTCTTTCTTTCTTTTCTCCCTTTTATTCTGAGCCATGTGGAGGACAGGCTCTTGGTGCTCCAGCCAGGCATCAGGGCGGTGCCACTGAGATGGGAGAGCCAAGTTCCAGACACTGGTCCACAAGAGACCTCCCAGCTCCATGTAATATCAAATGGCAAAAATCTCCCAGAGGACTCCATCTCAACACCAAGACGCAGCTCCACTCAATGACCAGCAAGCTACAGTGCAGGACACCCTATGCCAAACAACTAGCAAGAAAGGAACACAACCCCATCCATTAGCAGAGAGGCTGCCTAAAATCATAATAAGACCACAGACACTACAAAACACACCAACAGACATGGACCTGCCCACCAGAAAGACAAGTTCCAGCCTCATCCACCAGAACACAGGTACTAGTCCCCTCCACCAGGAAGCCTACACAACCCACTAAACCAACCTTAGCCCCTGGGGACAGACACCAAAAACAAAGGAAACTACGAACGTGCAGCCTGTGAAAAGGAGACCCCAAACACAGTAAGTTAAGCAAAATGAGAAGACAGAGAAACACACAACAGATGAAGGAGCAAGGCAAAAACCCACCAGACCTAACAAATGAAGAGGAAATAGGCAGTCTACCTGAAAAAGGATTCAGAATAATGATAATAAAGATGATCCAAAATCTGGGAAATAGAATGGAGAAAACACAAGAAATGTTTAACAAGGACATAGAACAATGAAAGAGCAAACAAACAATGAAGAATGACACAATAAATGAAATTTAAAATTCTCTAGAAGGAATCAATAAAAGAAAAACAGAGGCAGAAGAACGGATAAGTGACCTGTAAGATAAAATATTGGAAATAACAACTGCAGAGCAGAATAAAGAAAAAAGAATGAAAAGAATTGAGGACAGTCTCAGAGAACTCTGGGACAACATTAAATGCACCAATATTCAAATTATAGGGGTCCCAGAAAAGAAGAGAAAAAGAAAGGGACTGAGAAAATATTGAAGAGATTATAGTTGAAAACTTCCCTAATATGGGTAAGGAAATAGTTCATCAAGTCCAGGAAGCACGGTGAGTTCCATACAGGATAAATCCAAGGAGAAACACACCAAGACACCTATTAATCAAACTATCAAAAATTTAATACAAAGAACAAATATTAAAAGTAGCAAGGGAAAAACAATAAATAACACATAAGGGAATCCCCATAAGGTTAACAGCTGATCGTTCAGCAGAAACTCTGTAAGCCAGAAAGGAGTGGCAGGACATAATTAAAGTGATGAAGGAGGAAAACCTACAACCAAGATTACTCTACCTAGCAAGGATTTAATTCAGAGTTGACAGAGAAATTAAAAGCTTTACAGACCAGCAAAAGCTAAGAGAATTCAGCAACACCAAACCAATTTTACAACAAAGGCTAAAGAAACTTCTCTAGGCAGGAAACACTTGAGAAGGAAAAGATGTACAATAATAAACCCAAAACAATTAAAAAATGGTAATGTGAACATACATATCGATAATAACCTTAAATGTAAAGGAATTAAATGTTCCAACCAAAAGACATAGATTGGCTGAATGGATACAAAAACAAGACCCGTAAATATGCTATCTACAAGAGACCCACTTCAGACCAAGGGACACATACAGACTGAAAGTGAGGAGATGGAAAAAGATATTCCATGCAACTGGAAATCAAAAGAAAGCTGGAGTAGCAATTCTCATATCAGACAAAACAGACTTTAAAATAAAGACTATAACAAGAGAAAAAGAAGGACACTACATAATGATCAAGGGATCAATCCAAAAGAGGATATAACAATTGTAAATATTTATGCACCCAATATAGGAGCACCTCAATACATAAGGCAAATACTAAGAGCCATAAAAGGAGAAATCAACAGTAACACAATCATAGTGGGGACTTTAACACCCCACTTTCACTAATGGACAGATCATCCAAAATGAAAATAAATAAGAAAACACAAGCTTTAAATGATACATTAAACAAGATGGACTTAATTGATATTTATAGAACATTCCAGCCAGAAACAACAGAATACACATTATTCTCAAGTGCTCATGGAACATTCCCCAGGATAGATCATATCTTGGGTCACAAATCAAGCCTTGGTAAATTTAAGAAAATTGAAATCATATCAAGTATCTTTTCCAACCACAACGCTATGAGACTAGATATCAATTACAGGAAAAAATCTGCAAGAAATACAAACACATGGAGGCTAAACAGCACACTACTTAATAACCAAGAGAACACTGAAGAAATCAAAGAGGAAATCAAAAAATACCAAGAAACAAATGACAATGAAAACACGACAAACCAAAACCTGCAGCAACAACAGTTCTAAGAGGGAAGTTTATAGCAATACAATCCTACCTCAAGAAACAGTAAACATCTCAAAGAAACAACCTAACCTTACACCTAAAGCAATTAGAGAAAGAAGAACAAAAAAGCCCCAATGTTAGCAGAGGGAAAGAAATCATACAGATCAGATCAGAAAAACAAATGAAAAAGAAATGAAGGAAACGATAGCAAAGATCAATAAAACTAAAAGCTGGTTCTTTGCGAGGATAAACAAAATTGATAAACCATTAGCCAGACGTATCAAGAAAAAAAAAGAAGACTCAAATCAATACAATTAGAAATGAAAAAGGAGAAGTCACAACTGACACTGCAGAAATACAAAGAATCATGAAAGATTACTACAAGCACCTATATGCCAATAAACTGGAAAACCTGGAAGAAATGGACAAATTTTTAGAAATGAACAACCTGCTGAGACTGAACCAGGAAGAAATAGAAAATATGAACAGACTAATCACAAGCCCTGAAATTGAAACTGTGATTAAAAATCTTCCAACAAACAAAAGCCCAGGACCAGATGGCTTCACAGGCGAATTCTATGAAATATTTAGAGAAGAGCTAACACCTATCCTTCTCAAACTCTTCCAAAATATAGTAGAGGGAGGAACAATCCCAAACTCATTCTACAAGGCCACCATCACTGTGATACCAAATCCAAAGATGTCAGAAAGAAAGAAAACTACAGGCCAAAATCACTGATGAACATAGATGCAAAAATCCTCAACAAAATACTAGCAAACAGAATCCAACAGCACATTAAAAGGATCATACAGCATGATCAAGGGGGGTTTATCCCCAGAATGCAAGGATTCTTCAATATACACAAATCAAAAAAAGTGATACACCATATTAACAAATTGAAGGAGGAAAACCATATGATCATCTCAATAGATTCAGAGAAAGCTTTTGACAAAATTCTACACCCATTTATGATAAAAACGCTCCAGAAAGTAGGTATAGAGGGAACTTTCCTCAACCTAATAAAGGTCATATATGACAAACCCACAGCCAACATCATCCTCAATGTGAAAAACTGAAACAATTTCCACTAAGATTAGGAAGAAGACAAGGTTGCCCACTCTCACCACTACTATTCAACATAGTTTTGGAATTTTTAGCCACAGCAATCAGAGAAGAAAGAGAAATAAAAGGAATCCAAATTGGAAAAGAAGAAGTAATGCTGTCACTGTTTGCAGATACTATACATAGAGACTCCTAAAGATGCTACCAGAAAACTACTAGAGCTAATAAATGAATTTGGTAAAGTAGAAGGATATTAAATTAATGCACAGAAATCTCTTGCATTCCTATACACTAATGATGAAAAGTCTGAAAGTGAAATTAAGAAAACACTACCATTTACCATTGCAACAAGAAGAATAAAATATCTAGGAATAAACCTATCTAACGAGACAAAAGACCTGTATGCAGAAAATTATAAGACACTGATGAAAGAAATTAAAGATGATACAAATAGATGGAGAGATATACCATGTTCTTGGATTGGAAGAATCAACTTTATGAAAATGACTCTAGTACCCAAAGCAATCTACAGATTCAATGCAATCCCTATCAAACTACCATTGGCATTTTTCACAGAACTAGAACAAAAAATTTCACAATTTGTATGGAAACACAAAAGACCCCAAATAGCCAAAGCAATCTTGAGAAAGAAAAACGGAGCTGGAGGACTCAGGCTCCCTGACTTCAGACTATACTACAAAGCTATAGTAATCAAGACAGTATGGTACTGGCACAAAAACAGAAATATAGATCAATGGAACAGGAGAGAAAGCCCAGAGATAAACCCACGCACATATGGTCACCTTATGTTTGATAAAGGAGGCAAGAATATACAGTGGAGAAAAGACAGCCTCTTCAATAAGTGGTACTGGGAAAGCTGGACAGCTACATGGAAAAGAATGAAATTGGAACACTCCCTAGCACCGTACACAGAAATAAACTCAAAATGGGTTAAAGACCTAAATGTAAGGCCAGAAACCGTCAAACTCTTAGAGGAAAACATAGGCAGAACACTCTATGACATAAATCACAGCAAGAGCCTTTTTGACTCACCTAGAGAAATGGAAATAAAAACAAAAATAAACAAATGGGACCTAATGAAACTTAAAAGCTTTTGCACAACAAAGGAAACCATAAAAAGACAAAAAGACAACCCTCAGAATGGGAGCAAATATATGCAAATGAAGCAACTGGCAAAGGATCAATCTCCAAAACATACAAGCAACTCATGAAGCTCAATATCAAAAAAACAAACAACCCAATCTAAAAATGGGCAGAAGACCTAAATAGACATTTCTCCAAAGAAGATATACAGATTGCCAACAAACACATGAAAGAATGCTCAGCATCCTTAATCATTAGTGAAATGCAAATCAAAACTACAATGAGATATCATCTCACACCAGTCAGAATGGTCATCATCAAAAAATCTACAAACAGTAAATGCTAGAGAGGGTGTGGAGAAAAGGGAACCCTCTTGCACTGTTGGTGGGAATGTAAATTCATACAGCCACTCTGGAGAACAGTATGGAGGTTCCTTAAAAAACTAAAAATAGGACTACCATATGACCCAGCAATCCCCCTGCTGGGCATATACCCTGAGAAAACCATAATTCAAAAATAGTCATGTACCAAAATGTTCATTGCAGCTCTATTTACAATAGCCAAGACATGGAAGCAGCCTAAGTGTCCATCAACAGATGAATGGATGACGGAGATGTGGTACGTATATACAATGGAATATTAGCCCTAAAAAGGAACGAAACTGAGTTTTTTGTAGTGATGTGGGTGGACCTAGAGACTGTCATACAGAGTGAAGTAAGTCAGAAAGAGAAAAGCAAATACCATATGCTAACACATATATATGGAATCTAAAATAAAAAACAAAAGAAAAAAAAATGGTCAGAAGAACGTAGGGGCAAGACAGGAATAAAGATGCAGACCTACTAGAGAATGGACTTGAGGATACATGGAGGGGGAAGTGTAAGCTGGGACGAAGTGAGAGAGTGGCATGGACATATATACACTACCAAACATAAAATAGATAGCTAGTGGGAAGCAGCCGCATAGCACAGGGAGATCAGCTTGTTGCTTTGTGACCACCTAGATGGGTGGGATATGGAGGGTGAGAGGGAGCTGGATGCAAGAGGGAAGAGATATGGGTACATATGTATATGTATAACTGATTCACTTTGTTATAAAGCAGAAACTACCACACCATTTTAAAGCAATTATACTCCAATAAAGATGTTAAAAAAAAAAGACAAGACAATTAAAATAACAATGAGATATCTATACATATCTATTAGAATGGCCAAAATCCAAACATTGACAACACCAAATACTGACATGGTTGTGGAGCAGCAAGAGCTCTCATTTATTGCTACTGGAAATGAAAAATGGTACAGCCACTTTGGAAGACAGTTGGCCGTTTCTTACAAAACTAAAGTTACTCTTTCCATATGATTCAGCAATTGTGTTCCTTAGTATTTACCCAAAGGATTTGAAAACTTAGGTCCACACAAAAATCTGCACACAGATTTTATAGACTCTTAATTCATAACTATCAAAACTTAGAAGCAATCAAGTTGTCCATCAGTAGGTGAATAAATAAATAAACTCTGGTACATCCAGACAATGGAATATTATTCAGTGCTGAAAAGAAGTGAGCTGCCGATTTGTGAAAGGACATGGACAAAATGTAAATGCATATTACTAAGTGAAAGAAGCTAATCTGAAATGATACATACTGCTTGATGTCAACTATATGATATTCTAAAGTATGGAGACAGTAAAAAAATCAGTGCCTTCCAGGGATTGGGGGAAGGGAGGAGTACATGCAGCACAGAGGGTTTTTTAGGGCAGTGAAGATACTCTGTATGATCCTGTAATGATGAATACTATCGTTATGCATTTGTACAAACCAATAGAATGTACAACATCAAGAGTGAAATGTAATGTGAACTACAGATTTTGGCTGATTATCATCTGTCAATGTAGGTGCATCAGTTGTAACAAATTTACCCTCTGGTGGGGGATATTGATAATGGGGAAGGTTATGCATATGTGGGAGCAGGGGATATATAGGAAATCTCTGTACCTTCCCATCAAATTTGCTGTGAACTTAAAAGTGCTCTAAAAATGTAAAATCTTAATAACTTTTTAAAAAGACAACTAATGAATGATAGGTAGATAACTTGTGATCTAAGAGTTTGAAGGAAGTGCTTGCTATAAGTTAGAATAGTTAGAAGGATTGACTGGGATGAGTTTTTGAAAAACTTTGAAAGCCAGCCAGGGCTATGGAGAGATTATCCTCTAGACAGTGGAACTCTTTTGAACATTCTTAAGCAAATCTAGAATGTAATAACACAACTTGAGAAATGACTCTGAGGCATGGCTTCCTGAATAGAGATTCCTTAGCTTTCCCAAAGGCAGTCACAATAATTTTCAAGCATTATAGATCCTTCCCAGCCCCATAGCACCCGTCTGATTGCTTAATATTTCTATGCTGAAATTCTGCAGGCAGTTATTTAAGCATGTTTTGAATCCACGTGTATACAAGTTAGTGGTTCTTTTGTCTTTCTTTTTAGACAAAGTCCTCAAAGCCAGGGGCAATGTCTAATTCTATTGTGCTTCTCTGCATAATATCTCTCTGTTTCTTTGTGTCTGTCTGTCTGTCTCTCTCTCTCTCTCTCTCTCACACACACACACACACACAGATCCCAAATAGAAGCCAGTTCTGAGCCTTCATACAAGTGGTGGATGAAGGTTTGGTTTCATTTTAGTGGTCATTTTTCATATTCAAATTAGCAGGAAAAGCTATTGATGGGAACCACAATTGTATATGAGGGAGAAAAAGTCACCTGTGTCATAATGAGGATTCTAAGTAAAATCCCTTATTCTGCTGGATTTACTAGCAGTATTTGACAGAGCTGATAACACTCTTATCAACATCCTGACCTTTGTTAGAGAATTCTAGGGCTCAGTTCTTGGTTATCTTCTCTATTTATTTTCTCTTACTCAGTGAACTCATTCAATCTCACGGCCCCATATCTATATGCTGATGATACCCAAATGTATATCTCTACCTCTGACCTTTCTCTGATCTCCAGATGCATGTCTATACCTTCCTACTTGACATCCTTACTTGGCTGTCTGATAGGCAACTCAGGCTCTACATTTTTGAAACATGATTCTTGATTTGAAACCTTCCATCAAAGTCCTTGTGCTCTCACTTTATTCCTCATCTCACAAATGGCATCTTCATTCTACCAGTTAGTTTCTTAGACCAAAAAAACTTAGAGTCATTCCTTAATATGAGTCATCTTTGATGTCTGTCTTTCTCTGATGACACACATCCAGTTCGTTAGCATATTCTGTCAGCTTATAACTTCTGTCAGCCCAGCCTTGGAAATATATTTAGATTCCAGACCACTTCTCTCCACTTCCATTGCTGTTTCCCTAATCTGACAGCCATCTATTTTCTCCTGAATTATTTAAATTGCCTCCAAACTGGTCTTTCTGCTTCTATCCTTGCTTTTATACAGTGTACTCTCTAAAAAGCAGCAGAATAATCCTAAAATGTCAGATCATGACACTCCTTGACTCAAGATCCCATAATAGTTCCCAGTTCACTCAGAGTAAAAGCTCAAACACATACTATCTTATAAAACTCTATAGTCTCCAGCCCTGCTGCTGCTCTGACACCATTTTCTCCTTATAGTTCTTTCAGCCCCAGCCACTGGTTTCTTAGTTGGTCCTCAAACATACCAGGTACATTGAAAATAGCACCTTCCCCATCCTGACTCTATATCCTTATCCTACTTTGTTCTTTCACAGATTTCTTAACCCTACCTCACATATTATCTATTTGTTTGTTTTTTTAGTATCTGTCACTATTAGAATATTGGAGTATAAGCTCTATGGAGGCCAGGTTTTTAATCTATGTATGTATCTATGTACACCTGTATCCTCAATGACTAAAAGATTGCCTGGTACAAAATAGATGCTCAATAAATATTTATTGAATAAAGAAGTTAATATGTAAATGAATGAATGAATGAACACAAAAGCAAGCAAATAAATAAACCTTCTGTATTGCTCATCTACGGAGTCTCCACCTTCATTAGAATAGAGTTCTAAAGGTTGGCTTAAGCCCACCAAGAGATCCAAGAATACAGGTCCTGAAATCACTCACACCAGAACACAGCTCTGCCCACCAGTGGGCCAGCGTAATCCCTGGGACCCTCCGGGGCTCTACAGCAAGCCACCTTGTGAACTGATGCTGCCAATCAGAGTACAGCAGCCTTTGCACAAGTGAAGGCCAGGCAACTAACCAGACTGGGGGTCAGCTACACCTATATGACCATCTACAGTAGTCAGTCCACCACAGCAGAAGGACACATACAGCCAACATAAGGGATACCCCAGAGCATACAACTCTGCTGACCAGAGACAAAATGCACTGCTGGAACTCATAGGATGTCTCCTAAAAAAGGTAACTTTTACAAGGCTAGAAACTATAAACAACTTACCAAACACATAGAAATAAAAAGAGCAAATTAGGCAAAAATGAGGAATATGTTCCAAATGAAGAAAAGAGATAAAACCACAGAAGAAGAACTAAGGGAGTGGAGATAAGCAATCTACTCTATAGAGTGTTCAAAGTAATGATCATTAAGATGTTCAAAGAGCCCAGGAGAAGATTGGATGAAGAGAGTAAGAAGTCAGAAGTTTTTAACAAAGTGAAAATATAAAGAACAACCAAACAGAGATGAACAATAAAATAACTGAGATTAAAAATACACTAGAAGGAAGAAAAGTAGATTACGTGATACAGAAGAATGGATCAGTGAGCTGGAAGACAGCTTAGTGGAAAACACTGAAGCTGAACAGAAAAAAGAAAAAAGATTCTAAAAAATGAGGACAGTTTAAGAGACCTCTGAGAAAACATCAAGCAAACTAACATTTGCAGTATAGGGGTTTCAGAAGGAGAACAGAGAGAGAAAGGGTCAGAGAACATTATATAAAGCCTTAATAACTGAAAACTTCATTAACTTGGGAAAGGAAACAGACACCTAGGTCTTGGAAGCACAGAGTCCTAAACAGGATCAACACAAAGAAGACCACACCAAGACATATTGTAATTAAAATGGGAAAAATTAAAGAGAGAATATTAAAAGCAGCAAGAAAAAAGCAACAAGCTATGTACAAGGAAACTCCCATAAGGCTATCAGCTGACTTTTTAGCAGAAACCCTGCAGACCAGAAGGGACTGGCATGATATATTTTAAGTGATGAAAGGGAAAATCCTACAAGGAAGAATACTTTACCTGGCAAAGCTTTTATTCAGATTTGATGAAGAGGTCATATATTTTACAGATAAGCAAAAGCTAAAAGAGTTCAGCACTATAAAACCAGCTTTATGAGAAATGTTAAAGGGACTTTTTTCAATGAAAAAGAAAAGACCACAACTAGAAGTATGAAAATTACAAAAGGAAAATTTTTATTTGAAAAGACAAATATACACTAAATGCAGTAAATCAACCACATATGAAGCTAGTAAGAAGGTTAAAAGACAGAAGTAGTGAAGTCATCTATATACATAATAAGTAGTTAAGGGGTACACAAAACAAAAAGATGTAAAAAATGATGTGAAAAGCAGTAAATGTGTGTGCAGGGGGAAGGGATAAAATGCAGGGTTGTACATACTAGGGCAAAAAACAAGCCTCAACAAATTTAAGAGTATACAAATTATTTTAAGCATCTTTTCTGACCATGATGGCATGAAACTAGAAATCAACCACAGAAAAATAAATGAGAAAAAAACTACTACATGAAGACTAAGCAACATGCTACTAAAAAACCAATGGGTCAATGATGAAATCAAAGAAATTTAAAAATACCTTGAGGCAAATGACAATGAAAACACAACCATACAAAATCTATGGGATGCAGCAAAAGCAGTTCTTAGAGAAAAGTTCATAGAGATGCAGGCCTTCTTTAAGAAACAAGAAAAATCTCAGATAAACAACCTAACTAATCACCTAAAAGAATTAAAAAAAGAACAAACAAAACCTAAAGTCAGCAGAAGGAAGGCGATAATAAAGATGAGAGGAAATAACTAAAATAGAGATTAAAAGGCAATAGAAAAATCAATAAAACCAAGAGCTGGTTCTTTGAAAGGGTAAACAAAATTGGCAAACCTCTGGCCAGGTTCACCAAGAAGAAAAGAGAGAAGACCCAAATAAGCAAAATAAGAAATGAAAGATGCTGCAGAAATACAAAAAACCATAAGAGAATACTATGAAAAGTTATATGCCAACAAATTTGACAACCTAGAAGAAATGGACAATTTTCTAGAAACATACAGTTCACCAAAACTGAATCAAAAAGAAATAGATAACTTGAACAGACTGATCATTAGAAGTGAAATAGAATCTCTAAAAACAAAAACCCAAAACTCCCTACAAACAGAAGTCCAGGGCCAGATTGCTTCACAGATGAATTCTACCAAACGTATAAGGAAGAATTTATACCTATCCTTCTCAAACTCCTCCAAAAGATTGAAGAGGAAGGAACACTCCTGGAGACATTCTATGATGCCACCATCACGCTGATACCAAAACCAGACAAAGACATTACCACAAAAGAAAATTACAGGCCAATATCTTTGATGAGTACACATACAAAAATTCTCAACAAAATATTAGCAAACTGAATCCAACAATTCACAAAAAAGATCATGCACCATAACCAAGTTGGATTCATCCCAGGGTCACAAGGATGGTTCAACATACGCAAATCAATCAATGCAATACACCACATCAAAAAAAGAAAATACAAAAACCACATGATCATCTCAATAGATGCAGAAAAGCATTCAATAAAATTCAACATCCATTCATGATAAAAACTCTTACCAAAGCGGGTATAGAGGGAACATATCTCAACATAGTAAAAGCTATTTATGACAAATGCACAACCAATATAATACTGAATGGTGAAAAGCTGAAAGCCTTTTGGCTAAAATCTGGAACAAGACAAGGATGCCCGATCTCACCTCTTCTATTCAACATAGTATTGGAAGTCTTAACCACAACAATCAGACAAGAAAAAGAAATAAAAGGTATTCAGATTGGTAAGGAGGAGAGAAAATTGTCATTATATGCAGATGACATGATATTATATATAGAAAACCCTAAAGACATCACACAAACTACTAGAACTGATCAACAAATTCAGCAAGGTAGCAAGATACAAAATTAACATACAGAAATCGGTTGCATTTCTTTACATTAACAATGAAATATCAGAAAGGGAATGTAAACAAACAGTCCCTTTTAAATTCACACCAAAAATAAAATTAAATACTTAGGAATAAACCTCACCAAGGAGGTGAAAGACTTATCTGCTGAAAACTACAAAACATTTATAAAGGAAGTTGAAGATGGCTCAAAGAAAAGAAAGATATCCTATGCTCTTGGATTGGAAGAATTAATATTGTTAAGATGACCATACTACCCAAAGCAATCTACAGATTTAATGTGATCCTTATCAAATTACCCATGACATTTTTTACAGAACTAGAACAAATAATCCTAAAATTTAAATGGAACCATAAAAGACCCAGAATTTCCAAAGCCGTCCTGAGGAAAAAGACAAAAGCAGGAGGCATAATCTTTCCAGACGTCAGACAATACTACAAAGCTACCATAATCATAACAGTGTGATATTGGCACAAAACAGACATATGGATCAATGGGACTGAATAGAGAGCCCAGAAATAAACCCATACACCTATGGACAATTAATCTTTGAAAAAGGAGGAAAGAACATAAAATAGGGAAAAGACCGTCTCTTCAGCAAGTAGTGTTGGAAAAATTAGACAACTGCATGTACAATAAATCAGTGAAGTTAGAACACACCCTCACACCATACACAAAAATAAACTCAAAATGACTTAAAGACTTAAATATAAGACACAACACCATAAAACTCCTAGAAGGGAACATAAGCAAAACATTTTCTGACATAAATCCTACCATTGTTTTATTAGGTCAGTCTCCCAAGGCAATAAAAATAAAAGCAAAAATAAACAAATGGGGCATACTCAAACTTATAAACAAAATGGAAAGACAATCTACAGAATAGGAGAAAATATTTGCAAATTATGCTACTGACAAGGGCTTTATTTCAAAAATATACAAACAGTTCATACAACTCAATAACAAAAAAATAAAAAATCCTATCAAAAAACAGGCCAAAGACCTAAATAGACATTTCTCCAAAGAAGACATACAGATGGCCAACAGGCACATGAAAAGATGCTCATCACTGCTAGTTATTAGAGAAATGCAAATCAGAACTGCAATGAGGTACCAACTCATGCCAGCCAGAATGGCCATCATTAAAAACTATACAAATAACAAATATTGGAGAGGGTGTGGAGAAAAAGAACCCTCTTACACTGTTGGTGGGAATATAAACTGGTGCAGCCATTATGGAAAACAATATGGGTGTTCCTCAGAAAACTGAAAATAGAGTTGCCATATGATCCAGCAATCCCACTCCTGGGCATATACTCAGAGAAAACTACACTTCAAAAAGATACATGTACCCCTATGTTAATAGCAGCACTACTTACAATAGCCAAGACATGTAAACAATCTAAATATCCAACAACAGAGGAATGGATAAAGAAGATGTGGTACATATATACAATGGAATATTACTCAGCCATAAAAAGAATGAAATAACGTCATTTGCAGCAACATGGATGTACCTAGACATTATCATACTAAGTGAAGTAAGGCATACAGAGAAAGGCAAATACCAAATGATATCACTTATATGTGGAATCTAAAATACAATACAAATGAACATATCTACAAAACAAAAAAATACTCATAGGAATAGAGAAGACTTGTGGTTGTCAAGGGGGTGTGAGGGAGGGAAGGATTTGCAGTTTCAAACTAACAGATGCAAACTAGTATACATAGGATGGATCAACAAGGTCTGGGAACTTTATTCAATATCCTGAGATAAACCATAATGGAAAAGAACATAAAAAAGAATATAGACATATATATATATATGTAACTCAGCCACATTATTGTACAGCAGAAATGAACACAACAGTGTAAATCAACTATACTTCAATTAAAAAAAAACAACAACTAAACAACAAGGATATATTGTTCAACACAGGAAATATAGCCAATATTTTATAACAACTATAAATGGAGTATAACCTTTGAAATTGTAAATAACAATATTATACACCTGTAACTTATATAATATTGTACATCAATATACTCCAATGAAAAAGAAGAAATGTAAAAAAAGAAAAAAATTACAAGGTTGTTATAATGTGTTTGAATTTAAGAGGTGAGCAACTTAAAATAATCACATGTATATAGATTTTTATATGTAACTTCACACCAAAATCTATAGCAGATACACACACAGAAAAGAGAAAAAAATCCAAACATAACACTATAGATAGCCATCAAATCACAAGGGAAGAGAACAAAAGAAGAAAGAAACAAAAGGAACTGCAAGAACAATTAAAATGGCAATAAGTACATAGCTATCAATCATTACTTCAAGTGTAAATGGACTAAATGCTCCAATGAAAAGCCATAGAGTGTCTGAATGGATACAAAAGTAAGACCCACTTAAAAAAAAAAAAAAAGACCCATTGTATGCTTCCTACAAGAGACTCACTCCAGAACTAAAGACACACACAGACTGAAAGTGAGGGGATGGAAAAAGATATTTCATACAAATGAAAATGAAAGGAAAGCTGGAGTAGATATATTCATAACAAAGTAGACTCAAAGTAAAACAAAGTCTATAACAAAAGACAAAGAAGGGCATTATATAAAGATAAAGGGAACAATACAAGAAGAGGATATAACATTCATTAATGTACATAGGCCTAATATAGGAGCAATATTAGCAAACATACAGGAGAAATTGATAATAATACAATAACAATAGGGGACGTTAAAACCCCACTTACATCAATGGACAGATCATCCAGACAGAAAATCATTAACAACACTGGCCTTATTTGACACATTAAACCAGATAGAATAATTAAATATATATATATAGAACTGTCCATTCAAAAGCAGCAGAATATACATTCTTTCCAAGTGCACATGGAAAATTCTCCTGAATAGATCACCTGTTAGGCCTCAAAACAAGTCTCAGTAAATTTAAGAAAATTAAAATGATATCGAACATTTTTTCTGACCACAAAAAAATGAGGTTAGAAATTAACTACAAGAAAAAAAAAAACTGCAAAAAACACAAACACATGGAGGTTAAACAATATGCTTCTAAACAACCAGTGGATCACTGAAGAAATCAAAGGGGAAATCAAAAAACACCTTGAGACAAATGAAAATGAAAGCACAATGATCGAGGCACCTTCAAGATGGTGGAGGAGTAAGACGTAGAGATCACCTTCCTCCCCACAAATACATCAAAACTACATCTACATGTGGAACAACTCCTACAGAACACCTACTGAATGCTGACAGATGACCTCAGACTTCCCAAAAGGCAAGAAACTCACCATGTACCTGGGTAGGGCAAAAGGAAAAAGGAGAAACAGACACAAAAGAATAGGGATGGGACCTGGACCTCTGGGAGGGAGCTGTGAAGGAGGAAACGTTTCCACACACTAGGAAGCCCCTTTACTGGCAGAGACGGGGGTGGGGGGTGGGCAGGGGGGGGAAGCTTTGGAACCATGAAGGAGAGCACAGCGACACGGGTGCAGAGGGAAAAGTGGAGAGATTCCCACACAGTGGATCAGTGCTAACCAGCACTCACCAGCCTGAGAGGCTTGTCTGCTCACCCACCAGGGTGGGTGGGGGCTGGAAGGTGAAACTCAGGCTTTGGAGGTCAGACCCCAGGGAGAGGACTGAGGTTGGCTGTATGAAGACAGCCTGAGGGGGCTAGTGCACCACAGCTAACTGGGAGGGAGTCTGGGAAAAACTCGACCTGCCTAAGAGTCAAGAGACTATTGTTGCAGGGTGCAGAAGGAGAGGGGATTCAGACCACTTCCTAAACGAGATCCAGAGATGAGCACAAGCCGCAGCTATCAGTGAGGACCCCAGAGACGGGCATGAAATACTAAGGCTGCTGCTGCAGCCACCAAGAAGGCTGTGGCAAGTGCAGGTCACTATCCACACACCCCTGGGAGACGGGCATGAAATACTAAGGCTGCTGCTGCAGCCACCAAGAAGGCTGTGGCAAGTGCAGGTCACTATCCACACACCCCTGGGAGACTCTGCAGCCCACCACTGCCAGGGTCCGGCAATCCAGGGACAACTACCCCAGGAGAGCACAGCATGCCTCAGACTGTTGCAACGTCATGCTGACCTCTGCCGCCACAGGCTTGCCCCGCATTCCATACCCTTCCCTCCCCGAGGCCTGAGTGAGCCAGAGTCCACTAATCAGCTGCTACTTTAACCCTATCCTGTCTGGGTGAGGAACAGACGCCCTCAGGTGACCAACAAGTAGAGACAGGGCCAAATCCAAAGCTGAACACCAGGAGCTGTGCAAACAAAGAAGAGAAAGGGAAATTTCTCCCAGCCGCCTCAGGGGTAGCAGATTAAATCTCCTCAATCAATTTGATGTACCCTGCATCTCTGGAATATCTGAGTAGGCAACGAATCATCCCAAAAATTGAGGCAGTGGACTTTGGGAGCAACTGTAGATTTGGGGTTTGCTTTCTGCATCTAATTTGTTTCTGGTTTTATGTTTATCTTAGTTTAGCATTTAGAGGTTATTATCATCGATAGATTTGTTTATTGTTTTGGTTGTTCTCTTCCTTTATTTTTTATATGTATGTATATATTTTTTTCCTTTTTCCCGTTTTATGAGTGTGTATGCGTGTGCTTCCTTGTGTGATTTTCTTGGTATAGCTTTGTTTTGCCATTTCTCCTAGGGTTCTCTCTGTCTGTTTATTTCTTGTTTTGTTTTGGGTGTTTTTAGTATTTTTTTGAGTGCTTTCTACACTGGTGGATTTGTTATTGGTTTCGTTTCTCTCTTCTTTCTTTTTTTCTATTACTTTTTTATTATTAATATTTTTTTATTTTAATAACCTTATTTTATTTTATTTTTTCTTCTTCCTTTCTTTCTTTTCGTCCCTTTTCTTCTGAGCCTTATGGCTGACAGGGTCTTGGTGCTCTGGCCGGGTGTCGGGCCTGAGCCTCTGTGATGGGAGAATAAACTTCAGGACATTGCTCCATCAGAGACCTCCTGACTTCACATAATATCAAATGGCAAAAGCTCTCCCAGATATCTCCATCTCAACTCTAAGACCAAGCTCCGTTCAGTGACTAGCAAGCTACAGTGCTGGACACCCTATGCCAAACAACTAACAAGGCAGGAACACAAACCCACCCATTAGCAGAGAGCCTGCCTAAAATCATAATAAGGTCACAGACACCCCAAAACACACCACTGGACGTGGTCCTGCCCACCAGAAAGACAAGATCCACCCTCATCCACCAGAACACAGGCACCAGTCCCCTCCACCAGGAAGCCTACACAACCCACTGAACCAACCTTACCCACTGGGAGCAGACACCAAAACCAACGGGAACTATGAACCTGCAGCCTGCAAAAAGGAGACCCCAACCACAAATATTAAGCAAAATGAGAAGACAGAGAAATACACAGCAGATGAGGGAGCAAGGTAAACACCCACCAGAGCAAACAAATGAAGAGGAAACAGTCTACCTGAAAAAGAATTCAGAGTAACGATAGTAAAGATGATCCAAAGTCTTGGAAATAGAATGGAGAAAATATAAGAAATGTTTGACAAGGACTTGGAAGGACTAGTGAGCAAACAAACAATGATGAACAACACAATAAATGAAATTAAAAATTCTCCAGAGGGAATCAATAGCACAATTACTGAGGCAGAAGAACGGATAAGTGACCTGTAAGATAAAATAGTGGAAATAACAATGGCAGTGCAGAATAAAGAAAAAAGAATGAAAAGAATGGAGGACAACCTCAGGGCCTCTGGGACAACATTAAACACAACAACATTCAAATTATATGGGTCCAAGAAGAACCAGAGAATAAAAAAAGGACTGAGAAAAAATTTGAAGAGATTATAGTTGAAAACTTCCCTAATATGGGAAAGGAAATAGTGAGTCAAGTCCAGGAAGTGCAGAGAGTCCCATACAGGATAAATCCAAGGAGAAACATGCCAAGATATATTAATCACACTATCAAAAATTAAATAAAAAGAAAAAAATATTAAAAGCAACAAGGGAAAAGCAACAAATAACATACAAGGAAATCCCCTTAAGGTTAACAGCAGATCTTTCAGCAGAAACTCTGCAAGCCAGAGGAGGTGGCAGGGCATATTTAAGGTGATGAAAGGGAAAAAGTTGCAACCAAGATTACTCTACACAGCAAGGATCTCATTCAGATTTGAGGGAGAAATTAAAACCTTTACAGACAAGCAAAAGCTAAGAGAATTCAGTACCACCAAACCAGCTTTACAACAAATGCTAAAGGAATTTCTCTAGGCAGGAAACAAAAGGGAAAGAAAAGATCTACAATAACAAACTAAAAACAATTAAGAAAATGGTAATAGGAACATACATATTTATAACTACCTTAAATGTAAATGGATTAAATGCTCCAACCAAAAGACATAGACTGGCTGAATGGATACAAAAACAAGACCCATATAAACTGTCTACAAGAGACCCACTTCAAACCTAGGAACACATACAGACTGAAAGTGAGGACACGGAAAAAGATATTCTTTGTAAGTGGAAATCAAAAGAAAGCTGGAGTAGCAATTCTCTCATAAGAAAAAATAGACTTTAAACTAAAGACTATTACAAGAGACAAAGAATGACACTACATAATGATCAAGGGATCAATCCAAGAAGATATAACAATTGTAAATATTTATGCACCCAACATAGGAGCACCTCAATACATAAGGCAAATACTAACAGCCATAAAATGGGAAACTGACAGTAAAAGAATCATAGTAGGGGATTTTAACACCTCACTTTCACCAATGGACAGATCATCCAAAATGCAAATGAATAAGGAAACACAAGCTTTAAATGATGCATTAAACAAAATGGACTTAATTGGTATTTATAGGACATTCCATCCAAAAACAACAGAATACATTTTCTTCTAAAGTGCTCATGGAATATTCTCCAGGATAGATCAAATCTTGGGTCACTAATCAAGCCTTGGTAAATTTAAGAAAATTGAAATCATATCAAGTATCTTTTCCAACAACAACACTATGAGACTAGATATCAATTACAGGAAAAAAAAATTTGTAAAAAAGAAAAACACATGGAGGCTAAACAATACACTACTAAATAGACAAGAGATCACTGAAGAAATCAAAGAGGAAGTAAAAAAATACCAAGAAACAAATGACAATGAAAACACGATGGCCCAAATCCTATGGGATACAACAAAAGCAGTTCTAAGAGGGAAGTTTATAGCAATACAATCCTACCTCAAGAAACAAGATACATCTCAAATAAACAACCTAAACTTACACTTAAGGAAATAGAGAAAGAACAACAAAAAAACCCCAATTAAGCAGAATGAAAGAAATTATAAAGATCAGATCAGAGGTAAATGAGAAAGAAATGAAGGAAATGATAACAAAGATCAATAAAACTAAAAGCTGGTTCTTTGAGAAGATAAACAAAATTGATAAACCATTAGCCAGGCTCATCAAGAAAAAAAGGGTGAAGACTCAAATCAATAGAATTAGAAATGAAGTAGCAGCTGAAACTGCAGAAATACAAAGGATCATGAGAGATTAGTACAAGCAACTATATGCCAATAAAATGGACAACCTGGAAGAAATAGACACAGTCTTAGAAAAGCACAACCTTCCAAGACTGAACCAGGAGAAATAGAAAATATAAACAGACCAATCATAAGCACTGAATTTGAAACTTTGATTAAAAACCTTCCAACAAACAAAAGCCCAGGACCAGATAGCTTCACAGGCAAATTCTATCAAACACTGAGAGAAGAGCTAACACCTACACTTCTCAAACTGTTGCAAAATATAACAGAAGGAAGAACAATCCCAAACTCATTCTACGAGGCCACCATCACCCTGATACCAAAACCAGACAGAGATGTCACAAAAAAAGAAAACTACAGGCCCATACCACTGATGAACCTAGATTCAAAAATCCTCCAAAATATACTAGAAAACAGAATCCAACAGCACATTAAACATTTCATACACCCTGATGAAGTGGGGTTTATCCCAGGAATGCAGGGATTCTTCAATATACACAAATCAATCAATGTGATAAACAACATTAACAAACTGAAAGAGAAAAACTGTATGATTATCTCAATATGCAGAAAAATCTTTCAACAAAATTCAACACCGATTTATGGTAAAAACCGTTCAGAAAGTAGGCATAGAGGGAATTTTCTCAACATAATAAAGGCCATATATGACAAACCCACAGCCAACATCATTCTCAATGGTGAAAAACTGGAACCATGTCCACTAAGATCAGGAAGAAGACAAGGCTGCCCACTCTCACCACTATTATTCAACATAGTTTTGGAAGCTTTAGCCACAGCAATCAGAGAAGCAAAAGAAATAAAAGGAATCCAAATCAGAAAATAAAAAGTAAAATTGTCACTGTTTACAGATGACACGATACTATACATAGAGAATCCTAATGATGTTACCAGAAAACTACTAGAGCTAATCAATGAATTTGGTAAAGTAGCAGTATACAAAATTAATGCACAAAACTCTTGCATTCCTATACACTAATCATGAAAAATCTGAAAGAGAAATTAAGGAAACACTCCCATTTATCATTGCAGCAAACAGAATAAAATACCTAGGAATAAACCTACCTAAGGAAACAAAAGACCTGTATGCTGAAAACTATAAGACACTGATGAAAGAAATTAAAGATGATACAAACACATGGAGAGATATACCATGTTCTTGGATTGGAAAAATCAACATTGTGAAAATGACTATACTACCCAAAGCAATCTACAGATTCAGTGCAATACCTATCAAACTACTAATGTCATTTTTCACAGAGCTAGAACAAAAAATTTCACAATTTGCATGGAAACCCAAAAGACACTGAAAAGCGAAAGCAATCTTGAGAAAGAAAAACGGAGCTGGAGGAATCAGTTTCCCTGACTTCTGACTATACTACAAAGCTACAGTAATCAAGAGAGTATGAGACTGGCCCAAAAACAGAAATATAGGTCAATAGAACAGGATAGAAACCCAGGGGTAAACCCACAGACGTATGGACACCTTATGTTTGATAAATTAGACAAGAATATACAATGGAGAAAAGACAGCCTCTTCAATAAATGGTGCTGGGAAAACTGGACAGTTACACGTAAAAGAATGAAATTAGAACACTCCCTAACACCATACACAAAAATAAACTCAAAATGGATGTAAGACCTAAATGTAAGGCCAGACACTAAAAAACTCTTAGAGGAAATCACAGGCAGAACACTCTATGGCATGAATCACAGCAAGATCCTTTTTCACCCACCTCCTAGAGAAATGGAAATAAAAACAAAAATAAACAATTGGGACCTAATGAAACTTAAAAGCTTTTGCACAGCAAAGGAAAACATAAACAAGATGAAAAGACAACCCCCAGAATGGGAGAAACTATTTGCAAATGAAGCAACTGACAAAGGATTAATCTCCAAAATATATAAACAGCTCATGAAGCTCAATATCAAAAAAACAAACAACCCTATCCAAAAAGGGGCAGAAGACCTAAACAGACATTTCTCCAAAGAAGATATACAGATTGCCAGGAATCACGTGAGAGGATGGTCAACATGACTAATCATTAGAGAAATGCAAATCAAAACTACAATGAGATATCACCTCACACCAGTCAGAATGGCCAGCATCAAAAAATCTACAAACAATAAATGCCGGGGAGGGTGTGGAGAAAAGGGAACCCTCTTGCACTGTGGGTGGGAATGTAAATTGATACAGCCACTATGGAGAACAGTATGGAGGTTCCTTAAAAAACTAAAAATAGGACTACCATACAACTCAGCAATCCCACTACTGGGCATATACCCTGAGAAAACCTTAATTCAAAAAGAGTGATGTACCACATTGTTCATTGTAGCTTTATTTACAGTAGCCAGGACATGGAAGCAACCTAAGTGTCCATCGACAGATGAATGGATAAAGATGATGTGGCACATATATGCAATGGAATATTACTCAGGCATAAAAAGAAGTGAAATTGAGTTATTTGAAGTGAAGTGGATGGACCTAGAGACTGTCATACAGAGTGAAGTAAGTCAGAAAGAGAAAAACAAATACCATATGCAAACACATATATATGGAATCTAAAAAAGAAAAAAAAATGTTTCTGAAGAACCTAGGGGAAAAACAGGAATAAAGAGACTGATGTAGAGAATGGACTTGAGGACACGGGCAGGGGGAAGGTTAAGCTAGGACAAAGTGAAAGAGTGGCATTTACACTACCAAATGTAAAATAGGTAGCTAGTGGGAAGCAGCCACATAGCACAGGGAGATCAGCTTGGTGCTTTGTGTCCACTTAGAGGAGTGGGATATGGAGCATGGGAGGAATACGCAAGAGGGAGGAGATATGGGGATATATGTATATGTAGCTGATTCACTTTGTTATACAGCAGAAACTAACACACCATTGTAAAGCAATTATACTCTAATAAAGATGTTAAAAAGAAAAAAAAAATTAAGAGTTCACACTTACATTTGGAAAAAAAAAAAAATAGCACAATTATCCAAAACCTATAGGATGCAGCAAAAGCAGTTCTAAGAGGGAAGTTTATAACAATACATTCCTGCCTCAAGAAACAAGAAAAATCTCAAATAAACAACCTAACCTTACACCTAAAACAACTAGTGAAAGTAGAACAAACGAAACCCAAAGTTATTAGAAGGAAAGAAATCATAAAGTCTGAGCAGAAGTAAATGAAACAAGCCTAGAAAATCAATACATAAAAGAATGAGACTAAGACCTGGTTCTTCAGGAAAATAAATAAAATTAATAAATCTTTAGCGAGGTTCATCAAGAAAAAAAGAGAAAGGACCCCAACCAACAAAATCAGAGAAGAAAAAGTAAACTGACACCACAGAAACACAAAGGATCATCAGAGATTATTACAAACATCTATACACTAATCAAATGGACAAGTAGAAAAAATGGAAAAATTCCCAGAAATGTACAATTTCCCAAGACTGAATATGGATTAAATATAAAATATGAGGGCTTCCCTGGTGGTGCAGTGGTTGGGAGTCTGCCTGCCAATGCGGGGGACACGGGTTCGGGCCCTGGTCTGGGAAGATCCCACGTGCCGTGGAGCAACTAGGCCCGTGCACCACAGCTACTGAGCCTTTGCTCTGGAGCCCACGAGCCACAACTACTGAAGCCTGCGTGCCTAGAGCCCATGCTCCACAACAAGAGAAGCCACCTCAATGAGAATCCCGTGCACCAAAGAGTAGCCCCTGCTCGCCACAACTAGAGAAAGCCTGCGCAGCAATGAAGACCCAATGCAGCCAAAAATAAATAAATAAAAATAAATTTAAAATATGAACAAACCAATTACCAGTCATGAAATTTAATCCATAATTTTAAAACTCCCAACAAACAAAAGTCTAGGACCAAATGGCTTTACATTTCTATCAAACATTTAGAGAAGAGTTAACACCTATCTTTCTCAAACTATCCCCAAAATATTGCAGAAGGAACACTTCCAATCTCATTCTACAAGGCCAGCATCACCCTGATACCAAAACCAAAGATATCACAAAAAAAGGAAATATCGTAACACCCAATAACCAATACCCAATATCACTGATGAACATAGGTGCAAAATTCCTGAACAAAATATTAGCAAATCAAGTTCAATAATACATTCAAAGGATCTTACCCCATGGTCAAGTGGGATTTATCCCAGGGATGCAATGATGTCTCAATATCTGCAAATCAATCAATGTGATATACCACATTAACAAATGAAAGAATAAAAATCATATGATCATCTCAATAGAAGCAAAAAAATATTTTGACCAAATTCAACATCCATTTTGATAACAACTCTTGACAAAGTGGGTATAGTGTGAATATTCCTCAGCATAATAAAGACCTTATGTGAAAAGCTCACAGCTAACATCACACACAATGTTGAAAAGCTGAAAATATTTCCTCTAAGATCAAGAACAAGACAAGGATGCCCACTCTTGCCACTTTTATTCAACTTATTATTGAAAGTGCTGGTCACAGTAATCAAACAAGATAAAGAAATAAAACGAATCCAAATTGGAAAGGAAGAAATAAAACTGTCACTATTTGCAGATAACAAAATACTATACATAGAAAATCCTAAAGATGCTATCAAAAAGTTACTAGAACTCATCAATGAATTTGGTAAAGTTGCTGGATACAATATTAATATATAGAAAACTGTTGCATTTCTATACACTGACAATGAACTATCAGAAAGAAATATTAAGAAAACAATCCCATTTACAATTGCATCACAAAGAATAAAATACCTAGGAATCAATCAAAGAAGGTAAAAAACCTGCACTCAGAAAACTATAAGACACAGATGAAAGAAATTGAAGACAACACAAACAGATGGAATGATATATCATGTTCATGGATTGAAAGAATTAATATTGTTAAAATGACCATATTACCCAAGGCATTCTACAGATTGAATGTAATCTCTATCAAAATACCAATGACATTTTTCACAAGACTAGAATAAATAATTCTAAAATTTGTATGAAAACACAAAAGATCCCAAATAGCTGAAACAATCTTAAGAAAGAAGAACAAACCTGGAAATAGGACACTCCCTGATTTCAAATTAAAAAAAAAAAAAAAGCTACAGCAATTGAAACAATATGGTACAGACACACATAAAAAAAAAAACAGACACACAGATCAATGGAACAGAATAGATAGCCCAGAAATGAACCCACAGTTATATGGTCAACTAATCTATGACCAAGGAGGTAAAATAGGAAAATGAGGAAAAGACAGCCTCTTCAATAAATGGTATTGGGAAAACTGGATAGATACATGCAAAAAAATCAACCTCGACTACTCTCCACACCATGAACAAAAATAAATCCAAAATGGATTAATGACTTAAATGTAGAACTTCTAGAAGAAAACATAGGCAGTAAGCTCTTGGACACTGGTCTTAGTATTATTTTTTTTGGATAAGTCTGCTCAGGAAAGGGAAACAAAAGCAAAAATAAACAAATGAAACTACATCAGAATAAAAAGCTTTTGCACAGCAAAGGAAATTACCAACAAAAGGAAAAAGCCACCTCCTAAATGGGAGAAGATATTGAAAACAATATATCTGATCAGAGGTTAATACAAAGAACTCATACAACTTAATGTCAAAAAAACAAACAACCTGATTAAAAAATGGGAGAGGATCTGATTAGACATTTTTTCAAAGAAAACATGCAGATGGCTAACAAGCACATTGAAAATGTACTCAGCATCACTAATCATCAGGGAAATACAAATCAAAACCACAACATGGTATCACCTCAGAGCTGTCAGAATGACTTTTATCAAAAAGACAACAAATAACAAGTGTTGGCCAGGATGTGGAAAAGAGAACCCTCGTGCACTGTTGGTGGGAATGTAAATTGTTGCAACCACTATGGATAGCAGTATGGAGGTTCCTCAAAAAATTAATACTAGAACTACCATATGATCCAGAAATTCTACTCTGGGGAATTTATCTGAAGAAAATGAAAAAAATAACTTGAAAAGGTATATGCAACCCTATGTTCGTTTCAGCATTATTTACAATAGCCAAAATATTGAAGCAACCTAAGTGACCATCAACAGACAAATGGAAAAAGAAGTAGTATATACATGCAATGGAATATTACTCAGCCATAAAAAAGAATGAAATCTCACCATTTGTGACAACATGGATGGACCTAGAGGTTATCATGCTAAGTGAAATAAGTTAGACAGAGAAAGGCAAATATTGTATGATTTCACTTATATGTGGAATTTTTGAAAAATGAACAAACATAACAAAACAGAAACAGAGTTAAAGATACAGAGAACAAACCATGGTTGACAGAGGGAAGGGGGAAGGGGGAGAAAAGAAATAGGAGATTAAGAGGTACAAACTTTCAGGTGCAAAATAAATGTCATGAGTATGAAATGTATAGTGTGGGGAATATAGTCAACTATGTAATATATCTTTGTATGGTGACATATTGTAACTAGATTTATTGTGGTGATCATTATGAAATGTACAGACATACCTAATCACTATGTTGTGTAACAGGCACTAACATAGTGTTGTAGGTCAATTAAGCTCCAAAAACAAACAAACTAACTAATAGAAAAAAGAGATCAGGCATTTGGTTACCAGAGACCAATGTTGCGGGGAAGGGGGAATTGGATGAAGACAGTCAAAAGTTACAACCTTCCTTATATAAGATAAATAAGTACTTGGGATGTAATGTACGACATGATAAATGCAATCAACACTGCTGTATATTATATATGAGAGATGTTAAAAGAGTAAATGCTAAGAGTTCTCATCACAAGGAAAAATATTTTTTTCTATTTCTTTAATTTTATATCTATATGAGATGATGGATATTCACTAAACTTATTGTGATAATCATTTCATGATGTATTAAGTCAAATCATTATGCTGTACACCTTAAACTTATACAATGCTGTATGTCAATTATATCTCAATATAACTGGAAGAAAAACATGTTAGCTTAATTCTGTTAATATATAAATAACTACGGAGGTTTTTTTTTTGTTTATTTGTTTGTTTTCAGAAAAGAATATAAGAGTTGGTCTGCCTCTTTGGTCATTCCATACCCTCTTACTTACTCTACCTGTGATCTTTTCCACTGGGAATCATTAAGTAATAGAACAGGAAGGATCACTGGAGACGATCTTGTCCAAATGAACATTTCAGAAGAAAAGAAACTGAGGCTCAGATTTGTGAAATAACTTCAAGGTTACAGAGCTAGTTAAAAGCAGAGTTAGAATTATTTCAAATCTCTAAATTTTCATGACCAGTGCTTTTTTTCTATCACCACAATGATAAGGAATCTCTACCTCTCTCTTACCGTCCTTGCTATCGTTATTGTTTATCAAAATTCGATAACAACAGTCTGTAAAGAGACAGTCAGATTTGCAAGTGCATTTGAAGCTCAGTGATGACTTTCTCAGAGTGCAAGAGGCTGTTGATGGATTCCCTTTACTCTCACAGAACAGAAGAGGCAGGGGTCCATCCGTGGGCATTGGCAGGGCTTAATGCTTACTGACAAGGCCCCAGAATGGAAATATCCTGCTTGTCCTTTTAACAGGATTTCAGCCAGATATTTGAGGGAAAAGTACTGCAGCCTAGTGGGCTGTGAATATGAGTGGAAATGTCAGAGCTGTGAATCAGTTAACACATTTTTATTTAGCATCTTCCTGTGAAAGAGGATGAGAAGACATGGCTCCTGTACTCAAATTCCTTACCACTGCAGAGTGGAGTCAAGAAGAGTGCAAGACTCTGTTAGATCTTAGAGGTTCTAACACTACAGACTTGGAAAGCCCAACCCAGGTGGCAACAACAGGGTGGTTTTCATGGAGGACAAAATGCTTAATTTTTTCATGAAGGGTAACTGGGATCTAAGTAGGTGAAGGGGATTGTGGTGCAATGTTTTCTTGTACTCTCTCTGGATTTAAGAAGTATGTTCACATCCTTTAGCTCATGAGACCCTCAAACTGTCCTTGGAAAGTAGGGAAAGCAGAAAGTATATTTTGTTCCTTTTCTGCAGAGAAATTAATATCCTAACTTGTGAAGTAGCCAGTGTTCCCACAATAAGTCAGAGCCAAAGTCCCTCAGTTTCCCTCCAAGGACACTTTCTAATAGAATGACCTTCTGAAATATTGCTCCTTTGTATCTTCCCCTCTGTTCTGAAGATACAGGTACTAACCCAGGCTTAGGAACTCTCAAGGAGATGAAGCTTGGCTCCTGTCCTAAATTCTATGACATAATTTTTAAAAATAGTTCAAGGCATCCCAAGGTGTCAGTTTCTTCTTTGGTGTTCATAACCCAAATGTTTTAACAGCCCTGAGATGCCCTCCACCTATGGGGCCCTGACTCTTTGAGGCCTATCTGTTGACCTGGCCCTGCCAATGAGAAAAGCACAGATGTCTACCATCTGGTCAGGAGTCCTTGTGCGTGTGTCAGTTTCCAGTCACTGACAGCCAGGAGTTGATTGATGGAATTTGGTACTCCACCTTTTTTTTCTTAGTACAATATAACCTCATGAATTCAGGTGGCACTTAGCCAAAATGAGAGAATTTGAACTTGAGCAGGAGTAAAGTTTACCATCAATGAAATGAGGGTCTGTTAAGTAAATTACCAATGTAAACAGGATTGTAAAAAGGACAATTTAATCTACTTACAAGAATAAATTGTTTTCAAGTACTTAAGTTGCATAAATTTACATACAGTGTGCTAATTACAAATGATTGATAGCCAGTCATTCAAACACATCTGGTAGGAACCCTGTTCTCTTAACACTTTGTGAGACACTAGACTGTATTACTTAAAGTACTTGAAAATAGTACAAATATATATATATATATATATATTTTTACATATGAATATATGTATTCACACACCCTCATATAAGACAGTCCTTGTTTTTCATCAAGCCATGTTCCTGGAAAACACACCAGAAAGGATTATCAAACACAGATCACTGAGAGCCAAATTATATTTTCATATAGGAACAATTTTATTATTGGGACTGGTGTGCCAGACCCAGGGCCCACACTGGGTAAATCATAGATTCAATCAGCATTGTGTCATAGCAATCTAAGCTACAACAACCACGGCTAAAAAAGACAGCTAATATTTATTGAGCACTTGATGCATCTCAGTGCTTTACATATGTTATCTCAGTCATCAACAACATGACCAGGAGGGAGCTAGTGTCTCCATTTTTAGGGAAACAACACTGAAACTTCAGGAGATTAAATAACTCACCCTTAAACATGCAGTTGTAATCAGTAGACTTAGAAATTAAATCTAGGTCTGATTCCAAATCTCATGGCTCCTTTTCAAACTATAACATCTATAATCCTTTAAAATTGTTAAATTTTACTTGGTTATGCAAAGTTTACGTAATATATAAAATGGGAATGAATGTAACTGCCATTTTCTGTGGCCTGGATAAAATTTCACTCCTCCATGAAGACTCACTGTTAAAACAAATCTGCCTCCTTTTATGCAAATGTGTATGCCAAACTAAAAATATTCAAATGTAAGATATTATTTGAAAGAGATCTGTAGTATCTTCAACATATATTTTTTCAGTTGTTGGTGTACATGTCTTATCTTTCCTAATAGATATTAAGCTCATTAAGAGTGGAGACTAATATTACTAAGAATTTGCACCCACCAACATCGTTTATTATACTACTTAGAATAAAATCTTGACCAATAGATACATTTATTTTTTAAACATCTTTATTGGAGTATAATTGCTTTACAATGGTGTGTTAGTTTCTGCTGCATAATAAAGTGAATCAGCTATGCATATACATATATCCCCATATCACCTCTCTCTTTTATCTCCCTCCAACACTCCCTATCCCACCCCTCTAGGTGGACACAAAGCACCGAGCTGATCTCCCTGTGCTATGCGGCTGCTTCCCACTAGCTATGTATTTTACATTTGGTAGTGTATATATGTCCATGCCACTCTCTCACTTCGTCCCAGCTTACTCTTCCCCCTCCCTGTGTCCTCAAGTCCATTCTCTACGTCTTCTCCTTATTCCTGTCCTGCCCCTAGGTTCTTCAAAACCTTTTTTTCTTTAAGATTCCATATATATGTGTTAGCATACGGTATTTGTTTTTCTCTTTCTGACTTACTTCACTCTGTATGACAGACTCCAGGTCCATCCACCTCACTACAAATAACTCAATTTCACTTTTTTTTTATAGCTGAGTAATATTCCATTGTATATATGTGCCACATCTTCTTCATCCATTCATCTGTCGATGGACACTTAGGTTGTTTCCGTGTTCTGGCTATTGTAAATAAAGCTACAATGAACAATGTGGCACATCACTTTTTTTGAACTATGGTTTTCTCAGGGTATATGCCCAGTAGTGGGATTGCTGGGTTGTATCATAGTCCTATTTTTAATTTTTTAAGGAACCTCCGTACTGTTCTCCATAATGGCTGTATCAATTTACAGAAAAGGGAACCCTCTTGCACTGTTGGTGGGAATGTAAATTGATACAGCCACTATGGAGAACAGTATGGAGGTCCCTTAAAAAATTAAAAATAGAACTACCATATGACTCAGCAATCCCACTACCAGGCATATACCCTGAGAAAACCATAATTCAAAAAGAGTCATGTACCACAATATTCATTGCAGCTCTGTTTACAATAGCCAGGACATGGAAGCAACCTAAGTGTCCATCGACAGATGAATGAATAAAGATGTGGCACATATATATAATGCAATATTACTCAGCCATAAAAAGGAATGAAACTGAGTTATTTGTAGTGAGGTGGATGGACCTAGAGTCTGTCATATAGAGTGAAGTAAGTCAGAAAGAGAGAAACAAATACCGTATGCTAACACATATATATGGAATCTAAAAAAAAAAAAAAAAAAAAAAAAAAAGGTTATGAAGAACCTAGGGTCAAGACAGGAATAAAGACACAGATGTAGAGAATCAACTTGAGGACACAGGGAGGGGGAAGGGTAAGCTGGGACAAAGTGAGAGAGTGGCATAGACATATATACACTACCAAATATAAAATAGATATCTAGTGGGAAGCAGCCGCATAGCACAGGGAGATCAGCTTGGTGCTTTGTAACCACCAAGAGGGGTGGGAAGGGAGGGAGGGAGGGAGGAGATATGGGGATATATGTTTATGTATATCTGATTCACTTTGTTATAAAGCAGAAACTAAAACACCATTGTAAAGCAATTATACTCCAATAAAGTGTTAAAAAGAAAGATTGCTTTGGCTATTCAGGGTCTTTTGTATTTCCATACAAATTGTGAAATTGTTTGTTCTAGCTCTGTGAAAAATGCTATTAGTAGTTTCATGGGGATTGCATTGAATCTGTAGATTGCTTTGGGTAGTATAGTCATTTTCACAATGTTGATTCTTCCAATCCAGGAACGTGGTATATCTCTCCATCTGTTTGTATCATCTTTAATTTCTTTCATCAGTGTCTTATAGTTTTCTGCATACAGGTCTTTTGTCTCCTTAGGTAGGTTTATTCCTAGGTATTTTATTCTTTGTGTTGCAATGTTAAATGGGAGTGTTTCCTTAACTTCTCCTTCAGATTTTTCATTAGTGTATAGGAATGCAAGAAATTTCTGTGCATTAATTTTGTATCCTGCTACCTTACAAAATTCATTGATTAGCTCTAGTAGTTTTCTGGTAGCATCTTTAGGATTCTCTATGTATAGTATCATGTCATGTGCAAACAGTGACAGTTTTACTTCTTCTTTTCTGATTTGCATTCCTTTTTTTCCTTTTTCTTCCCTGATTGTTGTGGCTAAAACTTCCAAAACTATGTTGAATAATAGTAGTGAGAGTGGGCAACCTTGTCTTCTTCCTGATCTTAGTGGACATGGTTTCAGTTTTTCACCATTGAGGACAAGGTTGGCTGTGGGTTTGTCATATATGGCCTTTATTATGTTGAGGTAAGTTCCCTGTATACCTGTTATCTGGAGGGATTTTATCGTAAATGGGTGTTGAATTTTGTCACAAGATTTTTCTGCATCTGTTGAGATGATCATATGGTTTTTCTCCTTCAGTTTGTTAATATAGTTTATCACATTTATTGATTTGTGTATATTGAAGAATCCTTGAATTCCTGGGATAAATACCACTTGATCATGTTGTATGATCCTTTAAATGTGCTGTTAGATTCTCTTTGTTATTATTTGTTGCGGATTTTTGCATCTGTGTTCTTCAGTGATATTGGCCTGTAGTTTTCTTTTTTGAGTGACATCTTTGTCTGGTTTTGGTATCAGGGTGATGGTGTCTTGTAGAATGAGTTTGGTAGTGCTCCTCCCTCTGCTATATTTTGGAAGTGTTTGAGAAGGATAGGTGTTAGCTCTTCTGTAAATGTTTGATAGAATTTGCCTGTGAAGCCATCTGGTCCTGGGCTTTTGTTAGTTGGAAGATTTTTAATCACAGTCACAATTTCAGTGCTTGTGATTGGTCGGTTGATATTTTCTATTTCTTCCTGGTTTAGTCTCGGAAGGTTGTGCTTTTCTGAGAATTTGTCCATTTCTTCCAGGTTGTCCATTTTATTGGCATAGAGTTGCTTGTAGTAATCTCTCATGATCCTTTGTATTTCTGCAGTGTCAGTTGCTACTTCTCCTTTTCCATTTCTAATTCTATTGATTTGAGTCTTTACCCTTTTCTTCTTGGTAAGTCTGGCTAATGGTTTATCAATTTTGTTTATCTTCTCAAAGAACCACCTTTTAATCTTGTTGATCTGTGCTATCATTTCCTTCATTTCTTTTTCATTTATTCCTGATCTGATCTTTATGATTTCTTTCCTTCTGCTAACTTTGGGTTTTTTTTTTTGTTGTTCTTCTTTTTCTAATTGCTTTAGATCTAAGGTTCAGTTATTTATTTGAGATGTTTATGTTGTTCGGTTGTTTATTTGAGATGTTTCTTGTTTCTTGAGGTAGGATTGTATTGCTCTAAACTTCCCTCTTAGAACTGCTTTTGCTGCATCCCATAACTTTTGGGTCATTGTGTTTTCTTTGTCATTTGTTTCTAGGTATTTTCTGATTTCCCCTTTGATTTCTTCAGTGATATCTCGGTTATTTAGTAGTGTATTGTTTAGCCACCATGTGTTTGTAGTTTTTACAGACTTTTTCCTGTTTTTGATATCTAGTCTCATAACGTTGTGGTCAGAAAAGATACTCAATAAGGTTTTAATTTTCTTAAATTTACCAAGGTTTGATTTGTGACCCAAGATATGATCTCTCCTAGAGAATGTTCCATGAGCACTTGAGAAAATAGTGTACTCGGTTGTTTTTGGGTGGAATGTCTACAATTATCAATTAAGTCCATCTTGTTTAATGTATCATTTAAAACTTGTGTTTCCTTATTTATTTCCAATTTGGATCATCTGTCCATTGGTGAAAGTGAGGTGTTAAGGTCCCCTACTACGATTGTGTTACTGTCAATTTCCCCTTTTATAGCTGTTAGCATTTGCCTTATGTATTGAGGTGATCCTCTGTTGGGTGGATAAATATTTACAATTGTTATATCTTCTTCTTGGATTGATCCCTTGATCATTATGTAGTGTCCTTCTTTGTCTCTTATAATAGTCTTTATTTTGAAGTCCATTTTGTCTGATATGAGAATTGCTACTCCAGTTTTCTTTTGATTTCCATTTGCATGGAATATACTTTTCCATCCCCTCACTTTCAGTCTGTATGTGTCCCTGTGTCTGAAGTGGTCTCTTGTAGACAGCAAAAATACAGGTCTTGTTTTTGTATCCATTCAGCCCGTCTTTGTCTTTTGGTTGGAGCATTTAATCCATTTACATTTAAGGTAGTTATCGATATGTATGTTCCTATTACCATTTTCTTAATTGTTTTGGGTTTGTTATTGTAATTCTTTTCTTTCTCTTGTGTTTCCTGCCTAGAAAAGGTCCTTTAGCATTTGTTGTGAAGCTCGTTTTGTGGTGCTGAATTCTCTTAACTTTTTCTTGTCTGTAAAGGTTTTATTTTCTCTGTCGAATCTGAAAGAGATCCTTGCTGGGTAGAATAATCTTGGTTGTAGGTTTTTCCCTTTCATCACTTTAAATATGTGCTGCCACTCCCTTCTGGATTGCAGTTTCCCTTGTATTTTATTTGGCTTTTCCCTTTCTGCTTTTAATATTTTTTCTTTGTATTTAATTTTTGATAGCTTGATTAATATGTGTCTTTGCTTGTTTCTCCTTAGATTTATCCTGTATGGGACTCTCTGCACTTCCTGGACTTTATTGACTATTTCCTTTCCCATATTAGGGAAGTTTTCAACTATAATGTCTTCAAATATTTTCTCAGTCCATTTTTTTTTTTCTCTTCTTCTTCTGGAACCCTTATAATTCAATTGTTGGTGTGTTTAATGTTGTCCCAGAGGTCTCTGAGATTGTTCTCAATTCTTTTCATTCTTTTTTCTGTATTCTGCTCTGCGGTAGTTATTTCCACTCTTTTACCTTGCAGGTCACTTATCCGTTCTTCTCCCTCAGTTCTTCTGCTATTGATTCCCTCTGGAGAATTTTTAATTTCATTTATTTTGCTGTTCATCATTGTTTGTTTGTCCTTTAGTTCTTCTAGGTCCTTGTTAAACATTTCTTGTATTTTCTCCATTCTATTTCCAAGATTTTGGATATCTTTACTATCATTACTCTGAATTCTTTTTCAAGTAGACTGACTATTTCCTCTTCATTTGTTTGGTCTGGTGGGTTTTTCCTTGCTCCTTCATCTGCTGTGTATTTCTCTGTCTTCTCATTTTGCTTAACTTACTTTGTTTGGTGTCTTCTTTTCTCAGGCTGCATGCTCATAGTTCCCATTGTTTTTGTTGTCTGCTCCCAGTGGATAATGTTGGTTCAGTGCATTGTGTAGGCTTTCTGGTGGAGGGGACTGGTGCTTGTGTTCTGGTGGATGAGGCTAGATCTTATCTTTCTGATGTGCAGGACCATGTCCTGTGGTGTGCTTTGGGGTTTTTCTGAACTTAGTAGGATTTTAGACAGCCTCTCTGCTAATGGGTGAGGTTGTGTTCTTGTCTTGCTAGTTGTTTGGTATAGGGTGTCCAGCACTGTAGCTTGCTGGTCATTAAGTGGATCTGGGTCTTAATGTTGAGTTGGAGTTCTCTGGGAGATATTCTCTGTTTGATATTATGTGCAGTCAGGAGGTCTGGTGGAGCAATGTCCTGAACTCGGCTCTCCCACCTCAGAGACTCAATCCTGACAGCCAGCCGGAGCACCAAGACCCTGTCAGCCACAAGCCTCAGAAGAAAAGGGAGAAAAGGAAAGAAAGGAAGGAAGAATGAAAGAAAGAAAGAAAGAAAGAAAGAAAGAAAGAAAGAAAGAAAGCAAGAAAGAAAGAAAGAAAGAAAAAAGAAAAGAAAATATGGTTATTAAAATTAAAAAATTATTAAAAATGAAAAATAAAAACGTAATAGAAAAAAAGAAAGAAGAAAGCAAGCAAACCAAAAAACAAATCCACCAATGATAACAAGTGCTTAAAAAAAATACTAAAAAAAAGAAAGCAAAACAAAAAATAAATGGACAGACAGAACCCTAGGTCAAACAGCAAAAGCAAAGCTATACAGACAAAATCACACAAAGAATCATACACATACACACTCATAAAAAGAGAAAAAGGAAAAAAAAAGTATCCATATATATTTAAAAAAAAGGAAGAGAGCAACCAAATCAATAAACATCTACCAAGGACAATAAGCTCTAAATACCAAACTAAGATAAACATAAAACCAGAAACAAATTAGATACAGAAAGCAAACCCTAAGTCTACAGTTGCTTTCAAAGTCCACCGCCCCAATTTTGGGATGATTCATTGTCTATTCAGGAATTCCAGAGATGCAGGGTACATCAAATTGATTGTGGAGATTTAATCCACTGTTCCTGAGGCTGCTGGGAGGAAATTCCCTTTCTCTTCTTTGTTAGCACAGCTCCTGGGGTTCAGCTTTGGATTTGGCCCTGACTCTGTATGTAGGTCACCTGAGGCTGTCTGTTCTTTGCCCAGACAGGAGGGGATTAAAGGAGTGACTGATTAGGGGGCTCTGGCTCACTCAGGCCGGGGGGAGGGAGGGGTTTGGAATGCGTGGCGAGCCTGTGGCAGCAGAGGCCTGTGTGATGTTGCAACAGCCTGAGGCACACCATGTGTTCTCTCGGGGAATTTGTCCCTAGATCATGGGACCCTGGCAGTGGAGCGCTGCACAGGCTCTCAGGAGGGGAGGTGTGGATAGTGACCTGTGCTTGCACACAGGCTTCTCGGTGGCAGCAGCAGCAGCCTTAGTGTATCATGCTCATCTCTGTTGTCTGCGTTGATAGCCACGGCTTGTGCCCATCTGTGGAGCTCGTTTCAGCGGTACTCTGAATCCCCTCTCCTCACGCATCCCAAAACAATGGTCTTTTGCCACTTAGGCAGTTTCAGACTTTTTGTTGGACTCCCTCCTGGCTAGCTGTGGTGCACTAGTCCCTTCAGGCTGTGTTTACGCAGCCAACCTCAGTCCTCTCCCTGGGATCTGACCTCCGAAGCCCAAGCTTCACCTCCCAGCCCCCACTCGCCCCAGCAGGTGAGCAGAGAAGCCTCTTGGGCTGACGAGTGTTGGTTGGCACCGATCCTCTGTGCGGGAATCTCTCTGCTTTGCCCTCTGCACCTCTGTTGCTGCACTCACCTCCGTGGCTCCAAAGCTTCCCCCCCATCCACCCATCATCTCTGCCAGTGGAGGGACTTCCTAGTATGTGGAAACTTTTCCTCCTTCACAGCTCCCTCCCAGAGGTGCAGGTCCTGTCTCTATTATTTTGTCTCTGTTTTTCCTTTTTTCTTTTGCCCTACCCTGGTAGGTGGGGAGTTTCTTGCATTTTGGGAAATCTGAGGTCTTAACCAGCATCCAGTAGGTGTTCTATAGGAGTTGTTCCACATGTAGATGTATTTTTGATGTATTTGTGGGTAGGAAGGTGATCTCCATGTCTTACTCCTCTGCCATCTTGAAGGTCCCCCCTCAATAGATTATTAAGTATGTTCATTGCACGAATTAGCAAATGAGTAAATTGATCTTTTAAATTATAATATGCCATAAATTTTATATCAATATATGGCTACAATAAATATCAGAGTATAGTTTTTAAGTTTAAGTTTTAGAAAGTTATTGGTGGTGCTAATTGGAAGAAGGGGATTAGAGAATGATTTGGATGTCTAGAGAGTTTGGAAAACAAACTGCTCTTGAAAAAATTTCCTACAACTAGGAAATCAGTGAACATTATTAATCCCTTGACCTGAGAGTTAACATTCAAACTAAAAAATAACTCTTTATTGTAGTAAGACATGCATAACATAAAACTGACCATTTTAACCATTTTTAAGTGTGCAATTCAGTGGCATTAAGTACATTCACGATATTGTGTAGCTATCACCACCTTCCATCTCCAGAACTTTTTCTCATCATCCCAACAGGAACTCTGTGCCCATAAACAAAATGTCCCCATTTCCCTCCCCTCAGCCCCTATAACCTCTATTATACTTTGTGTCTTTATGAATATGTCTATTCTAGGTACCTCGTGTAAGTGGAATCATGTTTAAAAACTGCATTTACATCATCTAAATATTTGAAAACCAGATTGATAAATTAGAGGACAGAAATATCATGACTCTTAGTCCTCTTTTTCTTGTTTTCTTCTCTCCTTGTATTTAATAACATGGGAGGTAGGGTGACTGGCAAGGATTCAGCAAGGGGAACTGGAAAGAAATCTGTATGTAAAAATGGGGACAGAGCCTTAGTGCTGGTTGTTCAGGGCAGTGTTTACATCCATTAATTGATTACACATGTATGAGAATCAGCTTAACATCCACTTTTCTCCCTCCTCCCACCTACTGCCCCTACCTCTTGTCTTTTCCTTCCCTTGTTTAGTATCAGTGAGAACTGTCACATGAACAGATAAAAGTGGCAAAATAAGGTGAATTCATTAGGTGGTGGTGAATAAGAAAAACAGCAAAAGTGGATGTCAACATGACAGGGAATCATCAGCATTTCTGCGTATTATGTCTATTCTTTATACCAGTTCACTCAAACCAATTTAATAGGTGCTGAATGAACCATTACAGTCATTCAATGTACTCTTGAGCAGGTCACAAATCACAAGAACTTAAAATGGAACTCAGCCATCAGTTCCTGCCCTAAGGTGTCATCTTGTTTTAAGTCTTCTAAGTCAAGGAGTCTCCCTTTTAAGTGAAACCTTTGCATTATCTATTCTCCCTGTTGAGGAAATGTTCTCTTTGTTAATGTCATCCCATTATTCCTCATCACCTCTCCTTGTACTGGGTTGAATAATTTCTTTGCCTCCTTAGAAGTTAAACACTTCAAATATTTATAAGCTGTAACTTGAAAAGTTTTGGGCTAATGGATCATGTTTCTACCTGAGGGGTTCCTTCATTTTCCAAAATTACTGTAGGCACAAAACCTTTAATCCTCCATTATTTCTGATTTCTCCAGGTTAAGCATCTTTGGGAGGCAGCAAACTTAACTGACACCTCCAAGCTGCATTTTTAAGATAAAGACTTTTCTTTCCTACCTTTAATATTTGAGCTTTCAAGAGAACAAGTTGGCTCTGTACTTTATGGCATAGGAAATGTGATTTGGCCAAAAAAATCATTAAGGCCAAAGTGATGCAGCTGGCCTTTGAACTGGAATACAGGTAACTCTTATTATAAAATATTATTGCAGGGCTTCCCTGGTGGCACAGTGGTTGAGAATCTGCCTGCTAATGCAGGGGACACGGGTTCGCGCCCTGGTCTGGGAAGATCCCACATGCCGCGGAGCAACTAGGCCTGTGAGCCACAACTACTGAGCCTATGCGTCTGGAGCCTGTGCTCCGCAACAAGAGAGGCCACGATAGTGAGAGGCCCGCGCACCGCTATGAAGAGTGGCCCCCTCTTGCCGCAACTAGAGAAAGCCCTCGCACAGAAACGAAGACCCAACACAGTCAAAAATAAATAAATAAAAATAAATTTAAAAATAAAAAAATAAAACATTATTGCTAAAGCTTTACATTATTCAGTGAATGAGCAACTGTGAGTCATCAAATGAGAGAATATCCATGAAAGAGGTTTGCAAAATATAAAATGTTATAAAAATAAAGTTTTATTAGCATTGATATGAATTGTGCCTGGTTGTTTGGATATTTGAAATTTTATTTATTTTATACTAAAACTTAAAAAGAGTAATAGTGTTGGATATTAATAAAATTTACTGCAAAGAAGATAGCCTTTTACTTATAACATAAGCCCATCACATGAACATTATTATTGTAATGTGAGGAGCTCATATTTATTGAAGGTTTACTCCATGTCAGTTTATAGAGCTAAGTATTTTACAAAGATTAGATCAATTCCTACAGTATCTCTCTGAAGAAGGGCTTATTTCCGTAATGTACAAGTGGGCAATTTGGAGATTACAAAGGTTATTACGTGATGTCTCTCTACTAATGTGAACTTGAATTCAGATCAATTCAATGGCAACATCTGAGTTCTTATCAGTACTTTCCTTTTCTGTGATATTGTGATGCCCTTCACTTTTGAAAATACATCTACATTTTTGCCCTTAACTAGATGGGTGCAGCTTCCAGGTTTTGTTTTCACATGAGCTTTAGGGAGTCTTGCTTCCTCTTTCACTGTCAGACTATGAGGTGTCCCATCTTCCTCCTATCTCTATGACCATCCCTCCCTCTCCTTCTAATTAGATGCTGCAGGTCACCTAAGGACTTAGAATCCAGATGAACATATGAAAATTGTGCAGCAAATAAAAGTTAATATGCACTGAATGAGAGACTAGGAAGGCTGTCCTGAGTGAAATGGGCTATTGCACAAAGTTTCTGTTTTAAGCAGAGCAGCTATTGAGTATGCCGTGGGTGGTGGGGGAGCAGTGTTCAGTGGAAATCGGACTAGAGGGTTTCTGTAGGCCTCACAATTTAGGCATTTTATGAATCCATGAATGAAATTCTTGTAAACATACCAGAGTGGACTATTTGTTCATTGATTCACTAATTCTATTTTTTTTAATTTTTATTGATTGATTGATTGATTGATTACTATGTTGGGTCTTCGTTTCTGTGCTAGGGCTTTCCGTAGTTGTGGCAAGCGGGGACCACTCTTCATCGTGGTGCACGGGCCTCTCACTATTGTGGCCTCTCTTGTTGCGGAGCACAGGCTCCAGACGCGCAGGCTCAGTAGTTGTGGCTCACAGGCCTAGTTGCTCTGCGGCATGTGGGATCTTCCCAGACCAGGGCGCGAACCCGTGTCCCCTGCATTAGCAGGCAGATTCTCAACCACTGCACCACCAGGGAAGCCCCTCTATTTTTTTTTAATTGACGTACAATATTATGTAAATTTCAGGTGTACAACCTAGTGAGTCACAATTTTTAAAGGTTATATTCCATTTATAGTTATTATAAAATATTGTTTATATTCCCTGTGTTGTACAGTATACCCTTGTAGCTTATTTATTTTATGCATAATAGTTTTACCTCTTAATTTTTACCCCTATAATGTTCCTCCCCCTCCTCTCTCCCCACTGGTAACCATTAGTTTGTTCTCTATATCTGTGAGTCTGTTTTTGTTTGGTTATATATGTGCATGTTTTATTTTTTAGATTCTACATATAAGTACTATCATACAGTATTTGCCTTTCTATGCCTATTAATTCTTTAGTTCAGCACTTTATTGAAAACCTGTTCTGGCAGTCAAACATACAGTGGTGAACAGGACAAAAGCAGTGACCTCAAAGAGGACATTCTCAAGGGGATGCAAGGGCTCAGACCACAAACACATGAATAACCAAGGTCACTGCTGAAGAAAAACGCAAGCTGAGAATGTGATGCATGCCATGGGTCATGGAAGCCTCTCTGAAGTGAAAACATTGGAACTGAGTCTTGAATGACAAGAAGGAAGAGCTGTTCAGGCACTGAAAAGAAAGAGTGAAAAGGTTGCGAAGAAGGAACAAGCTGGGCTTCTTTAAGAAACAGAAGGTCAGTGCAACTGGATCTTGGAAAGGAAGGAGAGGACAGAGATCAGATCACAGAGGGACTCAGAGTCCAGTTGCCATGACATAGGAGAAGATTGGAAGATTTTAAGCTGTGAAGAGGCGTGTCATGATTTACATTTTTAAAAGATAAACTTGGCTGCTATATGGAGAATGGGTTTTGTTACCATGTACAGCTTTCTAGGACCTATAAACAGCTTTGCTAAACTAAACTTTGATGAAGCCAATCATTTCATCTACCTTAAAAAAATAAAAAACCTTCAAAAGAATGAGCACATCAGGGAGCTCCATCTTCTCTTACATTCACAGTCTTTTTGTCTAATCGCCCTCACTCTCAGCTTGGTAATATCCTCATTTCCAAGCTGCCTAGACCAAGGGCAGAAGGAATTTAGCAATTTTTTGTTCTCTATTCCTCAGGCATCCAACTTCCAGAGGGCACAAAGACTTTTCTGCCTCACCCTGAGCCCTGGTTCAATCCTCCCCATTTATTTATATTATATAAATAATATATTACATAATATAATGTATACTATAGTAATATATTATACAATAATATTTATTCTTCTCTAGTGCTAGAAACATTACCTTTGTAGCTTTGTTTCATTAGTTCAAAGTTTAGATGCCTTGTAAAATGCAAGTGTCTTCAAGGGGACATTTAGCTTATCATCACTGGTCATTGTCACCTCAATTTGAGAATTAGGAATTGAGGGTTAGAGGGGAGGATGGGAAGAGCACCGAGGAGATCTGGACTCTACCAGGACTGGGGCAAGACCAGATGGAGAGCACAGGGGCTCCAAAAATAAAAGCCTCTGAACTTACAAGTTGCTTGGCACTTCCACTCACTTTTGCTTTATTCTGGCCTTTTCTTCTGTCCAAATGTTAGCTCTTCTTTTTTCTTCACCCTTCTCACCTTGTTGAGTGAGCAAGGTGTCTTTTGTTTTTGGAGAGAATTAAATGAAAGCTTGCTCAAGTTTATGTCTGACACCAAAGCAGTGGGATGGAGTTGAATTTCCAGAGAGCCACTCAGAACATCTCAACTTGCCAATATTTAGTGCAGCAAGGAACCATGTATCTCATGGAGTAAGGTATACCAGGAAAAGACTAATCCCTTTTTAAGACTGAAACTTAATATAGTCAAAGAGCATTTGGTGAGACTTCTGGAGACCTGCTCTGCAGGGCCAGCTCTAGCATTTACCCTTGTGGGACTCTGCTAGAGAGATTATTTCAGGGAATTCACAGTAAGGAGTCAATGAGTCAATAACCAGTGAGTTAACCCTCACAAAAATCCTCAAATAACCAAATAAATCTCTAATAGCCTATCTGGCAGTGGGCAGGCATATCTCTACCTTCTAATAATTCACCAGCCAATTCTGTCTGCATGAATTAAACTTCAGTCGTGTGTGTGTGTGTGTACAAACATGTACACAGTTTTAGTCACACATATGTATATTCACAAGTAAACATATGCATGTGATATATATATATATATACACATTCACATGTGTGTATATCTTCACACACAAGCAAACTTGTATGCATGTATACACATGTATACACAGAGGTGTGTGTGAGAGTGTACAAGTTAACCTGTATATTATGCATGAACACATATGAGTTTGAATTTCTCTTTAGTAGGGACACTCCAGCTGTGACAGAGTCTAGTACTAGACTCACTGCCCACAAAATAACCATAAAACTTAGATAAATTATATCAAATAATTATTGGCAGATATTGGAGAATGATGAAATGAAATGCTGTGTCCCTTAAGAGAATGAAGGCATGGGAGATGAGAGCTATATTCACTCAGACTTTCTTGACAAGGATGTTTTCTGGGCTGTAATGCAGGGAAGAGGAGCCCAAGCAATGAAAAGTGATCTTAATGGTCAAAGGAAGCAAAATTAGAGTCCTAACTGGGATTTTTGGAGCAGGGTGATAAAAACGGATAAACCACAGAGAAAGCATTTCAAAAATCTGTGTGGAAATATTCCTTGGGTCCTAGGCCTACTCCTGGACTTTGCACATGCAGCATGAGGCTTTAGAACACCTAGAAAATAGCATGCTGAGAGTTGAGAGCTGATCAGAAATTACAGAGATCCCAAAGGGGACAGCTGGAGTGGAGGTACTTCAGGCAACACTTTGAAAAACTAGAGATCTTTAAATGGCCATAGTGTAGAAGTAAGGACCATGCCTTGAGAATAAGAGGAAACAAACCTGAAATAGATCTGCTATAATAAAGCTTTTACCAGGCCTGAAAAGAATCAAGGGGATTCATCCTTGATTTAACCACCTACCAGAATAAAACTCAACTCCCTTTAGAAGAAGATAACATAATCCGAACCTCTGTAAAACATTATTTTAAAGGTCCAGCACACCATCAAAATTTACTAAACATAAAATGAGACAGAAAAAAGTGACTAAGAATAGAGAGATAACAGAGACAATAGAGTTAAGAGCCGCAAATCCAGAGATAATCTAGAAGATGGAATTAACAGACAAGGGCTTCAAAAAATGATGTTAAAGGAAATAGAGGGGGGAATTGAATGAAATGCATAAAAAAATAAAATATTTCAACAGAGAATCAGAATCTATGAAAAAGTCATTAAATTAATATTCTAGATGTACAAAATACAATATCTGAAATTGAATAGGTTTAACAGCAGATTGGACACAACAGAAAATAGAATTATTGAACCTTAAGAGAATGTATTAAAAAATACCCAAAATGAAGCATAGGAAGGAAAAACAATAAAAAGAATAGAACAGAAAGAAGTGTGTGAGATGAATTAAACTATCTAACATATATGTAATTGTAATCTTAGGAGAAGAAAAAGAAGGAATAGGAAAGGAATAATATTTGGGGGGAAAATGGCCAAGAGCTCTTTAATACTGATGAAAGACACCTACCTACAGATTTAAGAAGCTCAGTGAACCATAAGTGGAAAAATATAATAATGTCATATCTAGGCACCATATAGTCAAACTTCTGGAAACAAAGCTAAAGACAAAATTTCCATAAAGAAAAATACTGTTATGGAGGAGGAAGTTTAATTTCTTTAACTAGACTTTATATTCTGCCTTGCTATGAATCTTTGGCAAATCCTTTGACAATCTTAAATGCTTGTTATGATAAAATGGGAGAGCATATTATATGTCCCTTTGGAAGTTACTCAAGAGCTGCCTCAATTTTCCTTCCTCCATAAATTCTTATCTAACCATTCCAGGTTCCCTGAGAGCTGTATGAGAGCCAGGTATCTCGTTTTTTTTCTTGTTCTCTCAATGTTTTATGTCTATAGATCGTGCCTCTCCATCTCAATGCTCAGTTCTTTAAGGATGCACGAACATTTCACACAGCTCCTTCAAAGCTTGTTGCAATGCTAGAATAAATTAAACTCTGTATGAAATTTTGTTACTTTGAATTAATTAAAGTGTAGAAGTTCTCACTTAAAAAGAAAGTATAAAGTTTGTATATATTTTTTCACTCTTATAATCCAAGCATTTTTTCAATCAATATTTGTAATGCCCCTTGTATGTGTGAAGCACTTGTATCTAAAAAATAATTTTCATTATTTCACAAATTTTCAAAATGTACATAAAACAGGCCAAATAAATACACATTCAGTATCCTGCTAAACATTATTATCCATTTACAATATCTATTACACTTTTAAAATTTCAATACCTAAGTCTTCTATAATCAATTTCAAGTGCATGAATATGCAATAACTTTTTTATTAAATCTGAGTTTAAATATTTGTTGTAGAGCCTTAATTTAAAATCTGACCGTCTTTTGAATGGAATGCCTTTATGAAATTTAATAAAACATGAAGGTCATAAAATGTATTAAACTATTGTACTTTCCATTTTTAATTCTGAACAGACAAGATTCAGAGAAAGAAGTTGCTTTCTTATTAGCAAGACAGGCAAGTTGGGAGAGGATGATTTCTCTTCTTCAGGGCCCTCACCCTCAGGAAGATTCCTATCAACTAGTATGGGAAAAACTGAGAATGAAATGCCAAGGGACGTCATACCAGATGACTCCCCAGGACCTTCAAGCCTGAAGATTCCATAACACATTCTCCTGTTGTGCAAGTGTGTTTAGAGAAATTTTAACAAATAGTGAGATCTCAGCTGCTTGTGTTTAAAAGACCATCAACAACCATATGAAAGGTCTATAAGAAACAAAATAGTCTAACCAAGAGCAAGATGACCTCCTTGGAGCAGGACTGACCCATTTTTGAGACACAAGAGTTTGGGAGAGGACCCTGGGGAGAAAAAAATCATTATTGGCTTTAGCCTTTAAACTATATCTGTTCATCCTCTTTATCTGATTGTTTATGGTACGAGGTCACTTGATAGAGAGTTAATAAACACTAATTGAAGGAACAGATATGCAGCCCTGTTTGGCCACATTTTTCTCATGAATATGATTCAAATCTAAAATGCTTCTGACAACAGTTTTGGCCACTTGAAAAACAGTGGGTTTTTTGGTTTTTTTGTTTTGTTTTTTTCCCAACATCTTATAAATAAGTTCACTGAATAGCTCGGTTCTCAAACTTTGGTTATGACCCAAATTAAAGTTGCTGATGGTCTACAAAATGGCTTGGAAGCATCCCCAGAAAAAGAAACACTCCACTCTCCTTGTTCCCAGCCTCCAGGCCAACTGCAAAAGGGCAAGGAACATGGAGTCTTTACAAGGGGGAGTCCTGCTCTAGAGTGTTCTCCACTCACACCTCCCAAACGGTGGTGAAGGGGTGGAGAAGGGAACAACCCTTCTCTTATTAGATTATCACCAGCTGCTCACACTTGGCTGGCAATGCCATCTTCACTTTTGGCCTGAGGTCTTGGAGATAGAGGAATGGTGAGGAAAGAAAGAAAAAAAGTATTAATACATGTGTTCATTAATTATTTATGGTGCAACAGGCATTGTTCAGTGGAATGTGAAGATGAGTCAGATACTGCTGTCACTGACTTGAAGGGATGACTTACTCTCTGGCAGAGAAGTGCACTGGCTACCTTCCATTTGTCCCTCCTGACTCACCAGCTACCTACTTCAGTTTCCCAGAAGACTGAGCACCATGGGCTATTTGAACAGATCCTCTTGCCCTCTGCCTTCTTTTTAGTTCAGTTAATGGGGAAGCTTGCAAAGAGGCAATGGATTGAAAGTGGAGAGAAGTTGGGGAGTATTTGTTCCCCTGGCTCCCTCCGTGCTTAGGCACCTAGGCTGACTGCATCCCTCAACTTATAACCACAGCTCAACAATTCTCTCTCCTTATGCTCCTTGCTCCTTTATGCTGAGAGGTGGTAGCACCACTTCTGTCACTAGATCCAAGATATTTCATTGTCAATCATAGGTCACTATACCCTGCCCACACCTTTGAAAATAGTTCTTTTATTAGACTATCCTCACATTTCCAATTTTATTATACCATCTGTGATTGATACGAGGAACTTAGCTTACTAGCTATATGATCCTGGCCAAGTTATCTAAGCTCTTTGTGTCTCATTTTCTGGACATAATAACATACATCTTGCACATCTATTTTGAGGATTAGAAAAGTATATAGATACAGAGATTAAAGATGACAGAGGACGTGGAGTTCATCTCTCCCCATGGATGCATCAGGAATATATCTATAGATGAAACAATTCTCACAGAACACCAGCTGAAAACTAGCAGAAGACCTTGGACAGTGGAAAGGACTATAAAGATCCCTGCATAACTGGGTGGGATGCGAAAAAAAAGGGAGAAGGAGGAGGAGAGGAAGCAGGATGGGGCCTGCACCCCAGAGGTGGGGGCGCTGAAGCAGAGGAGAGATTCCCGAATTCGGCAAAACCCCCTCTCTAATGGGGAAATGCTCTCTCTAACGGGGGAATCGATTGGGACAGAAAGGAAGAACTTGAGGCTGGCGGAAGAGAGTGAAGAGGCCGATCAGTGGCAGACGGGACAGAGTGAGAAATACAGACAGTCCGTACCTCGTTCCTACGTGCCCTGGACTGGGACCTGTGCCACAGGTGTGCAAAGGGGCTGGGAGCTGTTGCAGGGGGTTTAGAGAACAGGCCCAGAGCGAGAACTGCTGTTGGCTGTGGGGAGATGGACTGAGGGGACTGAAGGGAGGAAATCCGCAGCAGGGAATGCTTACAGAGGAAGACCAGACGGCCATGGAAGCAGGGTGATACTGCTGAGTGACACGCAGGGGAGGAGCCACTATTTTAACCTCTCTCTCCCCACACACTGGCGCCTGCCCAAGAACAATAAAAGAAGCCTACTCAGGGCTGGCTCTCACGTGCCTGCTGCTGGGAGCTAGAAAAGGCCCTTGCTATGGCCACGTCTCTTGTGCCCGTGGCAACTGGCTTCCCTGTGCATTTGGTGCCACCAGGGTTCCCGCAATCCAAGCAGTCATACCACCTCTGCTCCCTGTCCTCACTGGTTCAGGCCCGAAAGCTTCAAGGCAGCCTCAGGGCTAGACTCCTGTGCGTGGACCATATGCAGAGGTAGGGATATAACCAAAGCTGAACCCCAGGGATGAGGCGACTAAGGAATAAGATCAAAAATCTTTTCATCAGCTGTACAAGCTGCAGATTAAATCCCCACACTCAGCTATGTAGACCCTGTGTCTTTGGAATATCTGAGTAGACAATTAGTGTTCCCACAAATGAAAACGGTCTAACTCTGGCAGCTGTAGACTTTGGGGGCAAACAAATGGAGAAATTGGGCCAGATCAGAGTCTGAGGGGTCCCCACAAGGTCGACAGCAGTTCCAGAGACCAGACCAGAGGCACAGGAGGGGCTCTTGGGGAGACGGAGATGGGCTGTGGCTCATGGCAGGTGCAAGGACACTTTCAGCTGAGATCCCAGGAACACATAATTATTACTATTAATTTTATTATGTTTTAATTCATTCTGTTGTTGGTTCTGGCTTTTTAAATTTTTTTTTCTTTCTTTCTTTCTTTTTTAACATCTTTATTGGAGTATAATTGCTTTACTATGGTGTGTTACTTTCTGCTTTATAACAAAGTGAATCAGCTATACATATACATATATCCCCATATCTCCTCCCTCTTGCATCTCCCTCCTACCCTCCATATCCCACCCCTCTAGGAGGTCACAGAGCACCAAGCTGATCTCCCTGTGCTATGCAGCTGCATCCCACTAGCTATTTTATATTTGGTAGTGTATATATGTCCATGCCACTCTCCCGCTTCATCCCAGCTTACTCTTCCCCCTCCCCATGTCCTCAAGTCCATTCTCTACATCTGCATCTTTATTCCTGTCCTGTCCCTAAGTTCTTCAGCACAATTTTTTTCTTTTTTTTTTTTTTAACATCTTTGTTGGAGTATAATTGCTTTACAATGGTGTGTTAGTTTCTGCTTTATAATAAAGTGAATCAGTTATACATATACATATATCCCCATACCTCTTCCCTTGTGCATCTCCCTCCCTCCCACCCTCCCTATCCCACCACTCTATTTTTTTTTTTTAGATTCCATATATATGTGTTAGCATATGGTATTTGTTTTTCTCTTTCTGACACACTTAACTCTGTATGACAGACTATAAGGCCTTCCACCTCAATACAAATAGCTCAATTTTGTTTCTTTTTATTGCTGAGTAATATTCCATTGTATATATGTGCCACATCTTCTTTATCCATTCACCAGTAGATGGACAATTTGGTTCCTTCCATGTCCTGACTATTGTAAATAGAGCTGAATGAACATTGTGGTACATGACTCATTTTGAGTTATGGTTTTGTCAGGGTATATGTGCAGTAGTGGGATTGCTGGGTTGTATGGTAGTTCTCTTTTTTTTTTTTAAGGAACACTGTTCTCCATAGTGGCTGTATCAATTTACATTCCCACCAACAGTGCAAGAGGGTTCCCTTTTCTTCACACCCTCTCCAACATTTATTGTTCGTAGATTTTTTGATGAAGTCCATTCTGACCGGTGTGAGGTGACAATTTATTGTAATTTTAGTTTGCATTTCTCTAATGATTCATAATGTTGAGCGTCCTTTCATGTGTTTGGTGGCAATCTGTATATCTTCTTTGGAGAAATGTCTGTTTAGGTCTTCTGCTCATTTTTGGATTGGGTTGTTTGTTTTTTTGATATTGAGCTGCATGAGCTGCTTGTAAATTTTAGAGATGAATCCTTTGTCAGTTGCTTCATTTGCAAATATTTTCTCCAATTCTGAGGGTTGTCTTCTTGTCTTGCTTATGGTTTCCTTTGCTGTGCAAAAGCTTTTAAGTTTCATTAGGTCCATTTTGTTTATTTTTGTTTTTATTTCAATTTCTCTAGGAGGTGGGTCAAAAAGGATCCTGCTAAGATTTATGTCATAGAGTGTTCTGCCTATGTTTTCCTCTTAGAGTTTCATAGTGTCTGGCCTTACATTTAGGTCTTTAATCCATTTTGAGTCTACTTTTATATATGGTGTTAAGGAGTGTTCTAATTTCATTCTTTTACATGTAGCTGTCCAGTTGTCCCAGCACCATTTATTGAAGAGGCTGTCTTTTCTCCATTGTATATTCTTGCCTCCTTTATCAAACATATGGTAACCATATGTTCGTGGGTTTATCTCTGCACTTTCTATCCTGTTCCATTGATCTATGTTTCTGTTTTTGTGCCAGTACCATACTGTCTTGATTACTGTAGCTTTGTAGTATAGTCTGAAGTCAGGGAGCCTGATTCCTCCAGCTCCGCTTTTCTTTCTCAAGATTCCATTGGCTATTCAGGGTCTTTAAGGTTTACATACAAATTGTGAAAAATTTTTTTCTAGTTCTGTGAAAAATGCCATTGGTAATTTGATAGGGATTGCATTGAATCTGTAGATTGCTTTGGGTAGTAGAGTCATTTTCACAATGTTGATTCTTCCAATCCAAGAACATGGTATATCTCTCCATCTGTTTGTATCATCTTTAATTTATTTCATCAGTCTCTTATAGTTTTCTGCATACAGTACTTTTGTCTCCTTAGGTAGGTTTATTCCTAGGTATTTTATTCTTTTTGTTACAGTAGTAAATGGGAGTGTTTCCTTAATTTCTCTTTCAGATTTTTCATCATTAGTGTATAGGAATGCAAGAGATTTCTGTGCCTTAAGTCTGTATCCTGCAAATTTACCAAATTCATTGATTAGCTCTAGTAGTTTTCTGGTAGCGTCTTTAGTATTCTCTACGTATAGTATCATGTCATCTGCAAGCCGTGACAGCTTTACTTCTTCTTTTCCAATTTGGATTCCTTTTATTTCTTTTTCTTCTCTGATTGCTGTTGTTGAAACTTCCAAAATTATGTTGAATAATAGTGGTGAGAGTGGGCAAACTTGTCTTGTTCCTGATCTTAGTGGAAATGGTTTCACTTTTTCACCATTGAGAACAATGTTGGCTGTGGGTTTGCCATATATGGCCTTTATTATGTTGAGGTAAGTTCTCTCTATGTCTACTTTCTGGTGGGTTTTTCTCATAAATGGGTGTTGAATTTTTCTAAAGCTTTTTCTGCATCTATTGAGATGATAATATGGTTTTTATCCATCAATTTATTAATATGGTGTATCACATTGATTGTTTTGCATATTTTGGACAATGCTTGCATTCCTGGGATAAAACCCACTTGATTGTGTTGTATGATCCTTTTAATGTGCTGTTAGATTATGTTTGCTAGTATTCTGTTGAGGATTTTTTGCATCTATGTTCATCAGTGATATTGGCCAGTTGTTTTATTGCTTTGTGACATCTTTGTCTGGCTTTGGTATCAGGGTGATGGTGGCCTCGTAGAATGAATTGTGAGTGTTCCTCCCTCTGCTATATTTTGGAAGAGTTTGAGAAGGATAGGTGTTAGCTCTTCTCTAAATGTTTGATAGAATTCCCCTGTGAATCCATCTGGTCCTGGGCTTTTGTTTGTTGGAAAATTTTAAAACACAGTCTCAACTTCAGTGCTTGTGATTGGTCTGTTTACATTTTCTATTTTTTCCTGGTTCAGTCTCAGAAGGTTGTGCTTTTCTAAGAATTTGTCCATTTCTTCAAGGTTGTCCATTTTATTGGCATAGAGTTGCTTGTAGTAATCTCTCATGATCCTTTGTATTTCTGCAGTGTCAGTTGTTACTTCTCGTTTTTCATTTCTAATTCTATTGATTTGATTCTTCTACCTTTTCTTTCTTGATGAGTCTGGCTAATGGTTTATCAATTTTGTTTACCTTCTTGAAGAACCAGCTTTTAGTTTTATTGATCTTTGCTTTCGTTTCCTTCATTTCTTTTTCATTAATTTCCGATCTGATCTTTATGATTTCTTTCCTTCTGCTAACTTTGGGGATTTTTTTTTTTTTGTTCTTCTTTCTCTAATTCTTTAGGTGTAAGGTTAGGTTGTTTATTTGAGATGTTTCTTGTTTCTTGAGATAGCAGTGTATTTCTATAAACTTCCTTCTTAGAACTGCTTTTGCTGCATCCCATAGGTTTTGGTTTGTCGTTTTTTCACTGTCAATTGTTTCTTCCTATATTTTTATTTCCACTTTGATTTCTTCAGTGATCTCTTGGTTATTAAGTAGTGAATTGTTTAACCTCCATGTGTTTGTATATTTTACTTTTTTTTTTTTCCTGTAATTGATATGTAGTCTCATAGCGTTGTGGTCGGAAAAGATATTTGATATGATTTCAATTGTCTTAAATTTACCAAAGCTTGATTTGGGACCAAAGATATGATCTATCCTGGAGAATATTCCATGAGCACTTGAGAAGAAAATGTATTCTGTTCTTTTTGGATGGAATGTTCTATAAATATCAATTTAATCCATCATGTTTAATGTGTCATTCAAAGCTTGTGTCTCCTTATTTATTTTCATTTCAGATGATCTGTCCTTTGGTTAAAGTGGGGTGTTAAAGTACTCTACTATGATTGTGTGACTGTCGGTTTCCCCTTTTATGGCTGTTAACATTTTCCTTATTACTTGAGGTGCCAGTATGTTGGTTGCATAAATGTTTACAATTGTTATATCTTCTTCTTGGATTGATCCCTTGATCATTATGTAGTGTCCTTCTTTGTCTCTTCTAATAGTCTTTCCTTTAAGGTCTATATTATCTGATATGAAAATTGCTACTCCAGCTTTCTTTTGATTTCCATTTGTATGGAATATCTTTTTTCATCCCCTAACTTTCAGTCTGTATGTGTCCATAAGTCTGAGGTGTGTCTCTTGTACACAGCATATATAAGGGTCTTGTTCTGTATCCACTCAGCCCATATATGTCTTTTAGTTGGAGAATTTAATCCATTTACATTTAAGGTCATTATCGTTATGTATGGTCCTATTACCATTTTCTTAATTGTTTTTGGTTTGTTACTGTAGGTCTTTTCCTTCTTTTGTGTTTCCTGCCTAGAGAAGTTCCTTTACCACTTGTTGTAAAGCTGGTTTGGTGGTGCTGAACTCTCTCAGCTTTTGCTTGTCTGTAGAGTTTTTAATTTCTCCGTCAAATCTGAATGAGATCCTTGCAGTTTAGAGAATCTTGGTTGTAGTTTTTTCCCTTTCATCACTTTAAATATGTCCTGCCACTCCCTTCTGACTTGCACAGTTTCTGCTGAAAGATCAGCTGTTAACCTTATGGGGATTCCCTTGTATGTTATTTGTTGTTTTTCCCTTGTTGCTTTTAATAATATTTCTTTGTCCTTAATTTTTGATAGTTTGATTAATATGTGTCTTGGCTTGTTTCTCGTTGGATTTATCCTGTATGGGACTCTCTGTGCTTCCTGGACTTGATTGACTATTTCCTTTCCCATGCTGGGAAGTTTTCAACTATAATCTCTTCAAATATTTTCTCAGTCCCTTTCTTTTTCTCTTCTTCTTCTAGGACCCCTATAATTCGTTTGTTTGTGTGTTTAATGTTGTCCCAGATGTCTCTGAGACTGTCCTCCATTCTTTTCATTCTTTTTTCCTTGTTCTGCTCTGTGGTATTTATTTTCACTATTTTATCTTCCAGGTCACTTATCCGTTCTTCTGCTTCATTTATTGTGCTATTGATTCCTTCTAGAGAACTTTTAATTTCATTTTTTGTTTTGTTCATCATTGTTTGTTTACTCCTTAGTTCTTCTAGGTCCTTGTAAAACTTTTCTTGTATTTCTTCCATTCTATTTGCAAGATTTTGGATCATCTTTACTATCATTACTCGGAATTCTTTTTCAGGTAATCTGCCTATTTCCTCTTCATATGTTTGGTCTGGTGGGTTTTTACCTTGCTCCTTCATCTGCTGTGTGTCTCTCTGCGTTCTCATTTTGCTTAAATTACTTTGTTTGGGGTCTCCTTTTCACAGACTGCAGGTTCATAATTCCCATTGTTTTTGGTGTCTGACCCCAGTGGGTATCGTTAGTTCAGTGGGTTGTGTAGGCTTTCTGGTGGAGGGGAATGATGCTTGTGTTCTGGTGAATGAGGCTGGATCTTGTCTTTCTGGTGGGCAGGACCACATCCGGTAATGTGTTTTGTGGTGTCTGTGACCATACTATTGTTTCAGGCAGCCTCTCTGCTAATGGGTGGGGTTGTGTTCCTGTCTTACTTGTTTTTTGGCATAGGGTGTCCAGCACTGTAGCTTGCTGCTCATTGAGTGGACCTGGGTCTTAGCATTGAGAAGCTGGGTCTTAGTGTTGAATGGAGATCTCTGGGAGAGCATTCACCGTTTGATATTATGTGGAGCCGGGAGGTCCCTGGTAGACCAATGTCCTGAAATCGGCTCTCCCACCTCAGAGGCACAGGCCTGACACCTGCCTGGAGCACCGAGATCCTGTCAGCCACACGACTCCAAACTCTGGAACTCCACACTCCAGATGCCCTCCTTTTAATATGCTGACTCTCCCCTTCCCCACAGATCCTCTGTTAGTTTTTGTTTTAGTTTAGTTTAGTTTTGTTTTATCTTTTGGGGGTCTTCATGTTCTATAACACATTTTTAATTTTTTAAATATATATTTCTATTTTTACTTTGCTTTTCTGTTGCTCTGTGTTCTCATCCCTCATTTTTTTCTTCTTTTACTTTAACTTTTTTTTCCATATTTCCATTTCTACTTTGCTTCTCTGTTGTTCTGTGTTGTTTCCCTTTTTAATTTATTTCATTATTTTTAAAAATCATTTTTATCAGTTTTTTCTTTTTCCTTGCTTTAATCTTCACTTGGCACACTGCTTTGGTTTTGTTTTTTTGTTAGTTTTGTTCCAAATCACTTGATTTCGTTTTTGAGTTCTTCTATTTACCTGGTTGTTCTCTTGTTTTTGTTTTATTTGGTCTGTTTTTGTTTCTTTTGCGTATGTGTGTTTCCTTGTTTCTGTTTTTGTTTGTTTCATTTTGTTTTTACCATTTCTCTGGGGTTTTGTTTGTCTTCTTTTTTTCTTTAACATATTTCTATTTTTTTATATATATTTCTGTTTCTATGTTGCTTTTTTGTTGTTCTGTCTTGTTTCCCATTTCTCTTCTTCTTGTTCTTTATTTTTTTTAATCATTTTTGCCAGTTTGTTTTGTTTCTTTGCTTCATTCTTCAGTTGGCCCTCTGCTTTTGTTTTGCCTCTTGTTTCTGTGTTTTTGTCAGTTTTCAATCGTTTGATTTCATTCTTCAGTTCTTTTGTTTGTCTGGTTGTTCTTTTGCTTTTGGATTTATTTGCTTCTGTTTTTGTTTCTTTTGTGTGTGTGTGTGTTTCCTTGATTCTGTTTGTGTTGCTTTGATTTTACTTTTTACCCTTTGAGGTTTTGTTAGTATTTTTTTCTTTTTTTTTTAATCCCCTTTATTGCCAGGACAAGCAACTTGTGGGGTCCTTGTTCCTAGACCTGAAGTTGGGCCTGAGGCTCTGGGATGGGAGCACTGAGTCCAGGAAGCTGGACCACTAGAGAACTCCCGGCCACAGGGAAGATTAATCACTGAGAGCTCTCACGGATGCCTCTATCTGAATCCAAGTTCTGGCTACACCCAATGGGCAGCAGATCCTAGCACTGGACGCTTCACACCAAACAAGAAACAAAACAGGAACACAAACCCACCCATCAGCACATAGACTACCTAAAGTCATACTAAGCTCACAGACACCCCAAAACACAGCACCTGACATGACCCTGCTCATCAGAGGGAAAAGACTCAGCTCCACCCACCAGAATGCAGGCACCACTGCCTCCCATCAGGAAGCCTATGCAAGTCACTGGACCAACCTCACCACAGGGGGGAGAGAACAGAAGCAAGAGGAACTACAACCCAGCATCTTAGGGAAATACGACCTCAAATACTGTAAATTAAACAAAATGAGAAGACAAATATCTTGCAGACAAAGGAGCAAGATAGAAACCACAGGACAAAAGAAATGAAAAGAAAATACACAAAATACCTGAAAAAGAATTCAGAGTAATGATAGTAAAGATGATCCAAATCCTTGGACACAGAATAGAGAAAATACAACAATCATTTAACAAGGAACTAGAAAAAGTAAAGAGCAAATAAACAGTACTGAACAACAAAATAACTGAAATTAAAAATACTCTAGGGCTTCCCTGGTGGTGCAGTGCTTGAGAATCTGCCTGTCAATGCAGGGAACATGGGTTTGAGCCCTGGTCTGGGAAGATCCCACATGCCGCAGAGCTATTAGGCCCGTGAGCCACAACTACTGAGCCTGCGCATCTGGAGCCTGTGCTCCACAACAAGAGAGGCCGTGATTGTGAGAGGCCCATGCACCACGATGAAGAGTGGCCCCCGCTTGCCACAACTAGAGAAAGCCCTCGCACAGAAATGAAGACCCAACACAGCCAAAAATAAATAAATAAATAAATTTAAAAATATATAGATTAGAGGATAAACAACAGAATAGACACAGCTGAAGAACAACAGTGATTAAAAAAAAAATACTCTAGAAGGAATCAATAGCAGAATAAATAAGGCCAAAAATGGATAACTGAGCTGGAAGATAGAATGGTGGAAATAACTGCTTCAGAGCAGAATGAAGGAGAAAGAATGACAAGAGTGGAGGACAGTCTCAGAGACTTCTGGGACAACATGAAACACAACAACATTTGAATTATAGGTATAGCAGAGAAGAGGAAAAAAAGAAAGGGTTTAAAAACTATTTGTAGATATTATAGTACAAAACTTCCCAACATGGGAAAGGAAATAGTCAATAAAGTCCAGGAAGCACAGAGAGTCCCATACAGGATAAACCCAAGGAGAAACATGCCGAGACACATATTAATCAAACTAACAAAAAATAAAAAGACAAAGAAAACATATTAAAAGCATCAAAGGAAAAGAAACAAATAATATACAAGGGAATCCCCATAAGGATAACAGCTGACCTTTCAGCAGAAACTCTGAAAGCCAGAAGGGAGTGACAAGATATATTGAAAGTGATGAAAGGAAAAAAACTACAACCAAGATTACTCTACCCAACAAAGATGTCATTCAGACTTCATGGAGAAATCAAAATACTTAAACAAAAGAAAAAGTTAAGAGAATTCAGCACCATCAAACCAGCTTTACAACAAATGCTAAAGGAACTTCTCTAGGCAGGAAACACAAGAGAAGGAAAAGACCTATAAAAGCAAACCCAAAATAATTAAGAAAATGGTAATATGCTGATGCATATCAGTAATTATCTTAAATGTAAATGCATTAAACACCCCAACCAAACCTGATAGACTGGCTGAATGGATACAAAAACAAGATCCATATATATGCTGTCTACAAGAGACCCACTTCAGACAGAGGGACAGATACAGACTGAAAGTGAGGAGATGGAAAAAGATATTCCATGCAAATGGAAATCAAAAGAAAGCTGGAGTAACGATTCTCTTATCAGACAAAATAGACTTTAAAATAAACACTGTTACAAGAGACAAAGAAGGACACTACATAATGATCAAGGGATCAATCCAAGAAGAAGATATAACAGTTGTAAATATTTATGCACCCAACATAGGAGCACCTCAATATATAAGGCAAATGCTAACAGCCATAAAAGGGGAAATTGACAGTAACACAATCATAGTAGGGGACTTTAACACCCCACTTTCACCAATGGACATATCGTCCAAAATGAAAATAAATAAAGAGACACAAGCTTTAAATGACACATTAAACAAGATAGACTAAATTGATATTTATAGGACATTCTATCCAAAAACAACAGAATACACTTTCTTCTCAAGTGCTCATGGAACATTCTCCAGGATAGATCATATTTTGGGTCCCAAATCAAGCTTTGGTAAATTTAAGAAAATTGCAGGCTTATCAAGTATCTTTACGACAACAATGCTATGAGACTAGATGTCAATTACAGGAAAAAAAATCTGTAATCAATACAAACACATGGAGGCTAAACAATACACAACTTAATAACAAAGAATTCACTGAAGAAATCAAAGAGGAAATTAAAAGATACCAAGAAACAAATGACAATGAAAACACGATGACCCGAAAGCTATGGGATGCAGCAAAAGCAGTTCTAAGAGGGAAGTTTATAGCAATACAATCATACCTCAAGAAACAAGAAACATCTCAAATACACAGCCTAACCTTACAGCTAAAGCATTAGAGAAGGAACAAAATAAAACCCCATAGTGAGCAGAAGGAAAGAAATCATAAAGATCAGATCAGAAATAAATGAAAAAGAAATGAACAATACAGTAGCAAAAGTCAATAAAACTAAAAGATGGTTCTTTGAGAAGATAAACAAAATTGATAAACCATTAGCCAGACTAATCAGGAAAAAAGGGAGAGGACTCAAATCACTAGAAGTAGAACAAGAAAGGAGAAGTAACAGCTGACAGCACAGAAATACAAAGGTTCATGAGAGACTACCACAAGCAAGTATATGCCAATAAAATGGACAACCTGGAAGAAATGGACAAATTCTTAGAAAAGTAAAACCTTCCAAGACTGAACCAGGAAGAAATAGAAAATATGAACAGATCGTTTGCAAGCCCTGAAATTGAAACTGTGATTAAAAATCTTCCAACAAACAACAGCCCAGGGTCAGATACCTTCACAGGTGAATTCTATAAAACATTTAGGGAAGAGCTAACACCTATTCTTCTCAAACTCTTCCAAAATATAGCAGAGGGAGGAATACTCCCAAACTCATTCTACAAGACCACCATCACCCTGATACCAAAACCAGAGAAAGATATCAAAAAAAAGAAAATTCCAGGCCAGTATCACTGTGGTGAACTTAGATGTCAAAATTCTCAACAAAATACTAGCAAACCAAATCCAACGGCACTTTAAAAGGATCATACACCATGATGAAGTGCAGTTTATCCCAGTAATGCAAGGATTCTTCAATACACGCAAATCAATCAATGTGTTACACCATATTAAAAAATTGAAGGATAAAAACCATCTGCTTATCTCAATAGATGCTGAAAAAGCTTTCAAAAAAATTCAACACCAATTTAGGATAAAAACTCTGTAGAAAGTGTCCATAGAGAGAACCTACCTCAACATAATAAAAGCCATATATGACAAACCCACAGCCAACATCATTCTCAATGGTGAAAAACTGAAAGCATTTTCTCTAAGTTCAGGAACAAGACAAGGGCGCCTGCTCTCACCACTATTATTCAACATAGTTTTGGAAGTTTTAGCCATGGCAATAAGAAAAAGAAATAAAATTATTCCAAACTGGCAAAAAAGAAGTAAAACTCTCACTGTGTGCAGATGACATGATACTATACATAGAAAAGCCTGAAGATGCCACCAAAAAACTACTAGAGCTAATCAATGAATTTCGTAAAGTAGCAGTATACAAAATTAATGCACAGAAATCTCTTGCATTCCTATACACAAACAACAAAAATTCAGAAAGATAAATTAAGGAAACATTCCCATTTACCATTGCAAAAGAATGAATAAAATTCCTAGGAATAAATCTACTTAAGGAGGCAAAAGACCTGTGCACAGAAAACTATAAGACACTGATTAAAGAAATTGATGATGATACAAACAGAAGGAGAATTTTACTATGTTCTTGGATTGAAGGAATCAACATGGTGAAATGACTATACTACACAAAGCAATCTACAGATTCAATGAAATCCCTATCAAATTACCAATGGCATTTTCCACAGAACTAGAACAAAAAATTTTACAATTTGATGGAAACACAAAAGACCCCAAATAACTAAAGTAATCTTGAGAAAGAAAAACGGAACTGGAGGAATCAGGCTTCCTGGCTTCAGACTAAACTACAAAGCTACAGTAATCAAGACAGTATGGTACTGGCAGAAAAACAGAAATATAGTTCAGTGGAAGAGAACAGAAAGCCCAGAGTTAAACCCACGCACATATGGTCACCTTATCTTTGATAAACGAGGCAAGAATATACAATGGAGCAAAGACAGCCTCTTCAATAAGTGGTGCTGGGAAAACTGGACAGCTACATGTAAAAGAATGAATTTAGAACACTCCCGAACACCATAAACAAAAATAAACTCAAAATAGATTAAAGACCTAAATATAAAGCGAGACACTATAAATCTCTAAGAGGAAAACATAGGCAGAACACTCCATGACATAAATCACAGCAGAATCCTTTTGACCCACCTCTTAGAGTAATGGAATTAAAAACAAAAATAAACAAATGGGACTAATGAAACTTAAAAGCTTTTGCACAGCAAAGGAAACCATAAACAAGATGAAAAAACAACCCTCAGAATGGAAGAAAATATTTGTAAATGAAGCAACTCACAAGGATTAATCTCCAAAATATACAAGCAGCTCATGCAGCTTAGAATCAAAAAAACAAATAACCCATTCCAAAAATGTGCAGAAGACCTAAGTAGACATTTCTCCAAAAAGATATACACATTGCCAACAAACAATGAAAGGATACCCAACATCACTAATCATTAGAGAAATGCAAATCAAAACTACAATGAGGTATCACCTCACACCGGTTAGAATGGGCAGCATCAGAAAATCTACAAACAACAAATTCTGGAGAGGTGTGGAGAAAAGGGAACCCTCTTACACTGTTGCAGGGAATGTAAATTGATACAGCCACTATGGAGAACAGTATGGACGTTCCTTAAAAACCTAAAAATAGAACTATCTTATGACCCAACAATCCTACTACTGGGCATATACCAAGAGAGGAACATAATTCAAAAGATACATGTACCCCAATGTTCATTGCAGCACTATTTACAATAGCCAGTACAGGGAAGAAACCTAAATGTCCTTCAACAGAGGAATGGATAAAGAAGGTGTGGCACATATATGCAATGGAATATTACTCAGCCATAAAAAGGATCGAAATTGAGTTATTTGTAATGAGGTGGATGGACCTATAGTCTGTCATACAGAGTGAAGTAAGTCAAAGAAAAACAAATACCATATGCTAATGTATAATATGGAATCTAAAAATATGGTACTGATGAACGTAGTGGCATGGCAGGAATAAAGATGCAGATGTAGCTAATGGACTTGAGGACAGGGGGAGGGGAAGCTTGGATGAAGTGAGAGAGTAGCATCGACATATATACACTACAAAATGTAAAATAGATAGCTAGTGGGAAGCTGCTGCATAGCACAGGGAGATCAGCTCGATGCTTTATGATGACCTAAAGAGGTGGGATATGGAGTGTGGGAGGGAGGCTCAAGAGGAAGGGGATATGGGATATATGTATACATATAGCTGATTCACTTTGTTGTACAGCAGAAACTAACACAACATTGTAAAGCAATTATACTCCAATAAAGATTAATAAAAAAGAGAAAAGTATATAAAGTGTCCAACACACAGTACCATCCAGTGACTTTATTCATTGGAGTTAGTCATATTCAAGTATATGTGTTTAGCACAAAAAGAGAGAGGGAGAGAAGAAAATAAAAGAGGGGGGCAATGAGAGAGAGTGTGCAACATTAAGCTAATTAAGCTATGTAATTTGGTGATTCTATAACCTATTTCCCTTAATTAGTGTCTGTCTCAGACTGGCCTCAATTCTCATATGAGCCTAATTATGTGAGAATCTTCCCATGTTGACTGGAATTTTGCTACTTGAAGATTTGTATTTTGTATTGTACATGACCCCTAAAGAGAAGCCAACCCCTTCTCTATGTTCAGCCAAAGAACCGCTCTCTGGTGGAAAAACTGGCTGAATCAGATTTATTAAAAAGTTGTAAGTTGGTCCTCAGCGTGGTGTTTCTTAAGGGATTTCAAGATAATTTTGATTTTGAATCATATTTTCTGGCTTATAAACCATTCCTCAGATAGAATATCTCTCCAATGTAAGTGTTCCATCACAGGGAGCTGCCACTCTACCTTAACTTGTTTACATGCTGGACTCTACCACCAGGCTCCTGTCCCCTCTTTGTCCTTGTAGATCCAATCCCTAGCATAGGTCCTTGCACAAAATAGATACTCAATACATATTTACTGAACAAATTAGTAGAAACATGAGAGAGTAGAGCCAGACCACAAAATGCTTTTCAAGATCATCAATACCTAGGAAACATTTATTTCCCCCAACTCCCCCAAGTGGAGAGTTGAAATGCATGGTGGGTCCAGGAAAGCCAGTGGTTATTTGGATGCTCACTTAAAGTTGAAATGTGGATGCTTCAGTTCACTGGAGCTCACGGATGTGAACTGGAGGTTTGGGAATTCATATATGTTAATGAGCCTCATTCCTGTGGCTACTCTGCTATATACACTAAGTGGATTTCATAAAACTAAGCTTGTTGGCCTCTCCAATTCCTTGATTTATTGTTTTTAAATGGAAGACATCATACACTACTGTTTGATTTCTTGTTAACATCATATAAGTAGCCTGAGGTGGGTATTGCAGCATTGGTGTAAATGAGGTGATATGAAAGGGAAGTGATGCAGCTCTGGGTTCAGCTCACATGTCCTCTATCTTCTCGAAAGTGACCTGCACTTTCTTTTTTAATTTATTATTTTTTTGAAATGTTGAATTTTATTTTATTTATTTTTTTATGCAACAGGTTCTTATTAGTTATCCATTTTATACATATTAGTGCATGTATGTAAATCCCAATCTCCCAATTCATCACACCACAACCCCCCTCCACCGCCACTTTTTCCCCTTGATGTACATATGTTTGTTCTCTACATCTGTGTCTCTATTTCTGCCCTGCAAACTGGTTCATCTGTACCATTTTTCTAGGTTCCACATATATGCGTTAATATGCAATATTTGTTTTTCGTTTTCTGACTTACTTCACTCTGCATGACAGTCTCTAGATCCATTCACGTCTCTACAAATGAGCCAATTTCATTACTTTTTATGGCTAATATTCCATTGTATATATGAACCACATCTTCTTTATCCATTCATCTGTTGATGGGCATTTAGGTTGCTTCCCTGTACTGGCTATTGTAAATAGTGCTGCAATGAACATGGGGGTGCATGTGTCTTTTTGAATTATGGTTTTGTCAGGGTATATGCCCAGTATACCCTGTGGTCAGGGTATATGCCCAGTGGGATTGCTGGGTCATATGGTAATACTATTTTTAGTATTTAAGGAACCTCCATACTGTTCTCCATAGTGGCTGTATCAATTCACATTCCTACCAACAGTGCAAGAGGGTTCCCTTTTCTCCACACCCTCTCCAGCATTTGTTGTTTGTAGATTTTCTGATGATGCCCATTCTAACTGGTGTGAGGTGATACCTCATTGTAGTTTTGATTTGCATTTCTCTAATAATTAGTGATGTTGAGCAGCTTTTCATGTGCTTCATGGCCATCTGTATTTCTTCTTTGGAGAAATGTCTATTTAGGTTGTTTGTTTTTTTAATATTGAGCTGCATGTGCTGTTTATATATTTTGGAGATTAATCTTTGTTTGTTGATTCCTTAACAAATATTTTCTCCCATTCTGTAGGTTGTCTTTTTATCTTGTTTATGGTTTCCTTTGCTTTGCAAAAGCTTTTAAGTTTCATTAGGTCCCATTTGTTTATTTTTATTTTTATTTCCATTACTCTAGGAGGTGGATCATGTCATGTGGTTTATGTCAAAGCATGTTCTGTCTATGTTTTCCTCTATGAGTTTTATAGTGTCCAGTCTGTATTTAGGTCTCTAATCCATTTTGAGTTTATTTTAGTGTATGGTGTCAGGGAGCATTCTAATTTCATTCTTTTACATGTAGCTGTTCAGTTTTCCCAGCAGCACTTATTGAATAGACTGTCTTTTCTCCATTGTATATCCTTGCCTCCTTTGTCATAGATCAGTTGGCCATAGGTGCGTGGGTTTATCTCTGGGTTTTTTATCCTGTTCCATTGATCTATATTTCTGTTTTTGTGCCAGTACCATACTGTCTTGATTACTGTAGCTTTGTAGTATAGTCTGAAGTCAGGGAGTCTGATTCCTCCAGCTCCGTTTTTTTCCCTCAAGACTGCTTTGGCTATCTGGGGTCTTTTGGGTCTACATACAAATTGTGAATTTTTTTTTCTAGTTCTGTGAAAAATGCCATTGGTAGTTTGGTAGGGATTGCACTGAATCTGTAGATTGCTTTGGGTAGTATATTCATTTTCACAATATTGATTCTTCCAATCCAAGAACATGGTATATCTCTCCATCTGTTTGTTATCATCTTTAATTTCTTTCATCAGTATCTTATAGTTTTCTGCATACAGGTCTTTTGTCTCCTTAGGTAGGTTTATTCCTAGGTATTTTATTATTTTTGTTGCAGTGGTAAATGGGAGTGTTTCCTTAATTTCTCTTTCAGACTTTTCATTATTAGTGAACAAGAATGCAAGAGATTTCTGTGCATTAATTTTGTATCCCGCAACTTTACCAAATTCATTGATTAGCTGTATTAGTTTTCTAGTGGAATCTTTAGGTTTCTCTATGCATAGTATCATGTCATCTGCAAAGAGTGACAGTTTTACTTCTTCTTTTCCAATCTGTATTCCTTTTATTTCTTTTTCTTCTCTGGTTGCCGTGGCTAGGACTTCCAAAACTAAGTTGAATATGATTGGCGAGAGTGGATATCCTTGTCTTGTTCCTGATCTTAGAGGAAATGCTTTCAGTTTTTCACCATTGAGAATGATGTTTGCTGTGGGTTTGTCATATATGGCCTTTATTATGTGGAGATAGATTCCCTCTATGCCCACCTTCTGGTGAGTTTTTATCATAAATGGGTGCAGAATTTTGTGAAAAGCTTTTTCTTCATCTACTGAGATGATCATATGGTTTTTATTCTTCAATCTGTTAATATGGTGTATCACATTGATTGATTTGAGTATATTGAAGAATCCTTGCAACTCTGGGATAAATCCCACTTGATCATGGTGTATGATCCTTTTAATGTGTTGTTGGATTCTGTTTGCTAGTATTTGTTGAGGATTTTTGCATCTATATTCATTGGTGATATTGGTCTGTAATTTTCTTTTTTTGTAGTATCTTTGTCTGGTTTTGGTATCAGGGTGATGGTGGCCTCATAGAATGAGTTTGGGAGTGTTCCTTCCTCTGTAAATTTTTGGAAGAACTTGAGAAGGATGGGTGTCAGCTCTTCTCTAAATGTTTGATAGAATTCACTTGTGAAGCCATCTGGTCCTGGACTTTTGTTTGTTGGAAGATTTTTAATCACAGTTTCAATTTCATTTCTTTTGATTGGTCTGTTCATATTTTCTATTTCTTCCTGGTTCAGTCTTGGAAGGTTATAACTTTCTAAGAATTTGTCACTTTCTTCAAGGTTGTCCATTTTATTCACATAGAGTTGCTTGTAGTAGTCTCTTAGGGTGCTTTGTATTTCTGCAGTGTCTATTGTAACTTCTCCTTTTTCATTTCTAATTTTATTGATTTGAGTCCTCTCCCTCTTTTTCTTGATGAGTCTGGCTAATGGTTTATCAATTTTGTTTATCTTTGCAAAGAACCAGCTTTTAGTTTTATAGACCTTTGTTATTGTTTTCTCTGCTTCTATTTCATCTATTTCTGCTCTGATCTTTATGATTTCTTTCCTTCTACTAACTTTGGGTTTTGTTTGTTCTTCTTTCTCTAGTTCCTTTAGGTGTAAGGTTAGATTGTTTATTTGAGATTTTTCTTGTTTCTTGAGGTAGGCTTGTATTGCTATAAACTTCCTTCTTAGAACTGCTTTTGCTGCATCCCATAGGTTTCGGATCATCGTGTTTTCATTGTTATTTGTCTCTAGGTATTTTTTGATATCCACTTTGATTTCTTCAGTGATCTATTGGTTATTTAGTAACGTATTGTTTAGCCTCCATGTATTTGTGTTTTTTACGTTTTTTCCACTGTAACTGATTTCTAATCTCATAGTTTTGTAGTCAGAAAAGATGCTTGGTATGATTTCAATTTTCTTAAATTTACTGAGGCTTGATTTGTGACCCAAGATGTGCTCTATCCTGGAGAATGTTCCATGTGCACTTGAGAAGAAAGTGTTATCTGCTGTTTTGGATGGAATGTCCTATAATATCAATTAAATCTATCTGGTCTATTGTGTTGTTTAAAGCTTGTGTTTACTTATTAATTTTCTGTATGGATGATCTGTCCTTTGGTGTAAGTGAGGTGTAAAAGTCCCCCACTCTTTTTATGTTACTGTCTATTTCCTCTTTTATAGCTGTTAGCAGTTCCTTATGTAATGTGATGCTCCTATGTTGGGTGCATATATATTTATAATATTTATATCTTCTTCTTGGTTTGATTCCTTGATCATTATGTAGTGTCCTTCCTTGTCTCTTGTAACATTCTTTATTTTAAAGTCTATTTTTTCTGATATGAGTATTGCTACTCCAGCTTTCTTTTGATTTCCATTTGCATGGAATATATTTTTCCATCCCCTAACTTTCAGTCCATATGTGTCCCTAGGTCTGAAGTGAGTCTCCTGTAGACAGCATATATATTGCTCTTTTTTTTGTATCCATTCAGTGAGCCTGTGTCTTTTGGTTGGAGCATTTAATCCATTCATGTTTAAGGTAATTACCAATATGTATGTTCCTATTACCATTTTCTTAATTGTTATGGGTTTGTTTTTGTAAGTCATTTTCTTCTCTTGTGTTTCCCACTTAGAGAAGTTCCTTTAGCATTTGTTGTAAAGCTGGTTTGGTGGTGCTGAATTCTCTCAGCTTTTGCTTGTCTGTAAAGCTTTTGATTTCTCCATCGAATCTGAACGAGATGCTTGCCAGGTAGAGTAATCTTGGTTGTATTTTCTTCCCTTTCATCACTTTACATATATCATGCCACTCCCTTCTGGCTTGTAGAGTTTCTGCTGAGAAATCAGCTGTTAACCTTATGGGAGTTCCCTTGTATGGTATTGGTCTTTTTTCCCTTGTTGCTTTCAATAATTTTTCTTTGTCTTTAATTTTTGTCAATTAGATTACTATGTGTCTCAGCGTGTTTCTCCTTGGGTTTATGCTTCCTTTGACTCTCTGCACTTCCTGGACTTGGGTGGCCATTTCCTTTCCCATGTGAAGGAAGTTTTCCACTATAATCTCTGCAAATATTTTCTCGGGTCCTTTCTCTCTCTCTTCTCCTTCTGGGATCCCTATAATGCGAAGGTTGTTGCATTGAATGTTGGCCCATAGATCTCTTAGGCTTTCTTCATTTCTTTTCTGTCTTTTTGCTTTATTCTACTCTGTGGCAGTGAATTCCACTGTTCTGTCTTCCAGGTCACTTATCCGTTCTTCTGCCTCAGTTATTCTGCTATTGATTCCCTCTAGTGTATTTGTCATTTCAGTTATTGCACTGTTCATCTCTGTTTGTTTGTTCTTTAATTCTTCTATGTGTTCGGTCTTTAATTTTTCTAGGTCTTTGTTAAACATTTCTTGCATCTTTTCTATCTTTGCCTCCATTCTTTTTCCGAGGTCTTGGATAATCTTCACTATCATTATTCTGAATTCTTTTTCTGGAAGGTTGCCTATCTCCACTTCATTTAGTTGCTTTTTTGGGGTTTTATCTTGTTCCTTCATCTGGTACATAGCCCTCTGCCTTTTCATCTTGTGAAGATGATTCACAAGATGAAAAGAAAGATTCACATCTTTCTGTGAATGTGTTTTTTTGTTCCACAGGCTGCAGGATTGTATTTCATCTTGCTTCTGCTGTCTGCCCTCTGGTGGATGAGGCTATCCAAGAGGCTTGTACAAGTTTCCAGATGGGAGGGACTCTTGGTGGGTATAGCTGGGTGTTGCTCTGGTGGGCAGAACTCAGAAAACTTTAATCTGCTTGTCTGCTGATGTGTGGGGCTGGATTCCCTCCCTGTTGGTTTTTGGCCTGAGGCAACCCAACACTGGAGCCTATCTGGCTTTTTGGTGGGGCTAGTGATGGACTCTGGGAGTGGTCACGCCAAGGAGTACTTCCCATAACTTCTGCTGCCAGTGTCCTTGTCCTCACAATGAGCCACAGCCACCCCGCCTCTGCAGGAGACACTCCAACACTAGCAGGTAGGTTTGATTCAGTCTCATATGGGGTCCTGCTCCTTCCCCTGCATCCCAGTGCACACACTACTTTATGTGTGTCCTCCAAGAGTGGAGTCTTTCTTCCCTCCAGTCCTTTTGAAGTCCTGCAATCAAATCCTGCTAGCCTTCAAAGTCTGATTCTCTAGGAATTCCTTCTCCCGTTGCCATACCCCGAGGTTGGGAAGCCTGATGGGGGGCTCAGAACCTTCACTCCAGTGGGTGGACTTCTGTGGTATAAGTGTTCTCCAGTCTTTTAGTCACCCACCCAGCAGTTATGCGATTTGACAATATTGTGATTGTGCCCCTCCTACTGTCTCATTGTGGCTTCTCCTTTGTGTTTGGATGTAGGATATCTTTTTTGTTGAGTTCCAGTGTCTTCCTGTCAATGGTTGTTCAGCAGTTAGTTGTGATTCTGGGGGTCTCACAAGAGGCAGTGAGCGCACATCCTCCTATTCTGCCATCTTGTGGTTACCTGTACTTTATTGAGATGTTTGTGGCTCTACCTCCATTTGCAGGGACTCTTTTCTTGGAATAGAGCAGTCTGAGTACCAATTCCTATCCTGGAGCAAAGTACACATTTTCTCAACATCCCTTTTGATTCTTTCTGACCCCCTGGTGTCATCTCCTAAGGTGGAAAGCAGCTCTAAAAAGCCTGTAGTTTGTAAACAATACTAACAAGAAAATCATGAAAGAAGAGATTTTTAAATTCACTTTCTTGGCTTATTTACAAGTTCTCCTCCCTGCATCTGTGGTTAGCTGACTGGCACATTATATATTAGCCAATGGGATCTGATTAATCAACAGCGTTCGGTGACCATGATTGAGGAGAATATTCTGCTCTGAAATTGTGTAATTAGATCAGTGAACTTGGTCTCTCAGTGAACTCAAGACTTTGGGACACAAGTCTGTGAGTAAGTTGATCCTTTAGCATTTATTTAATTTATGTGACCTCCATCTATCTTGAAAATGAATTACTTTATCTTTAGAAAATCAGATCTCCTTTGCTATTTAGATCACCTTAACTAGTTAAATTTCTGGATGTCATGTATCATCATTCATTATATTATTCATTCATTCATTTATTCAACAAACAGTAATTGAATTCTGTTACGTAGCACTGTTCTAGGTACTGGGGATACAGGAGTGAACAAAACAAACAGAAAGCAAGCAAAAGTTCCTGCCCTCATAACGTTTATATGCTAAGCAAAGCAGATAAAAAATGAACAGCACAAATATAAAATCATGTTGTATATTAAAAGATGTAAAGTGCTATGGTGAAAAATAAAGCGGGAAGGGAATAGGAATGGCTTGGGTAGAAGCTTCCAGTTAAGAAACCAGCATGGGCAAAGTTCCCAAGCGGGGTATGTAGCATCTTTGTTGCACCAGGGGTCCAGTGTGGTGTCAGAAGAGTGAAGAAGGGAGACCATTGTTGAAGGTGAGATCAGAGGGATGATGGGGTTGGATGGTGTAGGGCCTTCTGGGTCTATCGTCACTTTGGCTTTTACTCTGAGTAAAATGAGAAGGCACTGTAGGATTTTGAGCAAATGATTGACATGAATTGATTTATGTTTTAACAGAATCATTTTGTTGGGGATAGGACGAAGGGTCTGAGGTTACAAGTAGGGGAAGTTAAGAGAGCCCTACTGTGATCTGAACAAAGATAAAGAGATGATAGTGGTTTAGATCAAGAGATAGCAGGCAGTGAGAAGTAATCATCTGAGCCAATAAGGATTTGCTGACAGGCTATGGGGTGAGAAATAGAGGAGTCTAATTGACACTGATGTTTTGGGTCTGAACAATTACCAGGATGATGTTATCACTAGCAGAGATGGAAACAACCGTAGAGGCGTCAGTTTGGGAAGAAAGGTTAGGAGCTCAGTTGTTGACACATCAGGATCTTCCCAGAGGGTCCCGTCCATGGCTGAGAAGGAAGCCTTGGGAGGGCCACACTGAAAGATTCCAAACCCTGAATGAGCAGTCATTCCATCCATTAACCAGTATTTTTGAACACCTACTGTGTGCCAGGCAGCATTCAAGGCTCTGGGGCTGCAGCAGTGACAAAGACAGACAAATCCTCTTTGCTTAAGGGCTTACATTTTTGTGGGGGGATACAGAGGTAAATGATGGATGGATGGACGGGTACATGGATGCACAGATACAGTCATATTGATAGATATACATGAAATAATTTCCGGGGGTGATAGTCTTATGAACAAAAATAAAACAGGGTGAAAAAAAGAAAAGGGAGCCATCCATTGCAACATTGCAGCATTTTTAACCATGGTGACCAGGAAAGACCTCTCTGAGAAGATGACCCATTAACTGAGAGCTGAATGATGAAATAGAGCCAGCCACAGCAAGATCTAGGAGAAAATATTCCAAGCAGAAAATACATAAATTGAAGATCCTGAGCTGATGGTGTCCTTGGAGTGTTTGGGGGAACAGAAGAAAGGCCAGTGAGGCTGGAGGATTATGAGTGTGGAACAGAGTGGTGGGGAGTTGGGAGGAGACAAGGTGGGAAAGGTAGGCAAGTGCCAGACCAGATAGGACCTTGAGGGCTGCAGAAGTTTAAATTTTATTCCTAATTTAAATACAAACATAGAAGGGTTTTGAACAGGAGTTCAAATATGATTTGTATTTTTAAAGACCTCTCCAGCAGCTCTGTGAGGAATGACCTTATGGAGAGGCGAGAGAGAAAGCATGGGGAATCATTGGGTGGCTGTTAGAGTAGCTTGTAGTGTGAAGATAGCGAAGTGTTGGGATTTTGGAATGTATTCTAAACATACTCTATCCAGTACAGTAATTACTAGAGTTCCACATTTGACTATTTACATTTATGTTGAAATTCATCGACATTAAATAAAATTAAAAATTCAGTTTCTTAATCACACTAGCCACATTCCAAGTGCTAAATAGTCACATGTGGCTTGTGCCTTGCTTATTGGATAGCACAGCTATAGGGCATTCCCATCATCTTAGAAAATTCTATTGGACAGTGCTGCTATAAGGTCCCAAAGGCTTGATATTGACAACCTGAAATAGTTATAGATAAAGACAGTGCAATGATTTTGATGCCAAATTGTTCTAAGTTAAGCAGAAATGGAACAAATGCATTAGACTCAAACTTTCTAGAAACTGAGGCAAAAACTGTTGTTGACATGATATCTTCCCCTGTTTCTATTGGATAGTTGGATTCTCATAGACAAATGCATACTGACCTCCACATTTCATATTCCTTCTGTTCCTACCCTTTCATTTTGACATCTTCCTAAGACAGATCTAGACCTTTATTCTGCCTATATTAGTCAGTTATCCTTTGCTTATAAGTATTAGAAGTCCATCCAAACTAGCTTAAATTTTAGAAAGAGAGTTATAAAGATAAAGGTATAACTCAGAACCCATGGCTACCATCGTAGCAGGGTATCATAGGACCTAGAGTGTTGTGAAATGGTTAGAGTTCTTCATCTCTGCTTCATTTTTCTGTCATAGATGAGCTTCTCTGTTCATGTATCCATCGTGTAAACCAGAGCAACCCCCAAAGTGGTCACAACCCCAAGTTTACACAGCCTTCTAGTTAAAGCACTGAACACCGATTAACTTAATGTATTGACTCTACACGTTCGTTTTTTAAATTTTGTGGAGTGACAGGGATTGGCTCTGCTGGTACAATCAGTTATGGCCAGGCTGCAGAGCTCCTGAACTTGGGATTGAGTCTCAAGGAGGAGGTTCTCTAGGAGACAGGGATGAATGGGTACTGACAAGTGGAGACGTGGCTGGCATTTCTGCTACAGTCTCCTGTTTCTACTCTGCACTCACAGAACCTAATAAAGATTATACTAAATCTATAACAAGAAAACGGGCGTCTATTAATTATACATTTATTCAGCAATAATCATGTTCTAAAAGACATGACTCCTACACTCCAGGTGTTTACCAAAGGCTAAGCATTCCTTGAGCAGAATCCTTGGCTTGAGAGGCAAGAATGAAAAGGAATAAATCAGTTAAATAGCTTTTGACCCTTGTTATTATATGTAAAGGGAGAGGGCCCAGAAAACTTGTAACTTCACAAAAGTCTTGATGGAAATAGCTGTTCTTGTATTCCTCATCAATCAGGTCTTCTCTTGTCTCATTGCTAATTCCTTGCACTGAATTCGGGTGGCCTCCTGTCATTCCTGGAGCATCTGGAGTGGTTTCCTGGGGAGGGATGCTCATATATAGAAAAACTGGAACCATGACTTCTGCATCCTTCCTCCCTCAGCACAGTTTTTGCCATGTTAACATATATGTTCCATATACGTTAAATGATTGAATGGATGGATGGATAGATGGATGGATGGGTGGGCGGATGGGTGGATGGATTGATGAGTGGATGGATGGAAGATGATCCAAGGGTCAGTTTAAAAGTTCAGCTTCCCTACAAGCTCTGCTTGGTTCCCTTGTAGAGACCAGATCCTCTTCTTCATCCATCTGATCATCCTCTTTTACCAGTCTCTTTCTAGAGGAGATGACATGATTTGGTGTTAAGGACTTCTACATTTGTATTATAAGGTATCAACCAAAGAATACCAAAAAGATCATGCCCACATTGCCTGAAGGACTGGATAGTTCTCAGTTTTTGAGGTAACGAAAATACTTTCTTCTATGGGTGTAAGTGCACCTTTAATTTCAATAATACGTCTTTCATAAGCAGTAGAGAAATTTTGTTTATAACAAAAGACAGGGATTCCTGGTTTCAATTTCTGTTCATTAATGGCCATTAGGCAGGTTTCTGACCTGTGCTGGACTGTTGTTCAGCAGTAAGTATATCACACCAAAGGCCAGGAAACATCTAATTAATCCTACAGGAGATTGTAGTGACACATTTGCTATTCAACAAGCAAGTGCTGTTTAAGTGACGGTTGTGAGAATCTGAGGGCACTTGGGCTAAAGAGTTCATGGATGCGGTCTAATAGGAGCTCCACAGCCGGCCAACACACCTTCAGCCCAGACCCAGAATGAATCTCCCAGGGAACAACTCTAAAATGGTTAAGTGGCAACAAACACCTCTTAGCCAGGTGATTCCCTCCCACCTCACCCTTTCTGGGACAACCACACTGAACTTAAAACTTGTTTGGTTCATTCCGTGCAGTACACTCTGTGTACCTCTGGCAGTTAAGCTGGCATTTGCTAAAGTAATGTAAGAAGGCAGTGAATAGATGGGAAGAATGCACTTCGGGTCATTGAATCCAAACCGTTCTTTCACTTCAGCCTGTTTTCTGCACAGCAGGCCATGGCTCTAATGACTGTTTCTCATTGAACTCCTAGAATAGCAGCAGTCTCAGTTTCTTTTAGTGTCTTGCTTGTCTCTCCTTGGGGGAAAATCATCTCCTTGTGCTTTTCTCATTCTAATGGCGCCTCCAAGAATTGGGAGCAAATGCATCTTGGAGACATAAAGAGGACAGAGTGCAGCCACCTACATGGGGAAGAGGCACAGAAATATACTGTGGTGTTAATATAATTAGATTTAGTTCCATAGCATTTATGGAGAGCCTGGGCTTGCTACAAGGGAGCATGGGGGATTAAAATTCTTTGAGAGCTTACTACATCCTAGGCATCAGGATGGGAGCATTACATGAACCAGTGCATTTCATCCCTCCCACTCAGTGATGACACACTGCAACATGCATTTTAGACACAAGAAATGGAGAGCTTAAACAACTTGCCCAAGTCACAGCCAGAAATGGCTTTGAAGCCAGGACTTTCTGTCTACACCAAAGTCTGAACTCATTCCATATTTCAGTCTGTTCCCTGGTGCTGAAAAGACACAGGAAAAATGCAAGTCAAACCAGCAATTTTATTGATTTGAGTCCTCTCCATTTTTTTTTTTTCCTTGATGAGTCTGGCTAAAGTTTTATCAATTTTGTTTATCTTCTTAAAGAAAAATGCTTTTAGTTTTACTGATCTTTGCTATCTTTTTTTTTTTTTTTCTATTTTTTCGTTGTATTTCACTTATTTCTGCTCTGATCTTTACAATTTCTTTCCTTATACTAACTTTGGGTTTTGTTGTTCTTCTTTCTCTAGTTGCTTTAGATGTAAGATTAGGTTGTTTATTTGAGTTGTTTCTTGTTTCTTCAGGTAGGATTGTATTGCTATAAACTTCCTTCTTAGAACTGATTTCAATTTTCTTAAATTTACTGAGGCTTGATTTGTGACCCAAGATGGGATCTATCCTGGAGAATGTTCCATGTGCACTTGAGGAGAAGTGTATTCTGCTGCTTTTGAATGGAATGTCCTATAAATATTCATTAAGTCTATCTGGTCTAATTTGTCATTTAAGACTTGTGTTTCCTTATTAATTTTCTGTCTGGATGACCTATCCATTGGTGTAAGTAGAGTGTTAAAACTCCCACAAAAATATTGTGTTACTGTCAATTTCCCCTTTAATGGCTGTTAACAATGCCTTATGCATTGAGGTGCTCCTATGTTGTGTGCATAAATATTTACAATTGTTATATCTTTTTCTTGGATTAATCCCTTGGTCAGTATGCAGTGTCCTTCCTTATCTCTTGTGACAGTCTTTTTTAAGGTCCATTTTTTCACATGAGTATTGCTACTCCAGCTTTCTTTTGATTTCCATTTGCATGGAATATCTTTTTCCACACCCTCACTTTCAGTCTGTATGTGTCCCGAGGTCTGAAGTGGGTCTCTTATAGGCAAGATATATATGGGTATTGTATTGGTATCCATTCAGCCAGTCTGTGTCTTTTGGCTGTAGCATTTAATCCAATTGCATTTCAGGTAATTAAAGGAGAAGTTACAAATGACACTGCAGAAATACAAAGGATCATAAGAGACTACTATAAGCAATTCTATGTCAATAAAATGGACAACCTGGAAGAAATGGGCAAATTCTTGGAAAGGTGCAACCCTACAAGACTGAACCAGGAAGAAATAGAAAATATGAGCAGACCAATCACAAGCACTGAATTTGAAACTGTGATTAATAATTTTCCAACAAACAGAAGCCCAGGGTCAGATGGCTTCACAGGTGAATTCTATCAAACATTTAGAGGAGAGCTAACACCTATCCTTCTCAAACTCTTCCAAAAAAATGCAGAGGGAGGAACACTCCCATACTCATTCTACGAGACCACCATCACCCTGATACCAAAACCAGAAAAAGATATCACACACACAAAAATTACAGGCCAATATCACTGATGAACATAGATGTCAAAATCCTCAACAAAATACTAGCAAGCCAAATCCAACAACACATTAAAAGGATCATACACCATGATCAAGTGGGATTTACCCCCAGGGATGCAAGGATTCTTCAACATATGCAAATCAATCAATGTGATACACCATATGAACAAATTGAAGAATAAAAACCATATGATAATCTCAATAGATACAGAAAAAGCTTTTGACAAAATTCAACACAGATTTATGATAAAAAGTCTTCAGAAAGTGGGCATAAAGGGAACCTACCTCAACATAATAAAGGCCATATATGACAAACCCACAGCAAACATTATTCTCAATGGTGAAAAACTGAAAGCATTTCCTCTAAGATCAGGAACAAGACAAGGGTGTCCACTCTTACCACTATTATTCAACATAGTTTTGGAAATCCTAGCCATGACAATAAGAGAGGAAAAAGAAATAAAAGGAATCCAAACTGGCAAAGAAGAAGTAGGACTGTCACTGTTTGCAGATGACATGATACTATACATAGAGAATCCTAAAGATGCCACCAGAAAACTACTAAAGCTAATCAATGAAGTTGGTAAAGTTGGTAAAGTAGCAGGATACAAAATTAATGCACAGAAATCTCTTGCATTCCTATACACTAATAATGAAAAACCTGAAAGAGAAATGAAGGAAACACTCCCATTCACCATTGCAACAAAAAGAATAAAATACCTAGGAATAAACCTACCTAGGGAGACAAAAGACCTGTATACAGAAAACTATAAGACACTGATGAAAGAAATTAAAGATGATACAAACAGATGGGGAGATATACCATGTTCTTGGATTGGAAGAATCAACATTGTGAAAATGACTATACTACCCAAAGCAATCTACAGATTCCGTGCAATCCCTATCAAATTACCAATGGCATTTTTCACAGAACTAGAACAAAATATTTTACAATTTGTATGGAAACCCCAAAGACCCCAAATAGCCAAATCAATCTTGAGAAAGAAAAGCAGGAGGAATCAGGTTCCCTGACTTCAGACTATACTACAAAGCTACAGTAATCAAGACAGTATGGTACGGGCACAAAAACAGAAATATAGATCAATGGAACAGGATTGAAAGCCCAGAGATAAACCCACACACCCATGGTCACCTAATCTATGAAAAAAGATGCCAGAATATACAATGGAGAAAAGACAGTCTCTTCAATAAATGGTGCTGGGAAAACTGGACAGCTACATGTAAAAGAATGAATTTAGAACACTCCTTAACACCATACACAAAAATAAACTCAAAATGGATGAAAGACCTAAATGTAAGGCCAGACACTATAAAACTCTTAGAGGAAAACACAAGCAGAACACTCTTTGACATAAATCGCAGCAAGATCTTTTTTGACCCACCTCCTAGAGTAATGGAAATAAAAACAAAAATAAACAAATGACAAGACAAAAAGCCAACCCTAAGAAGGGAGAAAATATTTGCAAACGAAGCAACTGACAAAGGATTAATCTCCAAATATACAAACAGCTCATGCAGCTCAATATCAAAAAAAAAAAAAAAAACCAACAACAACTGAGTCCAAAAATGGGCAGAAGACCTAAATAAACATTTCTCCAAAGAAGACATACAGATGGCCAAAAAACACATGAAAAGATGCTCAACTTCACTAATTATTAGAGAAGTGCAAATCAAAACTACAATGAGATATCACCTCACACCTGTCAGAATGGCCATAATCACAAAATCTACAAACAAGAAATGCTGGAGAAGGTGTGTAGAAAAGGGAACCCTACTGCACTGTTGGTGGGAATGTAAATTGATACAACCACTATGAAGAACAGTATGGAGGTCCCTTAAAAAACCAAAAATAGAACAACCATGTGACCCAGCAATCCCACTACTGGGTATATACCCTGAGAAAACCATAATTCAAAAAGACACATGCACTCCAGTGTTCCCTGCAGCACTTTTTACTATAGCCAAGACGTGGAAGCAACCTAAATGTCCATCAACAGAGGAATAGATAAATAACATGTGGTACGTATATACAATGGAACATTACTCAGCCATAAAAAGGAACAAAATTGGGTCATTTGTAGAGACATGGATGGACTTAGAGACTACCATAGAGAGTGAAGTAAGTCAGAAAGAGAAAAACAAATACCGTATATTAATGCATATATGTAGAATCTGAAAAAATTGGTATAGACGATCTTATTTACAAAAAAGAAATAAAGACACAGACGTAGAGAACAAATGTATGGATACCAAGGGGTAAAGGGCAGGGTGGGATGAATTGGGAGATTGGGATTGACATATATACACTATTGATACTATGTATAAAATAGATAACTGATGAGAACCTACTGTATAGCATTGGGAACTCTACTCAGTGCTCTGTGGTGACCTAAATTGGAAGGAAATACAAAAAAGAGGGGATATTTGAATACGTATAGCTAATTCACTTTGCTGTACAGTAGAAACTAACAAAACATTGTAAAGCAACTATACTCCAATAAAATTTTTTTTAATTCCCCCCAAAAAAAACCCAAAACAGCAACTGTTCGGTGAGCACAGTATAGTTTAATGGAAAGAAAGGAGTAGAGCAGTCCAGCAGGAGCCTAAACAGGCAAGAAGGCAGGATAACAGGGGCCTGGGTTCGAGGTCCAGTTCTGCTACTCATTTGCCTACTTACAGAGTTGGCACTGAGCACTCTGTGAACCGTTCTTCCTCTTATCTGGTCTCCACCACACTAAGCCATTTCCTCCCTGCACTAAAGGCTCCCCAGTTTGCCCATTTCCCTTCAGAATCTTCACCAATTTTTGCAGTTTTCACTAACTTCAGGAAGCATTTATTAATTGTGCCTACTAAGTGCATATTAAGCAAGCTTCCTGCTTTTGGACATGCACAGCTACAACATGTCAAGGATGTATTTGCATATGTGAAATAAAATATATATCAGATTACTCATTGCAGCATTATCTTAATAGCACAACAGAGAACTGGTTAAATAAATTATAGTGCCTCCATACAAATGACTATCTGGTGACTGTTTAAAAAAATGAGGAAAAATATCCAAGTTATATCATTAAATGAAAAAGCAAAGAGCAGAACATTTAGCATGCTACCATTTGTGCACACATGTGTGTAGTACCCACACACATGTGTATGAATGTTTGTGAACTGTGCAAGGATACACAAGAATCTAACAGCATTTGTTGCATCCAGGAGGGAGCTGGCTGGCTGAGGCATAGGAATAGGAAGAAGAATTTTCACTATACAGAAGTGCTTTTCAAACTACCTGTTGGGGGGAAGCTCCAATATTTTTTTCCCCTCATCCATCACAGACAAGTACATGGTCCTATTGTGCATATTTGCATGCAGCTTGCTCTGTGGGCTGCTTATCACATGAGTCTGACAACATCCAAACTGATCTATTCCCTTTTTTTAATGTTAAAAGAGAATCCGTGTACAGGTTTATTGAAAATGTATTTTAAAATACAGGCAGTACTTTTTGCCCAGTTTCGATTTCTCTCAACAAGGAATCCTTGTGATTAATTTACTGTTCATTCTTGTAAATATGTTGGCACATGCAGGCCAATGATATATATGTTATTTTATGTTTTTCCCTTTCTTTTCACACAAAGTGGCATTCTCTATGGGTTTTTTTCCCCTTTTTTGTATATCATGGTTATTTTTTATCAGTATATCTTGTTGATTTTTTCTATATCAATACAAAAAGAGTTTTCTATTTCAGGAAGCCATATTATTCTTGTACTAAACAAGGTATGATTACAGGATTTGGTATCAGAGACATTAAGCTTCATAACTTAATATGTCATGGGTGAGTTTCTTAAATATTATAAAGGTTTACTTTCTGAATCTATAAAATGGAGACAAAAATACTCAGTTTACAAGGTTTTTACGAAGTCTAAATATATGTGTGGACATCACACCTCCTGATTTAAAACTATATTACAAAGCTGTAGTAATCAAAACAGTATGGGAGAGACATTCAAGATGGCGGAAGAGTAACACATGGATATCACCTTCCTCCCCACAAATACATGACAAATACATCTACATGTGGAACACCTACTGAGCGCTGGCAGAAGACCTCAGACTTCCCAAAAGGCAAGAAACAAACCATGTACCTGGGTAGGTCAAAAAAAAAGAAAAAAAAGAAAAACAGAGACCAAAGAATAGAGACAGAATACTGAGAGTGAAGATGATCCAAGACTTCGGAAAAAGAATGGAAGCAAAGATTGAGAAGATACAAGAAATGTTTAACAAAGACCTAGAAAAATTAAAGAACAAACACATAGAAGAATTAAAGAACAAACAAGAGAGGACTGGGGTTGGCGGCATGAACACAACCTGTAGAGGTTAGTGCACCACAGCTAGCTGGGAGGGAGTCCGGGAAAGGGTCTGCAGCTGCCGAACAGGCAAGAGACGTTTTCTTCCCTCTTTGTTTCCTGGTGCACGAGGATAGAGGATTCAGAGCGCCACCTAAATGAGCTCCAGAGACGGGCACGAGCCACGGCTATCAGCACGGATCCCACAGCAACAGGGGCGCAGAGGAAAAAACGGAGAGATTCCCGCACAGAGACTCGGTGCCGAGCAGCACTCAGCAGCCCGAGAGGCTTGTCTGCTCCCCCACCGGGGCGGGCAGAGCTGGGAGCTGAGGCTCGGGCTTCGGTCGGATCGCAGGGAGAGGACTGGGGTAGGCAGCGTGAACACAGCCTGAAGGGGTTACCGCACCAGAGCTGGCTGGGAGGGAGACCGGGAAAAAGTCTGCAGCTGCCGAAGAGGCAAGAGACTTTTTCTTGCCTCTGTTTCGCGGTGAGCAAGGAGAGGGGACTCAGAGCGCTGCCTAAACGAACTCCAGAGACGGGTGCGAGCCATAGAGATCAGCGCAGGCCCCAGAGACGGGCGTGAGACACTAAGGTTGCTGCTGCCGCCACCAAAAAGCCTGTGTGCGAGCACAGGTCACTCTCCACACCGCCCCTCCCGGGAGCCAGTGCAGCCCGCCACAGCCAGGGTCCCGTGATCCGGGGACAACTTCCCCGGGAGAATGCATGGCGCGCCTCTGGCTGCTGCAACATCACACCGGCCTCTGCCACTGCAGGTTCGCCCCGCCTACATACCCCTCCCTCACCCCGGCCTGAGTGAGCCAGAGCCCCCAAAGCAGCTGCTCCTTTAACCCCATTCTGTCTGGGTGGTGAACAGACGCCCTCAGGCGACCTACATGCAGAGGCGGGTCCAAATCCAAAGCTGAACCCCTGGGAGCTGTGCGAACATAGAAGAGAAAGGGAAATCTCTCCCAGGAGCCTCAGGAGCAGTGGATTAAAACTCCACAAACAAATTGATGTGCCTGCATCTGTTGAATACCTGAATAGACAACGAATCATCCCAAATTCAGGAGGTGGACTTTGGGAGCAGGATATATTAATTTTTCCCCTTTTCCTTTTTTTGTGAGTGTATATGTATATGCTTCTGGGTGAGATTTTGTCTGTATAGCTTTGCTTTATAATAGCTTTATTTTACTTCACTATATTATATCCTCTTTCTTTCTATTTTTTCTCCCTTTTACTCTGAGCCATGTGGATGAAAGGCTCTTGGTGCTCCAGCCAGGCATCAGGGCCGTGCCTCTGAGGTGGGAGAGCCAACTTCAGGACACTGGTCCACAAGAGACCTCCCAGCTCCACGTAATACCAAACGGCAAAAATCTCTCAGAGATCTCCATCTCAACATCAAGACCCAGATTCACTCAACGACCAGCAAGCTACAGTGCTGGACACCCTATGCCAAACAACTAGCAAGACAGGAAAAGAGCCCCATGCATTAGCAGAGAGGCTGCCTAAAATCATAATAAGGCCACAGACACCCCAAAATACACCACCAGACGTGCACGTGCCCACCAGAAAGACAAGATCCAGCCTCATCCACCAGAACTCAGGCACTAGTTCCCTCCACCAGGAAGCCTACACAACCCACTGAACCAACCTTACCCACTGGGGACAGATACCAAAAACAATGGAAACTACGAACCTGCAGCCTGTGAAAAGGAGACCCCAAACACAGTAAGATAAGCAAAATGAGACAACAGAAAAACACACAGCAGATGAAGGAGCAGGGTCAAAACACACCAGACCTAAAATATGAAGAGGAAATAGGTAGTCTACCTGAAAAAGAATTCAGAATAATGATAGTAAGGATAATCCAAAATCTTGGAAATAGAATAGACAAAATGCAAGAAACATTTAACAAGGACGTAGAAGAACTAAAGAGGAACCAAGCAACGATGAAAAACACAATAAATGAATTTAAAAATACTCTAGATGGGATCAATAGCAGAATAACTGAGGCAAAAGAACGGATAAGTGACCTGGAAGATAAAATGGTGGAAATAACTACTGCAGAGCAGGATAAAGATAAAAGAATGAAAAGAACTGAGGACAGTCTCAGAGACCTCTGGGATAATATTAAACACACCAACATTCAAATTATAGGGGTCCCAGAGAAGAAGAGAAAAAGAAAGGGACTGAGAAAATATTTGAAGAGATTATAGTTGAAAACTTCCTTAATATGGGAAAGGAAATAGTTAATCAAGTCCTGGAAGCACAGAGAGTCCCATACAGGATAAATCCAAGGAGAAACACGCCAGGACACATATTAATCAAACTGTCAAAAATTAAATATAAAGAAAACATATTAAAAGCAGCAAGGGAAAAACAACAAATAACACACAAGGGAATCCCCATAAGGTTAACAGCTGATCTTTCAGCAGAAACTCTGCAAGCCAGAAGGGAGTGGCAGGATATACTTAAAGTGATGAAGGAGAAAAACCTACAACCAAGATTACTCTACCCAGCAAGGATCTCACTCAGATTTGATGGAGAAATTCAAACCTTTACAGACAAGCAAAAGCTGAGAGAGTTCAGCACCACCAAACCAGCTTTACAACAAATGCTAAAGGAACTTCTCTAGGCAAGAAACACAAGAGAAGGAAAACACCTACAATAACAAACCCAAAACATTTAAGAAAATGGGAATAGGAGCATACCTATCGATAATTACCTTGAATGTAAATGGATTAAATGCTCCCACCAAAATACACAGACTGGCTGAATGGGTACAAAAACAAGACCCATATATATGCTGTCTACAAGAGACCCACTTCAGACCTAGAGACACATACAGACTGAAAGTGAGGGGATGGAAAAAGATATTCCATGCAAATGGAAATCAAAAGAAAGCTGGAGTAGCAATTCTCATATCAGACAAAATAGACTTTAAATTAAAGACTATTACAAGACACAAAGAAGGACACTATATAATGATCAAGGGATCGATCCAAGAGGAAGGTATAACAATGGTAAATATTTATGCACCCAACATAGGAGCACCTCAATACATAAGGCAAATACTAACAGCCATAAAAGGGGAAATCGACAGCAACACAATCATAGTAGGGGACTTTAACACCCCATTTTCACCAATGGACAGATCATCCAAAATGAAAATAAATAAGGAAACACAAGATTTAAATGATACGTTAAACAAGATGGACTTAATTGATATTTATAGGACATTCCACCCAAAAACAACAGAATACACATTTTTCTCAAGTGCTCATGGAACATTCTCCAGGATAGACCCTATCTTGCGTCACAAATCAAGCCTTGGTAAATTTAAGAAAATTGAAATCGTATCAAGTATCTTTTCCGACCACAACGCTATGAGACTAGATATCAATTACAGGAAAAGATCTGTAAAAAATACAAACACATGGAGGCTACACAATACACTATTTAATAACGAAGTGATCACTGAAGAAATCAAAGGGGAAATCAAAAAATACCTAGAAACAAATGACAATGGAGACACGACGATCCAAAACCTATGGGACGCAGCAAAAGCAGTGCTAAGAGGGAAGTTTATAGCAATACAAGCCTACCTCAAGGAAAAGGAAACATCTCGAATAAACAACCTAACCTTGCACCCGAAGCAATTAGAGAAAGAAGAACAAAAAAACCCCAAAGCTAGCAGAAGGAAAGAAATCATAAAGATCAGATCAGAAATAAATGAAAAAGAAATGAAGGAAAGAATAGCAAAAATCAATGAAACTAAAAGATGGTTCTTTGAGAAGATGAACAAAATTGATAAACCATTAGCCAGACTCATCAAGAGAAAAAGGGAGAAGACTCAAATCAATAGAATTAGAAATGAAAAAGGAGAAGTAACCACTGACACTGCAGAAATACAAAAGATCATGAGAGATTACTACAAGCAACTCTATGCCAATAAAATGGAAAACCTGGAAGAAATGGACAGATTCTTAGAAATGCACAAACTGCTGAGACTGAACCAGGAAGAAATAGAAAATATGAACAGACCAATCACAAGCACTGAAATTGAAACTGTGATTAAAAACCTTCCAACAAACAAAAGCCCAGGACAAGATGGCTTCACAGGTGAATTCTATCAAACATTTAGAGAAGAGCTAACACCTATCCTTCTCAAACTCTTCCAAAATAATGCAGAGGGAGGAACACTCCCTAACTCATTCTACGAGGCCACCATCACCCTGATACCAAAACCAGACAAAGATGTCACAAAGAAAGAAAACTAAAGGCCAATATCACTGATGAACATAGATGCAAAAATCCTCAACAAAATACTAGCAAACAGAATCCAACAGCACATTAAAAGGATCATACACCATGATCAAGTGGGGTTTATCCCAGGAATGCAAGGATTCTTCAATATATGCAAATCAATCAACGTGATACACCATATTAACAAACTGAAGGGGAAAAACCATATGATCATCTCAATAGATGCAGAGAAAGCTTTCGACAAAATTCAACACCCATTTATGATAAAAGCCCTGCAGAAAGTAGGCATAGAGGGAACTTTCCTCAACATAATAAAGGCCATATATGCCAACCCCACAGCCAATATTGTCCTCAATGGTGAAAAACTGAAACCATTTCCACTAAGATCAGGAACAAGACAAGGTTGCCCAGTCTCACCACTATTATTCAACATAGTTTTGGAAGTGTTAGCCACAGCAATCAGAGAAGAAAAAGAAATAAAAGGAATCCAAATTGGAAAAGAAGAAGTAAAGCTGTCACTGTTTGCAGATGACATGATACTATACATACAGAATCCTAAAGATGCTACCAGAAAACTCCTAGAGCTAATCAATGAATTTGGTAAAGTAGCAGGAAACAAAATTAATGCACAGATATCTCTTGCATATCTATAAACTAATGACAAAAAATCTGAAAGTGAAATTAAGAAAACACTTCCGTTTACCATTGCAACAAAAAGAATAAAATATCTAGGAATAAACCTGCCTAAGGAGACAAAAGACCTGTATGCAGAAAATTATAAGACACTGATGAAAGAAATTAAAGATGATACAAATAGATGGAGAGATATACCATGTTCCTGGATTGGAAGAATCAACATTGTGAAAATGACTCTACTACCCAAAGCAATGTACAGATTCAATGCAATCCCTATCAAACTACCACTGGCATTTTTCACAGAAGTAGAACAAAAAATTTCACAATTTGTATGGAAACAGAAAAGACCCCGAATAGCCAAAGCAATCTTGAGAACGAAAAATGGAGCTGGGGGAATCAGGCTCCCTGACTTCAGACTATATCACAAAGCTACAGTAATCAAGACAGTTTGGTACTGGCACAAAAACAGAAATATAGATCAATGGAACAAGATAGAAAGCCCAGAGATAAACCCACGCACATATGGTCACCTTATCTTTGATAAAGGAGGCAAGCATATACAGTGGAGAAAAGACAGCCTCTTCAATTAATGGTGCTGGGAAAATTGGACAGATACATGTAAAAGTATGAAATTAGAACACTCCCTGACACCATGCACAAAAATAAACTCAAAATGGATTAAAGACTTAAGTGTAAGGCCAGACACTATCAAACTCTTAGAGGAAAACATAGGCAGAACACTCTATGACATACATCACAACAAGATTCTTTTTTACCCAGCTCCTAGAGAAATGGAAATAAGAACACAGATAAACAAATGGGACCTAATGAAACTTAAAAGCTTTTGCACAGCAAAGGAAACCATAAACAAGACCAAAAGACAACCCTCAGAGTGGGAGAAAATATTTACAAATGAAGCAACTGACAAAGGATTAATCTCCAAGATTTACAAGCAGCTCATGCAGCTCAATAACAAAAAAACAAACAACCCAACCCAAAAATGGGCAGAAGACCTAATTAGACATTTCTCCAAAGAAGATATACAGATTGCCAACAGACATATGAAAGAATGCTCAACATCATTAATCATTAGAGAAATGCAAATCAAAACTACAATGAGATATCATCTCACACCGGTCAGAATGGCCATCATCAAAAAATCTAGAAACAATAAATGCTGGAGAGGGTGTGGAAAAAAGGGAACACTCTTGCACTGTTGGTGGGAATGTAAATTGATACAGCCACTCTGGAGAACAGTATGGAGGTTCCTTAAAAAACTACAAATAGAACTACCATACGACCCAGCAATCCCACTACTGGGCATATACCCTGAGAAAACCATAATTCAAAAAGAGTCATGTACCAAAATGTTCATTGCAGCTCTATTTACAATAGCCAGGACATGGAAGCAACCTAAGTGTCCATCATCGGATGAATGGATAAAGAAGATATGGCACATATATACAATGGAATATTACTCCGCCATAAAAAGAAATGAAATGGAGGTATTTGTAATGAGGTGGATGGAGTTAGAGTCTGTCATACAGAGTGAAGTAAGTCAGAAAGAGAAAAACAAATACAGTATGCTAACACATATATATGGAATCTAAGGGAAAAAAAACAAAAAAAGAAAAAAACAAAAAGGCCATGAAGAACCTAGTGGCAAGACGGGAATAAAGACACAGACCTACTAGAGAATGGACTTGAGGATATGGGGAGGGGGAGGGGTGAGATGTGACAGGGTGAGAGAGTGTCATGTACATATATACACTACCAAATGTAGAGTGGATAGCTAGTGCGAAGCAGCCGCATAGCACAGGGAGATCAGCTCGGTGCTTTGTGGCCACCTAGAGGGGTGGAATGGGGAGGGTGGGAGGGAGGGAGATGCAGGAGGGCGGAGATACGGGAACATATGTGTATGTGTAACTGATTCACTTTGTTATAAAGCAGAAACTAACACACCATTGTAAAGCAATTATACTTCAATAAAGATGTTTAAAAAAAAAAGAACAAACAAACAGAGATGAACAGTACAATAACTGAAATGAAAAATACACTAGAAGGAATCAATAGTAGAATAACTGCGGCAGAAGAACGGCTAAGTGACCCGGAAGAGAGAATGGTGAAATTCACTGCTGCAGAACAGATTAAAGAAAAAAGTATGAAAAGAAATGAAGACAGCCTAAGAGACCTCTGGGACAACATTAAATGCACGAACATTCGCATTATAGGGGTCCCAGAAGGAGAAGAGAGAGAAAAGACCTGAGAAAATATTTGAAGAGATTATAGTGGAAAACTTCCCTAACATGGGAAAGGAAATAGCCACCCAAGTCCAGGAAGTGCAGAGAGTCCCAGACAGGATAAACCCAAGGAGACACATAATAATCAAACTGACAAAAATTAAAGACAAAGAAAAATTATTGAAAACAACAAGGGAAAGATGACAAATAACATACAGGGGAACTCCCATAAGGTTAACAACTGATTTCTTAGCAGGAACTCTACTAGCCAGAAGGGAGTAGCATGATATATTTAAAGTGATGAAAGGGAAGAACCTACAACCAAGATTACTATACCTGGCAAGGATCTCATTCAGATTTGATGGAGAAATAAAAACTTTACAGATAAGCAAAAGCTAAGAGAATTCACCACCAGCAAACAGAGACAAAGGAATAAGGACAGGATCTGCACCACTGGGAGGGAGCTGTGAAGGAGAAAAGTTTCCACACACTAGGAAGCCCCTTCACTGGTGGAGAGATGGGGTGGTGGGGTGGGAAGCTTCGGAGCCATGGAGGAGAGTGCAGCAGCAGGGCTGCAGAGGGCAAAGCAGAGAGATTCCCACACAGAAGATCAGTGATGACCAGCACTCACCAGCCCGAGAGGCTTGTCTGCTCACCCACTGTCTGTGACGGGTGGGAGCTGGGACATGAGGCTCCGGCTTCGTTGGAGGTGAGATCCCAGGGAGAGGACTGGGGTTGGCTGTGTGAACACAGCCTGAAGGGGGCTAGTGCACCACAGCTAGCTGAGAGGGAGTCCAGGAAAAAGTCTGGACCTGCCTAAGAGGCAAGAGACCACTGTTTTGGGATGCGCGAGGAGAGGGGATTCAGAGCACTGCTTAAACGAGCTCAGAGATGGGTGAGAGCCATGGCTATCAGCGCGGACACCAAAGACAGGCATGAAACGCTAAGGCTGCTGCTGCAGCCACCAAGAAGCCTGTGTGCAAGCACAGGTCACTATGCACAACTTCCCTACTGGGAACCTGTGCAGCCCTCCACTGCCAGGGTCCCGTGATACAGGACAACTTCCCCAGGAGAACACACAGTGTGCCTCAGGTTGTTGCAATGTGATGCCGGCCTCCATCGCTGCAGGCTTGCCCTGCATTTGGTACCCCTCCCTCCTCCCAGCCTGAGTGAACCAGAGCCCCCTAATCAACTGCTACTTTAACCCCATCTTGTCTGGTCAGGAAACAGACAACCTCATGTGACCTACAAGCAGAGGCAGGGCCAAACCCAAAGCTGAACCCCAGAAGCTGTATGAACAAAGAAACAGAAATTTCTCCCAGCAGCCTCAAGAGCAGCAGATTAAATCTCCACAATCAACTTGATGTACCCTGTATCTGTGGAATGTGGAATACCTGCATAAACAAGGAATCATCCCAAAACTGAGGCAGTGGACTTTGGGACAAATGATATACATTTTTTTTTCCTTTTTCTCTTTTTGTGAGTGTGTATGAGTATGGTTCTTTGTGTGATTTCGTCTGTATAGCTTTGCTTTAACCATTTGTCCTAAGGTTCTGTCTGTCGGTTTTTTTGGGGTTTTTTTTTTTAGTACAATTTTTAGTGCTTTTTATCATTGGTGAATTTGTTTTTTGGTTTGATTGCTCTTTTCTTTCTTTCTTTTTTTTAGTTCTTTCTTTTTTTTTATTCTTTTTTATTACTTTTAAATTTTTTATGTTTTTATAATTATTTATTTTTTATTTTAATAACTTTATTCCATTTTGTTTTTTTCTTTCTTTCTTTCTTTTTTTGTCCCTTTTCTTCTGAGCCGTGAGACTGACAGGGTCTTGGTTATCCAGCTGGGTGTCAGGCCTGTGCCTCTGAGGTGGGAGAGCTGAGTTCAGGATATCAGTCCACCAGAGACCTCCAGGCTCCACGTAATATCAAACGGCAAAAGCTCTCCCAGAGCTCTCCATCTCAACGCTAAGACCCAGGTCCACTAAAAGACCAGCCAGCTACAGTGCTGGACACCCTATGCCAAACAACTAGCAAGAGATGAACACAACCAACCCATTAGCAGACAGGCTGCCTAAAATCATAATAAGTTCCCAGACAACCCAAAACATACTATCAGACGTGGTCCTGCCCACCAGAAAGACAAGATCCAGCCTCATCCACCAGAACACAGGCACCACTCCCCTCCACCAGGAAGCCTAGACAACCCAATGAACAAACCTTAGCCACTGGGGGCAGACACCAAAAACAACAGGAAGTACGAACCTGCAACCTGTGAAAAGAAGACCCCAAACACAGTAAGTTAAGCAAAATGAGAAGACAGAGAAACACACAGCAGATGAAGGAGCAAGAAAAAAACACACAAGACAAACAAATGGAAAGGAAATAGGCAGTCTACCTGAAAAAGATTTCAGAGTAATGAGAGTAAAGCTGATCTAATATCTTGGAAATAGAATGGAGAAAATACAAGAAACTTTTAACAAGGACCTAGAAGAACTAAAGAGCAAACAAAGAGTGATGAACAACACAATAAATGAAATTAAAAATTCCCTGGAAAGAATCAATAGCAGAATAACTGAGGCAGAACTACGGACATGTAACGTGGAGATAAAATAGTGGAAATAACTACTTAGGAGCAGAATACAGAATAAAGAATGAAGAGAATTGAGGACAATTTCAGACCTCTGGGACAACATTAAACACAAAAACATTCAAATTATAGAGGTCTCAGAAGAACAGCAGAAAAAGAAAGGGACTGATAAAACATTTGAAGACATTATAGTTGAAAACTTCCCTAATATGGGAAAGGAAATAGTTAATCAACTCCAGGAAGCACAGAGAGTCCCATACAGGATAAATCCAATGAGAAACAAGCCAAGACACATATTAATCAAACTATCAAAAATTAAATACAAAGAAAAAATATTAAAAGCAGCAAGGGAAAAAACACAAATAACATACAAGGGAATCCCCATAAGGTTAACAGCTGATCTTTCAGCAGAAACTCTGCAAGTCAGAAGGGAGTGGCAGGACATATTTAAAGTGATGAAAGGGAAAAACCTACAATCAAGATTACTCTACCCAGCAAGTATCACATTCAGATTCAACGGAGAAATTAAAAACTTTACAAACATACAAAAGCCAAGAGAATTCAGCACCACCAAACCAGCTGTACAAAAAATACCAAAGGAACTTCTCTAGGCAGGAAACACAAGAGAAGGAAAAGACATACAATAACAAACCCAAAACAATTAAGAAAATGGTAAAAGGAACTTACATATTGATAATGAACTTAAATGTAAATGGATTAAGTGCTCCAACCAAAAGACATAGACAGGCTGAATGGATAGACAACAAAACCGGTATGTATGCTGTCTACAAGAGACCCACTTCAGACCAAGGGACACATACAGACTGAAAGTGAGGGGATGGAAAAAGATATTCCATGCAAATGGAAATCAAAAGAAAGCTGGAGTAGCAATTCTCATATCAGACAAAATGGACTTCAAATTAAAGACTATTACAAGAGACAAAGAAGGACACTACATAACGATCAAGGAATCAATCCAAGAAGAAGTGATAACAGTTGTAAATATTTATCCACCCAACAGAGGATCACCTCAATACATAAGCAAACACTAACAGACATAAAAGGGGAAATCAACAGTAACACAAAAATAGTAGGGACTGTAACACCCCACTTTCACCAATGGACAGATCATCCAAAATGAAAATAAATAAGGAAACACAAGCTGTAAATGATACATTAAACAAGATGGACTTAACTGATATTTATAGGACATTCCATCCAAAAACAACAGAAGACACTTTCTTCTCAAGTGCTCATGGAACATTCTCCAGGATAGATCATATCTTGGGTCACAAATCAAGTCTTGGTAAATTTTAAAAAGTTGAAATCATATCAAGTATCGTTTCCAACCACAACACTATGAGAGTAGATATCAATTAGAGGAAAAAAATCTGTAAAAAAGACAAACACATGGAGGCTAAACAATACACTACTTAATAACCAAGAGGTCACTGAGGAAATCAAAAAAACCTAGAAACAAATGATAATGAAAACACGATGACCCAAAACCTATGGGATGCAGCAAAAGCAGTTCTAAGAGGGAAGTATAGAGTAATACAATCCTACCTTAAGAAACAAGAAACATCTCAAATAAACAACCTAAACTTACACCTAAAGCAATTAGAGAAAGAAGAACAAAAAACCCCAAGGTTAGCAGAAGGAAAGAAATCATAAGGATGAGATCAGAAATAAATGAAAAAGAAATGAAGGAAACAATAGCAAAGATCATTAAAACTAAAAGGAGATACACAAAATTGAAAAACCATTAGCCAGACACATCAAGGAAAAAACGGAGAAGACTCAAATCAATAGAATTAGAAATGAAAGAGAAGTAACAACTGAAATTGCAGAATAAAAAGGATCATGAGAGATTACTTCAAGCAACTCTATGCCAATAAAATGCACAACCTGGAAGAAATGGGCAAATCCTTAGAAAAGCACAACCTCTGAGACTGAGCCAGGAAGAAATAGAAAATATAAACAGACCAAGCACTGAAATTGAGACTGTGTTTAAGAATCTTCCAACAAACCAAACCGAGGAATAGATGGATTCACAGGCAAATTCTATCAAACATTTAGAGAAGATCTAACACCTATCCTTCTCAAACTCTTACTAAATATAGCAGAGGGAGAAATACTCCCAAACTCATTCTACCAGACTACCATCACCCTGATACCAAAACCAGACAAAGATGTCACAATGAAAGAAAACTATAGGCCAAAATCACTGATGAACATAGATGCAAAAATCCTCAAAAAAATACTGGCAAACAGAATCCAACAGCACATTAAAAGGATCATACACCATGATCAAGTAGGGTTTATCCTAGGAATGCAAGGATTCTTCAATATATGCAAATCAATCAATGTGATACATCATATTAACAAATTGAAAGATAAACACTATATGATCATCTAAACAGATGCAGAAAAATCTTTCAACAAAATTCAACACCCGTTTATGAGAAAAACCCTCCAGAAAGTAGGCATAGAGGGAACTTACCTCAACATAATAAAGGCTATATACGAAAAACTCAGAGACAACATTTTTCCCAATGGTGAAAAAATGAAACCATTTCCATTAAGATCAGGAACAAGACAAGGTTGCCCACTCTCACCACTATTATTCCAAATAGTTTTGGAAGTTTTAGCCACCACAATCAGAGAAGAAAAAGAAATAAAAGGAATCCAAATCAGAAAAGAAGAAGTAAAGGTGTCACTGTTTGCAGATGACATGATGCTATACATAGAGAATCCTAAAGACTCTACAAGAAAACTACTAGACCTAATCAATGCATTTGGTGAAGTAGCAGTATACAAAATTAATGCACAGAAATCTCTTGCATTCCTATACACTAAAGATGAAAAATCTGAAAGAGAAATTAAGAAACACTCCCATTTACCACTGCAACAAACAGAATAAAATACCTAGGAAAAAAACCTACCTAAGGAGACAAAACCCTGTATGCAGAAAACTATAAGACACTGATGAAAGAAATTAAAGATGATACAAACAGATGGAGAGATATACCATATTCTTGGATTGGAAGAATCAACATTGTGAAAATGACCTTACTACCCAAAGCAATCTACAGATTTGATGCACACTCTATGAAACTACCAATGGCATTTTTCACAGAACTAGAAAACAAATTTCACAATCTGTATGGAAACACCAAAGACACCAAGTAACCAGAGCAATCTTGAGAAAGAAAAGTGGATCTGGAGGAATCCGACTCCCTGACTTCAGACCATATTACAAAGGTACAGTAATCAAGAGAGTATGGTACTGGCACAAAAACAGAAATATAGATCAATGGAACAGGATAGAAAGCCCAGAGATAAACCCACACACATATGGTCACATTATCTTAGGTAAAGGAGGCAAGAATATACAATAGAGCAAAGGCAGCCTCTTCAATACATGGTGCTGGGAAAACTGGACAGCTACACATAAAAGAATGAAATTAGAACACTCCCTAACACCATACACAAAAATAAACACAAAATGTATTAAAGATCTAAATGTAAGGCCAGATACTATAAAACTCTTAGAGGAAAATATAGGCAGAATGCTCTAGGCGATAAATCACAGCAAGATCCTTTCTGACCCACCTCCTATAAAAATGGAAATAAATATAAAAATAAGCAAATGGGACCTAATGAAACGTAAAAGCTTTTGCACAGCAAAGGAAACCATAAACAAGATGAAAAGACAACCCTCAGAATGGGACAAAATATTTGCAAATGAAGCAACTGACAAAGGATTAATCTCCAAAATATAGAGGCATCTCATGCAGCTCAATATCAAAAAAAAAAAAACAACCGAAACCAACAATGCGCAGAAGTCCTAAATAGACATTTCTCCAAAGAAGATATACAGATTGCCAAGAAACACATGAACAGATGCCCAACATCACTAATCATTAGAGAAATGCTAGTCAAAACTACAATGAGGTATCACCTGACACCAGTTAGAATGGTCATCATCAAAAAATACAAACAATGCTGGAGAGGCTGTGGAGAAGAGGGAACACTCTTGCACTGTTGGTGGGAATGTATATTGATACAGCCACTATGGAGAACAGTATGGAGGTTCCTTATAAAGCTAAAAATAGAACTACCATACCACCCAGCAATCTCACTACTGGACATATAACCTGAGAAAAGCATAATTCAAAAAGAGTCATGCACCACAATGTTCATTGCAGCTCTATTTACAATAGCCAGGACATGGAAGCAATCTTCGTGTCCCTCAACAGATGAATGAATAAAGAAGATGTGGTACATATATGCAATGGAATATTACTCAGCCATAAAAACAAAGGAAATTGAGTTATTTGTAGTGAGGTGGATGGACATAGAATCTGTCATACAGAGTGAAGTAAGTCAGAAAGAGAAAAACAAATACCGTATGCTAACCTTATGGACTCAGAAAATATTTGAAGAGATTATATTAGAAAACGTCCCTAATATGGGTAAGGAAACAGTCAATCAAGTCCAGGAAGTACAGAGAGTCCCACACAGGATAATTCCAAGGAGAAACACTCCAAGACACATATTAATCAAACCATCAAAACTTAAATACAGAGAAAAAATATTAAAAGCAGCAAGGGAAAAGCAACAAATAACATACAAGGGAATCCCCATAAGGTTAACAGTTGATCTTTCAGCAGAAACTCTGCAATCCAGAAAGGAGTGGCAGGACGTATTTAAACTGATGAAAGGAAAAAGCTACAACCAAGATTACCCTACCCGACAAAGATCTCATTGAGATTCGATGGAGAAATTACAACTTTTACAGACAAGCAAAAGTAAGAGAATTCAGCACCACCAAACCAGCTTTACAACAAATGCTAAAGGAACTTCTCTAGGCAGGAAACACAAGAGAAGGAAAAGGCCTCCAATAACAAACCCAAAACAACTAAGAAAATTGTAATAGGAACATACATATCGATAACTACCTTAACTGTACATGGATTAAATGATCCAACCAAAAGACAAGACGGGCTGAATGGATACAAAAACAAGACCCATATATATGCTGTCTACAAGAGACCCACTTTAGACCTAGGGACACATACAGACTGAAAGTGAGGGGATGGAAAAAGATATTCCATGCAAATGGAAATAAAAGAAAGCTGGACTAGCAATTCTCATATCAGACAAAAGAGACTTTAAAGCAAAGACTATTATAAGAGACAAAGAAGGACACTACATAATGATCAAGGGATCAATCCAAGATATAACAATTGTAAATATTTATGCACCCAACATAGGAGCACATCAATACATAAGGCAAATGCTAACAGCCATAAAAGGGGAAATCTACAGTAACAAAATAATAGTGAGGGACTATAACACCCCACTTACACCAATGGACAGATCACCCAAAATGAAAATAAATAAATAAGGAAACACAAGCTTTAAATGATACATTAAACAAGATGGACTAATTGATATTTATAGGACATACCATCCAGAAACAGCAGATAACACTTTCTTCTCAAGTGCTCATGGAACATTCTCCAGGATAGACCATATCTTGGGTCATGAATCAAGCCTTGGTAAATTTAAGAAAATTGAAATCGTATCAAGTATCTTTTCTGACCACAACGCTATGAGACTAGATATCAATTAGAGGAAGAAATCTGTAAAAAATACAAACTCATGGAGGCTAAACAATACACTACTTAATAACCAAGAGATCACTGAAGAAATGAAAGAAGAAATCAAAAAATACCAAGAAACAATTGACAATGAAAACACGATGACCCAAAACCTATGGGATGCAGGAAAAACAGTTCTAAAAGGGAAGTTTATAGCAATACAATCTTACCTCAAGAAACAAGAAACATCTCAAATAGACAACCTAACACTACACTTCAAGCAATTAAAGAAAGAAGAACAAAAAAACCCCAAAGTTAGCAGAAGGAAAGAAATCATAAAGATCAGATCAAAAATAAATAAAAAAGAAATGAAGGAAACGATAGCAGAGATCAATAAAACTAAAAGCCAGATCTTTGAGAAGATAAACAAAATTGATAAAACATCAGCCAGACTCATCAAAAAAGAAAGGGGGAAGACTCAAACCAATAGAATTAGAAATGAAGAAGGAGAAGTAACAACTGACACTTCAGAAGGAGAAAGGATCAGGAGAGATTAGTACAAGTAACTATATGCCAATAAAATGGACAACCTGGACAAAAATCGACAAATTCTTAAAGAAACACAACCTTCCGTGACTGAACCAGGAAGTAATAGAAAATATAAACAGACAAATTGCAAGCACTGAAATGGAAACTGTGACTAAAAACCTTCCAACAGGGACTTCCCTGGTGGTGCAAGGCTTAAGAATCCACCTGCCAATGCAGGGGACATGGGTTCGAGCCCTGTTCTGGGAAGATCCCACATGACATGGAGCAGCTAAGCCTGTGCTCCACTGTGCTCTAGAGCCCGCGAGCCACACTACTGAGCCAACATGCCACAACTACTGAAGCCCTCACACCTAGAGCCCATGCTCCACAACAAGAGAAGCCACCGCAATGAGAAACCCATGCACCACAAAAAAGAGTAGCCCCCGCTCACCGCACCTAGAGAAAGCCTGCACACAGCAATGAAGACCCAATGCAACCAGATATATAACAGATATATATGGAATCTAAAAAAAAAAAAAAAAGTTTATGAAGAACCTAGGGCCAGGACAGGAATAAAGATGCAGACGTAGAGAATGGACTTGAGGACACAGGGAGGGGGAAGGGTAACCTGGGACGAAGTGAGAGAGTGGCATGTACTTATATATACTACCAAATGTAAAATACATAGCTAGTGGGAAGTAGCCGCATAGCACAGGTAGATCAGCTCAGTGCTTTGTAACCACCTAGAGGGGTGGGATAGGGAGAGTTGGAGGGAAACACAAGAGGGAGGAGATATGGGGATATATGTATATGTATAACTGATTCACTTTGTTATAAAGCAGAAACTAACACACCGTATTAAAGCAATTATACTCCAATAAAGATTTTAAAAATAAATAAATAAAACTGTATGTTACTGGCATAGATTAATGGAACAGAATAGAGAGCCCAGAAATATACCCATGCATATATGGTCAATTAATTTATGGCAAAGGCATCAAGAATATACAATGGAGATCGGATAGTCTCTTAATAAAATGTGTTGGGAAAACTGTACAGCCACATGCCAAAGAATGAAACTGAACCGTTATCTTACCTCATACACAGAAATCAATCCAAAGTGGATTAAAGATTTAAACATAAGACCTGAAACCATAAATCCTCCAGAAAAAATCATAGAGGGTAAACTCCTTGACATTAGTCTTGGCAATGATTTTTTTGTATTTTACATCAAAAGCAAGGGCAACAAAAACAAAAACAAACCAGAAAGACTACATCAAACTGAGAAGCCTCTGCACAGCAAAGGAAACTATCAACAAAATGAGAAGGCACCCTATGAAATGGGAGAAAATATTAGCAAGCCATATATTTGATAAGGGGTCAATATCCAAAATATATAAAGAACTCATACAACTTAATTACAACAAACAACAACAACAAAAAACAACCTAAACAATCTGACTGAAAAATTGGCAGTGTACCTGAATAGACTTTTTTTCTAAATAATACATACAAGTGGCCAACAGGTACATGAAAAGGTACTCAGAATCACTAATAATCAGGGAAATGCAAATCAAAACCCTAATGACATCTCACTTCATACTTGTTAGAATGGCTGTCATCAAAGAGACAAGAAATAACAAGTGTTGGCAAGGATATGGAGAAAAGGGAATGCTGGTAAGCTATTGGTGGGAATGTAAATTGGTGCAGCCACTATGGAAAACATTACGGGTGTTCCTCAAAAATTTAAAATAGAACTACTATATGATCCAACAATTCCACTTCTGGGTATATATCCAAGGAAAATGAAAGCAGGATATCAAAGGGATATTGCACTCCCACATTCCTTGTAGCATTATTCACGATAACCAAGATATGCATACAGCCAAGTGTCCATCAGTGGATGAATGCATAAAGAAAATGAGAAATACACATACACACACACACACACACACACACACACACACACACACACACACACGATGGAATATTATTTAGCCATGGGAAAGAAGGAAATCCTGCCATTTACAACAACATGGATATAACTTGAGAGTATTATGCTAAGTAAAATAAACCAGGAAGAGAAAGAAAAATACTGCATGGTACCATTAACATGTGGGGGAAAAAAGGCAAACTCATAGAAACAGAGAGTAGAAAAGTGATTGCCAAGGGTTGGGGTGTGGAGGTCATAGGGAAAAGTTGGTAAAGTGTACAAATTTTCAAAGATAAGTAAAGTAAGTTAGAAAGTAAGAGGAGCCCTTGGTACAACTTTAGACACATGACCTTTGGGAGGGAGGAGAGAAAGAAAGAAACGAATTGGAAGGAGAGGTAGAGAAATAAGGAAAAAGATTCCATAGTAGCCTAATTTCCAGGTTCCTGCAATCTAACCAACTGGGTATTGGACAGATCAGTTGTCTCCAGTGGATTTCAGTTTCCTCATTTCTAAGTGAGAGGAGAATTAAATTGGATGACTTATAAAGTTGTGTTTGTACAATTAAGTTAAAATTTATAACTCTGAAAGAATTCATTAAACTTTTTGTTTTTAAAAAATTTTTTAACACATGTTTATTGTGTGCCTGCTTTGTACAAAGGGATTAGGAAAATAAACATGAATGAGACATGCTTCCTCTCCTCAGAACAATCTGCATGATAGAGATAGGCAGGGAAAATACAAAGAAGAGAATGAAGAAGAAAAGAGAGAATGCAAGTTCTCCTTCAAGTCTTCATTTAAAGGAGACGTACAGAAGGGTCCACTAGGAACAGTGGGATTGGTCATATCCCATTGGCACAGTCAATGCCAATTAACGTCGTGGATTTGCTGGCAGTAGAGAAGGCCTAGTGAATGATTTTATTCTCAAATTTATGTCAGTGATGTGGTGGGTGGGAGGGATCACCCTCTTGGATCTAAGGCACTACAATTAGTAACCCAGGTACTGAGAAAATCTGGCTTAGTTCATCTTTGAACCCACAATTCAGTTCAATTCCAGTTGATTTACATGTATTAAGCACCTGTAAGTACTAGCTGTGTAAACTTGGGTTAAGTCACCTTCTCTGTGTCTCAATTTCCTCATCTGTAGCATGGGAACACTAACAGAAGCTTACCTCCTAGGACTGTTGATAGGATTAAATTAGTTAATATGTGGAAAGTACTTAGAATAGTACCTGGCTCCTAATGAGTCTTGTAAAAATATTTGCTATCATTGTTATTGTTATTTAGAGCCAGGAAATATGCTAATTGCTAGGGAGCATATAAAGAGTAAGCATAAAGCATCTTTGCTCTCAAAGAGAAGGCTCTATATGAAGGCTGAAGCTATTGCTGGTTAGACTTACTCCTCATATAGGACTGGGATTCACTCACATTCTCTAAGAGTCAGTACTCTTTATTACTCAAGGCAATAACTGCCCCTGGGTCATTTGGCTCTCTATATCCTGGATTTAGACTAACTTAAATTTTTTATATTGTATGTCAATCAATCAGATTTTGTACACAGGAGCTTGAGAAAGCTGATCAGCACTTTCTAAATAGCCTGAGGAACCACTAGACAAAATTATTAGATGTTCCTTGATTCAATGCCAAAATGCTATTATTGCATCTTTACTTAGGAATCCAGAAAGATAAAACACTCAGTAACTCAGCACATTTTTTCCAAGATGGTACAATCCATCCAAGATGGGCACTGACCCACTTCTGCAGTTTTCGGTCATTTGGGAAAACCACCCCACAAGATTTAATAGGGTAGTGTCCATTCTTCCTGGGCAAACACTTCAAATTTTTTAAGATTTTATTTTTTAAAGCAATTTTAGATTCACAGCAAAATTAAAAGAAAGATACAGATTTTCCATATACCCCCAAACATGCATAGCCTCCCCCATTATCAACAAAACCCACTGGAGTGGTACACTTGTTGCAATTGATGAACCTAGGTTGACACGTCGTAATCACCCAAAGCCCATAGTTTACAACAGGGTTCACTCTTGGTGTTGTGTATTCTATGAGTTTGGACAAATGTAGAATATGTATCCATCATTAGAGTACCATACAGAATATTTTCACTATCTTAAAATTCCTCTGTGCTACGTTCATCTTTATTGGAGTATAATTGCTTTACAATGGTGTGTTAGTTTCTGCTTTATAACAAAGTGAGTCAGCTATACATATACATATATCCCCAAATCTCCTCCCTCTTACGTCTCCCTCCCACCCTCCCTATCCCACCCCTTTAGGTGGTCACAAAGCACTGAGCTGATCCCACTGTGCTTTGCAGCTGCTTCGAATAGATATCTATTTTACATTTGGTAGTATATATAAATCCATGACACTCTCTCAGTTCATCCCATCTTACCTTCCCTCCTCCCTGTGCTCTCAAGTCCATTTTCTATGTCTACGTCATTATTCCTGTCCTGGCTCTAGGTTCTTCATAAGCATTTTTTTTTTTTTTTTAGATTCCATATATATGTGTTAGCATACGGTATTTGTTTTTCTCTTTCTGACTTACTTCACTCTGTATGACTGTCTCTAGGTCCATCCACCTCACTACAAATGACTCAATTTCATTTCTTTTTATGGCTGAGCAATATTCCATTGTATATATGTGCCACATCTCCTTTATCCATTCATCTGTTGATGGACATGAAGGTTGCTTCCATGTCCTGGCTACTGTAAATAGAGCTGCAATGAACATTGTGGTACATGACAATTTTTGAATTATGGCTTTGTCAGGGTATATGCCCAGTAGTGGGATTGGTGGGTCGTATGGTAGTTCTATTTTTACTTTTACGGGGAACCTCCATACTGTTCTCCATAGTGGCTGTATCAATTTACATTCCCACCAACAGTGCAGTAGGGTTCCCTTTTCTCCACACCCTCTCCAACATTTATCGATTGTAGATTATTTTTTAACATCTTTATTGGAGTATAATTGCTTTACAATGGTGTGTTAGTTTCTGCTTTATAACAAAGTGAATCAGTTATTCATATACATATATCCCCAAGTCTCCTCCCTCTTGCGTTTCCCTCTAACCCTTCCTATCCCACCCGTCTAGGTGGTCACAAAGCACCGAGCTGATCTCCCTGTGCTATGTGGCTACTTCCCACTAGCTATCTATTTTACGTTTTGCAGTGTATATATGTCCATGTCACTCTCTCACTTCGTCCCAGCTTACCTTTCCCCCTCCCCGTATCCTCAAGTCAGTTCTCTAGTAGGTCTGCATCTTTATTCCCATCTTGCCCCTAGGTTCTTTATGACCATTTTTTTTTTAAGATTCCATATATATGTGTTAGCATACGGTATTTGTTTTTCTCTTTCTGAATTATCTCACTCTGTATGACAGTCTCTAGGTCCATCCACCTCACTACAAATAACTCAGTTTCATTCCTTTTTATGGCTGAGTAATATTCCATTGTATATATGTGCCAGATCTTCTTTATCCATTCATCTGTTGCTGGACACTTAGGCTGCTTCCATGTCCTGGCTATTGTAAATAGAGCTGCAATGAACATTTTCGTAATGACTCTTTTTGAATTATGGTTTTCTCAGGGTATATGCCCAGTAGTGGGATTGCTGAGTTGTATGGTACTCCTATTTTTAGTTTTTTTAAGGAACATCCATACTGTTCTCCATAGTGGCTGTATCAATTTACATTCCCACCAACAGTGCAAGAGGGTTCCCTTTGCTCCACACCGTCTCCAGCATTTATTGTTTGTAGAATTTTTGATGATGGCCATTCTGACTGGTGTGAGGTGATATCTCATGGAAGTTTTGATTTACATTTCTCTAATGATTAGTAATGTTGAACATCCTTTCATGTGTTTGTTGGACATCTGTACATCTTCTTTAGAGAAATGTCTATTTAGGTCTTCTGCCCATTTTTGGATTGGGTTGTTTGTTTTTTTAATATTGAGCTGCATGAGCTGCTTGTAAATTTTGGAGATGAATCCTTTGTCAGTTGCTTCATTTGCAAATATTTTCTCCCATTCTGAGGGTTGTCTTTTCGTCTTGTTTATAGTTTCCTTTGTTGTGCAAAAGCTTTTAAGTTTCATTTGGTCCCATTTGTTTATTTTTGTTTTTATTTCCATTTCTCTAGGAGGTGGGTCAAAATGGATCTTGCTGTGATTTATGTCATAGAGTGTTCTGCCTATGTTTTCCTCTAAGAGTTTGATGGTGACTGGCCTTACATTTAGGTCTTTAATCCATTATGAGTTTATTTTTGTGTATGGTGTTAGGGAGTGTTCTAATTTCATTCTTTTACTTGTAGCTGTCCCGTTTTCCCAGCACCACTTATTGAAGAGGCTGTCTTTGCTCCATTGTATATTCTTGCCTCCTTTACCTAAGATATTGTGACCATATGTGTGTGGGTTTATCTCTGGGCTTTCTATCCTGCCCCATTGATCTATGTTTCTGTTTTTGTGCCAGCACCATACTGTCTTGATTACTGTAGCTTTGTAACATAGTCTAAAGTCAGGGAGCCTGATTCCTCCAGATCCACTTTTCTTTCTCAAGATTGCTGTGGCTATTCAGTGTCTTTGGTGTTTCCATTCAAATTGTGAAATTTTTTGTTCTAGCTCTGTGAAAAATGCCATTGGTAGTGTGATAGGGATTGCATTGAATCTGTAGATTGCTTTGGGTAGCAGAGTCATTTTCACAATGTTAGTTCTTCCTATCCAAGAACATGGTATATGTCTCCATCTGTTTGTATCATCTTTAATTTCTTTCATCAGTGTCTTATAGTTTTCTGCATACAGGTCTTTTGTCTCCTTAGGTACGTTTATTCCTAGGTATTTTATTGTGTTTGTTGCAATGGTAAATGGGAGTGTTTCCTTAATTTCTCTTTCAGATTTTTCATCATTAGTGTATAGGAATGCAAGAGATTTCTGTGCATTAATTTTGTATCCTGCTACTTTACAACATTCATTGATTAGCTCTAGCAGTTTTCTGGTAGAGTCTTTAGGATTCTCTGTGTATAGTATCATGTCATCTGCAAACAGTGACAGCTTTACTTCTTCTTTTCCAATTTGGATTCCTTTTATTTCTTATTATTCTCTGATTGCTGTGGCTAAAACTTCCAAAACTATGTTGAATAATAGTGGTGAGAGTGGGCAACCTTGTCTTCTTCCTGGTCTTAGTGGAAATGGTTTCACTTTTCCACCATTGAGAACGGTGTTGGCTGTGAGTTTGTCCTATATGGTCTTTATTATGTTGAGGTAGGTTCCCTCTATGCCTACTTTCTGAAGAGTTTTTATCATAAATGGGTGTTGAATTTTGTCAAAAGCTTTTTCTGTCTCTATTGAGATTATCATATGGTTTTTATCCTTCAATTTGTTAATATGGTGTGTCACTTTGATTGATTTGCGTATATTGAAGAATCCTTGCATTCCTGGGATAAAACCCACTTGAACATGGTGTATGATCCTTTTAATGTGCTGTTCGATTCTGTTTGCTAGTATTTTGTTGAGGATGTCTGCATCTATGTTCATCAGTGATATTGGCCTGTAGTTTTCTTTTTGGGGGACATCTTTGTCTGGTTGTGGTATCTTGGAGATGGTGAACTCGTAGAATGAGTTTGGGAGTATTCCTCCCTCTGCTATATTTAGGAAGAGTTTGAGAAGGATAGGTGTTAGCTCTTCTCTAAATGTTTGATAGAATTCGCCTGTGACTCCATCTGGTCCTGGGCTTTTGTTTGTTGGAAGATTTTTTTTTAAATTTATTTTTGGTTGCATTAGGTCTTCGTTGCTGTGTGCAGGCTTTCTCTAGTTGCGGTGAGCAGGGGCTACTCTTTGTTGTGGTGCATGGGTTTCTCATTGCGGTGGCTTCTCTTGTTGTGGAGCATGGGCTCTAGGTGCGAGGGCTTCAGTAGTTGTGGCATGTTGGCTCAGTAGTGTGGCTCGCGGGCTCTAGAGCACAGTGGAGCACAGGCTTAGCTGCTCCATGTCATGTGGGATCTTCCCAGAACAGGGCTCGAACCCGTGTCCCCTGCATTGGCAGGTGGATTCTTAAGCCTTGCACCACCAGGGAAGTCCCTGTTGGAAGGTTTTTAGTCACAGTTTCCATTTCAGTGCTTGCAATTTGTCTGTTTATATTTTCTATTACTTCCTGGTTCAGTCACGGAAGGTTGTGTTTCTTTAAGAATTTGTCGATTTTTGTCCAGGTTGTCCATTTTATTGGCATATAGTTACTTGTACTAATCTCTCCTGATCCTTTCTCTTTCTGAAGTGTCAGTTGTTACTTCTCCTTCTTCATTTCTAATTCTATTGGTTTGAGTCTTCCCCCTTTCTTTTTTGATGAGTCTGGCTGATGTTTTATCAATTTTGTTTATCTTCTCAAAGATCTGGCTTTTAGTTTTATTGATCTCTGCTATCGTTTTCTTCATTTCTTTTTTATTTATTTTTGATCTGATCTTTATGATTTCTTTCCTTCTGCTAACTTTGGGGTTTTTTTGTTCTTCTTTCTTTAATTGCTTGAAGTGTAGCGTTAGGTTGTCTATTTGAGATGTTTCTTGTTTCTTGAGGTAAGATTGTATTGCTATAAACTTCCCTTTTAGAACTGTTTTTCCTGCATCCCATAGGTTTTGGGTCATCGTGTTTTCATTGTCAATTGTTTCTTGGTATTTTTTGATTTCTTCTTTCATTTCTTCAGTGATCTCTTGGTTATTAAGTAGTGTATTGTTTAGCCTCCATGAGTTTGTATTTTTTACAGATTTCTTCCTCTAATTGATATCTAGTCTCATAGTGTTTTGGTCAGAAAAGATACTTGATACGATTTCAATTTTCTTAAATTTACCAAGGCTTGATTCATGACCCAAGATATGGTCTATCCTGGAGAATGTTCCATGAGCACTTGAGAAGAAAGTGTTATCTGCTGTTTTTGGATGGAATGTCCTATAAATATCAATTAGTCCATCTTGTTTAATGTATCATTTAAAGCTTGTGTTTCCTTATTTATTTTCATTTTGGGTGATCTGTCCATTGGTGTAAGTGGGGTGTTATAGTCCCTCACTATTATTTTGTTACTGTAGATTTCCCCTTTTATGGCTGTTAGCATTTGCCTTATGTATTGATGTGCTCCTATGTTGGGTGCATAAATATTTACAATTGTTATATCTTGGATTGATCCCTTGATCATTATGTAGTGTCCTTTGTCTCTTATAATAGTCTTTGTTTTAAAGTCTCTTTTGTCTGATATGAGAATTGTTAGTCGAGCTTTCTTTTATTTCCATTTGCATGGAATATCTTTTTCCATCCCCTCACTTTCAGTCTGTATGTGTCCCTAGGTCTGAAGTGGGTCTCTTGTAGACAGCATATATATGGGTCTTGTTTTTGTATCCATTCAGCCCGTCTTGTCTTTTGGTTGGATCATTTAATCCATGTACAGTTAAGGTAGTTATCGATATGTATGTTCCTATTACAATTTTCTTAGTTGTTTTGGGTTTGTTATTGGAGGCCTTTTCCTTCTCTTGTGTTTCCTGCCTAGAGAAGTTCCTTTAGCATTTGTTGTAAAGCTGGCTTGGTGGTGCTGAATTCTCTTACTTTTGCTTGTCTGTAAAAGTTTTAATTTCTCCGTTGAATCTCAATGAGATCTTTGTCGGGTAGGGTAATCTTGGTTGTAGGTATTTCCCTTTCATCAGTTTAAATACGTCCTGCCACTCCCTTCTGGATTGCAGAGTTTCTGCTGAAAGATCAGCTGTTAACCTTATGGGGATTCCCTTGTATGTTATTTGGTGCTTTTCCCTTGCTGCTTTTAATATTTTTTCTTTGTATTTAAGTTTTGATGGTTTGATTAATATGTGTCTTGGAGTGTTTCTCCTTGGAATTATCCTGTGTGGGACTCTCTGCACTTCCTGGACTTGATTGACTGTTTCCTTACCCATATTAGGGAAGTTTTCTACTATAATCTCTTCAAATATTTTGTCAGTCCCTTTTTTTTTCTCTTCTTCTTCTGGGGCCTCTATAATTCGAATGTTGGTGCATTTAATTTTGTCCCAGAGGTCTCTGAGATTGTTTTCAATTATTTTCATACTTTTTTCTGTATTCTGCTCTGCAGTTTTTATTTCCACTATTTTAGCTTCCAGATCGCTTATCCATTCCTCTGCCTCTGTTATTCTTTATTGATTCCTTGTAGAGAATTTTTAATTTCATTTATTGTGTCGTTCACCATTGTTTGTTTGCTCTTTCATTGTTCTAGGTCCTTGTCAAACGTTTGTTGTATTTTCTCCATTTTATTTCCAAGATTTTCGATCATCTTTACCATCATCACTCTGAATTCTTTTTCAGGTAGACATCCTATTTCCTCTTCATTTGTTTGGTCTGGTGGGTTTTTGCCTTGCTCCTTCATCTGCTGTGTATTTCTCTGTCTTCTCATTTTGCTTAACTTACTGTGTTTTGGAACTCTTTTTCACAGTCTGTAGGTTCGTATTTCTTATTGTTTTTGGTGTCTCATCCCAGTGGGTAACATTGGTTCAGTGGGTTTTGTAGGGCCCCTGGTGGAGGGGACTGGTGCCTATGTTCTGTTGGATGAGGCTGGATCTTGTCTTTCTGGTGGGCAGGACCATGTATGGTGTTGTCTTTTGGGATATCTGTGAACTTATTATGATTTTTGGCAGCCTCTCTGTTAATTGGTAGGGTTGTGTTCCTGTCTTGCTAGTTGTTTTTTCATAGGATGTCCTGCACTGTAGCTTGCTGGTTGTTGAGTGGAGCCGGGTCTTAGTGTTGAGATGGAGATCTCTGGGAGAGCTTTTGCTGTTTGGTATTACATGGAGCTGGGAAGTCTCTGGTGGACCAATGTCCTGAACTCGTCTCTCCCACCTGAGAGGCTCAGGCCTGACACCCGGCCAGAGCACCAAGACCCTGTCAGCCACATGGCTCAGACAAAAAGTGAGAAAAAGAAAGAAAGAAAATAAATAAAATAAAATAAATTTATTAAAATAAAAAAAAATTAAAAATAAAAAATTAATTAAAAAAACAAAATAGGGGGCTTCCCTGGTGGCGCAGTGGTTGAGAGTCTGCCTGCCAATGCAGGGAACACGGGTTCGGGCCCTGGTGTGGGAGGCTCCCACATGCCATGGAGCAACTGGGCCTGTGAGCTACAACTACTGAGCCTGCACATCTGGAACCTATGCTCTGCAATGAGAGAGGCCGCGATAGTGAGAGGCTCACACACCACAATGAGGAGTGGCCCCCACTCGCTGCAACTAGAGAAAAGCCCTCTCACAGAAACGAAGACCCAACAAGCCAAAAATTAATTAATTAATTAATTAATTAATTAATTTAAAAAAAATAGGGAAAGGAAGAACAGAGCAACCAAACCAAAAAACAAATCCACCTTTGATAACAAGTGCTAAAAACTATACTATTAAAAAAACACAAAAAACAAAAAATGGACAGTCAGAACCCTAGGACAAATGGCAAAAGCAAAGCTCTACAGACAAAAATCACACAAAGAAGCATACATATTCACACTCACAAAAAGAGAAAAAGGAAATATATATATATGCATATTAAAATAAAAGGAAGAGAGCAAACATATCTACCAATGATAATAAGTTCTAAATACTGAACTAAGATAAATGTAAAACCATAAACAAATTAGATGCAGAAAGCAAAGCCTAAGTCTACAGTTGCTCTCAAAGTCCACCGCTTCAGTTTTGGGATTATTCGTTGTCTATTCAGGTATTCCACAGATACAGGGTTCATCAAGTTGATTGTGGAGATTTAATCCACTGCTCCTGAGGCTGCTGGGAGTAATTTCCCTTTCTCTTCTTTGTTCGCACAGCTCCTGGGGTTCAGCTTTGGATTTGGCCCTGCCTCTGTGTGTAGGTGGCCTGAGGGCATCTGTTCCCTGCCCACACAGGACGGGGTTAAAGGAGTGGCTGATTAAGGGGCTCTGGCTCACTCAGGCCATGGGCAGAGAGGGATATGGAATGCTGGGCGAGCCTGTGGCAGCAGAGGCTGGCATGACGTTGCAACAGTCTGAGGTGTGCTGTGTATTCTCCTGGGGAAGTTGTCCCTGGATCACAGGACCCTGGCAGTGGTGGGTTGCAGAAGCTCCCAGGGGTGTGTGGATAGTGACCTGTGCTTGCAGACAGGCTTCTTGGTGGCTGCAGCAGCAGCCTTAGTGTTTCATGCCTACCTCTGGGGTCCGCGCTGATAGCCGTGGCTCGCACCTGTCTCTGGAGCTCATTTAGGCAGTGCTCTGAATCCCCTCTCCTTCTGCACCTTGCAACAGTGGTCTCTTGCCTCTTAGGCAGGTCCTGAGTTTTTCCCGGATTCCCTCTCAGCTAGCTGTGGCACACTAACCCTCTTCAGGCTGTGTTCACACAGCCAACCCCTGTCCTCTCACTGGGATCTAACCTGCCAAGCCCGAGCCTCAGCTCCCAGCCCCACCCACCCCGGCAGGTGAGCAGACAAGTCTCTCAGGCTGGTGAGTGCTGGTCGGCACTGATCCTCTGTGTGGGACTCTCTCTGCTTTGCCCTCTGCACCCCTGTTGCTGTGCTCTTCTCTGTGACTCCAAAGCTTCCCTTCTGCACTCCCCACTGTCTCTGCCAGTGAAGGGGCTTCCTAGTGTGTGGAAACTTTTCCTCCTTCACAGCTCCCTCCTAGAGGTGCGGCTCCTGTCCCTATTCTTTTGTCTCTGGTTTTTCTTTTTTCTTTTGCCCTACTCAGGTACGTGGGATGTTTCTTGCCTTTTGGGAAGTCCGAGGTCTTCTGCCCGCATTCAATAGGTGTTTTTTAGGAGTTGTTCCACATGTAGATGTAGTTTTGATGTATTTGTGGGGAGGAAGGTGATCTCCATGTCTTATTCCTCCACCATCCTGAAGGCCCGTTGGGCAAATTCTTGAAGGATCCTTTCTTGTTGATGAAATAAAATCACTTTTGACCAACTCCAAGACAAATTGCCAATATCTCGACTCACAAAAATGTCTTTCCTTTCTATCCTCAAGCATTTTTCCTAAAAGGAAATACAAGAAAAATGGATATTTCCAAATATTATCCATTTTCTGGCTTTCTCTAAATTCTGCTCTCCCCCCAGACCATCAGAAGCACAAAAATGATCAGGAGTCAACTAGCACAAAACTAGCTGAAAGTTGGTGATTTGCAGTTAGGTATATGGGACCAATTGCTATGATAAATGTTCTTTTAAGTAGACAGTTCTGCAAAGGATATAGACTGTTTATGTATGATTAATTAAGAAATAATTATCTTTGACTGGGGGAATATGAGACAATAAATGGACCATAAAATCTAAATAAACACTCAGGCTGCTGCCTTTAGTTTCAAATGGTGCCTGGAATATTTATGACTTATATAAAAAGAAATGATAAACTCTTCCCCAGTTCACCCACCATTTCCAAAAGCCAAAGGCATTATGACATTTTTCTTTGTTTTTTCCATGTGGTCTCTGCCTGTGGCTATGTCCATCCAAAGGGTATTTTATTGCACAATCATTATGGTACTTTCATTTTCTGTTTATTGAATGCCATCATCTTAGAGGTCATCATCAGTGACTTCCTCTGCCTCATCTTCATCTCTTACCTAGCCTATAGAAATGTCCCAGTAAATATTCCCCACTGCCCAGCTTTCCCCATCATAGTCCGTCTTGTACATTGTTGTCAGTTTTATCTGCCTTGAGTATGGCACTGTCAACCTCAAAAACAAGCAAACAAATGCCCCAAAAAGTTCAATGCCTTTTTTATTTATTTATTTTTTGTCTAGGGAATAAAATCCAGACTGCTTAGTCTGGCCTTCAAGTCTCTGTCTTTCATGAATTCAAGCACTTAACAATCATCGAATCCTCAAGAGTGAGAGGTACTGTATTAAGAATATAAATCAAGTAATATGTGTTCCATGGACCTTATAGTTCTAATAAAAGGGGGAAGATGTATAAGTAAACAAATAAGAGCAGGAAAGTTGAGTTCAACCAAAGAAATATGTACAGGGCATGGTAGATGCACATATACAAAAAGAACATGTAATTGCACTTTTTGGGGGGAAAGCCTAGAAATGTTTCTACCAGGAGGTTTGAAAGTTTCAATAAGAAATTTGAGCTGAATCATGCTGAATGGTGGTGAGAGTTTCTCCATAATACAAGGTAGGAAAAGAGATCCTAAGTACAGCACGAAATTATAAAAAGCAAGTTTTGGAGCTGCTATAACCTGGATGCACAGAGTAGATGGGATAAGACAAGAAAAGAAGTTGGAAACAAAAGCAGATCATAAAGGAGACTATTTTAAGAGGTAAGAATTATTCTAGTGTGACAAGGGCAATCCAATGACAGGCTTATTTAAACCAGGGTGTAACATGATTGAATTTTCATTTTATAAACATTTTCTGATTGCATGAGTGGAGGAGGGATTAGCAGAGGACAAGGAGAGTTATAGGGAGACTGGTCAAAAAAACACACTGTCTCTCATATGAAGGGGCTCAATAAATGGTAGCTAGTATAAAGGCATAGCAATGGGGATAAAGTAAGTAAAGATATGACAGTTACTATAGAAGTAAAATCTACTGTATAGGATTTGGCTCCTGATTTCATGTCAGGAGTTAGAGAAAGGGAAATCAAGGATAAAATCTCTTTCTTTACAAAAATGGATAGTTGATAGATAGACAGATAGATGATAGGTAGATACATACATACATACATATATACATACATACATACATACATACATACATACCTGGGGGGAGGAGGAGATTTGGAGAAAAGGTGATGAATTCAAGTGGAAATATCCAGCAGGTGGCTTGATAAAAGCATCTGGAATTAATCTTAGAAGCTTGGGTTTATAATAAATATTTGAGAACCCAAAGCATACTGATGGCAACTTGAAGCTTCAAAATTGGCTGAGATTGCCTAAGGAGAGAATGTGAGGCAAAGAGAGATGATGACATCAGAAAGAACTCTGCAGAACTCTAACATTTAAAGAAATAAGTGGATGAGAGAAACCCATGAGTGGCCAGAAGTATAAGAGAAATCTGGAAATAAGGAGGGCATTTAAACCAAGGGATGAGAGCATTTGAGGAAGAAGGGCATCATGGGTAACATCAAATGTAAAACTCATTTGCTTTACATAACATAATCATGGATTCTCATCCACTTGGGCTGGAAAGTTAGAAAGTCATTGATGACATTTGGTGGGAAATTCCCTTGGGTTGTTGGGGATCAAAAGCCTTGTTATGATGATTGAAAAATGGGCAGATGAAGAGATGATAGAGATGAGAAAAGAAAGTTATTTGGAGGAGAATGTGAAAAAAAGAGAAAGGCATGTATAGAAGGATTAAGAGGGGTTTTAAAAAGTGGGGGGCAAGGACTAAGAAATGCTTACAGGTTATGGGCAATGAACTGTGGGGAAAGAGTTTGAAAACACATGCAAAGGAGGAAAAAACCTAATGGGTGAAGGCAGGAGAGGAAGAATCCAGATCAGACACAGGTGAAGCGATTAGTTAAGAGCAAGTGATGAAACAGCTTTTCATGTTGAAAAAATATGCCTATATTAATGCCAGCTGTGGTAGGTAGATGATCTCCCCAAAGACACCCATGCTCTAATCCCTGGAACATGTTACATGGCAAAGGGGACTTTGCAGATGTAATTACAGATCTTCAGATAGGGAGACTATCCTGCATTATCCAAGTGAGCACAATCTCACTTCATGAGCCCTTAAAAGCAGAGAACTTTCTCCAGCTGAAGTGAAAAAGAAGTTGGAGAAATTTGAAGCATGAGAGGAACTCAACTCATTTTTACTGGAAGGGGCCACATGGAAAGCACAAGAAGAAATGCAGGCAGGCTCTAGGAGCTAAGACCAGCCCCTGGATGACAGCCAGCAAAGAAAGAATGACCTTAGTCCCAAAACTGCAAGGAATTGAATTTGGTCAGGGTCTCAAAAGGAACATGGCCTTGCTGGCACTCGAATTTCAGCCTAGTGAGACTAAACAGAGGATCCAAATGAGTCATGCTACATCCAAACTCTGACTGCTAAGTTTGTGGTAATTTGTTATGGCAGCAATAGAAAACTAATACACCAGCTGATAGCCTATGGAGAAGAGGGCTGAGGTAGCAATGAATGCCCAAGGACAACTAGCCCCTTGCAACCCATTTCTCAGTTACTCATTCAGCAAGGCTTTTGACCTGCCCTGGTGGTCTGGGCTCTTGCTTCAGATTTATGACACAAAAGTGCATGCAATGATTGTCCAAAGTTATGCTAATTCTGGGAGAGGCAAGAGTAGAATATAATCTTTCCCTCAATTTTACCATTCACTGCCCCCTGTAGCTATGCACCTCCCAATATACCAGACTCCCCAGGGATTCCTCACTTGTTTATAGTTTCTGGAAATCTTATTAGCTTCTTGCTTCTACAGCTTTTCAAGAGTTGATCTGGGGGAGGGAGCCAAGCACTGCCCTATTTCTTCACCTTGGCAGAATGGACTCTTTGGATCTGTTTTATATGCCAGCATCTTATGACCTCACTTAACCACTCACTAACTTCATATGATAGATGTTATACTACTGTTTAACAAAGAAGCAAACTTGATCATAATATATAAATAATTGCCCAAGAGCACACAGCTAGTAGGTGACACAGCCCGTTGGCCCTGGATGTTCCTAAACATGAACCTTTTCTTTTAATCAGGGTAGCATGATGCCATGCAGAGATTTGCATTTTCAATCTTCTCACTTAATGAAGAGAGATGTTGGCTGTGGGTGAAGGTATTTCAAGTGTTGGAGGTCCTGGAAGGCTGAGAAGATATTCACATCCTGTCGACAGTTTCCTATTTTGCCAATTCACGGGGCTGGCCCAAAAGTAAAGAGAAAACACTGGCAATTATAATAGGAAAGCTGAGGATGACTGACTTCTAGATCTTTCTCAAGCCGAGGACAAAGAGTATTTCATTGTTACCTGCAACAGTAGCCCTGGCTGATTATGAGTAAAAGAGGCACCTTTCTACTTGGGACAAAGCCCTGGTTATGAGACTACCTATCAGCTGCACAATTGTGACTAACTCACTTAACTTCTACACCTTAGTTTGCTCATCAGGAAATTGGGGATAATAATGTTTTTTCCAGGGGCAGACATCTGAAAAAGATGATCCTTTAGAGTCCTTCTAGCCCTAAGATATGAAATTCTCTTTTTCTCAGTTGAGTCTTTCAAGGCTCTGCTGTAGACAACAGAGTTTGGAACTATGCCACAGGAGATCTTCTCAACTAAAAAGTAAACTAGGCTTTTTTTCATTTTGCATTTGAGTAAATCTGGCTTCTTAAACATTCCCCTTTACTTAATCCAGTTTGACAAACAGCAGTGAACTTCCAAGTTACCTCCCTGTGGAATAATGTTCTATTGCCTATCTGCATTGTTGTTGCATGTCACAGAGGAACTCCATAAAGCAAAGAGATGACCCAGGTGTCAAAATACCATTTCAGGAAATAGCTCGGATATGAATTTTGATCACCAGGACACAGTGCATCTATTCAGCCCAGGGAGTCTTAGTGCTTCCTGTGGCTCTCTTGGCTATGAAATAGCATCCTAAAGCAAATGTGGAGGAAGTAATTAATTGTGTAAAATAACACAGATATTTTACCCTGAATCACCTTTTACAGAATCACCTTTATTCAAATCCTGTCAGGACTTTTATAAGAGCTATCTTTTCCCACAGTGAGGAATTCTAAGCCAGCCATGAAAATGACCACTGACCAAAGTGCTCTGGCCTAACAAAGTGAAGGAGGGAGGCCTAATGAGACATTGAACCCATCTTGCTTTCTTCCTTTTTTCCCCTGAGTTTCTAAGTCTGAGAGAATATTCTCCTTCTTGGCCTCTCTCCTTCTTTTTCACTTTTTTTTCCCTCTAGGTTTAGGCTTCTCATTCTACTACATCTACCATTTGGTTTATTGACTGAGATCAGATCACTTCCTAAGAGCAGGTTTGGATGAGGGAGAAAAGGAAGAGGATAGACAGACATTAGTTATGTTCTAGTAAATGCCCTAGAGAAAACAGAATGGAAGGAGCATATAAAACAGTCAGTATGATAATGAAGTTAATAAGTAATACAGTATTACTATATTTGGCAAGAAATTGATTCTTTCTAATACCAAGACTCTAGGATTCTACAAAGACTACTACTACTAATGCTACTACTGCTGCTATTACCAATACAAATAATACTACTACCACTAATAGTAATAATGAAACCCCCCCAAATTACTATAACTTTCCTTTTGTCAAAGTGCCTTTCTATATTTAATTTTATTTGACCCTCACAAGTATAAAAGGCAAGTAGGGAAGTTACAGTATTATTATGCCTCACTTGGTTGACACTGGAAGCAGTTGGGCCTCAGAGACAGCTTTGATGCCACTCAAATGCACAGCAGAAGACTCGGGGCTGAACCCAAACCTCTGGATACATTGTTTGGGCTCATTGCATTATGAATCTTACTAAGGCTTAATTAATGATAACAGACTCTTTCATAAAAGCAAAATTTTGAGAGGCCATAAGGGGAGGGAACAATGGTTAAAGAGGTAGCAGAGAGAAAAGCATGAAAGGGCAAATCTATTATCATACTGCTGTTGAGCTGACCCCCAGAGGCTGCTTCTGCCTGTAGATGCTGTGTGTCTGGGTGTGGAGAAGATCACAGACCAAACTTTGCAATCATTTCCCCTGGCTCAGCATTCCTTCTGTGTGCTGTCAGCAAAAAAGGAACAGACAGAGGTGACGTTTTCATTGAAAATCAATTTGCCCAATACACACAAGATCTCCACAACATGGCACCCAAATGGGCCAATTCTCTGAGATTTTCCGCAGAATTACCCTCCATTCACCTTCACAGTCAACTAAGCTTATCTCTTGGAGAAAAGAGAGTCCAGAGTGGCTGGGTTACACTCTGATGCCAACTCTAAAATTTCCTGTTGTCCTGACAGCTTGTAAGACAAGCAGGGAAATGCAGCCTGTGCTGGAGATGCTCACCAGAGCATCTGACATCAAAGCAACTGAAATCTGGGGCCAGGTAAAGAAAAGGATGAGTATGCCAGGCTTGGATCAGACCAACCATCAGTTTCCCAGGAGAAAGCTAGACTTTAGGGAGAAAAATAAAACAAAATAGACCAAAAACAAGAAAATTCAGCTCTTGGGAAGAAACTGCACTATTTTAGGATGGTGCTGACTGATGTCCTAAGTAATAGTTTGAAAACTTAGATGTCCTGCCAGCAAATCAAAATAATAAGTCATGATGTCTGAATAATGAATTAAAGTTTTCAAAGAACTTGTACCTGCAGGATCTCATTTGGGTTTCACAATTTCCTGAAGAGCAAGTTATGAGACATATTATCCCTGTCTGCTTGGGAGAGTCTAGATGGTTTATCCAAGCCACACAGGAACTGGCCATGGACTTAGGCTTTGAACCAGGCCTCCTGACAACTGCTAGGTGGCCTTTCTGTCCTTTCTGTGCCCTGGCTGTTGTATAGCTCAGTGACTTCTCAAAGGGCACTGAAAAAGGCACTTTCAGCAGGTCACAATTTGTGAGTTTCAGGCATTCATTGCCCTATTACAGTGCAGGGAACATGGTGCTGTTTTAAGAACACATTCTGATAGAAATAGGGTTGGGAGGGATGAAGTAGAAATCCTCTTAAACATGTGGAGGCAACTCTCTCTGCTACGTTCACAGGCCCAGGCCCACCTGTTTCCATTCCTGTTCTCAGGGCAGAATGCCCTCCTGTTTTTCAGACTTGGGCACACTCTTGAATCCTTTCATCTTGAACTTGTACTCTCTACAACACTGCATTCTCTCCTCTCAATCCAGAACCTGTTACTCAGTTGGACTTTTCCAGCCTCCTTGTTGCTACTTTTTAAATTTTATTGTCGCTCCTATGAGTTTTGATTCTTTGACTTTGTCCAAGTGCCTTCCTTGGTCCAGTATTTTTGGCTCTACCCTAGACCTACCACACAGTTTCTCTACTCCTATTCTCCCTGGTTCTTAGTAAATGCCTGACTTTTAAACTGGCTAGACACTAATTCATTCAACAGATCCTTAGGGGACACCTACCATGCATAGCTGCACAAGCCAGTGTTGTCTCAGCAATGTTTGGAGGGAATAGTGTCCTTAATCTTGGTCTAGTGAAGAGGGAAGCCACCTATGCATTTTGTCTTAACATCTTGTCCCTATTTCACCAGTTCCAAGGCAGAATAAATGGAGCTGGATAGCATCCCCCATTTGGAAAGATGTTGGTATGACTGCTTAATAGATTGGGAGGAGGGCTCTGCTGCAATTCTTCATTTCCTTTGTCTATTGTTGCAGGTTTTCATTAACCTTTGAGGTTGTCTTCATTTTGTGGTTTGCATTTAAAGCATTTTCTGGTTTTGAAACTGCCTAGCAAATAATTTCTTTTGATCCAACTGCTTCCCTCAATTACTATTATATTTAACTCTTTTGTAAAATAGCAAACTCCACACCCTCTGGATATCTCAAACCACCATTCCACCCATCTGTGGCCCTTATGGTTCAAGATTTCATTTAGGAACTGAATTTGTGTACTTGAGGAAAAAATCCACAAATGCTAGGCTTCTGCTTCCCTTCTCGGCTGGGAAGTCCTCTTATTTCTTCTAGTCCTAACTGAAAGAAAGAAGAAACAAAGAAAAAAAGGAAAGGAAGGAAGGAAAGAAGGAAGGAAGGGAAAAGAAAGAGGATAGATGAATGGATAGATACTGTGGACATTTGCCATGTGGTTCTATAAACATAATGACATACACCTCAATAGTATACATTCCTCCCTTCCATAAATCCTGCCTCATATGCAAATTTCTGCATTAACTGTCCAGTCCAGGATTATCTTTGATTCCCTCAGTCATCTAAATACTAACACTTTATAAATTTTGCTCAAAGACAACACTGGACATGGGAATTCCCTGGCAGTCCAGTGGTTAGGACTCCACACTTTCACTGCTGAGGGCCTGCATTCAATCCCTGGTTGAGGAACTAAGATCTCACAAGCCACATGACATGGCAAAAAAAAAAAAAAGGGAACCAACCCTGGACAAAAATTTAAATTAGGCATTTTTGTACCACAGTAATGATGAAATACCTAACATTTATGGAGTACTAACTACATCCTAGGAATTATTATTTTTTTAAACATTTTAATACACTATCTCACTTACTTTTTACTGCAAGAGTATGAGGAAATTTCATCATGTCCATCTTGCAGAAGAGCAAACTGTGGTTTTGAGGGATAATGTAAGCTGTCCTCACAAGGTAGCACCACTAGGAAATGGCAGAACAAGACTGAATCCATGTCTTTTTGATTTCAGGGTCTTTCTTTTCTCTTAAATATTAAACTACTTATACTCCTTATATCCATTTCACTTACCTTTTCCCCCTGCCATTCCTCCCAAACTCCCCCCACCCCAATCCTATCCCTCCTCACTGCTGCCATTCCCAAGTCTTTCTCTCTGTTGCATGATTTCCTGTCTAGAGAGAAAGTCCTTCGATAAAAAAATGTTTGCACTGACATATATCATTAGTCATTAATTCAGTGAGTTAACACATCTCACATCCATTTACAGCAGACACTGTGCTAGGCTGTAGAACAAACAAATATGTCTGGGTTTAATAAATAGGTCGTAGGCAGATCCATGCCGATAACTACAACATGACTCCAAGTTTTGAAATAAAAACATGTGCAAGGCATTCTGGGAGCAGAGGAGGAGGTTTATGCTCCGTCTGGGGAGTCTGGGAAGACTCCAGAGGGAGGGATATCAGGCGTGTATTTTGTAACGTGACTATGATTTCAATGTTCACACATTCAGTCAACACATGGTTGTCAAGTACCTGTTTTATGCAAAGCACTGTGCTATGTCACTAGTATACACTAGTGGAAGGAAGTAAATGTAGTCCCTGCATTCATGGAGCTTGCATTCTGACAGGAAAATCAGGCAGTAAACACATAAATATCTAAAATAAACATTCAGTTATAAATCATCAAAATGTATACTACAGGTAATATACCTAAGTGAAAATAAGAGGGGAAACTAATTTAGGGAGTGTGGGTCAGAGAGTAAGAGTGTGTGTAAGAAAGTCCTTTTTAGGAAGGCGACACTGAACGGTGACTTTGAGGGATGTGTAGGAATGAGGAGGGCAAGGTGTTCTAGGCAAAGCAGCAGCATGTGAAGGGGACATGAACCGGGACAAGCTGGACACATTCTAGGAACTGAGAGGAGACCCCTGTGGCTGGAGAGTGGTACCAGAGGGGAATCACAGGAAGTGAGGATGGAGAGGTAGGTGGAGCCTCAGCCTGGTAAGAGAACAGCTTGTACTCCCAGTGTGATGGGAAGACTAGAGGAGGAGAGGGAGAGGAGGGAGACAGGCCATGGGAGCAGCTTGTAATGTCAGGTTTGGACACCTGGCAACCCCATGTCAGGTGTGGAAATAAATGAAGACCAACCAAAGGAGACGCGTTTTGGCAGAGACTCAAAGGTAGGCAGAGGAATGGAAAAGCTTTATGGTAGAAAAAAGGGAAGTCTTCAGGTACGTCCTGACTGGAGGCTGTTGGCCTGGCAAAGCTGTAGGAGGGCTAACTAGAAACCAGGAGTCCTATGTGATGGGTTAGGGATGCATATTTGGCTTTCTCTCATTGGTTCTAAGGTGGAAGTAGAGACAAAAATTAAGGAAGTTGTTAATTATTAATCAAGTCCTGGCCATTTGGGGTCAGTTGTTACAGAAGGTATTCTTTAGCTTCCTGCATTGTCATTAGAGACAGCACTCTTGCTTCCTACAAATCTGACTTATCCCAGGCTAGCATCCTGGTTTGTAGATAAGGGGTTGGTTTCCAGGGCAAGTTGCTGCAGGTTGTGGGTCAAAGTTAACCAAGATGTGATTGGAGCATAGATTTCACTGGGGAAGAGAACTGGAGGCTGGGAAGTTATAGGAGAGTCACCTCCAGAGTGTGGACTTAATCCTCCAGACAGTCATCACCAAATATTTCTGTTTGCACATTACGATCTGCAAAACAATTTTGAGCATACATCTCCAACATATCTGTCTTTATTTACATCTAAATTTTACACATGTTCTGTTGTATTTGTAATTTTTAAGAAAATGCAAAAAAGTTTTCTATACATTGTTATCAATTTAAGTGTAATTTTGCAAAGACCTGGATTATCACGTGACTCAATTTTGCTAAAGAATTATAGTTTATAATTCAAAATGATACATGCACCCCTATGTTCATAGGAGTACTATTTACAATAACCAAGACATGTAAACAATCTAAATGTCCATCGACAGATGAATGGATAAAGAAGATGTGGTGTACATATATACAATGGCATATTACTCAGCTATAGAAAAGAATGAAATAATGTCATTTGCAGCAACATGGATGGACCTAGAGATTATCATACTAAGTGAAGTAAGTCAGAAAGAGAAAGGCAAATACCATATGTTGTCACTTATATGTGGAATCCTAAATATGATACAAATGAACTTATTTACAGAACAGAAACAGACTCAGACATAGAAAACAAACTTATGGTTACCAAAGGGGAAAGGGGGGTGGGGGAGGGATAAATTAGGAGTTTGGGATTAGCAGGTAAAAACTACTATATATAAAATAGATAAACACCAAAGTGCTACTGTATAGCACAGGGAACTATATTCAATATCTTGTGATAAATCATAATGGAAAAGAATGAAAAATTTTATATATATATATATATATATATATATATATATATATATATATATATATATATATATATATATATTTGGATCACTTTGCTGTACACCAGAAACTAACACAACATTTTAAATCAACTATTCTTCAATTAAAATAAAAAAGAATTATAGTTTGACATCATATTCTCAAGTCTAATTTCTTCATTTAACGTTTGAATAATTAATAGTTGCATTGTTCCCAAATCATCATGATTTTAAAAGCTATAAACTGAAAACTCTCTCTCCTACCTCAGCCCACTCACTCACCACCCCTGCCCTCATACTTAGCAAATCCTTTTTTTTTTAAATTAATTTTTATTGGAGTATATTTGCTTTACAATTTTTTTATTAATTTTTATTGAAGTATAGTTGTAACAAATCTTACTAGCTTTTCATATATCCTTCAAATGTTTATTCAAATAAAATTTAATGCATATGTATAAATACTACTCATCTGTTTTTATAAAATGGTGACTGCTTATGTTTTAAATGTATTGCTAATGTCATGTAATTATTAGATTATATCTGAAGGCAGTTCATATTTGAAGGATGTGATCTTAGGGTGTGGCCTTTTGTTAATTGTGTTGGATGTAGGACCCTTTGTTGATCTGTATGTGAGTTCTAGCAAGAAGTTCCAGTATTGCCTTCCCAGAGTCCTGGGGAATGTGCACTCCCCTTTAAAGACCATGCTGTCAGCAACAGGAAGCCCCTGAAGATCAACCAGAGAGTGGAAAGCTTTTGAGTAGGATCACTGAGGTGAAGGTGTAAAGCATAGATGGGCATGATGGCCAATATGAAGTGGTGGGGGAACGGGCCAGAGGCTATTGCAATGATTCAGGCAAGATGTGGGGAGGCAGAGGTGATGTGGAGGGAGGAGGTGGCCAGATGAGATTTTTAGAGGGTGAATCTTAGAAACTGCTGACTGCTTGAACAGAGTGGTACAGTACTGTGTACTCCAGTCAGGAATGTTTACATTTAAAGAGAGGCTGCCTGGGGGAATTGCAGACTCCCTTCCAGGCAAGAGGAAATGTATTTTAGGCAGGCAAGGTTTCATCATCCTGTTTGCCATCGTTCTTGCTTGAGTTTCAGAACCTTGCTGCTCACCATGCAGAAGCTTCCAAGAGGTCTTGGTGGTTTGGGGCCCATCATCCTTCAGGGGCTGTTCTTAGAGGACTGTCCAGGAAGTCTAGCTCCCAGAATAGTCATCACCACCTGAAACTCATCGGGGGACAGCTGTCACTCTCAACCAAGGAGAGCTGGTCCAGGAAAGGGATTTACTGGGAGTTAGAGGCTCCTTCCACTACCTGTTCTCTACTGCCAGGGCCATTCCATGTGCCAAGGAGGAAGAAATTTTTCTCTGTCCATCTAGATCTTCTAGATGGTCTAAGAATTAAACTGACATGAGACAGATTAACAGGAGAAAATCAAGCAGAATTTTAATAAGATGTATACCTGGGAGAGACCCAGAAAAACTGAGTAACTCACCAAAATGGCTAAAGCCCTCACCTTAAATACCATCCTCTGCTCAAGACAAAGGAGGGTAGGGAGAGCTAGTTAAGGGAGGTTACCCAGGAAAAGTACAGTAAATAAGGGTAATTGTGATGCAGATTTAAGCCCTTGCCTTCTCCACCCCTAAGAGTTTTCGAAAGATTTGTTCATCCTCCCTTCCAGGCACAGAAAGGGAGACACCCTTACAATTGGAGATTTCCCTTACAAATATAAATATTTCTTTCAAAAGAGTAACTCCTACTTGGTTTTCAGAGTTTCTCTGTGTCTGCTGTTTATTGGAAAATAACCAGCTTGAAACAATTAATATGTTAAAGAGACACATTTATGGTGCCAAATTCTGCTCCCCTACACCAGCCAGGCTAGAAGGAGAATCTATGAGCAGGGCAAAAACCGGTCGATTGTTCCCTTCTTTTAATTGTATACCTATGAAATCACAGTATTCTAAAAGAGTCAGAATGATAGAAGTGATAGGAAATGGTTGTCGTGGCAGCATCCAACCTCCACCCAATGCTCTAATCTAATCGCAAGGTCCATGAAAGCAAGAGTTGGTCTTGTTCACTGAGAGTGGTACTCCTAGTCCCTAAAGCACTGCCCAGCATTCAATGGGCCATCAATGGACACTGTTGCAGAAATAAATTCTTAAATGAATGACTAGAGTGTCTGTAGAGATGTTCATCTCTCTACCTCAACATTTCCTAATACAGTGTCTTCACTGTGTCCTACAGTGGTATTCTGTATTGTTTTGCAATTACATTAAGAGCAAGTTCTTATTGTCCTGTAATAAAATACTTCTTGTAATTCTGCTCTGTGGTCTTGAGTTTTCAGTGAAAGCACTCAGATCAAGGCTATCTCCTTTTCCATGGCAAACCTTTAGATCCTTGTAGACAGTTATTTTCCCACTGAGATTTCTGTCTGAGTCGACTCCAGCTGGTTTTTCAACCATTCCTCTCAGGTATGATGTGGTTTCCAGATTCCTCACCCTAGTCACCTAGCGCTTAGATTAGTATCGCTGGTAATATTAGTATCACAGGACTAGTAATTGTGGTAGTAGTAAGTGCAACAGCAGCAGTTTACACAGTAGTGCCAGTTATACTAATACTGTTTCCCACTCGCATAGTGGTTAATAAAGTACTTTCACAGTCATTTTCTCATTTTGCTCTCCTGGTAACACTGGGAGGTGGATATTACAGCCTCTTATTTTAGAGAAGAGGGACCTGAAGGTATTGCTGCCCAAGTTCTCGTGTCCAGTGCTCTGCCTTTGAGCCTGTACACAACACTCTTTCAGCTACAACATGCCTTTGTGAATGTGTTGCCAAACACTAGCTACTCTGGATGTGGCCAGGAACACCACAAATCTTGATGGGAAAAGAAGCAGGAAAGAAGGCAACACTGAGACACCAGAGCTGCCTGGGTGGGGGTGTGCGCAAGTGCTGGTTAGTCTGTGCTGGTTAGTTCTGTGAACCTGGGCTTCTCTCCTCCCTCCCACCCCCAACCTGGGCACCAGACTTTCTGCCCCTTGGCTACTGGGGGAGACCCCCCAGAGCAGTGGTGCCTACAGAGTCCTCAGGTCCATCCTAGTCCCCGCTTTAGCACTGGTTTTCTCCACTTCCCCCCGGAGGACACTTTCCTCAGTCTCCTCCCAGAAAATTTAGTTTAATAAATTCCTACTATACCCTTCAGCTCACTCAAAAACATCACTGAGCAGTGTTGATCAACTGTATTTTCCCGCAAAATTCCTGAAGGCAAGAGCTCAGGAAGCATAAAGCCCATCTGCCCTAACTGGACGCCCTGACTACCTGCACTGGGAGCAATTGGCCGCAGTGGGGCTGGGAGTGCAGAAACACAATGTTCTTTTTTGATGGGGGTTTCAAAGCGTCCACTTCCTGGAATGGGGGCCGGCGGCTGGAAAAGGCCCTCAGGATTTACGAGCCTGCAGAAACTCAGCTCACTGCTCCTGTAACAAGAGGGAGACAGAACGTTCTGTCACCACGTCAGGTTCTCATGCACCAAGCCTTCTGGAAATGTTTTCCCTGTCTGAGAATTGAAGGCAGATGGAGGCGAGTTGCTTTGGTTCACTTGCACCATCTTCTCTTCCTCTCAAATGCTTTTCAAATCCAGTGAACCTGGAAGGAACTTAAAGGAGAAAGGGCACAAAACAAATGAATACTGCCCTAGGCCCAGTGTTCACATAAAGGACTTTTGGATTGCTCCTCCCTTACACTCGCACTGCCACCTCACTGGCTCAGCTGCTCAGTCAGTTAGTCAATCAACAAACATCCTGATCATCTACTGAGGGGCTGTGACTGGCACTGGGTGGGAGGCATAGAACAAAATACTCAGCAGAGGCTCTATCCCTGAGGAGCTCACTTTAGGCTTGAGCAGACACTTATCACGGCTGATAAAATGAGAGACGGTTCATCATTAATCAGGACTTCTGGCTTCAGTGCCTAAATGCTTTCCTTTGGTAAAACATAGGATGAGATTCTGGAGCCCAGGAGAGATTTAACTGCCTGGAAATCTGGACACAATTGAAACATTGAGGGCTTGGTAAGAACAGACCAAATAAGTGCAGCATAAGTAACTGGGTTGGGAATTATAAAAAATGAGGTGCAGATTATTGTTCCCTCACAGGGGCTGAGTAAAATGCTGTGAGGCAAATGTCCCAGTGAAATGAATCACCTGTATACAGTCTGTGTTTTCACCTCCTGGAGACCAATGGTTAAGTTAGTCTATTCCCCGGGCCTCCATAATTTTTCTGTAAAGGGTCAGAGAGTAAACAATGCAGGCTTTGGGGTCTATAGGGTCTCTGTTGTGACTATTCAACTCTGTGGTGATAAGAATGCAGCCACGGACCATATGTAAATGAATGACAGGGACTGTATTCAAATAAAACTTTATAGATGGACACTGAAATTTGAATTTCACATAACTTCCACAAGACATGAAATATTATTCTTCTTTTGATTTTTTTTTTCCAAACCATTTGAAAATGTAAAAGCCATTCTTAGCTTGTGGGCCACACAAAAACAAGCAGCAGACTGGATTTGGCCAGTGAGCCATAGTTTGCCAACTCTGATCTTGTAGAAGACCGTGGTGGAAAAGGAGGGAAGGAGAGGAAGATGGAGAAAGAGAGCATTTATTAAGTACTGACATTTCCTTCTATCTGAGTTTAAACTCATTTGCTCTTTGCTTGTTTCACATATGTAAATGGTTCTTTAAAATAACAACTCTTAAACATATTAAAAAGGGGTGTACTTTTTTTTTTTAGTTGAGCCAGGCTGATGATCATTCATAGCCACACTGATCTGTGAATTTTTTAATATAAACTGTGTTAGCTATCATAGGATATACTTTCCTTGAAGGCCAGCACCTGCTTTATAGCCATTATATTTATACTGGCTCCTGCAGATTTTATTTTGGAGTGGGCCTAGAGTAATTTATTATTGTGTTGAATCAGCAAATTTGAGACTATTCTATGTGCACAGTAGTAAGTATTAAAGGGAGCACACAATCAAAATATAAGACTGGGACCATAAATCATAAGCCAATCTCTCTGGAATTTTGAATCCTGGTTTACTTTTTAAAAATGTATTATAAGTGTGCAGCAATTTCAGATGCATTTTTTGTTGTTGTTTTGTTTTTAACATTATGATACTCTCCTATTTATTCACTTCTATTCCCCACTAATTCTTTCTTCTTCTTCTGTGACACCCACCAGCCAGGCTCATTTCCTCTCTGCCTCATAACCAGACCATGTGCATAACTCTTACAACATGTTTGCTTATATTTTCTTCCCCTCTTTTATGAAACATGCCAGGGGATGTCTCTTTTTTGTTCTTTCAGGCAGTCTACCCTTTAAGGCCATGCTCAACTATCTACACCCAGATACATCTTTTTCTCCTCCTAACTTCTCAAATATTGGTGGTGCCCTGGCCCATTCAGTTTTTTTCATTTTGCATGTCATATCCACAATTAAAGTTGGGGACAACATTAACTTTGAGCTGAGATGGCTTCTAGGCCCTCTTAAAAATCTACCCAGTAAATAGTACATGGCCAATGAGAACATACTTGGTGGTCAAATCCCTGTGTCATTTAAAATGACACTAGAAAGAATAGGGATAATAGGATGGAAAGAGAAGGTTCAAATAAAAGTGGGAAAGAAAACAGTGTCAGGAAATCTTAGAAAACAAATCAACATTTTTAACACTGCTGGGAAAAGAAAGACGGAGGGCTGCAAAATTAGAAGGACTATCTACAGTCCTGCTTCTTTTTAAAAGTTCAGGAAAACCAATTTCAAGTAAAAATTAGAAACAGAAAAGTATCAACTTTCAAATTTCTCTCATAAAATTTATTAAGATAAAAAGAGAACTGAGGCAGAATAAAAATATACCAGTAAAACATGTCCACAAAACTAATAAAAATGCTAACCTACAGTTTTGAAATTAGCTAAAAGATCTGAAGAAAATGCTAAAAGACATGAAAGAGGAGTATAAATTAGAATTAGAAAACCTCAAAAAGGAAGTGACAGAACTCAGAAAAAATTTAAAAGAAATGAAAATATAATGTCAAAAATGAAGATGAAACTGTAAGGAATACAAGAGTGAATAAACACAACAGTAAATACTTGAAGAGAAATAGAAGGTTGAATGTAAGAAAAATAATTTTAAAAATCCAAAAGGAGTAAAATAAAAAGATAAAAAGGATTCATGACATAGTGACTAAAATTGAAACTACAAAAGAAGATTCCTGAACATAATAGGTGTCCCTAAAGAAGAAAACCAAAGCAAGGAAACAGAATAAGCACTAAAAAATATGATTCAGAAAATTTTCCCTTAAAAAAAATTTAAAGAGACTATTGACCAACACTAAAATATATTCTAGTAAAGTGATTGGATTTTAAAGGAAAAAAACCCATTACTTGAGTATATAGACAAAAAGAACAAGTGACTTGTAAGGAAAAAAAATTAGATCATAATTAGGTTTTTCAAAAGCAGTATTTCATGCCAGATGAGAAAGGAGAGACTTACTTACTAAAGAAAGAAGGTATGAGCCAAGGATTTTATATCCAGCAAATGAACTTTTAAGTATAAAGGGCACCAACTCTTATGTACATGGAGAGCTCAGGAAATTGTATTCCCATAAGGCTTTTCTTAGGAATTTACTTGATGGTGAGCTAGATGTCAAAATGACTAGAGAGACATTGACATGTCTGGTGGTGAGCACTAAACAGTCAGTTACTTGTAAAACTAAGATTGAATGTATGCTAAGAGGGAACAAGTACATATACTCTTTATGTTCTGACAATATAGGCATATAGACCAATTGTAAAAAATGAGAGAAGGAGGAAAGCATATGCTGTTTTTTCTCATCTTTTCAGAAATCATACTGATGGTATTTTTTAACGGATGTTTCACTAATACTGTTGTATATATGTGGAGTAAAAAAAAAGGAGTAATTACTGTTTTTCCTTACATCCTTAAGTTTCTTGAGATGAAAGTGAGGAGATATAGATATAAGTTTTAGTAAAAAAAACTCTTACAATCCAAATTCAGGAAGTTGAAATAAATTTGACTTAGAAGTATCAGTATGAACACACACACACACACACACACACACACACACACAAGCTAAGTTTGTACTGATATTTGCAATTCAAATTTATTTCAAATTCTATCTATCGATCATCTGTCATCTATCTATCTATCTGTCTATCTATCATCTATCTATCTATCCATCAATCTATATATCTATCTAATCTATCTATCCCTAGCGCCCAGATTGTGGTCTTGGAATATCATCTCTCACTTAAAAAAATAAAACAAGAATTCTTAGAGAAATGGCTCGTTTTTTTTTTGTCTGAAACAAAAAAGAAAAATTATGAGATGAGCTTAGAACATCTTATCACACCAGATAGCCAAGAAGCTACCAAAGCGTACTATGTTATATAAAACCATTGGGATTGTATAAAAAAGTTTCAGGAACCAACTTGAAGAGACTCCAGCTGGCCACAGATGGGCCAATTTGAGCTTCAATAATGATAATAATTGCAGTGGGCTAAAACCTTTCAAATATGTTTGTCCATGAGTTCAAAATACTATTTAAAAAACCACTTGGTCACTTTTAGAGGGTGATAGGAAAATAAAAGGAAGAATCAAATATTTTTCCTGTTTTTCTTATATCATCTGTGCCATGAGGTATCCAAAGAGAAGACAAGGGAAAGCACCTCTGTATGAAAGCATGCCAAACTAATCAATGAAGGTAATGACAAGATTAAAACATCACAACTTTTTGGTCACTAATACATGAATAGATTTCTGCATTAAGCATCAATAGCTGTTAACATAACAGAGAGACAATCAGATATTATGTGCCTCTTGATGAATGGCTACAAGTCTACCTACAACTTGAATGCAGCTATCTTTGGATCCTGTTCTGGATCTAGCTGCCAATTTTCAGAGAAGCCTGAGGACAGAGGAACATGTTGAACTGCACCATGAGTATGCATCCAGCAGCATCCACACTGGGGGCAGCTCTGCAGGTCAAATAGCTCAGGTTCTTCAAAAGGTACATGTAAAGAAAAAGTAAGGAATGGAAGGGACACATGTGGACTCAAAGAGTCCTAAAAGCATATCAAGGTTTTTTAACTCTACATACTTCAGTGATAAAACCATAAAGAAGTGCACGGAAGTAATTACCATAAAAGTCAGGAGACATCTGGAGGAGGGCTTGGCTGTGTTGGGATGAAGAACACCGGGGGCACTTCTGGGGTAGCTTGATGGGTTCTATTTTTTGACTGGGTGGTGATTATTGAGGATTGACCTTACAGTAATTCGTGAAACCATATTTTGTGTGGTTTCTGTATCAGTGATCTATTTTTACAATGTAAGTTTTAAAAATGAAATGAAATATCCCCAGATACCCAGAGAGCCCTTAGGGGCCTCACAGTTATTGCTAAACATACACATTTCCTTGGTCACCACAAACACAAGAGTGTATAACCTACACCTTCCTAAGCCAAAGCCTTTGGCTCTGGCAGAAAGGAAAGCAGAAACTCTATCCCTAGCTGTGTGTGTCCATCACCACCCACCCTAGCTGGAATCAAGATGTGTCTGTGACTGGTTACATGTGGGAGGGTGGGAGTGGGTGACAGAGGGAGCAATGGAATAGACATCTTGCTGCAATGGGGAAGATTCATTTAGTTAAGAGAAATATATTTCAGTGTTTTGAGTCAAGTTAAGAGTAAACTGTTAGGCACAGTCTCTATTAGGATTGTCACAGATATTGGAGGGAAATAAATAATACATCTATTTTGGGGTGCAGTGATGACATTTACAAGGTGCCAGCAGCCCCCACACATTCTCATCCATGAAACTTCCAAGGCTCTCCTCGGCATCCATGTGACCAACTCACTTCCTTTGACGTCATTTGTTTTCTGCTGTTCTTCTTTACTTTCTCTCATCCCTCCAAGGTAAAGAGCTTTTTCTGGGCTCCCAAGTCATTATCCTTCCTTCCCCCCAAGCTCTTAGAACATGAGTGTGTTGGACTTGGGGAGCTTTGAGCAGTAGTGAGAGAGTGTGGCAGAACAGGGAAACAATCAGACTGGGAGTCAGGCCTTGGACTCTAGGTTGGGTTCCACCATTAATTAGTAAGCCACCTGAGTATGGACGATTCATTTCATCTCCCTGAGCTGAGTTTTATCAGTTGTAAACTGGGGGACTTGAGCTATAAGCTTTCTAATAACAAGCTATAAGCTTTCTATAACTTGAGCTATAAGCTTTCTATAGCTTTTCCAAAATAACAGAGTTGAAAGACTCTTTGGCATCAAGAAAAGAAAACAAATTACCAAGTGTGACATCACCAAGATTATCATCCATAAAAAAAAGTACTTGACTAAGAGTTAGCATGTATGTACTGAGTTTTAATTCCAGCCATGCCCTTAATAACTGTGTATTTTAAAAAGTCCTTTATCTTGTTGAGCCTGTTTCCTCATGCTAAGATACAAATAACAACCATGTTTCAGGGTGTTTTAAGACTTTAAATGCAAACGAGAAGACAAATTACAGACTAAGAGAAATATTTGCAAGTCACATCCCCAATAAAAACCTTATATCTAGAATACATAAGAAAAAATATCAAAACTCAGCATTAAAAAAATCTAATTAGAAAATAGGTAAAATACATGCACAGACATTCTACTGAAGAGGATGTACAAATAAATGCATGAAAAGATGTTCAACATTATTAGCCATTACAGAAATGCAAGCTTAAACCATGAGTTATCACTACAAACCTATCAGAATGGCTAAAATGAAAGGTTGTGATAACATCAAATACTGGTGAGGATGCAAAGAAACTAGATCATTCACACATTGTTAGTAGAAATGTAAAATGGTATAACCACTCTGAAAAATAGTTTGGCAGTTCCCTTCAAAACTAAAAATGGATTTACCATGTAACCCAGTAATTGGTGATTTGGGCAATTTTCCCAGAGAAATTAAAATTTATTTTCACATAGGTTCTTGTATATGAATGTCCATAGTAACTTTATTTGTTACTACAAAACAAAATAACACACAATGTTGGGGGTATGTCACAGGAATACAGGAGCCAATGGAAAGAACTTCCAATGGCCATAGCTATAATAATTTGCTCAACAAAATAAAATATATAAATATAACATTATTAATATAATGATAATATAATAAATATAATTGCATAATTTCATTTATGTAACATTCTTGAAATAAAAAAAAAAAAATTTGTAGAGGTGGAGCACACCTTATTGGTTGCCAGGGATTAGGGATGGTGAGGGAGAAGGGAGGTTAGCAAGAGGGAGATGTTTGCGGTGGTGGAACAACTGAGTATCTTGATTGTGGTGGTGGTTAGGTAGGGCTCTACAGGTGACAAAATTGCATAGATCTGTGCAAACACACTCATGCACACAAATAAGTTAATGGTAAAATCTGAATAAGCTCTATGAATTGTACCAAGGTCAATTTCTTGGTTTTGATATTGTACTATGAGTGTATGGGATGTTGACATGGGGTGCAGAGAGGGAGTTGGGAGAGGATTACACTGTATTTTCTTGTCTATTCCTCAGCATCCTCCTATGAATCTATAATTATTTCAAAATAAAAGTTCCAAAAGTCTTTGGAAAATTGTAGACCCATCAGATGTCTATTAGCTTAGCAAATTATATTCATGGGGATGTGACACTGAAACTAGCTGATGCTTTTATACAAGGCTGTTGTCTGGTATGTTAGTCAGGGTTCTCCAGAGACACAGAACCAATAGGAGATATCTATTGTCTATCTATCATCTCTCTCTCTCTCTCTCCCTCTCTCTCTCTATCATTTATTAGGAAGAATTGACAATGTAGGCTGAGAAGTCCCATAATCTGCCCTCTGCAAGCTGGAGACCCAGGAAAGCCAGTGGTATAATTCATCCCCAGTCTGAGACCTGAGAACCAGCATAGCCAATGGTGTAAATCCCAGTCCAAGGGCAGGAGAAAATGAGATGAAATGTCCCAGCTCAATAGTGAAGCAGGCAAAACAAGGGACAGTTTTCTCCCTTCTCCTCTTGTTCTATTCAGGCCCTCAACTTATTGAATGGTGCCCATCCACATTGGGTTGGGCAGTCTTCTTTACGGAGTCCACGTATTCAAACGCTAATCTCATTTAGAAACACCCTCACAGACTTACCCAGAAATAATGTTTAATCTGGGCACCCCATGGTCAGTCAAGCTGACACATAAAATTAACCATCACATCTGGTCTCACTGTTTCCTTCCAATTGTTTAGTTTGGGAATGGATTTGGGATCTTCTGGAGTATATGATCTTACTGACTAAAATAAGAGAAGTCTTGGGAGACTGGCCTTGGAGGCCTCAGGGGCAAGGGCAGCATGGATGATGTGAGTAAGAGGGAGGCAGAGATTATCTCTACCTTTCATAGTTGCACAGTATATCTTGAAATTTTTCTTTTTTAGGTTTTATTCTCACAAAACCACTTTTGTGAGAATGTGAAAAAGATGTCTATATGGGGCAGATGCCACCCCAAGGGTGCACAACTTGACAAGGAACGAACATGCAGGCTAGATTTCAGCTCCCACTTTCTTTCTCAGCCAGGTCACCTTATGCAGGGAACGACCTGTACAACCTTACATGGCAGCCCTGGCTGAGGATTATACTCTGTCACATGTGAAGTTATTAAGAAGAGTTACCAAATGAGTGATTTGAGACATGTTTGTGGGTGTGGCCATGAGACTTCCTTGAGGAAGTAGGGTTTGAATTGACCTTAAAAAGATGGGTAGAATTTAGATAGGCAGAGAGTGGAAGGAGGAAGTTCATGATCTAGATTTGCTTGAAAAAAGCTCAATGAGGCCTTGTCTTGCTCATCCTTACATTTTAGGTACTTGGCAATGTGCAGATAGGAAAGAAAAGAAGGAAGGAAAGAAGGAAGGAAGGAAGGAAGAAAGGAAGGAAGAAGGGAAGAAAAAAAAGAAAAGAAGAAAAGAAAAGCTTGATTATATGTCTTCATGATTCTATTTTTTTTTTTCATTAATTTCCTCCATATCTTCACTTCCTCATATTAGGATAGGATAGATTATGCTGAGGATAGACAGCCCCAAAGTGTCATTGGCTCTACACAACAGATGAAGTTTGGAACTAGAGGTAGGGCTTGTTTGGAAGGTACAAAAAATGACAGAATTGGAGACTTAGACTTGGAAGGCACTGCAGGTATCATTAAGAGTTTACCTTCCCATTTTAGAGTAAGCAAGTGAGACTCAAAGTAGTTCTGCTCCTGGGTATAGAATTTTTTAGTGACCAAGTGGAAGTACATTACAGATCTCTTGACTTTTATTCCAGTGCTTTATCCACTGAAAAGAGGAGAATTAAGGTAAAAGATCAAGCTTAGTAATGATAGAATATGTGAGGTTTCTAACTTTTGAGATTTTAATGTTTCTCATTTGTTACTTCCTAATTTTAGCATATATGAATGTGACTAACATTTTGGCACCAGTTTTTCCTTTAATGAATCCTGGAAACAAAAACTCTCATGACTTTAGGAAAGTGTCTTGCCACAGCTTTTATAAGAATTAAAAACCTGGATTTTGGCATTTCCAATAAAAGTGAATTAGTAATAATGGACAATAGAAATGCACACCACTGTTGCCACCTTCCTAATCCCTTTCACACCCATTCATTATCTCATCTGACCTATAAGGAGCCTTTTAGGACTTGGGCAAATCCTTTAGCTTTTCACATCCGATTGTCCTCACTCCCTATCACATGTGTAACAGGTTAAAATTTTTGAAGTATTTCCACTTTTCTACTAGTCTCCTCCCCCCAATTCAGGCAGCTAGGCTGGTTTGTGCTCATCCCCTCAGGGCATGTAGCTGACAGCAAAAATGCAGAGGGGAGAAAAATTTTTAAAAACTTTTTTTCTGGCTTTTCAGTTTCAAACGACTAGAAACTAGGGAAATAGAAAAGACAGGAGCACAAAGACACAGTTTGGAAGAAGCTGGAGCTAGGCTTTCTGAAAGTGCCCTCTTTCCTTCCCCTCCAGGTTAGAAAAGAATTCCTAGGTCTGGAACTAAGGTTCGACTATGCTGGTAGAACTAAAAATTAATAAACTGACCTTCAAAGAACTTAAATTTTAACATTCCTTTCAGCCATCTATTTGTAGACCAAGATTTGTACCAGCTACATGTATGAACATATCTGACTGTCTTGACAATCTCTGTCAGCACATCACTACTCTGTGGACTAATGAAAAATCCTAAAAGTTGAGCCAATCAATTTCATGGCAACAGCTTTGTCCCTACATGAGAAGCTGGTGGGAGGAGATTAGGGGCATTCCTGGAAGTCCTTGCTGATTTCAGAAATGCCAACAGTCTAATGAAAGAAAAAGGACTATATAATGCTTTAAATTCTCCTGGTTCAGTGCAAGATAGTTGGCAGAGGAGAGGGAAAAGAGAGCAAATTCTACTTTGATAGAGTTTGCTGACTAAATTCTCTGAGTCTCGGGAGACTATCTAAAGCATTAGGACTCCAACCATCCCGGAAGCTGCCCTAATAATCTACTCTTGAAGACCTATTCATTCCACTAGATTTCAGTTATTCCACTGTGCTTGCTGCAAATACCAAAAGTCATAATAAATGTCACGGTGGGTCAGGTTGATGGTTAGGGACGCAGAGCTGCTTATAACATTTCCTACTTACCTTGCTGGCTTTTTAAAGCGGTGCATTAGAAGATAAAGAAAGAACCAAAAAATATGTAAATGTATGTATGTTTACAAGTTCTCAAAGTAGAATGTGCAACTTACACTTTTAAAACGAGTTTTAAAACCTATTTCTGAATATAAACTAAAAATTAGAACAGAAGGAGTAGGAAGAGAAGAAAGTGCCACCTCAAGGGCTCCACCTTTCTTCTGACACCTCATCACTCTTCTACCACTTGCCATATTCTGCTTAGAATTATAGTTCATCTTCCACATGCAGACCTTGTAAGTTCCTTCAGAGCAAGGATTGTGTATTCCTGGACACTGCCCTTAGGGTCTTGCTCAGACCGGTAGGTTTTGGATAGGTGATCAGTAACTGCCTGTGGTTGATTAAATAGCCTTTCCTAACACTCCAGTCAAATTTTAAGGCCAGCCAGAGATCCATCCTTCAGCTATCAAACAACATGGGATATTTAGTAAGAAGGCCTTAACCCCCAACCATAACGTTCTTCTAAAATTTTAGGATAGGATGGGTCTCCAACATCTTACACTACATTTGGATTGCTTTCAGCAGAGTTCTGACTGGTTCTTTGAATCAATCTTGGCTTTATGTCCAGGTGTAATATATTCTGAACAGTAACCCTGTAAATCAGACTCAAATCTTGCTCACAATGTACTTCCCAGAATCATACAAAAGGCAGAAATTTGGTAAGAATTTTCTCAATGATTCTATATCCAGTTGGTGTGAGCAAAGACCCCCAAATGCTATTAAACTCCTTAGTGATGTGAACCAGATGGAAAATAAAACAAAAGAATTCACAACTCATGTTAGACTGAATTGAATGTCTTTAATTTCACACAATGAATAACATATGAATAGGATTAACTTTTTTTTTTAATAGTTAAGTGCTCTATACTGTGCTAACCTGATCTGGTAGCGAAAAAGACTGAGCTTTCTTTTAGAAAAAATGTTTAAAACCCAACATCTAAGACCATGGAGGAGCATGACAGTAAAGCATGCCAGATGTATCTACGCCTCAAATAACAGCAAGTCCATGTTCATTTTAAATGTACAAAAATGCTTTATGAATAAAAACTGTTACAAAAAGAACATTTCAAACAATGTACAATTTTTCTTGCCTCTATATTCAATAAAATACAAATACATTTTTTGTTCTAAAATATGTTTACATACAATCAAAGTAGAACATGCAAATTACACTTTAAAAAAGGCTTTTAAAAACCACTTATGAATACAAACTAAAAATTAGCCAGCACGACTTGTAAGACAATCTTGTGCCCCATTTTTTTCTTTTGAAATATATATATACATATTTAACACATCATGTGCATTTATTATTTAAGAAATAGATTTTTTTTTAAAAAAGGAAGAAAAAGAAAGACACCAACCTAAGCTGGAACTGCCCTTCTGTGTTGACCAGTGGCAGCTCTTTTCAATTTTCCCCCCTTTAGTGTTTATTATACCTGGGCAAGTGGGCAAGAGATATCCAGGAAGTTTCTTCCTTGGTTGATATGTGCTTCTAAGACTGTTCCCCAAGTGACTGAGTCCAAGAAGGGAGGCAGACTCATCAGTAGGGCAAACCCTCCAAGAAACAAGAGGCAAGGGGAGCCTGGTATCGTGGAAAGAAACTTTAAAAAACTCCAAGAAAATGTTACGGTATATTACAGTTCGAGTTTCTAGGCACTGTGATGACATTATCTGTAAGCTCTGGCATTTGGACCATTGTGATACTATAGGGTAGTGTTGAGAATAATGTCTATATTTATCTACTTTTACATAATGTGAAGGACTGAAAATCCTGCAATGTAACACTTAAATGGCTTTTGAGGCATTTTGGCTTCTGCCACCCACCCCCCCTCTCCATGCTACAGTTGGCATTTAAAGGCTTTGGAAATATATGTATAGACTTTAGACAGTTCCCAGGTAAATCTTCCTAGTGGTAGGGAAAAAATATTCTCCAAAAGCTCATTATCTGAATATTGTCGGGTAATAAGCTGTAGGAGTGGGATTTTCTACTTAAGTCCTAAAACCAAATCCTTTATGATCTCCATGTAGTACATCACCTTATACTATAATTCTGTCACCACTTGCTTATCATATTTATAGACCCAGCAATGCCCAGAACACAAACTCCGACTGCCGTCGACCGTGGCCTCCCACTCCGGACAGCAGCCAAGTTAACAGGCTAAACCTGTCGGCCCTCAGTCACCTAGTCGGGGCTGTCAGTGGCTGTTGAGTCCCAGGCCTGCCAGGTCACGAGCCAGCCCAGACAAGCCCTCCTTTCCTTTGACCCGTCTTCCTCGGGCTGTTGCCGGAGCAGTGCTGTTAGAGGAAGTTAAACTCTGTTCCTCTCGTTTGAGATGAGGGGCTGAAAAGCAAGTGGCTCCCCAGCCACTTAGGAAGGTGGATCAGAGACCCATCATCACCTTCAAGGTGGTTTTTATACAGATTTCATTCTTTGCTCACCCCTAATCAGATTCCCTATAAGTGGGTTCATGCCTGCTTGCTGAAGGCAAGTATTCCAGGAAACAGAAAAGAAAACGAAGGAATTTCTCTTATTATGAAATACTTTTGGATCTGTTTATGGAGCTTCATGCATCCCAAATGACATTTTCCCTAAATAAATATGCAGCCGCAGAAGGCAGTGTTGGGTGGCTAGAGACCTCCACAACGTGGCTCAGGAGACCTGGGTTCTCATCCTTGTTCTGCAACCAGCCAGATGTGAAACGAGACTGGCCCAATGTTGAGTCTGGACAGGAGAGGAGAGGCTAATGCAAAGTGGGTAGTTAGAAAATGAGGAAATGGTCATACTAATAAGATGGGTTAGGTTAATGGAAAGCAAAAGAAAAAATAAAAGTAATGTGATACTGAGGGAGGAGCTTGATGGGAAAGAGGGGAAGCCCTGCAGGTGACTGGACTTGCTTCCACCTCCTAACAGCGGGTTAGCCTGTCTCAGTTTTGCTCCTCTGCAGTTTTCCAATCTATCCTTAGGATCATAAATGTAGAGGATTTGCATTTGACTCACATGACAACTGTAGAACTGAATTTATGTATAAGGTGCAAGTCTGCTGTATCTCTCCTGGAATACCTTTCGCTGGTTTGGAAATTCTAATGTATCCTAGAGTTATTTGAAATTTCTCACGTACTAGAGGTTAATGCCAATTAAGCTTTAGGTCCTTCCTTAAGAAGCTTAGAGAGTGCCAGCTTATTCCCCTCTGCAGGAAGATTTAGTCTGCTCACAGATTTGGGTGGGGAAAGAGTACAACACTGGAAGGAAGAGGGGCAAAAGAAAGAATGAAATCAATTATTTTCAAAATCCAACAAGGGAGAAACCACTTTATGGCCTAATTGGAATGAAAATGGTTGCTCTTTCATAGCAATGGTGGGGTGCGTGGGGCTAATTTAAACCTTCCTCTTGAGTGACTTTGGAACCACTCAGACATGGCTTGGGAATGACAAATTGAAAGTGGTTGGTTTGATTTTGCTGTTCAACCTGTATGAAATGCCAAAGGTCAACCTAGGTCACAAACTGAGTATCTATGATATAAGCTTTGAAGAACAGGAGAATGCACTCCTTTAAACTTACATATTGCTGGGATTAAATGCAACTGACCTAGTGGCAGCACATGATGTGAAGTCTGTGGTGACAGTGCAGAACAGGATGACTCTGTGGGTAATTTCAACCAACTGGTGGTGCCATGACAGAGCACTGATGTTTGCAAGCATATTAACTTGGGATTTTAAAGTTTACTCCCGTAGATAACCCATCCCTTATTCTCCTATGTTCCCAACAAAAATCCTTCTTTCTCTAAGGAAATAATGTTGTGTTCTGAAGTAATAATATGATTTCCTGCCATTTGCAACTTCCTGTAAAGAAACTTAATTTGGAGGTAAACCAGATATTCTAATTCCCATTAGAAAATTTAATTCTGTCTCTCAGTGTCTCTCTTTTTATAATCTATCATACCAGGTATTTGATGTCTTAGGAAAGGTAAGGGGAGGAGTGAGGGAGGAAATTGAAAATACTTTGAAATTTCCACATCTGACTTTTAGAAAACATCTATGGCAATGGAATGACTTCATATTCATTCTGAGTTTCTTAACATGTTTAACTTGGGCTGTGGAGGTGGATAATAGAGACGGAATATCTGTCCACGCTAAACCAATGGCTAGAGTACAACTTGGATGAGAAATGTACAGTCGAAACTGACCATTTAAAAGACGATTTGTCACACACAGTTTGCATCCATGCAGACTGATAGATTTATAATTACATTATGTACAAAATGTTTCAGTTTATTAAGGCAACCACAACTTGGATACTTTGTCCAAGGTGGCGTGATACTATTGGAGTGGTGACACCCTTTGAGCATTTTCTTTCTTTTTTTTTTTTTTCCCAGATAAGAACACTTACTCCCATTTGCTTTTATGAAAAGAGACAATGTACTTCTATTGTCTTTCTGTTCCCTTTTTTCAATGACCTTTGATAGTTACTTGTATAAAAAAAAAAAATCCACATACCAAGGCATTGCTAGACACTTGTCTTTCTGGTGGGTCTGGGGTTTCAATTTTTGGTGATTTGTCAGCTGTTCCATTTTCTATGGGGCATTAAAACCATTTTATTCTGCCTATTCTTTGCTGATATGTTTTAAGTATAAAAATAACCTGGTTGACACCTGGGTCAACGTATCTTCGGCTGCTCTAAATCACTTATTTTTAAAAGGCTCTATCGATACTAAGTATTTGTTTCACAATGACTGAAATTCAAAGCCAAATTCCTTGGGACAGCATGCCAAGGGTGAACATTACAACACAGGTAAGGTTTACATTATTTAGGTGTGTACCAAGTTAAAGAAGGCAGCAAGTAAGTTAACGAAAAGGTATATGGAAGTACAATGGGCAAAGAAAAAGTAGGAACAGATGATTCTAAAACTCAGTGTATGTGTAATAGAGGAGACACACAGAAGAATATGAATGCATGTCTAAGGTTGCCTATCACTACAATTCCACCCTCTGATGACATGAGTCCCTCTGAGAAACTGTGTTGTTAACGTAAAGATTCAGGTCACCTGAAGATGATGTTGGTGCCCCAAAGCCTAGCCGAGCTTGAAAAACCAAAAGAAATAAAAACCAATTAAATGAAAGTGGCTTACAACAAAGCCAGCTGAGAAATTTGCGGCTTTTTCTCCCCTTGGAATGTTTCCTAATTGAGGGCGTTCCCCTTTCAATTTTCCTGGCCAGCAAATGCAACCGAATCAAGGGCGCACCTTGGATGCGGGAGGTCTGGCGGCTGTCGGAGAGCACCACCATCCTTCTCCTCCCTGATGGGTCTCGTGCTGCCTGTCAAGGATCTAGCCATACTGAAGTGCCCCTTGGCCGGGAACTGCTGTAAAGCACAGACACACTTCTTTTGAAGACGTTCCCCTGCTTTGCTTTCCCAAGAGCTCCTGAAGGCTCAACCCCGTCATCTGGCCCGAGTCTGCCTGCCCAGCTTCGGGAGAGAAGGGCATTCGGACCCAGCCCCGGCTCACTGCACTTCCAACGCGTCAGTCTCCCCAGCCCCAGGTTCTGACGCCCAGGCCCACCCTAGGGAAGGACATCGCTCTCACTCCCTCGCGACTTCCTCTGCCTTTTGGCCTTCACCTCCTCTTCCTGGGGAAGGGGCTGCTGCGGGGGCGGCTGCTGCGGGGGCTGGGCCGCAGGCTGGGGTTTGTGTTTCCTCTTCCCGCCTCCTCTGGGGGTCTTGGGCAGAGGGGGCGGCGGGGGTGGCGGCGGCGGCGGCGGCGGCGGCGGGAGGGGCGGGGGCGGCGGCGGTGGCAGGGGAGGCGCCTCCCGGGCCATGTGGATGACCGCCTCGATGGTGGCCATGATGGTGTCTTGGCTGGCGGCCGGCTCCAAGACGAGCGGGCTCAGGCTCGGCTTCTGACCCCTTTTGCTGGGAAGGTCGATGCATTTTTCCAGCACCGGCATTTGGTCTCTGGAGTCCTCATCGAACTGCGTGGGCTGCTTCCGGGGACGCCCTCTCCTCTTCTTGACGAAGTTGTTGCCTGTCTTTGATTGTCTCTGCAGCCGCTTGGCCTTCAGGATCTTGTTCACGTGGTCCAGGTTCTTCTTGGTGGACAGAATCTTGGTGTAGTTGCACATCTTCCGCACCTCGCACTGGATGGCTTCGATCTCCCGCCGCTTGAATCGCTTCTTCAGGGAGGAGCTGGCTGCGGGAAGGGAAGAGAGAAGAAATTGATTACAGGATGCAGACTGCCTTAAACCTAGTCTTTTTAGTGACAGCTGGCATTATATTTGGCTATGAAGATTATGGAAAATTAATGCTATAACTATGACTCGGTACCCACTATTTCTTCTTTTTCCTTTATTAAAATTAAAAATAATAAAAATAAACATGGGTTGAATATTATGTGTACAAAGCATTTCATTATTTCAGTCTCTACAACAATCCCATGAAATACACTTGTTCCCATTTTTAAGTTTGGAAACTAAGGCTCACACCATGTAGGAAGATCTACCATGGAAATCAATGTCAGAATCACAATATAAATTCTCCCATTACTTTCTCCTATCATAGCTTTTATTTTTTATTCAGCCCTTTGACATTTGATCTAATTCAATTTAGCATTAGGCTATACTTCATCTTTCTGTAAAAGATGCTGAATAGAAAAAATGACAAGCAGCCCTCTGGATCAAGCAATCTGGATCATTCATTTGTACCGTCAGCCTCGAAAAAGAGGTGCCTTGACCTGAACTAGAATATCTAACCGAACCTATTATATTTCTAACCCTCCTCCAATGACAGAGGGAGGATACTTTTCAGGAACACTCAATTTGGGATGATCCCATCTCTCTAATTTTTTCCCCCAATGGTCTGGACTTGTCAGCTTGCCTGATGATGTCCAATTGACCAAGTCTTTCTTAACTAGTTCATCTTCTGGAAACCCCAAGGGAAATACCAGCCAGGTGTTTCTGAATCATTTACACCCGTGCTACCGGGCTGTTGTTTGCAAGGAGCTCTTTTCATGTCCTGGTGGCCAGATGCTTCTCTATTTTATGAGCCAAACTTCTAGTCGCAGGAAGTCCTGTACTGCCGCTACTAAATAGCCTTCAGAACTGCTTCATTTTGAAGTTCAGACACCATAAAGTGTGAATGGCTTCAAGACGTAGCAGACCTTTCCTCCTTTAGATCGTTCTTTCTCCTTGTATTGTTCACTAGAGGCAAACGTGTACATACATGTGTATACACACATATACACAGGCACTCACACACATCCTGATAAGCCATCTTCACACTGGCTCCTCCCTCTGGCTACTTATAAGCTTAAGAAATGTGTCTTTAGTGCTTTGCTGCTGTGATTTACACTAAATGCTCATCCCCAAAAAAGCCCATGTAGTTGTCGTCAACCCTACGAAACGTTGCAGGCCTAAAAACAAATGTGTTTCATTTTAGCATCGTGGTTTGTTGTGTCATCCCATACTTTTTCAACTACTAGTGGACAAGCAGAATAAATATCTTAAGGGAGATGAGGAAAAAATGCTGAAAACAAAGACACTGCTGTCACTTACTCTTGGGCACTCCTGCTTGGTTCTTTCCCTGCTTTTCCCCATTTCTCTCTCATGTTGTGCCCGACACAGATCTCCCAGAAGGGTTTATTTGAAGTTATTTATGCCACAAGTTTCATGGAGTGGGAAGCTCTGAGTTTCACAGGACAGGCCAAAATGGTACTGCTTTTGGCCAAAGGTCATTGTGAGAGTTACTGTGCAATGAATAACTACTGAGCAATCTTTAAAATAAGTTATAAAGATCAAAATAGAACAAAGCCAGAGTGAGCTTCTGGCTACAAAAATAAAATTTTTGTACTTAGTGTTGTAAAAGGAAAAGCTTGCTTGATTTTAAGTTTTCAGATGCAGAGACCGACTTTTGTTGGTCTTTATGTCCCTCACAGGGCATAGCATGGTGCCTTGTACAGGGAAGGGATTTAAAAACTGTTTCTCCACTGATGAATTACACTGATTGTTGCTGCCTTATAATCATATTCTTCTCTAAAGGAGTTTTAGTTTGGATTTTTAAATCGACCATTGCAAATATAGTGACACTAAGAGCAGGTCTCCATGTCAGAGCTAAGCCATTTACCTTGTCCACAGAGTTCATGAGGAAATGAAAACTAGTCAGAAATACCCCACAAAACTTTTGGCATTATTCCAAATAAAAGTTCCACTTGCAGTTTACCTTCTTTTTAGTTTATATCATCCAAAGAGAAGAAAATGCTATGTGACACATAATACAGCATGCAGGTACAAAGTAAATCATTTTGGGCAATTAGTTGGCAATGTTTGACTGAGTAAAGCTTGACTGGAAAACTCCGTGAGCTGAGCTGGAGATCATTTGGGGCAAATACAACCAATGGATATTTCTTCTCAGTACTTTTTTTTTTTTAGCATGAAATGTCAAACAAACAAAAAGGAACCTAGTAGATAATTCCATATTCAATAATTTGTTATATGCTGCATAATTTTTTATTAGGCCCTTGCATTGAAAAATGATTATGAAATAAACATTTATTCTGAGTACTGTAAACCTACCAAACAATACTAAAAATATCATAACCAACTATTTTGTACCCACCATTCACATTTAATAAACATTAACTTTTTGCCATATATACTTTATTTTTTTTTTAAGCAAGAAAACATTATAGAGTCAGCTAAGTCAGTGCTCCATCATCAATTCCATTTCCTTTCCTTTCCCTGCTTGAATTTGTACTTTTACTGCATATATGTGAACCCATATTGGTAAAAATTAAAAGTCTGAAACTACCTAATATGTATAATTCTGTAAGGAAGTAGGAACACTTGCAGAGTGTTGGCAGGAGAGCAAATTGACAGAATCATTTTGGAGAGTGATTGGGCAATAACTACTAGAGTTGAAGATGGGCGTGCCCAATGCCCCAGAGATCCCAAGGCCAGGTCACCTCTTTTGCTCATATGTAACAGGAGGCCAAGGTCATTCCCTGAAGCTCAGTGTATGTTACAGAAGACTTAAAACAATATAAATATTAATTAAAAAGATAATGAAGCACTGCGATACATTCAAACAATGGAATATTGTATACACGTCTGTTAAAAGGAATAAAATACATATAAATATATCAACATGGTTAAATCTAAAAAAAAAAAACTTGAATAAAAAAAGCAAATAACAAAAGTATTTGTAAGCGTACCATTTATGTAAATTTAGAAACACACAGATCCCTTGAATTTTTATTTCGTTTTCAATATCCAGACATGAAGGTTTAAAGTGACCCCAGTGCAGATTAACTGTGAGTCAAAGACTGGGTGGATGAGATTTCAACATTTCTTCCCTCCAGAGCTACCTTACGGGACTTTATTAAGCCTCTAGAGTAGCGTTGTCCTATAGAAATTCTGCAGTGGTGGAACTGATCTATATCTATGCTGTCCCATACAGCAGCCACTAGCCACATGTGGCTACTGGGCACCTGACATATGGCAAGTGATTGAGGAATTGACTCTAAATTTAGTTTAATTTAAAGTTAAATAGCTACATGTGGTTAGTGGCTACCATAATGGGCAGCTCAGCTCTAGACCTAAGTACCACGGAATACAGAGGACACACTGAGATCCATTCAGTAAAGCACAGACTGTGGGAAGCTCAGGGCAAACAACCTGGTGCCTTCAACAAATAAGTTGAGAGGTTGGGGGGGAGGGTGGAACTGTAAACTAAAAGAGAGAAGAGATAAAATGATTATATTTGGATACCAATTTAAACAAACTGTCAAAAGAGATATTTTATAAATTCATGGAAATTTGAATAATGTCTGGGTGTTTCTTGATATTATATAATTATTGCTAACTTTCTTAGGTGTGATAATTGCACTGTGATCCTTTTTCAAAGTACCTGTCTTTTAGAAATACATACTAAATTATTAATAGATGAAATCATATGATATCATCTGGGACTGGCTTCAAAATAATAAGGGAGGGAGGAGGGGAGTGGAAGTATTCCTAAAACAAGATTGAAATGAGTTGATTATGTTGAAGCTGAGTGATGAGTACACAGAGGTTTATTATGCTATTCTGCTACTTTGGTATATACTTGCTAGTTCCATAATACATGGTTAAAAAAATATAAATGATTAGTGTTAGTAAAACATCTTTCTCAGGATCTTAGGACTGGCGGGGGGTGGGGGCGGTGCTCTGGTTTTCATATTCTTGGGCTCTATTTCACCTAAATAATTTTAGAAGAATAAGAAATGTCCTCAGTAAAGGGCATGCATAATCTCCCTAGAAAACTCCTGCTGGTAGCTACCCTCCTGGCTGAATGGGAGGGAAGAATGAATGAGCACTCTGGGTTTTATGTTGTGACCAACTGCATCAACATATGTCATGGTCCAATCTCCGCTGATGGCCTCAGGTGTTAAGACTCGATATCCCTCTTTCTTTTTCACATTACAATTTTTGAGGGGTTTCACATCTACTGAACATCTGAATTTTATTTTGTCCTGTGTGTATTATCCAAATTTTCAGTGTAGGCTCATTACTTCGTGTGTGAACAGCACCAGAGTGCAGGTCAGTAGGAAGGGCTCTGGGCAGGGACAGCTGGAAACCAAGCTGAACTAGAATGAACCTCTTAGCCCCTCTGGGTCTCTCTTTTTTCATCTATTACACTGAACAGTTAGACTAGATGCTTCTGTATTTAAAGATTGCTATAATTCTTACCTATACTCATTATCTATTGCCTTACCAAGAGTGAGGTGGCTTTCTAAGACATTTATTTCATCTAATAATTTTGAAATCGTAGTGTGGCGGAGAGGAGGGCTTTGGACTTGGCAGGGTTTGATATTCACAAATCTTTCTCCTTACTGCTTATGATTTCACTGTTCCTCTAAATGTTAACAGATTTTTCTCTCTTCAAATTGTTTCATTATTAGACAGTAATTTCTGGGCTCTTGCACCAAGATTGATTCCATATTTGCTCTCCTTCCTATAATTGTCCTATATCTTGCCTGTTCTTTGTTAGCCTTAAAGAATAATTATGAGTGGCCAAGGCAAAATATGAATTCATCGTAACTCTGCAATGCAAATCATCTTGTAGACTTTTTCTGTACTTAAAATTGCCATGCAAATGATTGAGTTGGTTTTGGTCCAGATCTAGATTTTCCCTTTGCTCCGATTATCACATGATTGGCTCATCAGCGTTTGTTGATTTTGCTACTTCTTTTATGATAATCAAACACTGGACTTATCACTGCTTTTGCACACTGACTTTATATAGATGTCATGTAAGCACTGTGAGCAAGATAAGGGCTAATGAGGCTTAGCTGTATAGAAGCTTCCTAAGAAATAGGTGCTAACGGTTTGGAGACTTTGCCCATGTGCAAGACACATTGTAGTTTTATAAAGTTTTGGATGGGTCAGAGAGGGAGGCAAATTTATCTCTAGACTAATTAGAATTTTTCTTGCTGTTTGAATTGGGAAGGTAGAGAAATATTGGGGACCGCTGAACTGCCCGGAGTGGAGTTGCCCTCCAGGTGGAGAGGGCTGGAGAAGCATCAGCCTCAGTCAAGGCACAGAGCTGCAGTGTGAATTGCTTTGTATGCTGATACTTAGAAGATTCTTCAAAGGCAAAGGCCATGTCTTCCCTCTGTACTCCCAGTTATTCACACAGCAGTACAAGATCCGGTATGTAGTACATGGGCAGCAAATACAAGTTCAAGGGAATTCAATTGTTTAATGTTCTCCCACGAAAATGTGCATTTTTTGGATACTTTTGTACTTAACTCAATAATGATCTCGTTTTCCAAATGCTGCTTTTTATTTTCTAATGGGATATATGAAGCAACTTGCCTTGGCAAGCAATCTTTTTTCCTTCTTCCTTAGAATTTAAATTAACCTTTGTGTCCTGGTCTTAAAAGCTCGTTTGAAAAAGATGGCAAGTTGCCTTGGCTGGTGAGGCTTCTGGTGGGCAGGGCACATCAGAGTCACTGCCAGTCATCAGCACACATGCTATATACCCCTGCTTTCCAATTTGAAAGCCATAATTTAGAATTAAGTGTTAGCAGATGTGGGGCATTTGTCACGATAGAATGGTACTTCCATTCTGTTCTTAAAGTCACCTTAATACAGTTTGGGGTTTCTTTGAAAATGTGACTAGCTTGTTTAATGCACAGTAACTGCTTGACTATTAAATGACAGCCTCCTCTTAGGGGTTTATTGTGAAAGAACACTCCATCTCAGCTGCAGTGGCTTAGGAGACCCTGGTCTTTGTGTTGCTCCTATTTCACATTTCTCCGTGGGAAAAGTGAAGGTAGGAGGTGAGGAGCGGTTCGACTGATGGAGAGGTGAAGCAGTGGGTGTGCACCTGCGTGTTTACGTGTGGGTGTTCCCCTCTGCCTCTCCAGATCTGATACTGTTCTAAACTGGCAGCCTCTCAAGTGGGGTGCATGTTCCCAAGGAGGAAAGTGGGCTGCAAGAAAAACATTGTATAAACTATTTTATATAATAATATTTTTATATAACTATATAAAATATATAAAATATATTTTATAATATATATTTTATGTAAATATATGTACATATATGTGTAAAAATATATAAATTTGATGTATTTAACTTTATTATATATAAATGTTTATATAATATATAATTATATACATTATTTTAATTTATATTATTTATATCTTATCTGAAAAATAAGAACTAAATTAAGCATTCTAATGCTTACTATATGGAGCGATGGTGGGTGATGCCCTTATTTGGGCTGCACGATGTGTCACCTGTCACTGTTGGGCATGAGGTTCCTGGAAAAAGAAGAGACCACATGCATTCAAGGGGCTGATGGCATCCCATCAGTTTATTCCCTTCAGGTGTTGTCAGGTCCTGAACATGGTTTAGAAAATTAAGATCTTTAAACAATAAAAAAAACTTTAACAAAAAATAAAAATACTTTGTAATGAGGTCAGGAATATCCATGAAATATGTTATATACCACAGAGAGTTTTGTTGGTTACCTTGCAGCAAACTGTATAAAAGAGTTGCTATTTTCAAAGACAAATTTGGCAATTTTCTTCTACTTTGAGAGAAGTGTTCTAAATGCTTTCACTTTCTCAGTGCTGTCAGTGGGCTGTCTGTAATGTTACCTGGCAGTTGTTAAAAAACCAAAAAAACCGCTTAATGTCCCTTTAGGGCAAAATGGGCAAGAAAGTAACTGCTTTTAGAAGCAAACTCATACTATGGCGACAGCATTTTTTAAATTGATTGGAAATGTTTCCATTTTTGACAATTTTGTTGCTGTAAATATTATAACCTATAACATCCTTAAATATGCAAATTAAAAAATCTTGTAAACAGAGTTAACTTCCAAATGAAGGGTTTCAGAGATTTGAACTCATTAAAAAAATGCAATGTCTTTTGAAATGCAAGACCATCTGACTGTTAATAAAGAAGGAAGTTGGTTAGTTGAATTTCAACAAAAAAAACCTTTGCTTAATTGATGGATGGGATTGAAAAAAATAGTATTATGTTTTAAGCAAAATGATACACTTTCTCCTTTTGGATCTACGTTTATGTGAAATATCCTTTTAACCTATAACATCTACTAACAAGTTTTGAAACAAACTGAATTTGAAATGAGACCTTCAAATTGCTTAATCACAAGTGTTAAAAAAACCCCAAGATTTTCAAAAAGAAGTATTCAAACTCAATCACTTGGTCCTCTCTGAACATTATTAAAAATATTAATATTAGTATGAAATTTGTTTCATTAATAATACAGTTAAATGAAATTTAAGTTTATTTTAAGAATATTATTTATTTCAGATTTATCTCACCTTTTCAGGTTTACTTTTTAAAAGATGAGTACACATATTCTAAATATGTATTTACATGGGGTAACTGTTCAAAATTACGTTACCAATATCACTTCATGATCAAAAATTTGAACTGCTTTAAAGTTTTCCTGTGTTTTTCTAGACTCTTGAAGACTTCATTTATGCAGTATTTAATCCTAGAGGAATTTAACTTTCTATGAGTGCATGGCCTAAGAAGCCATTAAAGCTTCTTGAAGACAGCATGTGCTCTTCTTTGTACCCCTCATAACAAACAGCACAGCTCCTTTCTCATAGTAGATGCTTGATTAATATTTCCTGCTAGATCATTTCAGATTGTAAATCCTAGAAACCAAAGCCTAATATCATTAATCTTCCTATTCCCTAGAGCACCTTTAATTGAATTGCATGTAATTCCAAGGCAGTCAAGAGTGTCCCATCCATGGGACTCTGGAATGGGATTTGATGCTGACCTCCTTTATTTGGTAAGGCAGTTGTGTGGTCCTGGTCCCTAGGTTTCCAGAATCCTTGAGTTTTCTGACCACAGGGTAATAATGCCAGTCATTTCATGAGCCTGGGTTTTGGACAAACCAGCAGTGGCTTTGGACAGATAAAGGCAGTGGTAACTTGTCTCCAGAGACTAAGATTTGCAGAGACTAAGATGAATAAGAACACTGCCAGGTTGTACAGAGAACCTCTAAGGAAGGGAACCAGGGCTTTGGCCTGAGAAAGCTGGGTGAAGGGAGAGAGTTCAGAGATCAGAGAACTAGAAACAGGGGCAACTGTATCAGCCTCTAAGGTGCACTGTACCTATTATTAGTAGGAATTGCCCAGGATGAATCCACAGAAGAATTTTAACTCTGGGAGTTTTTCTGGGGGTGATACTTATTAGAGTCAGAGTGGCTTGGCGAGGAGTGAATTGTGAGTGGTGGCACTCATAAACTGAGGAATACTAGGGACATTTAACCCCGCTCTGTTTCAATCAACTCTGGCTTTTGTATGTTGCATGTAGCTCAAGCCCTAGCAGACTGACTAGACAACGTGAGAGGCTGGATAGAAATGCAGTTAATGCCAAAAAGTTTGACGCTACATCTGCTGAGTCTCACAGCATGCCAGGTGGTCACACGGCGGGGGTGGTTGCACCCTCTCAAAGGGCTCTTTATATTTCTTTTTTTCTTTCCTTTCAAATGTGGCATAGCAGTATCCTTAACCATAAATACCATCCCTTATATAATACTCCAACTATTGTAGATGTATGTTCATACTTGATTGTGAGAGATTTCTTTTCTTTTAAATTTGGAAAAAAAATTAGAAGAACAAAGAATAATTTAACAAACATGCTCTTATGAAAATTTTCACATTTTTAATATTTAGGCTCAGATGAAATAAATCCTTATTGACCGTGTTAGAACTTCAAGAATTACATCAAATGGTTGGTATTCATGTTTTGTTTTCTAACTGGACTTAATAATTGCATTTCTTTACTTAAAACTCAGACTTTTGTTTACAGTCTGTTTACAGTTTGTTTTGTTAGAAAACATATTGACCGGGACATTAGGAGAATGAAGTTCTCATCGTGACTTTTCACCCCTCAGTTCTCTGCCTTTAGACAAATCTCTTAAATTCTTGGCAGGACCCTTACGTCAGAATAAATATGATTCTGTAAAAATAGTTATACACCTCCAAGTCTTCTCTGTTCTAGGTAAGATATCCTCAATTCCTTCATCTGTGTCTCATATGAGATAACTTCTAGGCTATATTCCATTTTGATTACCTTCCTCTGGAGATTTAATCATCTGACAAATCCCACCTTAAATTTTGGTGCCCAGAATTGAACTGATTTTCCAAGTATGAAGTGATGAATGAATAAGGCACTACAATTCTATTAATGTTCTATTAATGTGAGCTACATTAAAACAGACAACCAACAAAACAACCTGCATTTTTTTTTTTTTGCAACAATATCACACGGTTTGTTCATATTAAATGGAAGCTCAATTAACTCTCTTAAACACTTTCATAAGTTTGGCCACCAAACTTGGCCATTGCTATGTGGAATTGGTTTTTGAGCTTAAATGCAAGCCTTCTATTTAAATCTACAAAATTTAATTTTATTGGTTTTAGTCCATTGTGAAAGTCTGGAATCTTATTTTTGTTTTCTCAGAGAGGGCTCAGGTTTGTGAGGTTTCCAGAGAATTTGAATACCCTCATGTCAACCTTCCCTTTAATCCCTTCTGGGCATGATTCATGTGACTCAAGCGCCTGCTACTATTTTTCTCTTTATTGAAGTTTTTCAAAAAAAAAATGTCAATTTATACAATAAAATATCTCTGAATTCTTCATAACACTAGCAAGCAATTTATACCCATTGCTTTAGACTTTCATATATTTTTGTGTCCGGTTAGTAGACAATGGATGTACCACAGAAACAATAACTTTGCATAGCCTACAGGTGTATGCCCAACTCTATTATTTCTGCCAGAAAGGATATTGCATCTGATGTTGGAGTGGGGAAAGAAAAGTCTTACATTTTTCTTTTATCCAGAGGCAATTCTCCTACCCTAGTGGGAAAAAAAAAAAAAGACCAAAAAAACCCAAAACAAAACAATGCTAGATGTGGTTCCAGTGCTTTCCAATTTCAGCTGGAATTCAGTCAAATAAAGTCCTCTTCCTAAAAGCCATGAAGTACTCTCATTTCAACGTTAATCTTTCTGGTCCCCTGTACATTGCTTATATCTCTCTGATAGCACTTCACATAGTCTGTCCTATTTTAAGATTATGGGATTAATCTGCATTTATCTCTTCTCTTAAATTGTGTTTTCTTAAGGCACAAGGACCATATCTTAGCCATTCTTATTTATTCTTAGAACAAATATGGATTGAGCCCACTTTGTGCCAGGCGCTGTGCTAGGCACTCAGTTCCAACTTCCTCCTACTGGGGACCAGCACAAGCTCAGCTGACTTACTTGAAATGGAATGAATCCATATGACTCAACCTAAGCCAACACTTACCATCTATTTTGTAAAATCTGTGTGTAAAATAGAAAAGGATTTATTGAAGGGGATCCAAATCACTGTAAATTAAACTAGATCTTCACATATTTTAGCTATTCCCTACTCTCCTCAGAGCACCACTAACTGTTTGGAGTATCCAAGCTATGACCAAAAGCACTGAAGTACCGTGAAATATAGACTGAAATCCAAACCGCCCCATAGGAGAAGTGAAGCTTCGATGACAAAAACAAGTTTGGAACTTATTTAGCACCATTAAGAAAACCAGCTTGAACATTTAAGTCCACCGATTGATTAAAACAATGGGTCCCCTGGGAAAGGGAGGCATGTACATATTATATATAAATTACGTAACACCAGAAACGAGAGAGACAGAGACAGAGACAGAGGAGGGGTGGGGGGGGGGAAGAATGGTCTTTTCATTGCTGAACATTTGGATCAGAATTATAATGGTTTATTGTGGGGGAGTGGTCACATGCTCTCTTGGCAAATTATATATACATTCAAGTTGTGAGCACTATACCAGTAGGTTGGGGTTTTTGTTGTTGTTGTTGTTTCTATTGCTTTACCTTTTTTTTTTTTTTTTCAAATATATGCTTGGACAGACTCAATGCAGCAAATACTCCTTCTCAATTTAAGATTTGACAATTTAACAGGAAAAAGCTCATTCATCATCTTTCCCTTTTAGAAACCATAAATTATTGGCTCATATACCATGTGGCTTGGATTCTAGGAAAAGTTAGTGTAAACAAACCCAAGTTACAATGAGTGGAGTAAGAGAGTGAGTCATAAACAAAACACAGACATATGCTCTCATATAAATAAGGGCCTGGACCATCAGCTTCCCAAAGTCTGCTTCCCATTAATTACACAACAAAATGAACTTTCCATATGTAAAGCCCAAATCACTTAACTCTGGCAACTTGTACGAGACAAAGACCAGGATTGGACCTAAAAGGCACTGACAAAAACCTGAATTTCAAAATAATGAAAGTTCTCTCAAAATTTTTTCAGGTATTGGAGGACAAGAAAATCCCTTGGAGGAGTGTTTCTGAGCACTGAAACTATTCCCAGCAACCCAGGAACACTGCTTGAGGTTGGTCTGATCCCCTGCTGAATTTAAAGGTAATATCAGGCTTACTCTCTTTTGTTCTGAGCTCTGTCATCTTTATGGGGCAAGTCCTGGGTCCAGGCCACACAGGGTGTTCACAGACATTGCTGGAATCACTGAACAGTTGAAATTCCCTCCATCAGTACTTTCTCTCTGTCCTTAGAAATTGTCCATTGGTACACAGACTCACGTTTCCTTATTGTTGTATGAAGGCTATCTGGTCTCTCTTAGTTTAAAGAGGTTTCAAGGAAACAGAACAATTCCTAGGGAAGAGGATTCTTCAACAGGTGAGAAACTTTGAGAGAGATGGTAAGCAGCTAAGTTCTCTCCTTGTGTCTCTTTCGAAAGTAGACCTCATAAAGCAAACTAACAGAGTTATTTACAAAGGACATTAAAATAACAGATGTCACATTTTAGGAGCTTGGGTGGGGGAGTGGGAGAAAAATTTTTATTCTTTGCTGGGGGTGGGGTGGGGTGTACGTGTTCTTGGATCATTCATTTACTCAATGATTGTTTTTGTAGCATGTACTCTTTGTGTTGTACCATAGACCATACAAGGTAAGTGGACAACATCATCTCTGCTCTCATATGAAACTATGGGAAAGGGGGAGAACCTAACACTTTTGGAGAATCTATGGTGCAGTCTGCAGTACTTCACATATTTCCTCATTTAATTGTGATCACAACCGCGTAAAGACATTACTATCTCTGTTGTACAGAGATGAAAACTGAGACCTCAGAGGTTAAATAATTGACCCAAAGGACACATCTTAGAAGTCATGGACTCAAAGATTCAAGCAAGGGTTGCCCTATTTCAAAGTGAGTTCATACCATATTTCCGTAAGAAGGCAAAGAAGACAAGGAGCTGGACAAGAAGTGAGAAAACCTGGGTTTTCCTGTTAATTTTCTACTAATGACTGCATCAGAACACCAAATTTCTCTCAGTTTTACAATTTCAAAGGCCTTTTCTAACACCAAATTTCTCTCAGTTTTACAATTTCAAAGGCCTTTTCTAATCGCCAAATTTCATAGTTAAATAACACAAGGTATTACTACAGATCACCTGCCCTACTGCTAGACTAGGCCTTCTTGCATATTGATTTGATCCTGCTGCTTTCTCCAGGTCAAATGCTTTTAAGGGTTCCCTATAGGGAGCCAGACAGCCAATATAATGAGTGAGGTTGGCCAGGATTAGGAAGAAAGGTGGGGGGAATAGGGGAGGGCATGGGAGACTAAAGAGAATATGGCCCATCTAAGGGGGCAAATGTTATTCTGTATCAATCATTGTTGCCAGGTAGGAATCTAAGCCCAAAGTTATCAGATAATATGAGTTTCAAAAAACCAGAACTCTTGATTATTATGTAAATCTTCTGATGTTTACAATCTGCAGATTAATTAATTTAAAAAAATGTATAAACCTGTGTAGGCCAATCAAAATACAACTGCAGACAGCTATTGGTCCATGGCTTTATTTTGCTATCACTGTCCTTCAGAAGGGTCACCACGACTCATTCTAGAATTTCAGGGACTCTAGGTTCTGACTCCAAACCTCTCTTCCAGCCTCATCTGTCATTATTTCCACATATACTCCTGTCTTAGAGATCTCTGTGCTTTTAATTTGGTGCATCCTTAGAAGGCCATCTCAACTCTTCTCTTCCCAGATCATCTTAGTGTCCTCCAACTCCCACATCTCAGTGTCCTAGTGTAATTAAATTACACCTAAGCCAGTATAATCTCCAGTTTTCCATTGAGAAGCTCATCCTGAAAATCCCATAGAACTTCTGAGTGAAGGGAGACATTTATGTGTACAAGTTCCTCCTTCTCTGAATAAACACATATCCATGCACAGATCATCTCAGTGTCCTCTGAACTCCCTTAGTGCCCTTCAGTTGGAAACTAATGATTTCTTGGTTGCTAAATGATAGCTCTGTTAGTATCTGAGATTGTTATTCAATCTAAGTTAAAAATATTACTTGGCCAGGGCTTCCCTGGTAGCGCAGTGGTTGAGAGTCTGCCTGCCAATGCAGGGGACACGAGTTCGAGCCCTGGTCTGGGAAGATCCCACATGCCGCGGAGCAACTGGGCCCGTGAGCCACAACTACTGAGCCTGCGCGTCTGGAGCCTGTGCTCCGCAACAAGAGAAGCCGCGATAGTGAGAGGCCTGCGCACCGCGATGAAGAGTGGCCCCCACTTGCCGCAACTAGAGAAAGCCCTCGCACAGAAACGAAGACCCAACACAGTCATAAATAAATAAATAAAATTAAAAAAAAAAAATATTACTTGGCCATCTCATGTTTTAGAGTCAGGCCTTCCCAAATAGTGTGAAAGTTCTCCTAGGGAAAGAGCTAATCTTTACGTGTATGTATCATTGTGGCAGGTACTTGAAAAATATCTGACAATTTGTAACAAAGCCTTATAGACGTTCCAGTAAGATGAGCTCAATATGAAGCCCTAACAGGTAAAGGGGGGTTTGACTGTGCCCTGAGATAAGGGTATCTGGGGGAGGTAGTGAGGATAAAACTTCTAAAGATAGTTAATGGGTATTATGACCTGAGTCATAACATGACTAAATTATGACTTAACATGATTAAATCCTGGCATGGCATGACTTCATTTTTAACATGAGAGGGGTCATAAAATAGTGATATATTGCTTTGAACATGGAATTGGTGCTGTTTCATTTCTTTCTCACCACTGCCTAAAAAGCAGAAATTATTTTTCCCATTTCACTGGTAAGGAAACCGAGACTCAGAAGTCTAATTTAGACTGTGACTCACCTAAGGAAATGAATTAAGTACTGCAGGCTATGCAGTAACACTGGTCCTTGAATTCCAAATGCAGTTTTCACTTTACATCTGTGTGGTAGCCAGAAAGAGTCCAGGTTTCCTAATTCCTAGCAGGTAATATTTGTAATTCAGTTCACTTCTCTGAGCTCAATTTCCTCAGCTGCAACGTGAAGGGGTTTGCAGAGATCCGTTCTAGTCTATTCTAATCCAGCCTTGTCTAGTCAATTCTAGTTTAAGCAGCAGGAGAAGGAGGCCCCCTGGGAGGTGCTCTGGGATTATTCCAGTGACCCTCAAAGGTAGAGTGGAGAGGGCTGCGGGTGAGTTATACCTCTCTCTGTGTCTTTCTGTGTGTCTCTTTCTCTTTGTCACACCTGTCTATTCTCTCTAAATTCTCTCTCCAGTCTCTTAGACTGACTTACAGTCTGCCTGGACCACTAAAGATCATTCTTAATGACAGTCATTACACAGTTCTTCCATGTTGCCTGAGGGCATTTCCACAGCAATAAGCAGGAAAGACCTTGTCCCCCTTCTCCACAGCTGGGCTCAGTATGCCAACTTCACTGGAACCAAGAAGTTTTTCAAAAACTCTCCATTAATTACAGGAAACCCAAAGCACTGTCCCCTCTTCTCATTAACACAGTTGCTTTCAGTTGCCACTAAATTATCTCACCACCATTAAACCAACAATCTAATTAGACTTCTGGAAATGGAAAAAGCCAATGAATAAAGCGGGCATGCCACTTTCATCTCAAAACTGATCATAAAATATTGTGCCCTTTTGTTTTCGTCCACATAAAATCTGCCCTGGAAGAGTGTCCTTTCATTCTCTCCTATTTATAAAGAGGAGTTTGAATATTTGATATAAAAGGAGTATCTTAACAGAGATTGCTTCATGTTTGGGAGGTTTTATTTCCTGCATTTCTGAGCATGGAGACTCATTACAATAATCGTACCTGACTCCCCCTGAGTGTGATGCCTCACAGCCAAACCTCCTACTGGGTTTCAATGGAGGTGTGAATGATACTATCACTGGGAAGAAGATAAAATGTATTATTATCATTACTCTATTTTTAAGAAGGTCTGACTGTGGCAAGAGGTGGTTGGGAGTATAATCTGTACAAAGCATGCAGAGAAGATAAATTGAGTTAAACTTCTCACAGACATGGCACTTTTTAACCTGTCATTAAACCTTCTGTCTTTCCTAAAATCTCAGCTCTAGAGAGAGAAAAATTAGTTAAGTCCAGTCCAGGCATGTTTGCTGAGTATCTACTATGCACCGAGCACTGCACGAGGTTCTTGACACCCAAATATGATTATATGTTGCTTAATAACAGTGTTCCTGGATTTTGTTTCTCTTGTTTTCATCCCATTGAACCCAAGGTTCTGAGAATTCATGGGATACTCAATACTCATTGAATGGGACAAATCTTAAATAGGAAATGGTTGCTGCCCTCAGGAAATCAATACTCTGAACAGAATGCAAGACTAGCCTATATAAAATAATTAAATTACACCTAGGCCAGTATAATCTCCAGCTTTCCATTGAGAAGCTCATCCTGAAAATCCCATAGAACTTCTGAGTGAAGGGAGACATTTATGTGTACAAATTCCTCCTTCTCTGAATAAACACATACCTATGCACTACACATACCATGCCACATAGGCTGACTCCTTAACTTGAAAATAATCTTCCCTGGAGGATATCCTGGTGGATTAGCCAGGAGCTAGTCTGCCATTACTGAACAGAAGATTCTGGAGGCCCCAGGGGTCCCTTTTGGGTTGCTCCCTCTGCTGAACAGTCTCAGGATGGTTTGCTGTTTCTGGGACTGCCATGGAAAATAAAGGCAAATCATTGCCTCTCAGCTCTAATAAATATCATGCTAGAGTATATGTTTTCATGCACCAGATGGTTTTGTGCAGGAAACAGTTGTTGTTCAGTGCATTTTGATTAATACTTAATGATTAGCTGTTGTTTGCCCACCTCAGTGCTAGGTACTGGGGTTTCAAAGTCAAATAAGACCTGACAATAGGGGAGTGGACAGTGCAGCATGAGACACGGACACTACATTAAATGTAGGGACCAGTGATCAACCAGCTTGTAGGGAGAGGAGCACAGAAGATGTGGTGTCTAACTTGGCCGTGGGGTAATTCTCAAAGTGGGTGTAAGGGAAGCCTTCCTAGAGTTGAAGGCACCTAAGCTGAGTCATGAAGAGTAATCATGAATTAGATATCCAAATAGCTTGAGGAGTGGGTGAAGGAGACAGGAACATTCCAGGGTGGAAAATAGGTAATAGCAATAACAATAACAACAACAATAGTAGCAGCAACAATAGCACAAATTTGCTGAACTCTTCCTATGTGTCAGTCACTCTGCTAAGATTTTTCACAAGGATTACCTCATTTATTCCTCACCACAATCCTCTACACTGGGTGGCATGCTTTTCTCCATTTCATAGGTGTGAACACTGAGGACTGAACACCCAGCTGCTTTAGTGCAGTATTGAACTTCCAATGCAGGTGATTGGAAGCAAGAACACATGTGTTCAACTAGAGCACCACACGGCCCACAAGTGGTGTCAAGAAAAATGAGCCAAAACTTAGAAACAAGACAAATGGAAGGGTGCATGTCCTTGTGGAGTCTTAGTGTCATCTTACAGGGGATTCACTATCCACTACTAATTAAGCCCCAGATTCTGCCAGGTAATATATTAACTTGTAGGTTTTTGCCCAGAAAATATGCAAATGATTTCTTTCCAGTAGAAAAGATAAGCCCAGAGGTTATAGTTTTATTGTCCATTAGGACATTAACTGAACAATCTTGCTTGGCATTCTTTCTCTAACGCCTACATTCCTGTAATGCCCTTTTCTTCTAGTTCTAATTCTTTTTGGACCAGCTATATCACCATGTTGGTTTCCTCATTAAAGAGTTGAATGAATCCTTGACATGAGTTTTTAGTTTTTTGCAAATTACACTCTGACAGTGGGGATTCCAAAGGAGTTTGGTGCTGGCTGACATTTCCAAGGAGATGGGCCCAGATTCTGGAGAATTTGGTGCTTCTTGGGGATGTCTGCAGCCTTAGCCACGGAACAGCTCAGCTTTTCCAGGATGTCCAGTTTAAATCAGAAAAGAGCTTATTTTCTCCTTTTCGGGCAAAAAAATTGGAAGTTTTTCAGAAGGCCTTTGGTGTGATGGGGTCTTCAGGGAAGCACGGAAGTTTGCAACCCTGCTGGGTCTCTTCATGGCCCAGAGCTAAAGCGAGAGGGCTCATCAAGAACCTCATGTTCAGTAGAGCTCGATAGGCAAACAGAGTGATTCTGTGCTGCTTCAAGGTGGCCCGGTAGGTAGCATTTTTCAGACAATTTGAATGATTTGTGTTTAAAATAAAGCTTCATTTTCTCTAGATCTTTTTGAACTTTTTCTATTGTATATTTTAAGTGATAAATCTGGACTTAGAGAAATTTATTTTACAACTTGATGACTTCTTTGGTTTGTAAACTTATGGCTCTTGGATGTTTCAAATCCTATTAACTTGCACATTCATTTGCTCTATTTTGGTTCTTTTGGAAAGACAAGACTTTTGGCTGAATCTACCCATTATTTTGGTTAGGAACTTCAGATCATGATACCACACAGGACAAAAAATAAATAAATAAATTACTTTACAATTCTGAAATTCCTGTTCACTGCTTTTTGCATTTGTACCTGGATATCATTTCATCTTTTTGGGTCCCTCTCCATAAATGGCAGCTGGTTAACAGAAAAGTCAGGCATCCTAGAATTTGGGAGTTAGAAGCAATTTTCATGATCATTTTTGCTCCAGCTACTAGAATGCTGGATTTCATTCTGATTCCATTAGAATTAAGAATTCACTCTTTAATTTGTAAAGGTAATTTTTTAAGCTTAAAGTTTGGCATCTTGATTACAGGTATCAGCCAGTTCTGATCGGGCTGATAGTTTGGTTTCATAACGAAATGGTTTACCTAATATGTCTTTGCTTTTAGAAGCAAAGTGTCTGACTTGTGAAATTTAAATATTTTCACTTACTCTGATAGTTTTAAACAGGGCAGATGACACAGTTTGAGAGAATAATATATTAGCCTTGATACGAAACAGATACAAACTATAAAGTAAGAGCTGTGCTTCCTCCGCTGCCCTTGTCATCTCTAACAGGGCTACACCTTGAGCAGGTGAGATTTGGTGATAGCAACCCTGAGACATATCTTTTTTCCTACTTGGATTTAAGATGAGAGACTATCAGTGTGTGTGTGTGTGTGTGTGTGTGTGTGTGTGTGTGAGAGAGAGAGAGAGAGAGAGAGAAAACAAGAAAGAAATGCTTTCCTGTTTGCTTGCTTTTCCATTACTACTACTCTAGACTTTTCAGAGTCTTTGCAGAACCAAAGAAATTTTTTTTTTCTTGGTGTTTTATGAAGTTCCTACAAAATTTGTAATTCACTTAACAATATAGTCTCATCTTAAATATCAATACAAAGTGTGTGGGGGGGGGCATGTTTCAGTAGTAAAATCATGCACTCTCTACATATCGCATAACCTCCCTGAGAAGTTACTTCAATGTGTAGAAGATCAGAAAAATAAGGCTGACTTATTCAGGTACAGATTATCTGGTGTGGTTATTCAGTCATTATTGGGACAGTGCAATGGAAGTTATTTCAAATTATGCATCATTTTGAACAAACTTTATTGAAGCTTTCACTGCGTTAGCCCTAATTACTCACAATAATGATGCAGTGCTCCCTTGAACCAGACCTCCTTTGTTGTGCCAGGGGACTGCAGCTGATCAATGGCTATTGAGCAGTTTGATCACGAAGGCTGAACTGCTTGAGCACCAGTGGCAGCCACTGCCTTCCCTCCCTCCCAGTAGCTCACAGACTGACATGTTCTCAGTCTGGCCACCCTCTCCTGCAGCTCCTCTTCTGTGTCTTCCTCCAAATCAATAACTTCATAATCAGCATGACTCTCAGACTCGGAGAAGCTAAAAAATTGCCTTAAATAAACAAAAATATACATACACACACACGCACGAGCTAGAAAAAACATATTTTTAAGCCTTTGACCCACATTCATTTCTTCCACATTATAATGTTTATAAAATAAGGTGGGAAACCTTCCTTTCTTTTTTTCTTTTACCAAAGATTACCTGTTTGAAAAAATACCATTAGGATATAGACTGATCAATTATTTGGCAAGTATTTACCAACAGCTTATCACATGTCTGTCAAAGATTTTTCCATTTGCTTGTTAAGCAGTTCCAATATCAAGCATGTTTTTCTCAGACGTCTCCCATCTTGTTTGGTACGGAATAAACACACAGCTACTGCCTCGTAATCATTCATTTCACTTAGTGATTATTTATTGAGCATCTACTATGTGTCAGGAACTGTACTAGATACCTTAGTTTACATTATTTTAAAATAAAAGTAATTTCAAATTAATTGAATTATTTTAGTATTTAAAAAACTCAATAGGGAATTCCCTGGCAGTCCAGTGGTTAGGACTCTGCACTTCCACTGTCGAGGGCACAGGTTAGATCCCTGGTCGGGGAACTAAGATCCCGTATGTTGTGAGGCGTGGCCAAAAAAAAAAAAAAAAAAAAACTCAATAAAAGATTTCTTAAATTAATTTTGCTTTATAAGCCACTTAATTTTACTCTTCTTTCCTTTATCTTCTCTGCACTTGTCTGGGTCTTCAAAACCACTCTGTAGAAATGACGACCTATTGAAAAATGTTGATTTCTTTATATGGCCAGAAGTAATTCTAAATTACCTTACTTATAGTGAAAGATGGGACTCTAAAGAAAACAACAATTAAGTGAGTTGTCTCATCAGAAATATGTATGATTAATGTACAAGCACCCAATTGAATGAAATCAAACCCAGAACCTATTTATTAACTACCTTCTGTATGCCTGACTCTGCTTAAAGCATCACATTATGAGTTTCACTCACTGTTCTCTAAAAGAAGTAGGAGTCCGTAATTAGGGAGAAAGAAATCTGCCTTTGCTACTGTTGGGCCTATGATAGAAATGAGATTCCACTGGAAATCAGGCAGTAAATCAAGAAATTTGGGTTCCAATCCAACTGCATGACCTCAGGCAAATCTCTGAATCTCAGAAGCATCAATTTCTTCACGTGTGAAACGGGGTATTGGGCATGAGCCCAGGCTGTGCGACCCTAACTCTCTTAGGTTTGTGGGAAGACGTTTGTCTGTGGGGAGTGGAATCTCAGGAAGGTCTGGCCTTCAGCACCTGGAGTAGATCTTTAGCCTGTTTTCCCACAAAAGTTCTGCTCAGCAGCCTAAGATCCGGAAATGGACCAAATCTGTGAAACTCTCATGAGGGTCTCATTTGAGCATTGCCAAAAATAAACAGCCCATTCCTACATCCTGAAACAGGAGAGCTTTGGCTCAGCTCTGATTACCAGAGAGGCAGGTTTAAAAGTTTAATACCCACCTGTTTCTACGCCCATTTGGCATATTTGTAAATTATTGAACGCAAATAGAGGAGGCAAGCCCGTAGAAGCTTGGGATCCCAAGAATGTGTTCTCTCACACAGCATGGAAAAAGTTCAGGGAAGGAAAATAGGGGATCACCTGCCTTTTGCCTCTGGGAAATACCTGTGCTTGGCAAGCAAAGGCGGAAACATGCAGGCTAATTTTTAAATCCATAAAGGGAGGTCAAGGGAGGCCTCCAGAGCTTAACCGACAGGGTTGAGTAAGCAGTTATCTGGGTGGGTATGCAGACCTTGGCCCAAATCTTTTCCTCCAGACAAGTGATGAATTCCCAGAGTTCCAGGCATGGCAGCAGTGCCCACTTCTCGGACTCCCTCCACAGGTGCCCTCCCATAAAGGTGCTGCAAGTCTCAGGGGAAGCTTCTTCCCCTTTCCTCTGTGACTCTCCTCCTAGGACCTCTCCTTGTTCTCATTGCTGGCATCGTTTACCTGGCATTTCCATAAAAAAACTTTTCATTTCACACCTAACATGTGAAAGATGTTAATATTCTTGATCATATTTGAGAGATGATCCCGTTTCTTCAGAGCAAGATTTCCCAAGTGCCTGGGAAGAATACCATTTCCAAGAGATGTTAAGAGCTATTCCCAGAAAAATGAGTTTTGTGGTCAGGTAAGGCCATGAAATTCTGTGTCTCACCCTCCTGGAACCTCACAATGCACATTGGTCAATTAAAAGCTCAGAAAAACCCTGCAGAAAGGAAGCAGATGCAGTGTAGCATTCCTCACACTCACCTAACTATGAAAACATTTATCACAAAACACCTACCAATATTTTGTGAAACTCAATTTGGGAAGTGTCATTCCAAATATTTCTTTCTGTTATTTCAGTTGGGCTCATTTTCTAATTACCAATGGTCTCCATGAAGGAGGTAGGTATGTAGCTGAGTTCTCTGCTTAAAGCAAACTGCTGAATTAGAAGATGAGTTTAGGCGAATATCAATAATGAGTGTCTTCTTGGGCTTCTAATCATAATAGGCATTTGTAAATACTGCAATATGCTTAACATTTACCAGTGCATCAATTCAACACATTTTATGGAATGTGCCATCACTCTGTGTGCCATGAAGATAGCAAGAATCTAAATCATGGATTCTATCTCTGAAGTACATACAATTCTGTCATGAGAGAGAAGAAGTTAAATAGAAGCATTTCTCGTGTAGTCTACAAGTGGGTGGTAAATGCATGGCAGAGACACTGGATGCTACAGGCATTCAGAGGAGGTGTGACTCCCTGGGCCTTGAAGATCTGTGAGATGTGAATAGAACCGAGTAAGGCTGTCCTAAAGAAAGGTGTTAAGCCAAGTCAAGGCCTTCCTTCCTGGCAGTAGGGATGAGCGCGGCAAACTGGGGTTGGTGCACAGGACTGCTGGGAGGTGATGTGGGGAGTAGCGGAAGGCAGAGCATATGGGATGTCTGAGTAAGGCGCTTGTACTTTATAAACTGCCAGTGAGGAGTCTGGTGACTATTGAGGAATTCATGACATCATGAGCTAGAATGAATCAAGTCCTCAGGGAAACTCTGATTACCATCTCCCAACCATGGTGAGCATAGGAGGTAGTGAAATGCAGTGGTTGAGAGCATGGGTCTTGGATCTGAGTTGGAATTCTGAGTGTCCACAGGTTCCTGGGGCAAGTTTCCTTCCCATTAGCTTCCTCTTCTGGAATGAAGACACATGTATATTTATTTCACAGAGTTATTTTATGAGTTACATGAGATATATAAGGTCCTATATGCAGAGACTAGTAGTTACTAAGGCTTGATAAAGAGTGATTAATACTGTTACTACTACTCACTGACCTTTGCCTCCAGGTTCTGAGATGATCTCCTTCCTTTCTTAGACCTTCTCCCACTTGAAAACTCCAATGCTGAAACAGCTCACATGCTCAGTGTCCGCAGGAGGTTGGCTGAAGACAGAACTCTTACCTGTACTTAGCAGCAGCACATTCCCAGAGGGCCTTCTCCATGCCCACCTTCCCTGGGGTGAACCCAAAGCATCTGAAGTGCTCACCTGCATCTGATGTTGCTGCAGATGCAGCAAGGAGAGATAACACTGGGGCTGGTGGGATTGCAACACTGTCCACTGCAGCTGGCTTCTTCCTGGTCATCATGGTGGACGCTGAGCCCTCATTCTTACTATGTGCTGCTGTTTGGTCCACTTTTAAGTGGGGACTTGGTATCCCTAAAGAAAATAACCCCAAAGCCTGCAGTTACTTTAAAGAAATAGGAAGACAGACAACATAAAATCTGAAAGTGACCTGAAGAAATCATCAAATGATCTGACCTCCTTCTGGTGCAAGAATGACATTTTAGAATGTTTAAAGGAAACAAAACAAAACAAATTAGCAGCATGACTGGTTTTGGTTTTGTGGCTGAGGTTAGTGGTGACAACATTCCAGGTGGCCTGCCTGAAAGTGGGGGTCGGGGCACAGGCCTAATGAAGCAGTGTAAGCCATCATGCACGCTTTACCTTCCATGGATCAAGAAGCCTGTCTTTACAGAGGTTTTGGTGTGCAGAGCATGGAGGGGAGAAGTTGACCCCACCTTAGTGAGGCTTCTCATCTCATCCAGCTAGGAAGACAAGACTAAATGAAAAGGAAAATCTGGGCAACAAGTATGGGCAGGCCTGTGTGTTATTCATTCCAAGTGCCTGGGGAGTTCTCAGGAGGCAGGGATTTGTGTGGGAAGAAGTAAGGAAAGGCTTCCCAGAGCTCATGCTAGAGCAGCAAGGTCGAAGGAAAGGCATTCCCAGTGCTGAGAAGAGTGTCTGCTAAATCATGGGTGAGGAATGAAGATGATTCAGACAAGAGGCCGGCCTTCTGGAGGCAGGAGATGCCCTGTGGGGACTGGTGTGTCACAACAGTGACTGGGCCAAGTAAGAGCTGAACTTGGGGGCCTTTGAGTGTCTGGTCATAATAGTCACAACTTTTTGATGCTGAAAAGCCTGGGTAGACTCTTATGAGGTGCCTCTGAAAGGGCCTGGAAATTTACTACATAACACATTATAAGAACTGTTCTGGAGCCTTGTTTGCTGGGCTCAAATCCCGGCCCTCTTACTTTTCAGCTGTGTGATCATGAGCAAGTTACTTAACCTCTCCAAGCTTCAAGCTTCCTTAACTGTGCAGATGGGATGGAACTGCATTACCTCATAGGGGTGGTTGGGGGCATCCATGATCAATCAAAATAAAGGGCCTAGAACAGTGTCTGGCACATAGTTCATGCTATATAATTGTTTCCTGTTATGATTATTCCTATTATACTGCTATCACTATTATAACCTGCTCCTCAGGCCAAACGGAAACCAGTCAACAAAGGCTCAGTTCTCTTCCCTGACATGACCAAGGATTTCTGGACACCTTGTACATCCCTAGCTGCAAAACAAGTCACTCTCCCACTCATCCAAACATAAGTTCAGAAGCTGGAGGTGTCTGAATCCATGTCAAAGGGTCATCTACTCAGAATTTCTTTATTTGTAGGCTACATGCCACTGGTAGCAACAACATGAAACAGGCCATATCACGGTAGTTCCTGCCCTTTTTTCGCATCTCAACCAACTTGAGTGACACAGCTCACCTCCACTGAGATCTGCTCACTTTGGCCTAATGGCAGCCCTGTGAAGCATGTAGTGTGGAGGTTACTCTTTTCTTACTTTTATAGATGAGGACAACATATTTCTGAAATGTTAAGAGATAACTTACTAAACTTACTAAACTCATACAGCTCTTAATGTCAGAGCTCAAAGTTTTCAAGCAGCCAGATGCTAAACTCAGGGATCATCTTGGTCTACCTTACCATCTTCCAACTTCTGCCCATGACCTGGTCTACCAACAGCATGCTTCACACTGAGGACACAGAGGGCCTATATCACACCTGGAAAAGGCACCTGTAACCACCTAAGGAAGAAATGCAACAACTTTCATTTACCGTCTACTACCTTCCTCCTACTCTCCATCCCGATCTCTGAAACCTCCACTTGAGGTGCTGTAAATAAAAATAAATTTTTCTTTTTTGATTTCGTATTTCATAGCGTTTGACTATGGGAGTGGACAAACATCAAATTCTATGACAGAGAGACTGCAAGGCACAACCATCAAGAAATCAGGAGGTGCAGCAAACACGTACATGATCCCCGGATGATGCCCGCTTGTAAAATATTCAGGTGTGCCAGGAATACACAAGGTATACACATGCAGTATATGTAAAATGCAAACAGAATCTTCTGCAAGGAGATACATCCAAATAGTTAACCATGGTTATTCTGAGGAAGGAGAGCACAGGGGAGATTAGTGAGGGAGTTTTTACTTTTGCTCCTTAGCCTTCTTTATTGTTAATATTTTTTAAACCACAAACATATATTAAACTCTTTTTCCATTAACAAAATAAGCATAGTTTGGAAAGAATCTAGAAGTCTATCAGAGTATGGTCATCTGGGTAGACTGACTGATGTGCTAGAATAGTGGGCTGCTAACAAATCTGCAATGGGATAGCAGGCCTGAGTCTGATAAGAATTCCCCACCGTGGTACTCCACGCCACCCTGGCCCTGTTCCTGTCAAATGGATGCAGGCGTCCTTTGCACAGCACACCTCCGGAACTCTAAGCTGCCAGAGTTCTATTGGATAACAGCTCCTTTGGAAAAACTCCCTGATCTGTCTGTCCTCTTTGTACCTGTGGACACAGGTGGGACAGGGAGTTCTTTGCTCATATTATTATATGTGCAGGGAATGAACCATAAACAGGATTAGCAGGCAGATATTTAGCTCTCACACAGGAACACAGTGATTTCAAGCCATTTTAGCTGTACTCCTTTTCATGCAAATGTTCACAATCCACATCATTCCCTTAAAGCAGATCTGATCACACCTCTATCGGGTGTACTTTGCTACTCAAGTGTTTATGGTACAGAATAAGTTAAAAGTAATAAGATGACACTTAAAACACTCTACAATTCAGATTGTCACTCTTTAGCTATCTTGAAAACCCTAGATAATTTAGGATTTTCTAGATTATAGTACTGTTTGCCAGTTGCCGTCCAATGAATTTGAAAACAAATTGAAAAAAAAAATCCTGATGTTTGCTCAGGCATTTTTCAGTTTTGAAAGGATTAGGGAAACAATCCCAGAAGTAGTATATGTGGGCAAGAATATTAGATAAACGTTAAACAAAGGCTAATATAACAGTACTTGTAATGCATAAACTCTGTCTGAGAGCAGAGGTCTCAGGAGACTGGAATGGGTGACTTCTTGGGAGAGAGCATTGGGCAGGCTGGCCACTGGAAGCCTTTGTTTCTCTTCATTCCAGGTGGCAGCTGATGCTCCATGGAGAGGTACCCAAAGGACCAGAGGAACATGAAACAGTTCAGAACCAAGTTCTCACAAATGCTCAGTGATGGTAGAGTGGTGGGATATTTGGCAAGTTCCTTCCCAGAATGGGCCTGGCTGCTCTCTCCATAGGAGGAAGATTTTTGAGGCTGGAGATCAATCATAAAGAAACCCAGATTCAGCAATGTACTGACTGGACCACTGAGATGTGGCACTGCTGTTTACACGGGGGCATGAGGAAAAGCAAGGATGGCTTTGATCTGGGAAAGGATCACTATGTCAAATTCGGACAGCAGACTGTATGGAGAGCACACTTGGTAGATGTGTTCAGAGGATCACCAAACCCCAACACAGGACAAATTGTATTGAGGCTTGCATATCTGGAGGCCAGTACATTTTTAAAGGAGGAAATAACAATGCTAATAACTTTGTGGATCCAACATCTGTTCATAATTAAGACAGAGAAGCCAAAAGGAAATAAAAAAAAGTTAAACCTATATGAAAACATTCTACTATAACCTGTAGACCTCTATTGATAATTTTTTAAAAAACTCTTTGAAACTGTGCAGTAGCCTATCGAGGGACAGTCACTCATTTTCAAAGGTAATTTCTCATAGACCGCTTATCCTCTTGAACCTCTACCTGCACACCGTGTTTTCATTAGAGACTTGATTTATGGATTCCACCTCCTTTGACGCAGAAGCTGACTTCCTGTTGCCTTGGTTACTTGGAGCTCAGTTCAAGGTTAAAGTACACCCAAATCAGAATCAGTGGCAGGCGCTGCATCTAGCGGCCAGGTTATTGACTGCCCCAGGATGTGGAAAGGTCAGAGAAAAAGCACTGTTTACTGCCTTAAGGGTGAGTCAATATTGAGTCAATAGTTTCGATATTTTGATTCTGTTTCTTCCGAAGTAGTAGTTTCTGTTCAATTACCTCTTCCCCAGGTTGCTCAAGGTTACAGGGGTCATGGAGGAAAAGCAGGGTCTGTGGTGGCTGACTTTCCCAGGATATCTTTAATGAGCTCTGTGACCTTGGATAATAAAAACCAGCCTCACCATAGAGTAATTTGTATGTTGCTCTAGGTTTGTAAAGTTAGTTATCTACTTATCTCATTTTCTCTATGGGGAAACAAACAAACAAACAAACCTTTGTGGGACAGTTATTATTTACTCCTTTTTTCTAGATGAGAAACTGGAGGTTCAAGGACGTCAGACAACTCATCTAAAATCACACAGCTGATAAGAAGTGGTAAGAAATAGATCCTAAATCCCGATTGAGTCCTCATCTCATAGTTTCTTTAAAATAAAGGGGCTGATAAAATCATCATCCAGGGATCACATAATTCATTTTGTAATATCCACTACAGAAAGCAGTATATCTGGAAAATACTATGCAATTATTTTAGGTTTAATTAAAATTTTAATTCTAAGATTGCAAATGCAGATGTTTCCTGGAGACAAAACTTAGGATGGCATAGTGAGAGAGGCTGACACCAGTGGGGTGGTTAGTTCCTTCTGTCACTTTCCTGGCCCTTTCACTGTAGAATGCAGTGCTTGTCATGGACTGAGAGGCATGTTTTGTTGAGCACTCAGTGGCTTTTAATCTTGCAAAGAGCAATGACATGCATTATGCTATTTGCCCCTTGCATCATCCCTGTGGATGACAAGAGGCAGATGGTGACACTCCAAATTCACAAATAAGAAAACCAAGGCACAGAGGACCAGGTGATGTGCCCAAGCTCACATATCACAAGTGCGAAGAAAGTGGTGCTGAAATCCATGCCTCTTGACTCAGTTCAATGTTCTTTTCTGTCCCATGACACATTGACGTTTGGGCAAACCAGTAGATAATATATTTTTCACAAGAGGAAACTCATATTGAAAACTTGATTATAATTCCTTTTCTCATATATTGGCTGTCTGCTCGAATTCTCCCATTGCTATTTTTTCTTGTTTGCAAATGAACTTCAACCATGGTAATAAGGGGATATATACGTTACAGAATAAAGTGAATCAAGAAATAGACACACTTGTCAGAGGGCAGACAGCAGAAGCAAGAAGAACTACAATCCTGCAGCCTGTGGAATGAAAACCACATTCACAGAAAGATAGATAAAATGAAAGGCAGAGGACTATGTATCAGATGAAGGAACAAGATAAAACCCCAGAAAAACAACTAAATGAAGTGGAGATAGGCAACCTTCCAGAAAAAGAATTGAGAATAATGATAGTGAAGATGATCCAGGACCTTGGAAAAAGAATGGAGGCAAAGATCGAGAAGATGCAAGAAATGTTTAATAAAGACCTAGAAGAATTAAAGAACAAACAAACAGAGATGAACAATACAATAACTGAAATGAAAAATACACTAGAGGGAAGCAATAGCAGAATAACTGAGGCAGAAGAACAGATAAGTGAGCTGGAAGACAGAATGGTGGAATTCACAGCTGTGGAACAGAATAAAGAAAAAGGAATGAAAAGAAATGAAGAGAGCCTAAGAGACCTCTGGGACAACATTACATGCACGAACATTCGCATTATAGGGGTCCCAGAAGGAGAAGAGAGAGAGAAAGGACCCAAGAAAATATCTGAAGAGTTCATAGTTGAAAACTTCCCTAACATGGGAAAGGAAATAGCCACCCAAGTCCAGGAAGCACAGAGAGTCCCAGGCAGGATAAACCCAAGGAGAAACATGCCAAGACACATAGTAATCAAACTGACAAAAATTAAAGACAAAGAAAAATTATTAAAAGCAACAAGGGAAAAATGACAAATAACATACAAGGGAACTCCCATAAGGTGAACAGCTGATTTCTCAGCAGAAACACTACAAGCCAGAAGGGAGGGGCATGATATATTTAAAGTGATGAACGGGAAGAACCTACAACCAAGATTACTCTATCCGGCAAGGATCTTACTCAGATTCGATGGAGAAATCAAAAGTTTTACAGACAAGCAAAAGCTACGAGAATTCATCACCACCAAACCAGCTCTACAACAAATGCTAAAGGAACGTCTCTAAGTGGGAAACACAAGAAAAGAAAATGACCTACAAAAACAGACCCAAAACAATTAAGGAAATGGTAATAGGAACATACATATTGATAATTACCTTAAATGTGAATGGATTAAATGCTCCAACCAAAAGACACAGGCTTGCTGAATGGATACAAAAACAAGACCCATATATATGCTGTCTACAAGAGACCCACTTCAGACCTAGGGACACATACAGACTGAAAGTGAGGGGATGGAAAAAGATATTCCATGCGAATGGAAATCAAAAGAAAGCTGGAGTAGCAATACTCATTTCAGATAAAATAGACTTTAAAGTAAAGAATGTTACAAGGGACAAGGAAGGACAATACATAATGATCAAGGGATCAATCCAAGAAAAACATATAACAATTATAAATATATATGCACCCAACATAGGAGCACCTCAATACATAAGGCGAATGCTAACAGCTACAAAAGAGGAAATCGACAGTAACACAATAATAGTGGGGGACGTTAACACCTCACTTACACCAATAGAGAGATCATCCAGACAGAAAATTAATAAGGAAACACAAGCTTTAAATGACACAATAGACCAGATAGATTTAATTGATATTTATAGGACATTCCATCCGAAAACAGCAGATTACACTTTCTTTTCAAGTGCATACGGAACATTCTCCAGGGTAGATCACATCTTGGGTCACAAATCAAGCCTCAGTACATTTAAGAAAATTGAAATCATATCAAGCAACTTTTCTGACCACATTGCTATGAGATTAGAAATAAATTACAGGGAAAAAAATGTAAAAAACACAAACACATGGAGGTTAAACAATATGCTACTAAATAACCAAGTAGTCACTGAAGAAATCAAAGAGGAAATCAAAAAATACGTAGAGACAAATGACAATGAAAACACGACAATCCAAAACCTATGGGATGCAGCAAAAGCAGTTCTAAGAGGGAAGTATATAGCAATACAATCCTACCTCAAGAAATGAGAAAAATCTCATATAAACAACCTAACTTTACACCTAAAGTAATTAGAGAAAGAAGAACAAACAAAACCCAAACTTAGTAGAAGGAAAGAAATCATAAAGATCAGAGCAGAAAAAAATGAAATAGAAACAAGAAAACAATAGCAAAGATCAATAAAACCAAAAGCTGGTTCTTTGAGAAGATAAACAAAATTGATAAGCCTTTAGCCAGACTCATCAAGACAAACAGGGAGAGGACTCAAATCAATAAAATTGGAAATGAAAAAGGAGAAGTTACAACGGACACCGCAGAAATACAAAGCATCATAAGAGACTACTACAAGCAACTCTATGCCAATAAAATGAACAACCTGGAAGAAATGGGCAAATTCTTAGAAAGTTATAACCTTCCAAGACTGAACCAGGAAGAAATAGAAAACATGAACAGACAAATCACAAGTAATGAAATTGAAACTGTGATTAAATATCTCCCAACAAACAAAAGTCCAGGACCAGACGGCTGCACAGGTGAATTCTATCAAACATTTAGAGAAGAGCTGACAGCCATCCTTCTCAAACTCTTCCAAAAAGTTGCAGAGGAAGGAACACTCCCAAACTCATTCTACGAGGCCACCACCACCCTGATATCAAAACCAGACAAAGATACTACAAAAAGAGAAAATTACAGACCAATATTACTGATGAATACACATGCAAAAATCCTCAACAAAATACTAGCAAACAAAATCCAACATCACATTAAAAGGATCATACACCATGATCAAGTGGGATTTATCCCAGGGATGCAAGGATTCTTCATTATATGCAAATCCATCAATGTGATACACCATATTAACAGATTGAAGAATAAAAACCATATGATCATCTCAATAGATGCAGAAAAAGCTTTTGACAAAATTCAACACCCATTTATGATAAAAACTCTTCAGAAAGTGGGCATAGAGGGAATCTACCTTAATATAATAAAGGCCATATACAACAAACCCACAGCAAACATCATTCTTAATGGTAAAAAACTGAAAGCATTTTATCTAAGATCAGGAACAAGACAAGGATGTCCACTCTCACCACTCTTATTCAACATAGTCTTGGAAGTCCTAGCCATGGCATTCAGAGAAGAAAAAGAAATAAAAGGAATACAAATTGGAAAAGAAGAAGTAAAACTGTCACCATTTGCAGATGACATGATACTATACATAGAGAATCCTAAAGATGCCACCAGAAAACTACTAGAGCTAATCAAAGATTTTGCTAAAGTTTCAGGATACAAAATTAATGCACAGAAATCTCTTGCATTCCTATACACTAACAATGAAAGATCAGAAAGAGAAATTAAGGAAAAAATCCCATTCACCATTGCAAGAAAAAGAATAAAATACCTAGGAATAAACCTACCTAAGGAGGTAAAAGACCTGTACTCAGAAAACTATAAGACACTGATGAAAGAAATCAAAGATGACACAAACAGATGGATAGATATACGATATTCTTGGATGGGAAGAATCAATATTGTGAAAATGACTATAGGACCCAAAGCAATATACAGATTCAATGCAATCCCTATCAAATTACCAATGGCATTTTTTAGAGAACTAGAACAAAAAATCTTAAAATCTGTATGGGTACACGAAAGACACCGAATAGACAAAACAATCTTGAGGGAAAAAAAATGGAGCTGGAGGAATCAGACTCCCTGACTTCAGACTATACTACAAAGCTACAGTAATCAAGACAATATGATACTGGCACAAAAACAGAAATACAGATCAATGAAACGGGATAGAAAGCCCAGAGATAAACCCACGCACCTATGGTCAACTAATCTATGACAAAAGAGGCAAGGATATACAGTGGAGCAAAGACAGTCTCTTCAGTAAGTGGTGCTGGGAAAACTGGACAGCTACATATGAAAGAATGAAATTAGAATACTCCCTAACACCATACACAAAAATAAACTCAAAATGGATTAAAGACCTAAATGCAAGCCTGGACACTATAAAACTCTCAGAGGAAAACATAGGGAGAATACTCTTTGACATAAATCACAGCAAGATCTTTTTTGACCCACCTCCTAGAGTAATGGAAATAAAAACAAAAATAAACCAATGGGACCTAGTGAAACTTAAAAGCTTTTGCACAGCAAAGGAAACCATAAACAAGACGAAAAGACAACCCTCAGAATGGGAGAAAATATTTGCAAATGAATCAACGGACAAAGGATTAATCTCCAAAATATATAAACAGCTCATGTAGTTCAATATCAAAAAAACAAACAACCCAATCAAAAAATGGTCAGAAGACCTAAATAGACATTTCTACAGAGAAGACATACAGATGGCCAAGAGGCACATGAAAAGCTACTCAACATCACTAATTATTAGAGAAATGCAAATCAAAACTACAATGAGGTATCACCTCACACCAGTTAGAATGGGCATCATCAGAAAATCAAACAACAAATGCTGGAGAGGGTGTGGAGAAAAGGGAACCCTCTTGCACTTTAGGTGGGGATGTAAATTGGTACAGCCACTATGGAGAATAGTATGGAGGTTCCTTAAAAAACTAAAAACAGAATTACCATATGACCCAGCAATCCCACTACTGGGCATATACCCAGAGAAAACCGTAATTCAAAAAGACACATGCACCCCAATGTTCATTGCAGTGCTATTTACAATAGCCAGGTCATGGAAGCAACCTAAGTGTCCATCGACAGACGAATGGATAAAGATGTGGTACATATTTACAATGGAATATTATTCAGCCATAGAAAGGAATGAAATTAGGTCATTTGTAGAGAAATGGATGGTCCTAGGGACTGTCATACAGGGTGAAGTAAGTCAGAAAGAGAAAAACAAATATCGTACATTAATGCATATATGGGGAATCTAGAAAAATGGTACAGATGAACCGGCTTGCAAGGCAGAAACAGAGACACAGATGTAGAGAACAAACGTATGGACACCAAGGGGGGAAAGTGGGAGTGGGGGTGCTGGTGGCATGAAGTGGGAGATTGGGATTGACATATATATATAGTAATATGTATAAAATAGATAACTAATAAGAACCTGTTGTATAAAAAAAATAAATAAAATAAAAATTTAAAAAAAGAAATAGATAACCTTGGGATTTGGAAAACAATATTTTTCTGTGACAAAGTCAATAAAAGTGTTATTTTTTGTTGCATCACTTTGTTCATTAATTGAACAAATATTTATTGAACATCCACCATACCAGGGACGTGACACTGGTCTAAGCAGTGAAGTCCCTAAGTTTTCTAAGAATTACATTCTAATAATCTCTGCAGAGCATAAAGATAGCTGTTACTTTTTATAAGGATACTGAAAGATCCTAAAGTGCCTTTTTAACCATCAAAAAACAGAGGCTTTGCTACCCATACAGAATCTTTGGGTGAATTTGTAAAAGCCATCCCACCTAGGTGGAGATTCCCAAGGACCCAGCTCTTAGCAAAGAGAGGGCACCATTGTAAAAGTTAGATTAAGTTATGGCTTCCTGTGTGCACATGCACCCCCACTGCTCATGGTTTGGAGAGAGGAGTATGCACTGGATTTCAATGCCTTTCTCCCCTCGAGCCAGGTTCCTACAGAAAGTGAACTACTTGCTCAATTGCAGGTTGTGGTCCTATCAACATGTGTTTTGTGTCAAATGAGTTTTACTTCATTTTGGGACCTTGAGAGATGAAATTCAGGCAAGGTCACTTGTAAGTAGGATGCTATTCAGTTAGCCTGGAGTCAATCATTTAAAAATCAATAGATATTTGAGTGCTGCACAGCACAACTCAGAAGATGTGATCTCTGTCTTTGTAGAGAAGGTTTAGAAGTGGAGAGTGGGATAAGACAAAAACACTTACAAAACTGATAAACCAAATGAGACAGGAAGCCAAATGAGTCCTCCACAAATTAGGAGGAAAATGAGATCTCAGTGGGATCTGAGGTGGTTTTGTGCTCATGCATATATTAATTCAACATTCATTAAGAGCCTGTAAGTACCAGGTACCATTAAGTACAGGGATCACGAACGTTCTCTGAAAGGGGCTAACCTGTCCACTCAGCAAGACAGATACAGGTACAAAAACCCCAGTCTTGAACGATGAGTAGAATTCAATAACTAGAAGTAGAGGGAGAGCCTGCCAGGGCTGGGAAAAGACAAGAGCAAAAGCAGAAATAACAAGCCTTCTTTGTGCAACTGAGACAAGAGTGCTTGGGCTGAGTTGTAAAAACCAAACACTGAAAGATATGTTTGGAAAGGCAATCGGGAAAAATTAAACCCACATCTCGTTGTCAGGTAGATTTAGTTTCTCCCTTCCACAAACATGTCTTATCGTCTTGGACAGACTTCTGCAATAGGACTTATCTCCTATTGTGTAATTATTTGTTCATTTCTCTGACAATTTATGTAGGCAACTGCAAAATTCTAGAAGTCAGGAACCACGTCTAACTTTCTTTTGATTTCCCAGCACTTAGCTTGATAGATATTACATACTCAAAAGTGTTGGATGGATGAATGGACAAATGGAATACACATTTATTCTTCTAGGCCCAAACCTTCTGGGGAAGCCACCCATCCACACTTGGTCCTCTAATCTAAAACTCCTTTTTCAGTACAGTATAGAGTACAGGTGAAGAACACATTCTCTGGAGTAAGACTACCTGCATTACTAGCTGTGTGATTTGGGGCAATTCATGTCAGCTCTCTATGCTCAGTTTCCTCATCTGTTAAATGAGGTTATTGAGGATTAAAGGAGTTTATATATTGTGGTAGACAGAAAATAATGTCTCCCTTTCTAATTCCTAGAACCTGTGAATGTGTTATGTATCATAGCAAGAGGGAATTAAGGTTGCAGACAGACAGAATTAATATTGTCAATCAGCTGACCTTAACATCTAGGAAGTATCCTTGATTACGAGATGGTCAAAATGTAATCAAAAGTGTCCATTGAAGTGAAAGAAGGAGGTAGAAGAGAAGAGTCAGAGAAAGAGATGTGGTGATGGAAGTAGGGTAAGAGAGCAGCTCGGCTCCTGGCTTTGAAGATGGAGGAGGACGGACATGAGTTAAGGAATGCAAATGGCCTCAAGAAGCTGGAAAAGACAAGGAAATAGATTCTTTCCTATAGTTTTCAGAAAGGAAGTTGATACTTTGATTTTAGCTCAGTGAGACTCATTTTGGACTTCTGACCTCCAATACTGTAATATAATAAATTTGTGTTGGTGAAGCTATTAAGTTTGTAGAAATTTGTTATAGCAGTAATAGAAAAACTAACACATACCAAAACAATTATTATGGTGCCTAGAGAGTAAGAAGTCAATTGTGTTAACTATTATTACTTAGCACTACAGTGTCTTCATACTAATTGTTTCATTTTAAACTTATTTCATATGTTCAAGTCACGTATGTCCCCTACAAGATTTAAATTCTTTAGGATGTAGAGATTTTATAGTATTTTCTTATATCTTCCTAGCATAACGTGGACACAAAGAAACTATCCAGTGAATACTTATAGTCAATAAATTGTACCAGAGACAAATAATTTGTTAATATGAAAGTTAAGAGACTAGAGTTCTGAGATGTTGAGTTATTTCAGGCTCTGCTCCACACTGACTGGATGAACTTGAACAGGACTTGGAATCTCACTGTGCTTCAGTTTCCTCTTGGTCAGAATCTATTCTAGCTTTACTATTCTAAGTAGTCTAGATTCAGAGAAACTGCTGAACAATCTGATTAGTTCTTGCTTCTCTTAATTTAGAAGTGAAGAAATGGGCTGAGAAGAGAACATTTTGTCTACTGGAACTTCAAAGAGATTTTTTATTAAAGAATCCTTTATACAGTAAATTCTAATGAGGTAGAAGTCAGTCTCTCCTAATCCTACAGTGAAAAAGTCACACCAGATGAAAGGTATTTTCTAGATGTGCCCAGTGATATCACCCAGAATGGAAATATAGTGAACATCAAAATTGCAAAGAGGAGACATCTCAGGTTAGAGGTTTTTAATCTTTCTGCATCTTATACACCAGAACCTCTTCTTAGGAAAAAAGCATACACATGTACACACAGACACACACACACACACACAACACACACAACACATTTTGTACACAGCTTAAGGTTCAAAGATACTTTTAAGCTCAGGTTAGTACCCTGGACTGCCTAAGTCAATTCCTGCACACACACACACACACACACCCCAGAAGGATTAAGAGCAGATAGATAGAACCAAACAGAATGCTGATGTAACTGCTCCCATGCTTAAAAAACAGAGACAATAGAGTGGTACCTGTTTCACTGAAAAATATAACAAAGGGATTTTCAAAAGATACTAATAAGGGAAGAAAGGATGCATACATGTAATTAAAACGAATTTAGTAGCACACTGCACAAAGTATGCTCTTGTTACATCCTGATCAGGTAGGTTAGGAATTTGCAACTGATGCACATAAAGCATGTTATAGGTTTCAATAGATGAACACAAAGGAGCTTCAGCAAAGTAAAATCAAGGCAGTTTAGAGGTGGAAGGGAAGTAGTCCAGTCCTTCCTGGGCAATTGAGCCCCAGAAACGGATGTATCTTGCTTTGCCCAGTGTCACACAGAGAGGGTGGCAGGGGTATGACTCTGACCCCAGCCTTATTCTTGGACTGTCTCAGGCCAGCATGTTGGCTTTCTGCTAAAAGGATTACATTCTGAGACTTCACAGAAGCAGTCTTCTTGCTCTTCTTGCATGCTGATTATTCTATACTCACAGGGCAGCTTTAAAACAGACCAAGCCAAAAATGGCAGTTGTGATCCAAGCTATAAGACCACTGGCTCTGGAGGATTCTTCCCTAGACTCTCCCTAATGTGAAGGGCTCAGTAGCTGTTAATATAAGCATCTTTTGTAGTATCTTCCTTTTTACCTTTAGAACACAGAGTTGCAGCACACATCTGCATGGTAATACAGATCTCGGTGCTAACTGGGTCACCTTATTTGCATTTTGATTACTGCTTATTTAGAAGCCACATTGAGAAAAGAGCTTGATATCAGGAGCTTAAATGCATGTGTGTCTATAAATATATGTGTAAATAGATAAATGCATAGTTACTGGTTTGTGAAAGATCAGTCCAATATGTACTCATCTCTTAAGAACATATCTGTAGGAGTCTGGCCATGTATGGATGTTAGGTTTATAAATGTGGTTACAGAATCTAATTATTCTCAGTGTAAAAGATCACACACTGTATGGACACACTGTCAGCTAGAGAAGCCAATTCAGCATACAGCCCCTTTGTTAAGTAGTCATTGCTTTATATGTGGGAAAGTTGCATTGTTTTAAGGGCTTCATTGAATATGGCTTTCTTCAAACCACCTACTTTGTTCCACTATTTGAAATCCTCCTGTAAAATGCAAACACATTGTGACTCTGTGTAGGCATACACATATAGACACAGAATGTGTGCTAGAAAAGCTCTCTTTTTTGCAACAGAAGAGAAAAAAAAAAATCACAGAAACTCAGACCCATCATTAGATAGATCTCCTAATCTTTATCTCTTCTAGTTCAGTCAGACGAGCTAATACCATGATGATGGCTTTGAAATCTCTTAGGAATTGGATGAGGAGAAGTGATAGTGATGAACTCCCAGCTAATAAACACAGAGTGCTTATTTCGGCAGAATGATCAATTTCTAGATGTCCTGAGGCTTGTCTGATACAGTTGATTTACTCATCCTTGCTTACCTCACTAATAAAGCCAAAGTCCACCATCAGATTACAGAGGTGCCTAGAATTTCTTAAAGGGGCAGAAGAAAGGTAAAGTAACAGTCATCATATCCTTCTGAGCATCCTTCCCCACCCACAGTCCTTGAAACCCTGGCTGCCTTCCTCACTGGTACTCTCCACTCAGTAGAATTTGAGCTAGTACAGTAATACAATTAATTTGTTATATTGTTAGTGGAAATTTAATGCAATGATCTAAAAGAACTCTTACATATTATGATAAACTTTAGTGCCTCTGGGCGGCTCCCCTTGCTTTGGGCTCATTTCACATCTCATCCATTATGTAAATGAGATTTGGAAATAGTTGAGTTTCACTAATGTATCTCAACTCTAATGGATTGGAGTCAGTCCTTTTGAAACTAATGAGGTTAAATGCATCTCAACATTTCTTTCTACTTGGTTGATTATGCAAGCCTCTATTCAAGAAATGGGATGCAGTGCATTTTTTTCAACCATCCTCTAAGGAAATGTCACTGTTGCCAGACCCCAAAGTAGCCCCAAATAAGTTATGTTTGAATAATGCCTGTGTCGGTTCTAACATTGCATGGTGTACAAATAGAGATAATGGACAATATGCCATTATATGATTTAAGATAAAAGGAGAGTATTTTAAAAGTTAGTTCATCTGAGGAAGACTTTCAGTCATCCAGAGAAGAGTGAGGGGAAGTTTCCAAAAGTGGACAATGGGGATGAAGAGTCCTTGGTGGGGCTTGAGATAAGAAAGGGAAATAGTCACTGGCAGAGTCTGGAACTGGGAAGAGACTATTGTATTTGATTCAGAGTCACAAGATGTCAATCCACTTACTCAGGGCCTAGTCTTAAGATAAAGATACACAAGAAGGACTTCTACATTCTAGATTTCATTTCAAAGGCCAAGAAGTGGGAGTTCTAAAGTTTGGAGGCACAATACTTTTTTCAAAAAAAAAAAAAAGGAATAAGCATTTCAGGAGAAGCAGCTTCAAATTATCCAGGGTCATGGAATCACGGAGGTGAGGATGAGATGCTAAATATCAAAAACATCCATAAAATTATTTTCTCTTTATTTAAAAAGGGGGGATGGGTTAAGTTGAAAGACATTTAAGCTGCATGATCGCCCTCTCAGGTAGATGGTTTATTAAATATTTTTTAAAATAAGAAAACTGAAGCTTTGAGAGGTTAGATAACTTGAACAAAGTCAAATACGTAGTTAAGTGACAGAGCTGGGAATTAAACCAAGGGTCTTCTGGCTCCAAAGTTACAGCTTATCTACCACCTCAAAACTCCTTTCCTTGTAGGTAGTGTATTTCTTAATTACTGGCTAATACATTTGGATTCTGATTCTCTTATACAGAATGTTTCTGTCCCCATGTCCTAGCACAATGGCTGGCACAGAGAATGTGCCCAGAATGAGCCAGTCAGGAATGAGAAGAGGAAAAGCTGGATATTTACAAAAGGTGATTAGGATGGAGGCCACCAGATGCTTGACTGAAGAAAGGGTTGGAAATTTGGAGGAGAGATTTCTGGTCAAGTAATCACTCCATCTTTGCCATCCAAACTAACTACCAACTCTCTGAAACCTGGGACCCTAGCAAGAAAGTTTGTCAACTCTTAAATATTCAACTTGATGCCACATTCTCAATAAGTTGTTGATGGATGGCAACAAGGAAGCAGTTTTGTTCTTGCATTAATTTATTCAGTAAAAGTTTCAGTGCCTATCATGAACACAACTGCTCCAGGTCCTTTTGGGTACCCTTAAAATAAAAGAACGAGTCCAGTCTTGGGGTAGTCAAATATTTAGCTGAAGAAACAAGATGCAGGAACAAGAAATTTAAATAAAAATAACAATCTCCCCTGAGCTGAAAAGACTACCCATATTACCTTCCATTGCACCTGGGGCACACCAGAGATATACTGGGGAGATTTTAACAACTAGCATATATTCTAGAATAATAGTTTAAAATGGAACTTATTATCTATATAACTCATATACAAACATAAATAATTGACCTGGCTGATTAAGAGTAAGAATTTATATTAATATCGATACCATAGTAAAGGTAACAAGGTAACCCAGCATGATTATTTTAAACAAAAGTAGCATTTCAAAGTAGTTGAAAGGGTTTGTTCTGAGCCCTCATTCCCTGTGTTCAAATCAGAGAGTTACAAGTTACTGGTTGTCTGGACCTGGGCAACTTATTTAACTTCTCTGTGTTTCTGTTTTCTCATCAATAGTGGAATTAATAATAGTACATATCTCCTAGGCTTACATGTGAGGATACAAAGATAAATCTCAATCATCAAAGTGCTGAAGGTAAAGACATATTAGTATTTACTAATAGATTAGTATTTACTAGTTTTCAACATTCTGTGATAAAGACAACAGGGTCAGGCATAAGAGACATGACTACTCAAGGGAATGAGTGACTTCCCTCCTAGGTAGGGAAGAACGTCACTGAGGAGGTGACATTTCACTTGGGTCTTTAACAATTTGGGACCATTGGCTGAAAGGGGATGAGGGGAAGAAAGGGCAGCAGGTGCAAAGGCATGAAGCATAAAATAGAATGGTATGTTTGGCAAAAGGCAAGAATTCCTGTGTGGCTACAATATAGTTTCTAAGGTGGGTGGGTGAATTGTAGCAGAAGACGGGGCCCTGGGTCAGGCTGGGAATGATGCTGGGAGTTTGGATTTCATTGTGTGTAATGGGGAGTCATGAAGGATTTCCATGTAGACACACAGACACCCAGCCATGGAGAAGAGATGATTTGCTCTCTGTGGGTACAATTGTGATTAGAGGGGACAAAAGCTGCTCCCAGTAGGTTTCTGAGAAGGGAGCCAACAGAAAATAAGGTTTCTGTGCTAAGGGTAGAAATTCACCCTTTGATCCCAGATGCTTAACCAGTGTGCCTTACTGTTCACAATTCCTACTTGCCCTCCCTCTGTTTCCTTTTCCCTTCTTCAACCTTTATTGGGCAACTTGTGCATTAGAAGTTCCCTTCAAAGAATTATAGGGGAAACACTGATGAGTGAGTTATGGGTCTTGCACTGAAGACACCCAAAGCCTTGTTCAAATAATATTTTTTGTAAATCAACTCTTGCTTTGTTCATTTGGACAGCTCACTGCCCAGAGGAGGCTGGAAGTGAGGGCTTTTAGAAAGTTTTATGTTTTCAAGAAGGTAAGTCCCCATCTAATGTATGTGTTCTGCAAGTAAGGATTTGTATACCTCTGCACTGAGGTTTTCACTTTTTCTTCCTGTCTTCATTGGCTGGTATTTGATTATAGTCAGAGGACGGCTATGCAGATAGAAACTATGCAACTAGCTTAACCAGACAGAGATGGCCAGGAGATGGCATGTGACCCCTTTCCGAAAAGAGCAGGTATATTACAGCTTTAAATCCTGACATCCTAACAACTTGCTAAAGATAGTCCAGATAGTTATTAGTTGACAAACAGGCCCAAACTAAATTCTTTTTATTAAATTCAAATTTCATGGCTTGTTTAATTTGTAAACCAAAGTCAGTCCAGCAGGTCATAAATACCACTGGATTGATATGTGCTGGGAATATTCATGTATATGCTCATTTGTCCATTTGCTTAATCAACATCTATTGAGTATCTATAATGAAGAAGGAATTTTGGCAGATCTTGGTAAAAATGCTATTGCAGCACAGCAAAAGGTGGTCAAGAATCAGCATAAAAAGTGAGAAAGGGGGCTTCCCTGGTGGCGCAGTGGTTGAGAATCTGCCTGCCAATGCAGGGGACACGGGTTCGAGCCCTGGTCTGGGAGGATCCCACATGCCGCGGAGCGACTAGGCCCGTGAGCCACAATTGCTGAGCCTGCGCGTCTGGAGCTTGTGCTCCACAACAAGAGAGGCCGCTACAGTGAGAGGCCCGCGCACCGCAATGAAGAGTGGCCCCCACTTGCCGCAACTAGAGAAAGCCCTCGCACAGAAACGAAGACTCAACACAGCCATGAATGAATGAATAAATAAATAAATGAATAAATAAAAATTAAAAAAAAAAAAGTACTGACACGTGGCTCCCACCCCCCACAATTCGGATTTAACTTAAAAAAAAAAAAAAGTGAGACAGGGCAGTGATGACTATCGCCCTAACTAAAGACAAGTCACACATATTGAATCTCTGGCCACTAAGAAACAGGATTAGTGAACACTGGGATGAGTCCAACACAGAAACACCTCACATTTATGGATGAATATGCTGTAGAGAACGAGCCACACTGCACTCAGGTTGTCGGAATATTTTGCACACTGGCCCAGTGATTCATTTAGAATCCTGCTGGACAGCAGCGTCTCCGTTCAGGGTGACTTCGTGTGTTCACTGCACGGTTTATGGTCATGAAGGAAAGCTGCAGGGTCGGGGGAGGGCCAAAGCGGCTCAGGAGATGGCGATTCCCAGGCTTACTTATCTTTAGCTCTATGACTTTGGGCATGACACTTCTTTTTGTCCTGAGTTTCTTTATGGTCTCCGATTCCTTCTGATTCTGCATCTCGAGTAGACAAAAGAGTCTCTGGTAATCTTAAACAGGAGGAAAGTCACCTGGCCATCATAAGGAAGATCTGAGAGCCAAAAGCACTTCTATTTTTGAGGAGACAACTATTTTAACATTTTGGTTTATCTATCATTTCTATTAGATAAACCAAATAAAATGCAGGTTACTGGACCTGAAAGGCCTGGGAAACCCAGTCAGGTCTAGGCTCATCTGGATGTCTCTATCATGTGTCCTGCTCACTTGTGGGTGCCTCATGGTGAAAGTGACTCAGGAGGGCGTGCCACTTTTTAATGAGGTCCTCTTGGTTACTTCTGGACAGACTGTTTTTGGTTGAAGATCAAACAATTACATGTGTCACTTTTAATCTAAAACTCCCCACAACCCAATGAAATAGATAATATTAACTATATTTTATATATGAGGAAAACGAGGCTCAGAAATGTTAAGAAATACATTCAGGGTCTCACAGAATTAATGTTAGCAGGAATTTGAACCCAAGTCTCTCTGTCAGGTGCTTTCCTTTAAACAGCCTTCCTTCCCCATGGTTATGAGAAACACAGATTGATACTTTAGTGTCTGGACTCCAAAAAGTGACAGGAGTGAGAGGTTTTCTTTAGGTAAAGGTTTAGGAAAAGAACTTTTGTCAGCAAACAACTTATTTCTTAATTTTGTCTAGTTAGCCCTGGGTATAAGCAGATAATAGCTTAATACAGGATTAAGAAGTTGTGGAACCTGTTGAAAAAAAAAATTTTGGATTGAATGTGCAATGAGGCTACAACTTTGGACAATCTCTATGAACTCAGAGCTAAAAAACAACTTCCACCTTTGACTTAAGCTTTCCTAAGAAAGGAAAGGAAGCCGGAAACCAGGATTCAGGGAGCAAATGGAATTGCCAAGAGGTGTCAATGAAGCAAATGTAAGACTTTACAAAAGATTAAAAATAATTCCCTGACGGTACTTCTCAAACTTGGAAATTATTACATTTCCCAACTAATAAAACTGACAGTAAAACATTATTTTTCCAGCCTTGGTTATGTAATAAGTGGAATGTGTTTGTTTTTATAAGGACCAATTTAAAAATAATTGAAGTTATGTGAGGGCATCCCTTTGTCAAGCCAGGAATTTGCTTGAAGGACGTCCAGCATAAAGGGTGACTGGGGTCAAGGTTTGGGCAGGTGGAAGCTCTCTCTCCGCTGTGGTCTCAGCAAAGTCTTGCCTGTTGTTAAAGAGGATTGAGGGTGGCAAAACAGTCTTCCAGTGTTCATTTTAACATCTTCTATCAGGAGTCCATCATACTCTCCTTCTCACTTCTGAACTAGGGCCTCCTCTCCATTGCCCAGGGGTAGTTCCTGCTTATTCCTTTCAGGGTAAACTCAAGCAGCAGGTAACGTCCCTTACCCAGAACTTCCACATCTCTGACCTTGCAGAGAGCACTGCACCTACACCACAGCTCTGCAGACCTTGCTTCACTCAGTTTAACACTTGGTTATAGGACATTTCAAACTCATGGATGCAATCAGATACATCTTCAATCACTGTTTAGCTGTGGGCAGACAAATTAATCTAAGTCTTAGATTCCTTGTGGGTAAAGCAGAACTAAAAAGGAATTTAGGAACCTTAGGAATTTGCTGAGGCTTAAATGAAGTAAATATCTATCAAGTGTCTAGCGCAGTGCCTGCCTCCGAACAGGCATGCTGTTATTAACATTATTATTATTATAAACAGTGATCTTGACTTCCCAATAAGATAATTAGTAAATTGAGAAAAGAGCTTGTGTCCTATATTTCTCATATGCTTCCAACAGTGTCCACCTGGCAAAGGGCTAGCAAGAGATCAAGTGATCAACCAATATGTGCTGAATGGAGCTGCATCAGTGCTTGTAAAGTGCGTGGGAGAGACTCACACAAAATCACATCACTGATACCACCACTTGAAGTGGAAACAAGATGGTGTTATTTTTTCCAGTCTCCATAAGATATGTTCTACAATTCTATGAATATTATAAATAAGAGGATGTGGTTTTTATGGCTTGAGGAATCATGGCAGAAATACGAGCTATTTATTATTCCATTTCAAGAAAGTGAAACACAGAGAAGGAGGTGTCAAATACTAGGCAGATAAAAGACATTTGAGGAAAACCACTCAAAGTCTGCCAGAGTCACAGAGTAACCAGGTTGGAAAGATCATTCCACTGATGAGGAAACAAAGGCTCCCAGAAGCCACAATGCACGTTGTTGTTGGAGATATCCCAAGCTGGACCTCTGCACTCTGGCCCTCTTCCCCAGTCATTAAGGGCAGCCAGGTCTTTCATGTTATTTATCTGCCCAGGTGCGTGACTTCCAAGTTGCTTTGCTTATTTTGCATAATGATTGTGAAGATCCCATTAGGGGATGTGATGAAATGAGATGCGGATGGAATGGGGTGGTCAGACCCCTGCAGAACAATCTATAATTTGCTTTTGATAGTAACTTCAAAAGAGGAAAAGAAAACAAGGGCTCCTGACATCAATAAAAGTCACTGGTAATAATAGAAGAGATTAGACTATGGTTTGTTTTCTGAAAGAAGAGAAATAGATAGTAGTGTCTACTAGCAACAAGGCAGGATTTGGCCACCATACTTATAGATGGGGTCTCTGGAGCCACCTCTTTGTCTCTGCCACCAGTGGGAAACCATGCCCCAGGCCCTAAAATCACCCCTCCATGCAATGCTCCCTTCCTTCTGAGGGAATTCCCAGATGCCAACCCACAATGGCCTTAAGTGTTTTTCACTGTGGGCACAAAACTTTGGAGTTTCAGGTTTCTGGAGCTGCAGGGGGTCCCGGTGATCATCTTCCTCCAGAAGAGGAGGCTGGGAACACCAAAGGGGACCCATTTTGCAGATCCCTCAGTTTTACCCTCTGTGGCCATATTTCCTGGAGTGTTGGGTCTGGGAGATGTGTGTTCCAGGTCTGAGGCTGGCATTTCTCCTTCTCCTCCTCCTCTTTCTGAGAAAGGGTGCCAGGCCCAGGATTGCTGTTGTGAGTGTCTCTCCTCCTGTTTTCTTCCACCTCTCAGAAGCATGGAGCACTGACTGGTCGTGGTCAAAATCAATTGAGAATCCATTATCTCCACGTTAAGCCCCCATATTTAGCTGTTTTTATATGGAAGTCTCCATAGGCTGGGCCTGGTCTAGTAGACATTTGTGAGGAAACAAAGGAAGAAAAAAAAAGGCTGAAGATGGCAGCTTTTGGAGGTGGGTATAGTAATTCCAACGGGGGGTGGCGGGGGGTGGAAATGAAAAGATGGCATTTCCATGCAGCCGTGAAAGGAGATGGAGGAATCCTTCCTCTCCTTGGACAATAAAGGCTCCTGCTAATTTTAACCAGAGTCAGCTCTGAAAAACCTGCAGTTGACTGTGAGTCACTGGTCCTCCAGGGAATAGGAGGTGGGGAGGTGTGTGTGTGTGTGTGTGTGTATGTGTGTGGTGTGTGTGCACGCACACCAGTGTATATAATCTCACAGTGCCCAGAGCCCTGGAGATCCTGGAACACTTCAGTAGCACAGGCCAGATTCATTAAAAACCTTGGCTACAGGCCAGCAGTTAAAATTGAAGCAGCATATTTATTGCATTTTGTTCAAATAAATCTGAAAACGTGTGAATCATATTCCTTGGAGAGATTGGGAGAAGAAGTAAACAACATCAGGCTAATACTTACAAGCCGTGGCGGAGGGAGAACAAAGATCCAGAAGGTTTCCCGCTACAGGAACTCTGGGAGATGCTCGCCCACCCTTCCTAGGTGGGGACGGGGGGAAGGGGGGCACATTCTCCTGCCACTTTCCTCACTGGCTCGACCCTGGCTTTGGTGTCCCTTTAGGGCAGGTGGCTCTGCCCTCTGCCCGGGGTTTCTCAGTTGCACGCAGCATATTCCACCCTGCTCTGTGGGCCTCTGTTGTCTCCCAGATGCTGCCGCTGCCATCCTGCTTTCTAATGGCAGCTGCAGAAATTAGATTCAATTATGGGTTTTCCTAAAATAGTATATATAAAGGGAAATCTCCCCCACCCCAACCAGCCTAGTTCTTATGAAACTCGGCAAGAGCTCAAACTAATTATTTGCCTCTATAAAGAAAATAAGCAGTCAGCCAGCTTTATCATGCCTGGGCTCTTGTTTGATATCTTTCGGTGATGGTTTGAGGGACTGCCTATTTTACGGGGTAACTTCCTATTGGTGGCGACTGTGAGTTGGACTTTGGGCCTCAGTTTCCTTAAGTGTAAATCGTAATAATTCCTCTCATGAGGTAAATATGAGGACTGACTGAATGAAAAATCTTACAAAAACATCTAGCTCAAGAACAGAGTATCACCAAGACCAAATGTCAAGTCTCTTTTCTTTCCCTCTTTTAAAGAGATGGTTTATGGGCATAAGTATGTATATACACTGATCTATTTTTCTCCAGGATTTTTTCCATAGCATAGTTTTGCCACCAATTCCCTCCCTCATTGCCTTTCATTACACACATGCTTGTCAGTATGAAACACTGAGAATGGTAGATGAACAGTTATGAAGCGGGCTCCAACACTCTACCTGTACTTCACACAAACATGGCTGTTGAGGCATCTTCAGAAGCCCTCTGAACCTGACAGGCCCAGGGCATGAGTGGGGTGGTTGGAGGCGTGAAATGCAGGTGCACATCTGGTATATTTTGAGGCCTTGGGAAAGGTGAGTGTTTCTAGGCACTGCATAGGCATTATGGGGGAGGTCTTAGGTAGAGGTTTCATGGTGATGGCGTTGAAGGTGGATCAGAGCCCTGGTGAAGGTGTGAATATACAAAGCTGGCAGGTTTCTGAATTAGGGCCAAAATGTGAGATGACCTGATACATGCACTTGGAGATCCCATCTTACTCATACCCCCAAGAGAGTAGAAATGACTCTTGAGAAGTTGGCTTTATTCTAGTACCTTAGTACCTCCTTCTCAGTGTTGGGGCTTGCCCAGATCCTTCTCTTCTGGTCTGGCCAGGCTCAGAGCTGTTCTTTTCTACTCTCTGCACCCTCAATCCTAGAAAACCTGCAGGAGGTGATCCAGCTTCCAGGAGCTTCCTCCCCATACCCTAAAATGCCTGGCACTGATCAAGAAAGAGTGGTGCTACGGCAGAGCGGCCAGAAAAGGCGCTCCTCTGGCTGTTTGAGGGATATATTCCAGTTCCCAAAACTCTTTCACAACTGTGCTAATAATACTAATAGCAAATACTTCGATTTCAAGGATACTCTCCAAGCCCTTTACGTGTATTGACCCATTTCACATTTACCAACAAGCCTATATGGGAGGGGTATTATATTTATTCCCATTTTATAGAGAGAACAAGCAATTCATTCTCTGTTATCACAACTAGTAGGTGGCAGAGTCAGAATTTGAATGTCCGCAAGCTGACTCCAAAGACTTAACCATAAAATAATGCCATATGGTCCTGGCTTCTTGGATATTTGGTCCTCTCAAGAACTAGGTGATGGATTCCCTTTATGTTTTGGTTTCCTGAGTGTGTGCCAGGAGGAAATTTAATAAGTAGCCACTAGACCAGATGGTAACAGGAAGCTAAACTAGGTTTGCCAGTTAAACAAGAACATATTTATTAATGTATTCCTATCTATATGAACCATGTCTCTGATTGCATGGGCTTCAGTTGAAATGTGCCGCCCTGACCCAATAGTGGGAGGACACATCTGATTATTTTCCCAGGTTGGGGTGGATGGCCCTGCTTCACAGCACATCCTCCTCCTTTGCTGTTTGGGTTCGGTCGCATGTCAGAGTGAGGGAAGACCCTGTGGCCAGTGAAGCAGACAGGGCTACCTGGGCAATATGGGAGTGAAACCAATTCCTCTGAGACCGCTAAATCTCCATCTCCTTGCCATGGGCGAGTTGGTGCTTCATGGATGGTCACAGACTGTCTTCACTAACTCTGTCAGACTACATTCTGGCTGCTGATTGTACAGCAGACACTGGCTTTCCCCATCCTCCCACTTTGGAGAATTTGAGTCCCAAAGTTCAGTGATTCATTTTGCTGTACTGCCTGGGAACTCAGAAAAAAGAATTCTGCCAAACGTCATTTGTTTGTTGAATGAAAGAATGAATGGATTATTGAATTAAGGCAGAACCTGAGAAGAAATCAAGTTGCTTAAACACATCTGTGTATTTCCAAGTGTCTTGGACACCACATGCCTTTTCCTGAAGGCAAATTTCAAAACAGAGTATGGAGAAACCTGGTGGGTGAGTTTTGTCTGTCAACCACAACCAGACTTCACAGCATGACTGGAGATGGCTAGTGACTGACACAAGGACAAGGGCAGTAAGTGGCGGCCTCTGCTCAGAAGCAATCAGATACTGTCCTAACTAGCCTGTGTCTAAGTGGGTCCAGGTCTTGAAACAGATCTCTCAAAACTCCCACTGGGCTGAGGCAACTAGATTTTCATAGCACCGCTCATGAAATGAGTTATCAAAGGTAAAGCCCATAGGTAGGATTAAAGGCCAAAGGGGTGAGCTCTTGGTTCCCCCCAAACCATCTTGACCACTGGGAATGGTAGTAGGGTGAGGGCACTATGGCTGGCACCAGCCCAGCATCCTACTTTCTACTATGGAGAGACCCATAGGATTCCTTAACCCAGAAGCTGAGTTGGTTGTGAGCTTGGCAGAAACCACCATCATGCCTTTTATAAGTACCAACCCTACTCCTGTCAACCAGGATTGCAGTGCCACATCTATTAATTGTGTATTTTATTTTCCATATTTTATGATGCTCTGACATCTGAGGTCTTGCTAATCCTGAAGAGACTGCCCCAATCCTAGAGATAATAAACCACTCCCCAGATAGCATGCTTTCATGTGCAAACAAATCAACACAGAACCCATATCCTCCAACTATCTCCTTTATGGAGCTTTTACTGGTTGAGGCACTATGCCCCTGCCTTAATATCACCCCAGGGTCAAGTACCAGGCAACTAGGGGCAGTCTCTAGACGCTGGAGTCTGCTGAAATTATTCAAACCAGCTAATCCCAAACCTTCCTCACCTGCTTCACCCATTCCTTCCCATGAAAACCACAATAAAGGCTTTTGTCCTGGTGCATACCCATGTGGTCCTACACACCACAGGCATGGCATGGTGTGCTTCCACTTTCTAGGGATCCATGAGTATAAACTTCTTCCTTCATGACAATCACTTTCATGTCTGCATGTCTTATCTTATGATGAAAACAAGTCCCAGGTACCCTTTAACACACCAGGATTCATGCCTGTGCCTAAACCTCCTCAACTCCAGGGTTAAGGCTGGAGAATTAAAAGAGGTCACTCTCCTACCCTATCTTCATCCCTTAATATAAGCTAAGATCTCTATTTTTTATTTTGTGCTAGCATATTTATTTTGCTTGGATCTTTATTTTTTTAAAAAACCTTCTGGGACTTCCTTGGTGGCACAGTGGTTAAGAATCCGCCTGCCAATGCAGGGGACACAGGTTCAATCCCTGGTCCGGGAAGATCCCACATGCCGTGGAGCAACTAAGCCCACGAGCCACAACTACTGAAGCCCGCGCGCCTAGAGCCCGTGCACCGCAACAAAGAGTAGCCCCGGCTCACCACAACTAGAGAAAGCCTGTGCAGCGACGGAGACCCAACACAGCCTAAATAAATAAATAAGTTAAAAAAAAAAACCCCAAACCTTACAAATGTTTCTAACAACAACATTATCAGCAACTACAGCAACAAGAACAAACAGGTATAAAGTGTTTCCGTATATTAGGCATTTTCCATGTATTATTTTCTTTAATGCAGACAATCTCCATCTGTGATTGTCAGAGAGTAACCGATTGCCCAAGATCACACAGCTGGACAGAGGTGGCACTCAGATCTCAGCAACCTGACCCCTGAGGCAGCACACAGGGCAGTACACACTGAAGGGCAGCCATGCCTGGGAAGCCGAGCTTTAGCAGAGCACTGAGACCTAATGTGTACAGCCCTAGAAAGGTGCGAAGTGGTCTGCACACCAGCTGTTGGTCACTAGACTGTTTGCTAACTGGCTCCTGAGAGAAACAAAGAAAGAGATTGCACCTGTGTGTAAATCAAGTATGACACTGAGCACACTGTTTAGTTCAGTTATTTATTTATTTTCCTAGTAAGACTTTGTGGATGAAGGAAGCAGTTTTGTGATTCCCACGAAGGCACCATTTCCTAATCTTGCTCTCGGGATCAGCACTTTGAATGCAATACTTGCTATAAAATCGTATATGCTGCCCTACACTCTTTGAGGCACGGTACTGCTGCTTTGAGAATACTTCACTGGAGAGATTGGCCTAGATGCTGGTTTATTCATTTAATATTGACTGAATCTTTATCGGGTCCCTAGCACTGTGGTGAATGCTAGTGTCACAGCATTTCATTTGTCATGCTTACCTGGAGTGCAAGTCTCTCCTACCCTACAAATCTAACACAGGCTTGTTCCAATCAAATCAAAATCACTTGTGAGTTATGTTTATATCATGTGTTTATATCTGCAGCCCTAACAGGTTGTAGAATCTTTAATCCTAGAACTGTGCTGCATATTTCTGTGGCATCCCCACAGCATCTAAGCCAGTAGATTGTTTGATTTGACTTGATTACATGAATTATATTTTCTTTCTAAATATCATATGTAATTTTATCAGCATCCAGTTATAAAATTATCATTTACCTTCTAAAATTAAAAAGTTCTAATCATACAATACAGTATTGTTGGCAAGACTCTTGAGGTTAGATCTTATGTTAAGTGTTCTTACAACAACAACAAATAATAATAAGGGGGGGTGGGAAAAAAGTTTGGGAGGGGAAGGATGTGTCTATGACCTTCATCATGGCAGTGGTTTCATAGGTATATACATATTCCCAAACACAAGTTATATACACTATATATGCACAGCTTTTTACATGTAAATTATACCTGAATAAAGTGGCGAAACAAACACTTTGCTATAAAGCTAAAAAAAAAAATTAGAACTTTGTCTTCCTTCAGACTTCAGCCTAAGTCCACACCAGCTATGTTAGCCATGATCTTGAGAAATTATTTAACCCCCTTAAGCCTGAATTTTCTCATCTGTAAATATTAGCAGTACCCAGTCTATACGGTTGCTGTGAGGAGCAAATAAGTAATGCATGCACCATATTTAGTATAATGTCTGGCACATAGTAAATGCTCTTTAAGTGTTTGTTGTCGTTATTTTCAGTTAACTGTGAATTAAGAAAGAGGGGAGGAGTCCTAGAAACTGTTCCCTTGGTTACGCCCAGAAGAACTATCGTGATCCATGCTGTCTTGGGACTATGTTTCCATAAGCTTCTGGGCTGCCTTCGTGTGCACTTAATTATTTGTCTAAGGAATGCAAACATATCTTAACACCTGCCTAAGTTAACAAATGTCATGACACATATCACTGTCAAGTTCCTAAAAAGTTATAGGAAGTATTTGTGTGTGTGTGTGTGTATGTGCGTGTGTACCTATGTAATTGGGGGTTATGAGCTTTTATGAATTTCCTAGTCTCAGGCTTCCTCTTATATCAAGAATTAGAAGTTAACAGTCAATTAGGGTGTGAATTTACCAATGTGCCAGGGGCAAAAGCACCAGATGATCTTTAACCAAAGTGCTTTTGGGGCCAGGTTAAGCCTGCCTTGATGCCCCATTTAGCCTGAGTCTACAGGAGGTCCATCAGTTCATGACCAAACACACTTTCTGGGGTGGCCAGAAGAGGTGGAGATGGGGGCCTGCAGTGCGGGGGAGCACATGGAGAAGAGAGGTGTGGTGAAGAGGAGAGGCTGCTTTTATATCTCGGAATTTCTCCTTTCTTCTTCCTCCTGCTCTGCTCAGTAACAGAGCCTCGGAGGCAGGCAACTGTGGTTAACAGGCATTGATCTGTGTACCAGAGGAAAGACCACAACCGATCAGAGAGAAAGACGTGTGATTAAACAGTTCACTGGCAACTGGAAACAAAAACACAGGGGCCAGCATGAGGCAAGAGCAGCGTGGTAGATTGGAAAGGATGGGGCACTGAGACTCAGAAGACCTGAACTGGGGTACTAGCTCTAGAACACACGTGGTATACAACCAGGCAAGTCATTCTCTGAGCCTTAGATTACACATCAAACAGACCAGTTCAGCAATTCCTACTCTTTCTCACTCATGATTTCATAGAAATCCCCAAATAAGATCTTAGATGTGAATATTTCTGCAAAACATACAAATACAAACTTGAATCATCATGGGGCTGGAAGCAGTGCCCTCCTGAGTTGTAAACATACTAGCCAAGGGCCTGAGCAAATCCGTGAACGATAATGAATTGGACTGAATGATGACGACAACCCCCCCCCCCAAATCCCTCAAACAAGAAACATCAACAAGCATGTTACAATCTCTCATATCCTCTAAAAGCCACTACTACTACTGAACCACCCACTGAGGTTATATTATACCCCATAAAAACCAGCCCAATCATTATCTTCCCACCGTGGGGGGACACAGCTCCACTCTGTGCCTAGAGCCACATGCATCAGAGACGGAGGCCACTGCGCCAAGGCAGAGCTGCTAAACTGGAGTACACCTGGGTTGCCGGGGGAACCTGGCAGCCAGCACCTACTGCTGCAGCTGCAGACTGAGCTTCCTTGTTGGCAAATGCCAGAAAGCATTTTGTGAGGTTGGCTGCAGGGCCCAATGCTGAAAGCGAAACCCCTTCTGGTGCCCTGTAGGTACCGTTGGTGGCTGGGAGGGAACACAGTTCTTTCTTGCATCCTCCCTTCTGAGAACATGACTTCTGAAGAGCCCTCACTAAAAGGAGCGTTGCCACCACAGCGCAAGGTGGCCATCGCCTGCCCAGCCGTCTCTGTTTCTGTGGAAGTGGGCTCTGGAGTGAGGCCCCACATCGTACCCACAGACAAGGAGACGCTAGCTGTTCTGCAGCCTCTCTTTTATAGCTCTGCTCTCAGAGCAGCTGTAAACCACATGAGCTCCAAACCCAATCCGGATGGTGAGGAGGGGAGGTGGGCCTGTTTACTTCCTCCCACCTGGCTGCTGCAATGCTAGCCAACAAGACCTGCCAGGAGTTGGGGTCTTCTATTTCCACCTAATAGGGCAATCAGAACCTTGCCTTTAGCTGGAAGAAAGACAGCTAAGGATTTTGGGGATTAATTTTTGCTTCCTTTCTCATATCCTGAGGTGTGCATTTTTTTTTTAATTTTTAACCTCTTTATTGGAGTATAATTGCTTTACAATGGTGTGTTAGTTTCTGCTTTATAACAAAGGGAATCAGCTATACATATACATATATCCCCAAATCTCCTCCCTCTTGTGTCTCCCTCCAACACTCCCTATTCCACCACTCTAGGTGGTCACAAACATGAGCTGATCTCCCTGTGCTATGCAGCTGCTTCCCACTAGCTATTTTACATTTGGTAGTATATATAAGTCCATGCCACCCTCTCACTTCGTCCCAGCTAACCCTTCCCCCTCCCCATGTCCTCAAGTCCATTCTCTACGTCTGTATCTTTATTCCTGTCCTGCCCCTGGGTTCTTCAGAACCATTTTTTGTTTTTAGACTCCATATATATGTGTCAGCATACAGTATTTGTTTTTCTCTTTCTGACTTACTTCACTCTGTATGACAGACTCTGGGTCCATCCACCTCACTACAAATAACTCAATTTTGTTTCATTTTATGGCTGAGTAATATTCCATTGTATATATGTGCCACATCTTCTTTATCCATTCATCTGTTGCATCTGTCGATGGACACTTAGGTTGCTTCCATGTCCTGGATATTGTAAATAGAGCTGCAATGAACATTGTGGTACATCACTCTTTTTGAATTATGGTTTCCTCAAGGTATATGCCAAGTAGTGGGATTGCTGGGTTATATGGTAGTTCTATTTTTAGGTTTTTAAGGAACCTCCATACTGTTCTCCATAGTGGCTGTATCAATTTACATTCCCACCAACAGTGCAAGAGGATTCCCTTTTCTCCACACCCTCTCCAGCATTTATTGTTTGTAGATTTTTTGATGATGGCCATTATGACTGGTGTGAGGTGATACCTCATTGAAGTTTTGATTTGCATTTCTCTAATTATTAGTGATGTTGAACATCCTTTCATGTGTTTGTTGGACATCTGTACATCTTCTTTGGAGAAATGTCTATTTAGGTCTTCTGCTCATTTTTGTATTGGGTTGTTTGTTGTTTTTGATATTGAGCTGCATGAGCTGCTTGTAAATTTTGGAGATTAATCCTTTGTCAGTTGCTTCATTTGCAAATATTTTCTCCCATTCTGAGGGTTGTCTTTTCATCTTGTTTACGGTTTCCTTTGCTGTGCAAAAGCTTTTAAGTTTCATTAGGTCCTATCTGTTTATTTTTGGTTTTATTTCCATTTCTCTAGGAGGTGGGTCAAAAAGGATCTTGCTGTGATTTATGTCATAGAGTGTTCTGCCTATGTTTTCCTCTAAGAGTTTCTTAGCGTCTGGCCTTACATTTATGTCTTTCATCCATTATGAGTTTATTTTTGTGTATGGTGTTAGGGAGTGTTCTAATTTCATTCTTTTACATGCATCTGTCCAGTTTTCCCAGCACCACTTATTGAAGAGGCTGTCTTTTCTCCATCATATATACTTGCCTCCTTTATCAAAATAAGGTGACCATATGTGCGTGGATTTATGTCTGGGCTTTCTATCCTGTTCCATTGATCTATATTTCTGTTTTTGTGCCAGTACCATGCTCTCTTGATTACTGTACCTTTGTGATATAGTCTGAAGTCAGGGAGCCTGATTCCTCCAGATCCACTTTTCTTTCTCAAGATTGCTGTGCCTATTTGGTGTCTTTGGTGTTTCCATCCAAATTGTGAAATTTTTTTTCTAGTTTTGTGAAAAATGCCATTGGTAGTTTGGCAGGGACTTCATTGAATCTGTAGATTGTTTGTGGAGTAAGTCAATTTCACTATATTGAATCTTTCAATCCAAAAACATGGTATATCTCTCCATCTGTTTGTATCATCTTTAATTTCTTTCATCAGTGTCTTATAGTTTTCTGCATACAGGTCTTTTGTCTCCTTAGGTAGGTTTATTCCTAGGTATTTTATTCTTTTTGTTGCAGTGGTAAATGGGAATGTTCCCTTAATTTCTCTTTCAGATTTTTCATCCTTAGTATATAAGAATGCAAGAGATTTCTGTGTATTAATTTTGTATCCTGCTACTTTACCAAATTCACTGATTAGCTCTAGCAGTTTCCTGGTAGCATCTTTAGGATTCTTTATGTACAGTATCATGTCATCTGCAAACAGTGACAGCTTTACTTCTTCTTTTCTGATTTGGATTCCTTTTATTTCTTTTTATTCTCTGATTGCTGTGCCTAAAACTTCCAAAACTATGTTGAATAATAGTGGTGAGAGTGGACAACCTTGTCTTGTTCCTGATCTTAGAGGAAATGCTTTCAGTTTTTCACCATTGAGAATGATGTTGGCTGTGGGTTTGTCATATATGGCTTTTATTATGGTGACATAAGTTTCCTCTATGCCTACTTTCTGGAAGGATTTTATCATAAATAGGTGTTGAATATTGTTGAAAGATTTTTCTGCATCTATTGAGATGATCATATGATTTTTCTCCTTCAATTTGTTAATATGGTTTATAACATTGATTGATTTGCATATATTAAAGAATCCTTGCATTCCTGGGATAAACCCCACTTGATCATGGTGTATGATCCTTTTAATGTGCTGTTGGATTCTGTTTGCTAGTATTTTGTTGAGGATTTTTGCATCTATGTTCATCAGTGATATTTGCCTGTAGTTTCCTTTCTTTGTGATATCTTTGTCTGGTTTTGGTATCAGGGTGATGGTGGCCTCATAGAATGAGTTTGGTAGTGCTCCTCCCTCTGTTATATTTTGGAAGAGTTTGAGAAGGATAGGTGTTAGCTCTTCTCTAAATGTTTGATAGAATTTGCCTGTGAAGTCATCTGGTCCTGGGCTTTTGTTTGTTAGAAGATTTTTAATCACAGTGTCAATTTCAGTGCTTGTAATTTGTGTGTTTATATTTTCTATTTCTTACTGGTTCAGTCTCAGAAGGTTGTGCTTTTCTAAGAATTTGTCCATTTCTTCCAGGTTGTCCATTTTATTGGCATAGAGTTGCTTGTACTAATCTCTCATGATCCTTTGTATTTCTGCGTGTCAGTTGTTACTTCTCCTTTTTAATTTCTAATTCTACTGATTTGAGTCTTCTCCCTTATTTTCTTGAAGAGGCTGGCTAATGGTTTATCAATTTTGTTAATCTTCTCAAAGAACCAGCTTTTAGTTTTATTGATCTTTGCTATTGTTTCCTTCATTTCTTTTTCATTTATATCTGATCTGATCTTTATGATTTCTTTCCTTCTGCTAACTTTGTGTTTTTTGTTGTTGTTGTTGTTCTTCTTTCTCTAATTGCTTTAGGTGTAAGGTTAGGTCGTTTATTTGAGGTATTTCTTCTTTCTTGAGGTAGGATTGTATTGCTATAAACTTCCCTTTTAGAACTGCTTTTGCTGCATCCCATAGGTTTATGGGTCATTGTGTTTTCATTGTCATATTTTTCTAGGTATTTTTTGATTTCCTCTTTGATTTCTTCAGTGATCTCTTGGTTATTAAGTAGTGTATTGTTTAGCCTCCATGTGTTTGTATTTTTTACAGATTTTTTCCTGTAATTGATATCTAGTCTCATAGCATTGTGGTCGGAAAACATACATGATATGATTTCAATTTTCCTAAATTTACCAAGACTTGATTTGGGACCCAAGATATGATCTATCCTGGAGAATGTTCCATGAGCACTTGAGGAGAAAGTGTATTCTGTTGTTTTTGGATGGAATGTCCTATAATTATCAATTTAGTCCATGTTGTTTAATGTATCATTTAAAGCTTGTGTTTCCTTATTTATTTTCATTTTGGATGATCTGTCCATTGGTGAAAATGGGGTGTTAAAGTTCCCTACTATGATGTGTTACTGTCAATTTCCCCCTTTTGGCTGTTAGCATTTGCCTTATGTATTGAGGTGCTCCTATGTTGGGTGCATAAATATTTATAATCGTTATATCTTCTTCTTGGATTGATCCTTTGATCGTTTTGTAGTGTCCTTCTTTGTCTCTTGTAATAGTTTTTATTTTGAAATCTGTTTTGTCTGATATGAGAATTGCTACTCCAGCTTTCTTTTGATTTCCATTTGCATGGAATATCTTTTTCCATTCCCTCTCTTTCAGTTTGTATGTGTCCCTAGGTCTGAAGTGGGTCTCTTGTAGACAGCATATATATGGGTCTTGTTTTTGTATCCATTCAGCCCATCTATGTCTTTTGGTTGGAACATTTAATCCATTTACATTTAAGGTAATTATTAATATGTATGTTCCTATTACCATTTTCTTAATAGTTTTGGGTTTGTTATTGTAGGTCTTTTCCTTCTCTTATGTTTTCTGCATAGAGAATTTCCTTTAGCATTTGTTGTAAATCTGGTTTGGTGGTGCTGAATTCTGTTAGCTTTTGCTTGTCTGTAAAGGTTTTAATTTCTCCGACGAATCTGAATGAGATCCTTGCTGGGTAGAGTAATCTTGGTTGTAGGTTTTTCCCTTTCAACACTTTAAATATGTCCTGCCACTCCCTTCTGTCTTGCAGAGTTTCTGCTGAAAGATCAGCTGTTAACCTTATGGGGATTCCCTTGTATGTTATTTGTTGTTTTTCCCTTGATGATTTTAATATTTGTTCTTTGTATTTAATCTTTGATAGTTTGATTAATATGTGTCTTGGCATGTTTCTCCTTGGAGTTATCCTGTATGGGAGTCTCTGCACTTCCTGAACTTGATTAACTATTTCCTTTCCCATTTTAGGGACGTTTTCAACTACAATCTCTTCAAATATTTTCTCAGTCCCCTTTTTTTTTTTTTGTCTTCTTCTTCTGGGACTCCTATAATTCGAATGTTGGTGCATTTAATGTTGTGCCAGAGGTCTCTAATACTGTCCTCAATTCTTTCCATTCCTTCTTTCCTAATTCTGCTCTGTGATAGTTATTTCCACTATTTTATCTTCCAGGTCCCTTATCTGTTCTTTTCCCTCAGTTATTCTGCTATTGATTCCTTCTGGAGAATTTTTTATTTCACTTATTCTGTTGTTCATCATTGTTTGTTTGCTCTTTAGTTCTTCTAGTTCCTTGTTAAACGTTTCTTGTATTTCCTCCATTCTATTTTCATGATTTTGGATCATCTTTACTATCATTATTCTGACTTCTTTTTCAGGTAGACTGCCTATTTCCTGTTCATTTGTTTGGTCTGGTGGGTTTTTTCCTTGCTCCTTCACCTGCTGTGTGTTTCTCTGTCTTCTCATTTTGCTTAACTTACCATGTTTGGGGTCTCCTTTTCACAGGCTGCAGGTTTGTAGTTCCCATTGTTTTTGGTGTCTTCCCCCAATGGCTAAGGTTGATTCAGTGGGTTGTGTAGGATTCCTGGTGGAGGGGACTAGTTCTTGTGTTCTGACGGATGAGGCTGGATCTTGTCTTTCTGTTGGGCAGGAGCACATCCAGTTGTGTGTTTTGGGGTGTCTGTGACCGTATTATGATTTTAGGCAGCCTCTCTGCTAATGGGCGGGGTTGTGTTACTGTCTTGCTAGTAGTTTGGTACAGGGTGTCCAGCACTGTAGCTTGCTGGTCGTTGAGTGGAGCTGGGTCTTAGCATTGAGATGGAGATCTCTGGGAGAACTTTCGCTGTTTGATATTACATGGAGCTGGGAGGTCTCTGGTGAAGCAATGTCTTGAACTCAACTCTCCCGCCTCAGAGGCACAGGCCTGACACCTGGCCAGAGCACCAAGACCCTGTCACCCATACGGCCAGGCTTTCCACCAGGCCATCTCATTTACCTCGCCATGTCTTTCCTCAGGGAGATGAAGATACACTGGTCAGCCCTCCCTCCGCTCGGAGATTCTCAATGTGTGCATTATTACCCCCACTTCTCTGAAGAGGAAACTGAGGCTCAGATATCTCAAACATTTTGCCTGAGGTAGAAACTAGTAAACATTTGGATCCAGATGTAGAAGCTTGGTCTATTAAACTCCAAAGTCATTGCTCTTTGGACCTTCTAAAGCTGCTCTTTTGGGAGAAGACCAGGATGTGATCTTCGGCATCATCACCTCCTTGAAAGTGGATCCTGGGCTGCCTTTCCTGGAAGTACATCTGGATTTACTCCAGATAGGAAAATGCAGGAGAGAAGCAAATGCATAGGGTAAAATTTCCATTAGACCCCTGATGAACATACATGGTCTCTGATGGAGGGCACACATCATTTCAGGACCAGGCTTCAGGATGCCTGTGAATTACCACTGAGACTGTATACCCATACAATTGTTAAAGTAATTAAATAAGGAGGCCAATAAACTGAGGTGGCTTTAATGCCTTAGTTGCCTACATAAGTAAGCAAACCAAAACCTAAGCCTGAAACGCTTCAAGGTTAAAAAAAATCACAATGTAAGGACCAGCAATCATAAACAGCCAACTAGGCTTTCCCAAATAAGGCAACTGCTTAAGTTATAGCCAGTCAAATAATTTCCTTGCTTTGTTTCCATTTCTTCCCATTAAAAGTCTCTCTCTGAGCTCCTGCTGGTGGAGTAATCTGAATCACTTCTGGTTTGACGCTGCTCGATTTGAATCAATTTCTGCTCACATAAACTCTTAAAAACTTAACATGTCTTAGTGTATCTTTTAACAGACTCAACGCACAAGAGGTTGATGAAGAAAACTAGGCATGTGATAGAATTTGGTTTATGTTGCTCAAGCCACAATAAAAGGGGGGAAAAAATCAAATAATGATAGCGAGGGAGTTATCCTGAGCTTTCTTTGAACCTTCCTCCTGCTTTGCACAAATGAAAAGCACTGGATTTCTCAGGAATTCGTGGGAAGTTTTGGGCACCAGTTGTTGTGACAATGTGGAATTTTGGTAACTTAGGAGCTCTGTAGGAGCCCTTGCCATGCTTCAGAAGGCTCTGGAGGCATTACTGGTTCATTTCTGGAGGAGACTCTAAGCAAATACCTGCCTTGCGGGACTTCTGGGCCTGAATTGACAGATCCACTCTGACGATGGGTAGTTCAGTCACAGTTCAACCTGGGTACCTTTTGAATCCTCAAAGGTATAGTTTAAATGCTACTGGATCTTGATTTAAACAAGAGTTTGGCCTGAATAAAGAGACAAAATATGAGCAGCTGACTTAATTTAGAAAATTCCTCAGTTTTGAATGTCCCTAACTATCAATATCTCCAGGTTAGACATGTGAATAAATCCTAATAATGGTAGAAAAAAAAATGGGAAATAGAAAAAATTCACAGCTGTGATCTGGGAAAGACTAGATGGGAGAGATCAGGAGACCATGTCCTTATGCAAAGGATTTATAAAGGGACATAGGGGAAGATAGTTGGAAAGGAATGCAGAAACATTATCTGGAGGCCTTGATCATGAAGATAATGAATACAGGCTTCATCTGGTGGGTCCTCTGGAGTCAATGTAAGTTCTTGAAGAGGAGAATAATCATCAAAGTGAGATTTTAAGCATTACTGGAGATCTTTTCTTCCATCTTAACAATAAGCCCTCAAAATTGCGTATTGTTTTATAGTAAAAATATTTAGAGGAATACAGAACAAGACATATGAAAAAGAACACTTGCCTAACGTAGCATACTACTATATAAGATAAACAGAGAAAAAGAACAGCTTCACAAAACAAATGTGCTCCATTGACTGGAATCACCTGGATCCGGAAACAGATTCGGAAGGAGATGGGATGGGGTGGGGCAGGTGTTGGCTCAGGAATGAGATCACAGGGGACAGAACGGTAACTCTTCCACTAATGGCATGGTTGAGTCACAGAGTTTTCTCAACTTTGCAGTTGATAAATGAGAAGGGGTACAGCTGGAGGAAGTAGGGCATGTTTTGGTGGACATTCTTAAATGATACTCTCCCACAAACCAGCCTTCTACAACTCTACCAGAGGCCAGACCCTGAGCTGGGCAGACCATGTGTTCATGCCTCACACTGCATTTCTGATTAACCAACAGACTTGTATAGTTAGTCTGGTGCAGTAGAGGCCATATGAATGTAAGACAATTCCTGTCCTCAAGACCTTGAGACTTAGTTGATACTGTGGGTTGAACTGTGTCCCCCCAAAAAAGATATATTGGAGTTCTAACTAACCCCAGTACCTCAGAATGTGGCCTTATTTGGAGATAAGAGTCTTTACAGAAATGAAGTTACAGACAAGGTCATAATGGTGGGATCTATCTAATATGACTGATGTCCTTATAAAAAGGGAAAATTTGGACACAGAAAAGCATACAGGAAGAACACCATGTGAACATAAAGACAGAGATCAGGGTGATGTGTCTACAACACCGAAGTTGGCCAGAAAACCACCAAAAGCAAGAAGAGGCATTGGATTGATTCATCCTCATAGCCCTCAGGAAGAACCAGTACATGTCTGCTGCTCAAGCTCCCCAGCTTGTGGTACTTTCTTATGGCAGCTCTGACAAACTAATCAGTTGTAGAGACTCTGAACAAATCTACAGAGAATTAAAGGGCAAGTTAGCAGGAACGAATATATATTAATTAAAAGTGCTGAGTAAAGGGAGAAACATGCTGGTGAACAGAGTTTTTAACCCTTCCCGGAGGAGGGGGTCTTGCATCAGGCCTTGAGTAGTTTTGAAGCTTATTCCCTGATTTGGTGATTCTGCAGGTGGTTTTGCATTCTAACCCCTCCAACCACTGTTTACGGTACTTGCATCTCTTCCCCTGAGTTTTAGTTCATATTTCCTTTTTTATATAAAGTCCTGAGCCCAGATCCAGTGTGCATTTTCTGGAAGCTGGTCTGGGTGGTCTAGAAGTTCTTTCTAAATGTTAGGAGTCTGTTGACTCTATGACCAGGACTCTATCAGAGCCCTCATCTTAAACCAGGTCCCCCTCTGGCTGCTGGGTTGAATAGTCTTCTGCTCTGTTTTCCCATCAGAAATATCACTATTAACACCTCCTTTCACTTACCTGATGTTAAGCCTGAGAATGCTTGGAAAGTCACCTTAATTTGAGGGATTTTTAAAGGACTGACCATCAATACTTTTGTTTTAGTAAATTCCAAGGAAAACAAAATGTGACTAATTATTGAGGTTGTACATTCTTAATATAAAGTTTTCCTTCATGTAGTGATGATGGTTGGTGTCTGTCTTGGCACAATATTGGTTTCACTCTTTCACTGAGATACTGTAGCAAAACCCTTACAGTACTTTTCAGATCGCTTTTATTTACGTTTAAAATAGCAACCTCAATCCACGAAATTCCTTTGTCCCACATCAGCTCTGTTCCCAGTATGTTCCCTGACTATGATGATAGAGAAGCTTATCAGGATTGCTCCCAATGTCAATTAATAATGTTTTAAAAATGACACGGGGGGATGAACTGAAGAAAGAAAACATTCTCTAATCCCAGCAGAGAAGTGAGGGAATTGAGCTTTACAGTTCAGAGACTCTGCAGGGTCCAGCAGCAGAGAGAAATACACTCTCACCCTTGAGTGGAGCCCGTGATTTCACTGCCTAGGCATGTAAAGAAATCTGTCATAAGCTGGGTACAATCAAACTGGAGCTGCTGCTCTTCATGCCTACACGAAGGAAGTGTGGTAAAAATAAGGTGGTGAGATAAGCAGCAGGGTGGATCCCAGGAGAGCTAGTTCTTCATTCTGGCTCCGTTAGCTACCCAAAGAGTTAGCTGAATTCTCGAGATTTCTGTTTCCTTACAGGTAAGATAACTAAAAGCTCCTTTTCAGTTCTGATAGTCTCTGATTCTATAACTGGCATCTGGTTACACAACAGAAAGTGAAGATTACAAAAGCATGGATAACAGAGACGTTGTGTGTCTTCAGCACACTGCATGTTGATAGGATGAAATGAGCGCAATGTGCACACCAAACATTGGTGCAGAAAAGATGAATTCAGGATGCCAAGGGCAACACTGACTTGGAACATTCCTATTTTCATGGTATGGATTGCATAGAACCACAGTAGTTGGCCCCTGTACTAAATCTTGCTCAAAGAAGGCAGGAGGGTACATGGTATCTTGCTAGGGCTATGTTCACACTTATGCCATACGTTGCTTTGATTTTTCACCAGCTGAGACTTGTTCAGGTGTAGTTTCTCAACTTCAACACTTTTGGCATTTGGGTCAGATAAGTCTTTGTTATCAGGGATTGGGGGCAGGCTGTCCCGTGCCTTGTAGGATGTTTAGCAGCATCCCTGGCCTCTACTCACTAGATGCCAGAAGGAACACCCCTCCCTCCCAACTCAGTGTGACAATAAAAAAAATATTTCTTGTCATTGCCAAATGTCTCCTTGGGGATAAAATTACACCAAGGTGAAAACCACTGCTCTAGTGGGATACAATCTTGCCAAAAGACAACCAAACCCACGTAATAGAGAACAACTTTAAGAAAGGTCACCCCTCCTGAATTTTAAAAGAAAGCCACCATGTTTCCTTATAGTATCAACAGACATTTGGGTCCCTGTGCAACTAAATGCCTTCTAAAGTTTTAAGAAAAGTGGCTTTCAGATTTCCTGCTGTTTTTGTTTTTCATGACATTATTTCTTGGGCATTTTATGTGGAAGGGAAGTGTGTCTTTTGTTGTACCCACATGAGGACATGGTTTGACTATGAGAATGTAGGTCGTCTTCTTCATGTGTTTACAGTGGGAAGCACCTACTCTGAAGCTGCACCCAGAGCAGACACTGCCCACACAGTGGGCTCCTGGTGGTGCTGGGTTGCATAGACTGACAGTGTAATCATGCTCTTTGAATAGGATAACAGCCCACGGAGTAGGCCTGGACTCACATACGTAAATGTGTTGTAATGGAAGGGAGTCATCACAGAAATCAAATCACGCATCCCAATGATACTGCCATTGTTCAAATGTTGCTCCAGGTTGGGAACCATTAAAACCAGATTCTGAGCCAACCAACAAAGTCTGTGTCAGGAGCCTATAATAATCATGAATTGGAAATTAAAAAATACACTGATTCACTAGTGCTGTGTAGAGGATGAATATTTTTCCTGATTGAGAATATGTAAAAGAAAATGCACCAGAGTCTCTGGAGGCAATTCCAGAAATATTCCAAAAATTCTCTGAGCAATGGTAGATATGGAATGTGATGTATCCTCTTGAGACAAGGACTTATGCATTTGGTTTGGAACATGTCAGTGTATTTCTTAAATACATTAATATAATTACTCAATATTAACATCTCATATATGCCAAGGTACTCATCCCCACCTCAACAGCCCAGGTCCTTAAGTACAATCCCCAAAATAATGAAAGCAAAGACCCCTAGTGTTCTAGTCTTCAGCCAAGTTTCCACTGTCTCCTGAGCATCACATTTTCAACTGACTCCTTAAACTGGTCTGAAAAGGTGAAAAGAACTAACATCTTTTCATGTGAAGAAAAAAGAAGCTCAGTATTATCTCCTCAAGTGAGGTCGCTGCTGAGGTCTGCGTACTTTGCCGAAAGAACCACAAAAAAACTGGAGGCTGTCAGTATGAGGGGGAAGCCACCCACACAGGTAATAAGAAGCAGCACTTAAAATTTGGCACTGCTCTTGGAAACGTTTACAGGCTTAAAAATGTAATCATAAAAGATAGAGGGTGTGGAGGGAGAGATGAAGGTAAAGAGAAGATGAATGAAAGAACTGTTCCATTCCTGCCACCATTAATAGCACAGATTATAATAAATCCCAAGTGAATAGGAAGAACAGTACTGAGACAAACACTAAATTCCAGGGGAGACCAGACCTGTGTTTTAAAAACAGGGCCATGTGCTTCGGAAGGAATGCTGTGTGCTTAGTCTTGTTTATAACATGGTGAAGGATTCAAGAATGTAATCTGTTCCTCTTGACAGAAAAAAAAAAAGATTCTCCTCAACGCTCATCATCCACCACCCCTTCACCCCATGTCCCGTTCTGATCCCAGATCTGAAAGATTGGGTTCCATAGTGAATTTCTGGAATGTTCGGTTTGGGCCTGTTTTTCATCAGTGTAGCTAGCTAACAGAGTGGCTTTGCTTTTTTCAAAAAGAGATCAGTGTGGGGAAGTGACGATTTTCTGAGGGAGCTTTTCAGACTTCTTGGATATGAGGTATTTTTAGGCAGGGTTTTTTTTTTTTTTTTTTTTTTTTTTTAGGCAGGGGCACAAGATCTGGAGATGCAAAGAGGTGCATCTCCCCTAAATTTGCGAGAACATTTCATTTTGACTTCATTTTGTCTTGGACCACTTTCCTGAGGATTCTCAGAATGAATTAACTGAAAGTGAATGCTGTGCAGTGAAAGACCACGGATTTGAGGGCTAATGTCTTTTCAACCATTTCCTGCTTGTGCCATCTTGGGTACATTACTTGGCCCTCAGTTTCCCTAACTGTAAAAAGAGAGTAGCAGTACCTTCATTGTGGGGTTTTGCAAGGCTCAAATCAGAACACATCTGTAAAGCAACAATCAGTGGGCCAGCACACAGGGTGCCATCAGAAATGTTACTTCCTTTCCCGCTACAGTTGACTGGGAATGCAGGGTTGGAAAAGCCTGTGCAGCACATCTGTCCCAGCCTCCCTCTCAAAGAGAAGTCCCTTCACCCACGTCCCTGATTTTGGGAAAGCCAGGGTCTGCTTGAGGCAGACAGAGATAGGATGGGAAGCTCACCGCCTCCTCAAGCACCCATCTCGTGTGGACAGTGCCACCGTTAGAAAGCTCTTTCTGTGAACCAACATTTGCCTCTCTTTACTTTCTACTCAGGTAGAACACTGACATTTAAAAGCAACAACAAAAACAACTTATATTTTTTGTGCACCTACTTTGTACCATGCACTGGCCTAAGAGCTTTTCAGGCATCATTGGATTTAATCCTCATATATCCAGTAAGGTAGGAATTAATATTGTCCTTACTTTACACGTGGGGAGACCAAAGCTTTGAGTGGCTATGCAGCTTACCAAAAAGGTTTTACATAGCAAGTGGAAGAGCTGAGACTTGAACCCAAGTCTGTCGGTCTGTCTCACAGTCATGCAGCCATCCCTATGCTACACAACTGTCCTCTGTAGCTCGAGCATTTAGTGCAGTGTTGAATTCAGAGGAGATGCTCAGCAAATGGAGAATGAATGAATGCATGAATGAACGAACAAATGCATACATACTGAAGAAGCATCCTATTTGCAAGGTAGTCAGTACTTGGACCTCTGTAACCTCCATTTTGTTGAGTCCTTCAGTGCCTCCTGGCCTCGTCTTTGTTGCTCATGCTGTCTTTGTAACTCAGCACCACATTTAAGTGGATAAAAATGTAAAGCATGCATACTGTCTAGTGTAAAGTTTCCTAGGGGTGTGTGTGTGTGTGTGTGTGTGTGTGTGCGTTTCAGTGGTACACCCTAAATCTAGTTATATAGATTTTTAGCAGCATCTTAGCTGCTGCTTAAGGTCTTCATTACATTCCAAATACAACTTTTCTGCTTTTTCTTTCTTTTTTTTTTCAATGAGAAAATCATAAGATGGGAAAGCTGTAGAACTCTTAGAGGTTTTCTTATCAAGCCTAAAACATACATGTATACTTTTAATTTAAAATTTCTATTTAGTAAGATTTAGATACATTTTGAACAGATTTGATAGGGAGGGGGCTTCGTAATAATCCCAGGGCTCTAACTGTAGTCTTCAACACCACCCCCGCAGCCCTCCCCCACCCTCCCAATCCCTCACTCTGTTTCCAGTCAGGAGCATGTACAGAAAACCTCAGGGCAACACGTGGGCTGCCCAGCATCCAGGTTGCTCACTGCTGCCCTGCTCTGCCACCTGGCCTTGGTTCTCATCCCCGGCTCCTGCTTTTCCCTTGTGACTGCGCCTCTGTCTAAGTACTTGATTCTACTAACCCTAGTGTGCTCTTGTTTGTTCAAGTTCAACGTCTGCACTGGTTCCCTAATAACCAAGACCAGACTTCTGTTTCATCCTTTACTGGGTATAGGAATTCTGTCTCAGAAGCCCAGTCTAGGCGTCCTGATGCCAAATAGGATCCCTCTTGCTTAAACACACTCTGAGACCTGTTGTTGGCCTTCCTGCCAGCAGGGAAGTCATAGCCCAGTGCTAGTGGGGGTGGCAGGCATGCAAACAGACCTTTGTCATATAGTATGACACAGGACTATGGACAAAAGAATATTGGCAAGTATAATCTCTGGTTAAATAAAGAAACGTGAACAAAATTTTTGTGTTCTGCTTTTTTTCTCTCTCTTGGTTAAACATTTTAATTCAGCTATATTTAATTTCTTTAGATCAAGTCACAAGCTCTTGACAAGAAAACCTCTAGACTGTAAGCTACTAGTAGCAGGGTGTATGAATTATTCAGCATTACATGATGTAGAATTATGTCCTCAAAAGTACTGGTGTGTGATATTGGGGGCTCTGCATACACAGACAAATTGAATCAATCAGTATAAAATGGATCAACCAGGTCAGCTAATTTTAGCAATGCAGGCAAACTAATAACTATCATTTCCCCTATTAATATGGAGCATTAGTAAGAGGGTTTGCCATGAATTATGTTGTTCTAACGTTCTATTGCATTGTGTCTATGTGGAGACAAAGCTTCAACTTCATAATTTATTAATATTGAATAAAGTAATGTAAATGATAAGATACTGCACATGTCCCAGAGTTCTTTTCAGGTATCATTTGGTAGTTAATATCAAGACTGCAGACTTCTCGCCTTCCCACCCACTCATACCACATAACATTTATGTATGTATGTACGTATTTATTTATTCCACATAACATTTAAGATACTGTGAATAATATAAGAATAATTAAAATTATATTTTTGTACTTTCAAAGTATCATTGTTATGCTGCATTCTGGATGATCTTTTAAATGCTTAATTAATCAATGAATCAGAGCTTCTTGGAAACTGGTTTTGAGCCAGCGGCCACTGTAGGGCTTAAAAGGGATGTGACACACGAGGACCCCTGCTCTTGAATAACAGATAGGTCTGGTTAGGGAGACCAGACTTGCCTATAAGAGTCTCATCAAACAACATGGAGCCATGCAAAAGTAGTTCTCATATCAATAATCAGAGCTATAGGAGATTAAAAAATGAATGATTTTTATGAGCTAGAATAAGTAGTAGGAGCTTCTTTATTTAGGACTGAGGCCTTAGTTGAGGCTAGAAGGATGTTCAGGATTATTAATTGTTTATTATATGAGAAACAGAAGACTCTGTCCCCAAATATATAAGGTTTAACATTAACAGCCAAATATATAAGGTTTAACATTAACATCACTAGCTCTGATTCAACTGGAGGCCTGGAAATCTTTTGTCATGACTTATTTCTCATCCAGCTCTCAAGCTAGTGGTAGAGTAACAAGTGTTTTTTGTTAGGGTTATTTTAGAACGACTTCTCATAAAACAGCAGTAAATTCTATTATTGTAGAGTTCTGGTACTAGAGGTGGGTGCATATAAACCAACATCCCTGTGGATTTACTTCCCCAACCAACCTTCCCCAGCACTCTGCCCAGTGCTTGACTTTAGACTGCTCCACGGCATGGGAAGGAGAGCTAGACTGGAAGGTGAGTGGATTTCTAAGCATCTTTTAATCGAGGCCTCGAGAGCTATCTACAGATCTAGCTGTGCGTGGAAAAGGAACGGCAGTCGTTAAGATCAGTGCTGGAAGCTGTGAATATAGTCAATATGTCTACTGAATGGTACATATGTCTGACTAGAAACAGACACATGGGTTTATGTGTATACAATTTCAGTCTGTGCAGGGCAAGTTAATTTTCTGGGGTCCTTCCTGCTCGCCACTCAACCTTGAAGAGAAAAACTCTATCACTGGCCCAAAACAAGAGCTACAGAGTAGTCAAGTGTGGGGCAAATTCCTGGAGTAATGAGACTCCCCTGTAACTGGGCCACCAGCCCCCTCAGGTGTTTTCCATACATGACGGGAACTGCTGGAGATGTCCAGTCAGGGGACAGCTTAGCCCGGGATTCCAAGTCCCCTCTCTGCCCCTGAAATACCACACAGACTTTCTCACCACAGCGCTCTCCCACCACTGGCCTGGCTTCTTCAAAGCCCTGAAGAACTGTAGAGATCCCAATCTCCCTTTCCTTTAACTAGAGCAGGGGCTGCTAAACGGCCTCTAGCTGCCTTTTGCGTGTGGTGCTAATTAGCATGATCCAAGTTACAATATGTGTTAAAGATTCCAGTTTTGTTACTTATTTAATGAGCTTCGTGGGATTTGAACATGAGGCTCAAAGTAGCAGGGGAAACCTCATAATTAGTTTCAATTACAAGAAGTTCCTACGCATTAAGACTATTTGATGAACTGCAGAGGGAAGGAACTACCGACCAGATACAAATCACTAATTTTGTTGCATTTATTATTATACTTATTTTCTTCCTAATTAGTACTGATTGGCTTATGATCCTAATTAATGCAAAGGAATTTGGAATGGTATACAATGGTATGGCTTAGAAGATGCCAGCATGTACAACTGCTAAATTATTGCTAATTGTTATTTACATGAGGCATGGAAGACTAAGTAATGCAATGCCTAATTAGCATTAAAGATATGGTATCCATTTCCAATTTACACTAAGGCAATGGAGATCAAATTGTTAGTTTAAAAAACTCAATCTTTAGATTTCAAGAATTGCACCATTGTATATTGACCTCCACCTAAGGGGAGACTATTTCTTCTTGTCTTCAATTGCATCTTGCCAGAGCTTGGCTAGAACTTTGCAAAAAAAGTTACACAGGAATACTCAGCATCACACTGGCAATGCTGCAGTACTTAAGGATTAGAGCTGGGAGCCAACTGGCAAAGAGGCCAAGCATAAGGCCTCTGTTTGTGCCAACAGTGGAAGGTGTATGTGCTTGTTGCAGAGTGGGGTCCTGACATGGTAGGCTTCTGTGAAGGCCCAAGACCATCTTGAGGTCATGGTGGCTATAAGTGATGTCCAAAGGGTACTAGGGATGCCTATTTCAGAGAGCTGGATGATCAGCCAGTATCACAGGGGCAGATGCTTCCTGCCTAACGGGGACTGCTGTGAAGAAGAAACAAAGAGAAGGTCCTGGAATACAGAGACCTAAGTTTCAGTTCTCAGTCCCAGACACCCTCAAGAGGGCCTGCTCATCCCTGATTATGCTACTCTCCTTGTGGCAAATGTTGCCCCTCACCCTAATCTGCTCTCTCCTAGTGAGTGACGGGGCTGAAAGGAAACACTCTGGAATATACCCTCTGGCTGAGACTTGCCTCTGTAACTTTCACTCATTTTGTCTTTTTCCTCCACCCCGTTTCTTCAGCCAGTCCCCTATCTTTAACCCTTGTCCCTCTGTCTTCTCCTTTGTTTCTTCTGTAATCCAATCCTCCATGGAGTAAAAAGGAAGAGTGCTGGAGGGGAAGCAAGAAGACCTGCCTGACTCAACTTTTCAAGTCACTTTCTGTCTTGGGACTTGAGGTTCTCCATCTTATGAAGCAGAAATGCTAACACCTGCTGTTCTCTCCTCTCCTTCATAGCAGTGCTTGGAAACTCAAATGGGATCACACATGTGAAAGTCCTTTGGAAATTATAAAGTTGTATACGAAAGGGAAGGATTCTTAGTCAGTTCAACCGTTTCATCTTCATGGGTAGAGGTATCAGTGCTAATGGCGCTTCGCTTTCTCCTCATGGTGCTGACACAGGCACAGGGTGATGCTCCCAGGAGTGACTGCAGAGCTGACTGGAGCTAAGGAGGGAAGCTGGCTTCCGTTCAGGCCCCTGACTCCACATGGGAAGTTCCTCTTCTCCACAAGTTCTGGGGACACCGTACGCCGAGAGCCCGGATTTACTGACAACCTGGACCTGGGCAAGCAGGCTCTAGTTTATCATTCTCTGAGAGAGTGTTTGGAGAAGACTTTTTGTCTTCCAGGCAAACATCGTTCCGGACCATCAGGCTTTATTTAAAGATGCCATTCTCTGCAAATTCATAAGTATTACACGTTTAGAGAAAGAGTGACAAGGACAGTAGCTACTTGATGTTTAACAAAACATAAGCTCTGTACTGGGTTTTTGGGGCCGCCTCATTCAAACTTCATGATGGGCCTGCTGAGTGCTGATTTCTCAAAGTTGGGAAAAGACATTTCCCAGACAAAGATCAGTTCAAATCATTTGGCAAGGTTATATACGTGATACAAGTATATAATATAAAATATACACTATTTCCCCCAAAGAAATAGTGATTAGCCATAAGAAATACATTATTTACTCCCTTTGTTAGTTAATAAGATAGCCATATTAAGAAAACTTAATGCCCTGTGCTTTATACAAAATTTAAAAATTTTAAGATATATCATACATCATACATACAAAGCTTATACAAATATAGTTTGTGTATATTCCATGTATTGGGTTGGCCAAAAAGTTCAGGTTCAGTTAGTTCGAGCTAACTGAAAATCTTCTGCACAGGTTTTATTGGGAAAATTTTAAACTATTGATATAATTTCTTTTTTTTTTTTTTTTTAAGACTGTTGCTTTTTTTTTTTTAATTTTTATTTTATTTATTTATTTATTTATGGCTGTGTTGGGTCTTCGTTTCTGTGCGAGGGCTTTCTCCAGTTGCGGCAAGTGGGGGTCACTCTTCATCGCGGTGCGCGGGCCTCTCACTATCGCGGCCTCTCGTTGCGGAGCACAGGCTCCAGACGCGCAGGCTCAGTAATTGTGGCTCACGGGCCTAGTTGCTCCGCGGCATGTGGGATCCTCCCAGACCAGGGCTCGAACCCGTGTCCCCTGCACCGGCAGGCAGACTCTCAACCACTGCGCCACCAGGGAAGCCCCGATATAATTTCTTTAACATCACATGGAAAAAACTTTTTGTCTAACCCAATATGTATTAAATTTTAACTGCATACATTACATATGTAAATATCTATGTATATTTTATATATGTATGCATATTGTATTTAAATAAAGTGTTCTTCATATGTTCACTTACAAAATGTAAATAACATGGCCAATTATGTACCACCGTCCAGCTTAAGACATGGAATATTGACAATTCCTTTGACACTCCCATGTATGTTACCTCCACCCCTGACATGGTGCCTTTGAGCAAACTTGAAAAAGGTCCCCTTTCTTCCAAGTGGAGTTGCATTGCTCACACCATGATAATGATAGAAGGCTTGGGGGTAGCTATAAAGGCCTAGATTTTAGTTCCAATTACCCTCTTGAGTGGAAATCCTTGTGCAATGTATGAAAATACATAAGCAACCATGCTCAACCTCCCCATTTTATCATATATACATGGATCCCTGAATAATATATTGTCTGTTTTTTCATACTTGTGAACTTTATGGAAACAGTCACATGTTTTTCTTGGTCAACATCCAATTTCCGAGATTTACCCTGGGTGATATGTGTAGATGTGGCTGGCTCGTTCATTTTCTTTGCTAATAGCGTTTCTTTGTATGAATAGCTCACAATTTTTTAATTCATTTTCTTGTTCAGTGGACACCCAAGCTGTGTCCAGTGTTTAGTGATTAAAAAAAAAAACTCCCCGTGAGCACTCTGATATTTATTTTCTGTGCATGTGTGCAAGAGCTTCTCCAAAGTAGATATCTAAGAATGGAAGTGCTGAGTAGTAAGATGTGGAGAAATTACATCTTTAATTTTACTATATAAAGCCAAATTATTTTCCAAATGATTGTGTTCACTGATACTCTTACTAGCTGGGTATAAAGAATCCTCACTGCTGTACAGCTTTTCCAACCACTGGTATCAGACTTTGTTGACAATCTGTTGGATGTGGCTTTAATTTGCCTTTTCCTTATTACAAATGAGGTTAACAGTTTTTCTTGTGTCCTTTTCATGTTTTTTATCCAGGTTGTTTTCTTTTTAAATCAGGTTGCTTGTATTTTTCTTATTAAATTGTAGGAGCTCTTTAAATATTCTGAATCTTCCTCCTTTGTTGGTTATATGAAATGCAAATATTTTCCTAGCTGATAGGTTATCACTAACTTTATAACGTCTTTTGATACACATTTTCCATGAAGAGAGTCAAATATATCAATTCTTATGGCTTGTTCTTTTTGTCTTAAGAAATACTTTCCTATCTTGAGGTCATAAAGTGTTTTCTAAAAGTTTAAAGTTTCACCTATTACAGTTAATTATGTAATTTATGTGGTGGTGACAGTGGGCATCCTTGCCTGTTCCTGATACTAAAGGGAAGGAATGTTTCACTGTTGTGGTACGTTGCCTACTGGAAGGTTTTTTCTTGATATCCTTTATAATGAAGTTTCTTTCTATTCTTACTTTGCCAACAGCTTTTATCACAAATGAATGTTGATTTTCATTGAACGACTTCAGCATCAATTAAGATAATCATATGGCTTTTCTCCTTTGTTCTGTTAATATGGGGAGTTACATTAATATATTTTCTTTCTTTTTTTAAAAAGTTATTTATTTTTATTTATGGCTGCGTTGGGTCTTTGATGCTGCGTGCGGTCTTTCTCTAATTGCATTGAGCGGGGGCTGCTCTTCGCTGCGGTGTGTGGGCTTCTTACTGCAGAGGCTTCTCTTGTTGCTGGAGTATGGGCTCTAGGCACGTAGGCTTCAGTAGTTGTGGCACGCGGGCTTCAGTAGTTGGTGGCTCGCAGGCTCTAGAGCATAGGCTCAGTAGTTGTGGTGCACGGGCTTAGCTGCTGCATGTGGGATCTTCCCGGACCAGGGCTCAAACCCGTGTCCCCTGCATTGGCAGGCAGATTCTTAACCACTGTGCCACCAGGGAAGTCCCTAATATATTTCCTAATGTCAAATCAAAACTGCATTCCTGAGTTAAATCAAACGTGGTCAGAATATATTTTTTCAAATAATGATACATTGCTAGATTAGGTTTGCTATTATTTTGTTTGGGATTTTTATATCTATGTTTATGTGTATCTATTTTATATCTATGTTGTGTGAATCTGGCTGTTTATTTTCTCAGTTTATGTTTGACAATGATGATCTAGACTGTATTTTGAGGAGAGTTCCTTCTTCCATGCTATGGACAGGTTTCGGTAAGAATGGAATACTTGGTAGAGCTAACTGAATATCTTCTGGGCAGGTTTTATTGGGAAACTTTTAAACTATTAATTTCTTTAATGGTTTTGGTGAGTCATAGTCTTTTTCTAAATCTACCCCTGTTTCACCTAAGTTTTCAAATATATTGGCATCTAGTTGTTCATGATATATTAATCTTTTCCTCTCAAGGGCATCTGCAGTTGTATACCCTGCATAATACAGTTTTTTGTCTTTCCTTCTTTCTCTATTATCTTACTTTTCCTTCTGTCCTTCCCTTCCCCCCTCCATTATTCTTGCCACAAATTCATTAGTTTTATCAGTCTTTTCAAACAAATGCCTGACTTTGTTAACCCTCTCTCTTACATCTGTGTTTTGTATTTTTTTTTTGATTTCTGCTTTTACCTTTATGATTTCTTTCTTATGATGTTCTTACTTTCTTTGGACATATTCATTTAAAAATAATTTCTAATTTTTTAAGTTGTGCAGTAAACTTTTCTCTTTTAACCCTTCTTATTTTCTAATATAAATCTTTAAATTTTTACATTTCTTTACAAGACCTAACCTAGCTGCATCGTACAAGTTTTGATACACAGTATTTTTACTAATATTCAACTTTAAATTTTTTGACCCATCCATTAATTAGAAATGTAATTTCCAATGATTTGAGGTTTTTAAAGTTATCTTTTTGTCTTTGAGTTTTAATCTAATTGCCTTTTGTTAAAGAATATGACGTCTATGATGATGATTCTTTGAAATTTGTCATCAATTTTCATTATTGTTCTACATTTGCTTTGTCATATTTTCTATTAGTTGGATGTGGCATTTATGTATTTATTTATTAAAATAAGATTTGCAAGTTGTTTTTCTCCAGTTTACTATATCCTTACTCAATCTGTTCTTGTTTGCTTGATCCATTACTGAGAAAGATTGGTTGAAATATTTCATTCTGAGATCAAATTTGTCAATTTCTCTTTTTGTCATCTTTGCTTTATATAGTTTTAATCTATGTTATTATGTACATTCAATTGGAATTTATAAATCTTCGTTTTAACTGAACATTCTGTCATTAATGTTGTATGATGACCTTTATGACTACCAATAGTTTTTTTAAGGTGAAAGTCATTAAAGACTATTTTATATGATATTAATGTATCAGTATGCCAGCTTTCTATTACTATTTATCTGGTATATTTTTTTCCCATACCTTTATTTTCAGTCATATGTTTTCATATATTTTAGGTATATGTCTTATAACTAGCATATTTCTGGATTATGAAATTGAAGATCCAATCTGATCTTTTTTAAGTTTTTATGTTTGCTGTGATTACTGACTTATTTGTAGTTTTATTGTACAATTTTCAGTTTCTTATGTTTCTTCCTTTTTTGATTTCTTTTTTTCTCATTCCTTTTTCCTTATTTATAAGTTATACCTTTAATGCTATCTGTTCAGAGACTACCCTAGACCTTCTAAAATCCATATTTAATGTAATAATGTAATAATGTTGAAAGTTAGTATCATTAGCCTTTTTCAAAACAGTAAAGTAATTTTTGAGTATTTTAACCTTATTACTCCTAACCATTTATACTATAATTATTCAGCATTTTACCTCTATTTTGTCCTTAACACTGCAAATTAGACATTTTAAAAATTATTTTGTGTAGCCAATGTTTGCATATTTACATTTATCCACAGTTTTTCCATTCTCTTTATTCACTATATCTTCTTACTTCAGATCTTCTTTCTGGAATAATATTTTTTCTTATTGAAGTACAAACTTTAGGAATCTCTTTAGGGAGAGCCTATTGGTACTAAACAGTCTCAGTTTTGTTTTATTTGAAGTATCTTTATTTTTGTTTTTGAAAGATTGTATTGTTGTGAATATTTTTCCAGTTTGACATTTTTTCTCTCTGCACTTTGAAGGTAGTTTTCAGCTGTCTACTGGATTTCATTGTTACTGTAAAGAAGGCACCTAAAAGCCTAAAGGTTGTTTTTATTTTTTATTTTTTTTTAAGATTATTTATCTTTTCCTCCTGGCTGCTGTTTGATTACAGTGTCTACTTTGAGTTTTTTTTTTTTTTTGGTGGGGGTAAACACATCTTGTTGGAATTTCTTGGGCCTTTTGATTCTGGAGATTCATACCTTTCATCTATTCTGGAAATTCTTAAGTACGATAGTGTTTCCTATTCCTTCTACTATCTCTTTTCTGGACCTTCAACAAAATGCATGAAAAACTGTTCTTTATCCTATGATCTTACACTTTGTTTATTAATTTCCTCTATATTCTGTGTATATTATATACAATATTTTTGGACCTATATTCTGCTTCAGTGATTCTCTCTTTAGCTCTGACCAACTTGCTATATTATCCATCATTGTGTTTCTAATTTAAATTATTATATATGTCATTTTTAGAATTTCTACTTGTGTACTTTTCAAATCTGCCTTTTCATATTTCACAGTCTATTGTACTGATTCATCTTTTGATGTCCTCCTTCATGTTTTCAGACACATCAAGCTTACTTAGTTTATATTTGAGGGTGATTCACATTTTTGCAGACTCAGTGGGTCTAATTATAACTCTTTGTTGTTTCTGCTGACTCATAAAAGCTTGTTGCTTCATGCATTTTGCATTATATTTGATCGTGATTCATGTTTTTGACATTTTGAGTCAAGGGGTTTCTAAATGCATTTTTCCAGGTATAATATACACATCTGCTAGGTGCCTAGGGGTTCCACCAGCCAAGAGCATTTTAAACCAAAATTTTGGTTTGGTCATTCTCAAGTCACAAAAAGTATCTCTTTTGGCCCTCATTCATGTGAAAACTGTCTTGGGGTTAAGATTTCTTAGAGGTGACTTTTCCCTCCAACCAGAGTGGATTCAGATGAGAGTCCTTTCTCTCCTTGTGAGGTGGGTTATAGTCTACCTTACTCTTCCACTGAGGATTCTGCCTTATAAAATCTAGCATTTATGAAGGGATTTTGGATCATACATCCCACAATGCATGCACACTGCATTTGTCTTCTGTTCTGTATGTGAAGCCCAATAAACCAAAAAGTCTGGACACCCAGGGATAGGCAGATGCCCCCAGAAACACTGTTGCCTTTAAGACAACCTACCTCTTTGTATTAGGGCTTTCTGATCAGTTGTAACTTCTAAGACTCAAAGCCCTCCCAAACCTGTATATACATTTATAAAGATGTCTTTTACACTTTACTCAGCTTCTAAATGTTTTGTAGAAGAAGAGTTTTAAAGCATATCTTGTTTGTTATATCTTACTGTCAGTACAAAGTGACCCACTCACTTTTCTCCTTCTTTACTATCATCACATTTTTTAAGCCTTATTTAGGCAATCTAAAATTCAGGTAATTAACTAAAGATGCTATATAATAAATAATATGGAGCTTCTATTTGAAAAGTAATGTTTAACTTGCTTCTATAAATATATGCTATGATATGGAATTTGAAGTCACTTTTCTTTCTAAATCCTAAAACAAAACTTCTGGACAGGGCATTCATGTCCCCTCTTTTCCAAATCACATGCATGTGTATTCATTTCTATTTTTTCTACAAAAGGGTGTATAATATTTAGCAGATTCTAAAATAAGTATGCAACCTTAAAAAAAGGTTAAGAATTGCTTATCTTAGAGGAATACCAACAATGAAAAAGGTCCACATTTATAGGAGAATCCTGGAAACTATGTCTGGGAAAAGGGAATGAAAAATATCCCATGAGAAACAGTATACTTAGCTATATCTATCTATACATGTCTGTTTGTCTAACTACAGATCAAGCTGCCTATTTATACATAATCAACCCACACACATGCCCACAATTTTATATATGCATGTACATGCTACTCTGCTAAAATGTAATCATAAATGGGAATAAAGACTGGGGTTATCAATAATAAATTTGTTTTAATTATGTGTATTTTTCTACTGTAAGCTTAAGGATAATAAACTGCTTGATCTTCACTGAGAGAAACAAACCGGTTATTGCTGAGAAAACCCTGACAGCACTCTTATCTAAAATGGGTAATTCTAAACTACATTACCCATCTTGACCTCCCTGCCAGACTTGGCTACAAGTGATTCAGCCATTTCCATAAATCACATCTTCCTTCCAAAGATGAAGATAGTTCAGATATTCAAAAGAATGTGTCAGAGCTTTAAAAGAATTTCCAAGAGAGCTTCAAAACATTTGAGCAGAGCCAGCTGTAACAGAATCCGTGTTGTCTGGTCACTGCTGGGCAGACAACAGTCCTCATTTTGGGGTTTGGGTGTCACGGCATTGAGTCTCAATGTTTTATAGTCACCTTATTCTGTATCTATCTCTCAAATATCAAATATATCTAGGAATAGTCAACAAAATAACTCAGGGCTGTTCTGCAGAAGGACCTCTGAATATGTTAATCTATGAATGTCTCTGGGATAAGGTAACATAGTGATATCTCAAGGAGCAATGCCCACTGGGATGGAGTTGTTTGGTTATGCACACCAGAAGAAGCAATATCACTTTACAGTTGTTCCTTGGATACTCTGTGGCAAACATGTATTTTTCTTCCTCGCTTTAAAACCAAAAAGCCTAGAAATTGCTTGTGTTTTTCTTCAGGCAACAAGACTTACTAGAGTATTGAATACACTAGTTCTCTGCTCCAAATACTGTTTTTAAAACAGAAAGTTATGTTAGCTTCCCCTTCAGGATTTCTCTAGACATCATTGTAAATCTGGGAGGAAATCATGGTACTTATGACAATGTAGCTGGTTAAAGGCTGACAACTGCAAATGAACAACAGAGAATCTATAGTCCTAAAAGCTGATTAAAAGTAACCCTGGAGGTACTAAATGGTGGATTACAAAGTGATTACTGAAAAATGGAGAGACTGGCATCTAGACACTGTAAAAGCAGAACAGTTGTACTGTTGATTTAAATTAAGATCATTTTGGAGAAGGAAAAGAATCAACACACAAGTAACCGTGGCCTGGTGTGAGATTCGTACACAATAAGTACGACTGTGCTCATTGATGGATTCCAGAGCTTTAGATAGTCAAATTTAATAAGTGCATTAAGCCAGAATTATTATTATTACTGTTATATCATTACATGCTGGGTAAAAAGAGAGAGGAATAACATAGCTATAGGGAAGTAGAATCTGGACAAAGTTACAAGTTATTTGAAAATGGAAACAATAGTTCCTGCTGCTTATCTCAGAGGCACTGAGCATTTTCTGCAAATTGAGTGTGGACTGAGCTTTATATGGAAACTTTAAATCATTTCAGGGGACACTGGTAATGATGATGATAAAAATTAGCAAGGTAGTAACCAGTATGTGCCCACTATGTGTCAGGAACTATTAGAGCAAAGTCCTTTAGATGTATGACCTCATTTAATCCACACCACACCCTAATGATGTACAATCATAATCATAACAACATCAACAGCTTATCATTATACAGTATATAGTTATAGTTATATCATATATGGCCTTTTGATTCTGTACCTTTTACAAGATAGGCAGGGCAGGGATAATCGTCTTTTGATAAATAACAAAACTGAAATTCAGAAAAGATGGGCTACTTGTGCAAAGACAGACAGCAAACGGGGATTTACCGCTGTGGTTCTTCCCCAGTTTCATACCAGCACAATCTATTGGAAAAGGACGAAAAGTAGGGGTTACTGAAGTAGGCTGATGGCTTATAGTTGTCACCAAGTCTAGAAGAAGCCACTCAAGCTGTCATGGGTGATGGCCATTTCTGTTGTTTCTTGGCAAGAGGAAAAAGGGCTGCTGCTGCAGTGTGAGGGGTTCAGGTTAGACAGGAAGACCTGCCCTGAGTGGCAGGCCTGTGGTGCAGTGGTACAGAACACAGACTTGCAATGAGGCTGGCTCAGGGCAAACCATAGTTCTAGTCCCTTTGAGAAATCTACGTCACCTCTCTGGGCCTCATTTCCCTGATCTGTATAATGGGGATAATAATAGTACCTGTTCCTTAGGGCTGGTCAACAGAAAAATGAGATTATGCATATAGAGCACGTCCTGGGTTGGCCAAAAAATTCGTTCGGGTTTTTCTGCAAGATATTAGTGCATAGGTAGAAAGAAAGAATAGCACCTAAAACTTAGTAAGCGCTTAACAATTACTTATTATTTAAAAAATTCTTTCATACCTTTTTTCTCCTAGTCTTGTTTGGATACGCACAAAAGCATTCAGTCCTATGATTCTGTAAACTAAAATGGGTCCCTTCATGTTCTACCTCACCTCATTTATTTATTAGTGTCCTGATTGGGACTTACTCACTAGGCATGGCTCCCACCTAGTAAGTTCACTACTAGGCTTGGGGGTCTGGAACCTGAGGGAAATATTAGACAGGGCTTTTCAGTAACTCCTCAGAGGGCTCACATACTGTAATTACAACTATAGTTGTGGCTGAAATGAAGTCATCCTGTGACCTTGGGCAAATCCGTTAATTGCTCTAGACCTTGGTGTTGCCATCCATAAAATCAGGTGCAGAAACACAAGGTGACCTCAGGCTGTGGACTGGGCTTGTAGAGGAAACTGGTACTAGAGCCAGGCTCCTCACTAAAGCTTGGAGTGCCCCCAATAATGCCACACTCACTTCCAAAGCATTTAAAATTAGAGTCAAAAAAGGCTTTTAAAAGTTGCCTTCATAAGTCGGCAGGGAATTATATGATCTCCTAGGAACAGAAAGAAGAAGAAGAGTCAAATATATTCAGCTATAAGGGAAATACATAAAACATAACTCTTTCAGTGTCTGCAATTTATCTGCATGGATAACAATTGATCTTACAGCTCACCAAGTTTGTTCTTTTACCACCATTGTATAGATACAATCAAAAAGGTTGCACTGTTGCTTGGTTTAATATACTTTTCAACTACTCGTGCCAAACTCAGAAGAGTTGAGGGGGAACAAAAATGCAAACCAGAGCCATGAATAAAGAGAGAAAAAAAGACTCAAGGCAGGGAATATCCAAATGATATAATAATCACAGAATCATCCGAATTAGGGGTGGAAGATGGAGCTTGTGCTCCCGGCTGCTCCAGACAGCCGCAGTGTGAGGACCCTCCAGGGTGCCCCCGCCTCCCAGGCCGGCTCCCTGCCATATGCTTGCTTCCTAGGCTTTTCTTGTTTTTATGCATTTCAATGATGCTACCATTTTCCTCACCTAATTTGTATATTTTACACCTGTATAGGAGAATGTTATTGGAAGTGTCATTTATTCCAGAACTGTGAAACCACAAATGCCGATTCACTCTACCAGGAACTTCAATTCACACAATCAAGCAACTGAGGGGCTTTTTGCTACCTTCAACTCCACCCCACCTTCCCTAAACTTCTGCTTTATAGGGAGCTTTTTTATGCTTCCTACAATAAGCCCGCTCTGAATATAAATGCACATTTCCAATGTATATGGCACTTTCAAACAGTGTGAAGAGAAAATCTTGGAAAGATGTTGCAGCGAAGCAACTGCAAACGTAATACCCTGTTGTTTTTATTGCTGATTAGAAGGAAAACACAAGTTTGCCCTTATTGCAGGCTAATCAGCTATTAAAACTAAGTGCTTCTTAAAAAAAAATCAAATCTGGTTGCCTTCTTTAGATGTATGAAAAAAAAGGGGGGCATGTGTATTAAAATTCTTTCCTTATTCTTCTCTATACTGATGCAAATTCACTGAATGGTTCCCATGTAAAATGTAAACATGGGCAGGGCAGTCAGTGATCTCAGGGCAAAGATATGTCTGCCACAATAACCCCTAGATGCTCTTCTCTTGGAAAGTCCTGTTACTGTCAAAAAGATGAATTCTAAAACAACTCTATATTGTGCAATCTGCAGATTTTATTGACAAAGGTGTCAAGTCCTGCAGAACTGAAAGTTGTTTCCCTTGGCGTGAGATAAATAAGCAGGTTTGCTTGAGCTCCCAGCTTTATTCAATTTGCTTAGATACAAGTTGACTGTAAGCATTGATCCCATGTAAGATCGGATAAAGATTTTTTAAGGGAGGTGCATGCCCTGGGAGTTAGAGTCACCTATGGAAGCTGACAGCTTTGCAGCTTTGCTCACAGATCCGAAGAGAGAGAGAACGAAGCCACTGGAACCTGAGAGATTATGGTGAGATGGGGCAAGTGTGCTGGCGGGGTTTCACTGCTCTGCCTTGGGGATTCACAGCAGGTTACAGCTAGAATCAAGAGACGTAACGATCATCCAGAACAGCTGTTCTCAAACTTGAGCGTGTGTAGAAGTGGGGCGGGGGTGGGGAGGGGAGCTTGTTAAAACACCAGTTGCTGATGTCCAGCCCCAGCGGTTCTTATTGAGTAGGTTCTGGATGAGGCCTGAGAATTTGCATTTCAAACGAGTTCTCAAGTGGGGGTGATGCTATCAGTCCGGGGGCTGCACTTTGAGAAACACTGGTCTAACACAACCCTCTCATTTCACAGGTGAATAAACACAGACCCAGAGAGAAATACTGGTTTTTAGAGGCTGCACCCTCACAGGCCTAGAAAACTGGTGTTTCTCGATTTTATATCTAGAGTCTTTGCCGTTTCCCTAGAAGGGCGACCTCTAAGTTCCCTTCTAATTCTGAATCTAAGATCTATGAAATTGGCTCTTTTAATACATATTGTAGTAAAATTTCCTCAATCGTACCTTACTACAGCCATAGTCTGTAACAAGTTGCAAGTTGTAATCAAATAATGCTGAGCCCTGAAAACAGTTTACTGTGCAAACTTATTTCGGCAATCAATTTACAAAATACGTGTCCTGACATTTGTATTAAAACACCCCCAGTCACTCTACATCCTCTTAACCTGCTTTATTGCCTTCTTAGTATTTATTGATATCTGAAATTCTATTATAGACTTATTGCCTTATCGTCTGGGCCCACCAAGACCAGAATATAAGCTCTGTGAGAACAAAACGTTACCTCTCTTGGCCACTGCTTCAACCACAGTAGTACCCAGCACATGGTGGCACCGGATCAGCAGGTGCTCAGTGGATGAACTCTGAAGGTTCCTTACCTCCAAATTAGCATCTACAGAGGTTTTCAGAAATATGAATTTAGTAACCAGAAAGGAACTCCTATATTTATAAATCTATTAAATGAAGAACATGAATAAAGGAACAAGACTGTTACATATTTCATCTCTGTCAGGCAATATATAAACAGTAGATGGTGTTCAGAAAAAATAAATATTAAATCGCATCACGTGAGTTTTCTTGAAATTAGACCATGTTTTGTTTGTCTCAGAGCCTCTCTATGTAAGAGCTATTTGTCATTTTTATATTCATGTGAATCATTTGCTAGCACTTAGATCTGGAACACTTTCTTCCCAAATCCTTACAACAAAACCACCAGCTCTATCAATATGGCTCAAAATTTCAGATTTGTTCAACAAACAAAAAAATTATCCCACTATATGTAGTGGAATCATATACCTCTGTGATCATCTCTATGGACCAAACTTTACTAAATTGTCTGAAATTATGAAAGATTAATGCTATTCAGAAATGTTCACTGACCACCATTTTGTGTCACGATCGTGCACTGAGCCTCAGGCTGAGCCACACTGCTAATGGGCGCAGCCACTAGCACACTAAATTTGATTAAAGTGAGGCAACTCCTTTGAAGTCATTCTAGAGCAAAGGGCCAAAAAAATCTGAAAGGCTTAGGGATAAAGTTAAAAACAGGCAGTTACCAGGAATACAGTTCCAAGCAGAAAAATTCTGAAGAAATGGGAGTTGACCTCTTGGATTACAATGGGAAGCAACCGCAGATCTGGGTTGGGTCTCTATGGGCCCAAATGTCTACGAGAGTCATTTCATAAGAGTTGTTGAGGTACCATTCACCAGATGGGAGCCCAGCCCTGCTCTGTGCTCAGCTTCCAGAGCAGGACACCAGAGGTGAGAGGAAAAGCCCACCTGAGGCGGGTCTCATGGGCACACCGACCAAAAATTGTGGAACAAATGAGTTCAAATCTGCGCCTTGGTAAAGGAGAAAAGGCACCAACTCTGAAGTCAGATTTGGGTTCAAGTTTGGGTTCAGCCACTTATTATATACACGATCTTAGACAAATCATTCATTCCTTGAGGCTCAATGTCCTCACCTTTAAAATAGGAACATCTGGGGGATGTGATGGTCAGCACAGTGATGATAGTTACCAATACTTTATTGTATATTTGAAAGTAGCTAGGAGAGTAGAACTTAAATGTTCTCATCATAAGAAAAAAATATTTGTAACTATGCGAGATGATGAATGCTAACTAAACTTATTGTGGTGATCATTTTGTAATATATACATATATCAAATCATTATCTTATATACCTTAACCTAATACAAGTTATATGTCAATTTTATCTCAATAAAACTGGAAAAAAATTGTGATAATAGTGCCTATTATCAAGAGATCTGAAATAATTAAAGATATTTTATGAGAAATGTCAAACAGCATCACATCCTGGAGCTTTATACAAATGTCAGCCGACAGCTCTAATTCACCGAGTGCCATCATGGGCAGGCACATCAGGCCGGGGTGGAGGGGACTGAAGGGGGCTTGACAGACATACATCTTCACATCCACCCACAAAGTTCACGACGCTTGGTGTTATCCACTTTGTTAGGAATGAAAGCGACTCAGCTTTCTATTTTGACATCCAGTAACAGTCCTCCTGTGAAATTTTGCCTCCTCATCTGTTAAATGGAGCTAATCATATTCAGCCCTGCCCACCTTACGGGGACCTTGTGAGGATCAGCATATAAGGGAGGTGAAAGGTGCTGTGACGAGTGTGAATTCTGGGTAGAATTATGTTATTAGTTTTAGATTCTGAATGTTCACTCTTTAGGGTTTCATGATTATTAACACTACACGATGTAAGATAAAATGACATTGTTTCCTCTGCAGAGGCAGACACCTCATTACAAAGCCTGGCTCCTGGCTTCTCTCCTGCCCTCTCTGCAGTAGGAACAGGAGAGAAGCTAGCCTGCAAAAAACATGACACGATGCCTCTTGAAATCTGGGCCTCTGAGGGTGAAATTTGTATTGACATTCTTAAAATATGAGCCTGTCTCAGTGTTTTATGTCATCAATTGTGACTGTCAGTTTCCTCTGCAAGGAGAGGAATAATGGAGCTATTTTTCTCTCCCTCTTCCCAAACTAGTGTTGGCCCATGGGCTGGGTACTGCCCTGGCTGTGGTGGGAGGAGGGATCTGTTTTAGGAATATGGAAACTTTATGATGCTGTGGATTTAATCCCAGACTCCAGAATAGGGAGAGTACGTGGCCCTCAAGCTGAAAGCTGTGTCACACCAGTGAACTTTCTGGTACTTGAAGTCTGCTCTTGGGAAGCTGGGAAAGAATTTACAAACTCAGAACTTCTTATCTGCGGTGTCAGTGAGGGGCTCTCTGGGACAGTCTCCTTTCAGCTGGGTGGCCCAGGGCTAAAGCTTAAGGGACACTAGTGTTTACAGGCTGACAGGCCACTGAGCTTGGCCGCCCTAAGATCTGCCCCAGGTTACAGAATTATTCTGGGAAACAAGGTTTAAACTTCTACCAGGGAAACATAAAAAGCACAGTGATTTACTAATAAATCAGAAGACAATTAAGGTTAAAAAGTCAACGCTCAGGAAACATCAAGGATCTGAATTAAATCAACATATCAGGGTAATTCAAAGGCTAGTGCCTGGAAGGCAGCATTTTATTCACAATCCATCTATCAAGCAGCATTTCCCCACTCATGGGCTCTCGTTCTACAGAATGATTTGGGACATTTGCCAGCTGCAGCCAGTTTTTCTGGCTGGTGCTCATTCTGGATTGAACATTTGCCAGGGTTTATAACCAAACTTAGATTAAGTTTATCTGTCATCCCTCCCTTCTTTGCTCTTTTTTCCCCTTTCTCTTTCCCCAGAATATTACTTGTACACACATACTTCCTCTATTTCTTTTTCTGTAAGTATCCAAAATAGAACTAAACATGTCCAAAAGCCATTGCCCTGGGCTCTTTCTACTTGGTATCAGAAAGAACATACAACGGAAGACCTTCCTCTCTAGTACATCCTTGACAAGCAATTTTAGAACCATTTCACCTGATGATTAAGCAAAGCCTTTCAGTGCCCTGGGAGATGGCCTCATAATGAAAGTTTAGGAATCATTTCAGGGTTTGAGACAGGAGAAATCTGAAGACAAAAAGAGCTGCCTTGTATTGCTGATTTACTACAGGTTAGAAACTCTCTGTACATTCTGCATATCCATCAACTCTTAATCCTTACAGTAAGTCCCAGAATAGACCCTATTTTCCCCCATTTTAAATATAAGAAAACATGCTCAGAGGTTAAGTTATATGCTTACAGGGTCTCAGAGCTAGTAAGTCACAGAATCGGGACTCAGCTCTGTAAACTGAGGTGCAGGTATGTCAGGTACTTCTGATTGCAAAGGCCGTATTTTTTATTTTAACCTCAGGGTCCACAGGCTTCAGAATAACAACAACAATTAATACATTTATACAACACATTAATAATACAACAAAAAATACATTTTGAGCACTTCCTATATGCCAGGCTCTGTTCTACGCATATTACATGAAGTCCCTCCTTTAATTCTCACAGCACATCTATGATGTAGGATATCATTATTCAGGGGGTGGGGCACAGGGAAGGAAGAGACTTACCCGGATCACCCAGCTTGTGAGTGATGGAGCTGGGGAGCACTTGGACTTCCGCGCCCCTATAACCCCTACTAATCATCACTCCCGGTCTGGAATGGAACCTTGGCCCTGTACCTGTCTCACCGTTCTAAAGCCATAGACACGATATGCCTCACTTGTGTTCTAGTGCAGAGACTAGGCACAGCAGGGCTGGTAAGGGCCAGATTACGTCTCAACAGCGTGGTTCTCCGAAGTTTATACCAGATTGCTAATATTTTTTTCAATACTGGATTTTTCTTTGTGGTTTAATTATTTGCTCACTCAGGTTCATTTGCTTTGGACCTTTTTGAATGTCAGAGCTTCAGATCTCAAATGCGAGCCAAGCTTTGGCCTTTGCAACAGCCCAAGGTTAATGCAGACTGCAAACAAGGGGGCCTCCAAAACCCACTGCGGCTGTGGGTCTGCTCCCTGCACCTGCTTCCTGCTCCAGCTCATTTCCTGGGTCTTGTGTGAATGGGGCCTTGATGCCCTGAGGGGCTCTGGTGTGTGTGTGTGTGTGTGTGTGTGTGTATGTATGTATGTATGTGTGTATACACACACACACACCCTCCCCCAACGCTTGTCTCACTGATAAGTGAGTACACACACATACAGTCTACTGAAGGTGGCAGTGGGGATCTGGGGGAATAATTCCTCAATAGAGAGAAGGTGGAAAGGGCCCAGGCTGGGCATCAGGAGACCTGTGTTCTAGGCCTAGCTTGGCCACAACCACTCCATCTCAGCCAGGACACAACCCTCTGAGCCTTGAATCTGTCATTTTTAATTTTAGAGGATTAAACTAGATTAGTATTTCCCAAACCATCTTCTGCAGAATGTCAGTGTTCCTTGATATATTAATGGGAGGGTTTGGAAAAATAAGACTTGTGCAGTCAGGTAAATTCGGGAAAGTGACTTTTCTTCTATTTGTGTGTTCAAAGCTATGAGATGTTACGTAGTAGACAATCAAATTTTTTTTTTTTATTCTGGTATTTAACAAACTTACTTGATAATCAAACTCTGTTTTCATAGAACACCTATGAACACTCCTTGGGGTGCTGGCCAATGCTGAGAATGAGTTTTAGGGTATCAAGCAGTATCAAGCCCAGAATCCTCCACATTCAAACTTTAGTAACTTAATAAACAGCTAATAAATTTGCCAAATGACTGCACTGCTAACATGAGAAAAACAGTAAAAGATATTTAAAAGCGAACTTATTTTCATGTAAGGCAACCAGTTGACCAGACAGTAGAATCGAAGTGTAAAATCCATCTCTGTGGTAAATGGTAAATGAATGGTCCCCCCCAGGTGAGGTGTTGACAGTGTCCTACATCCAGCAGAACTAAAGATGCAGACAGTGTTTACCATAGTCCCGGGTTCTTAATGATGAATTTCTTTTTTAGTGCAGAAGTGCTCTTAAGGTCAGAGAAATTCAAACATTTGAATAGAAGAGAGCTTATCTCCTTGGACATGAAGATTTCCAATCCTATCTTTGTATCCCTTACTGATCTTCATACACCATGTGGCATTGATAACAGGGTTACACACATAGAATTTAATAAACAGGGATTGGTCAAATCACATTTCAAAAAATGTCTTTGTGAGGTATGTTTGTTCACAAAGGCCAAAAACATAGTAATCCAATTTTAAAGAGAGTTACTTGCAGATTAATTTAGTATTTCTACTTAAGCATCTTTGTTTTATTGCTTTCTTTTTTCCTCTATGTAGTATATTTTATATTTGAATGGAAAATAAAATTTATAAAAGGTGTTATTTAGGTGAAAGTGTTCTGCTCTTGACCCATCTTGCTCTTAATTGCGACAGTTTGGGATGCTCTTATTTTATTTTAAAAAGATCAGGTACTACCCTTCTCCTCTTCAATGTATTTGTTGTTTGGTTGGTGTCTGTTTTACCAGCCTTTGGTAGATCCAATCACCTCACCTGGGTGGGGCTCAGAAGGCCACAACAGTCATGTCTCCCAGATCTGAATCAGCAGAGAACCTCTCGGGGCCTTAGTTTAAAACCTCCAGGCCTTTTATGCAGTGAAAGCACCCTGGTATGACAGGTGAACAATCCTAGACACCTCCTTCTTTCTCCCTCTCTCTCCACAGTTCTGAGGCCTATAGTTCTTGACCACAGATAGTTTGAAAAGCCCTGCTCTAAGGCACAGCTCTGAGTATCAATCACCCCATCCTCCACCCCGTGCCAGCTTAAAACCTTTGAGTGGAATCCCGAAGTGCAGGGTCAACAGTCAAGCTCCTCCACCTGGTGCAGCAGCCCCTCCTCTTTGTCTGCCTCTCCAGATCACCCTTGGGCACCTCTCAACCAAGGCGCAGCCACTCCCAGAATCCTCTTGTCTCCAAAGGGACAGAAGGCAACACGGCTCCAGTCTTTATTCTCATTGCTGCCAATGCTTGGATCTGCTCTTTCTTTCTATCCAGCTACTAGGCCCTCATAGCTGCATCCAAATGCCACCTTTTCTGGCCCTCCAGGGAGTAGTGACTACTCTCATCTCATTTGCCCCCATGGGCCCCAGGCACACACCACTGCAGCACTGAAGGAATCCAATGTCCTTCTCTGTCTCTAAGTATATCTCTCTCTCAGAATGGCAACCTGTGGAGAGCAGTGACTGGGTCGTATGGGCCTTTGTGTATCTGAGTTCCCGACACCAAGTAGGTAGATGTTTAATACACATTTGTTTAAAACAATCAAATGCATTTGAAATTATACCAACAATGATATAGTCTACTATTGAACACCAACTGGAATCACTGTATACAAAACGTGAACTAAAGGTTGGCATACCAAGGTACACAATATGTGTTTAATAATAACAGTAATTATAACCATTAATATTTATTGCATATTTCCTATGAGTCAGGCCTTATGCTACAATTTTGTAAGCAAACATACCCTACGAGGTGGCAACTATTGTTATCTCTATTTTAAACTTGAGAAATCAGAGGCAGAGATTGCTTAAGAAGTCACTTGCCCAAGATCTCTTGGGTTGATCTCTTTGGTCAGCCTCTTTCCTTTCCCAGTTCCTTCCAGTGATAAATCAGAGGCTGCCCATCACTTTTAGGCCTGAGTTGGTAAGCAAATCCATGGGGGCTGCTCGCTGAGGAAGTAATATGAGTTCTCAGCTTATAAGGCTATAATGTACTTTGCAAAATAGAAGTCACTATCCCCAAGTGTGCAAAATAACTAGATCCGGAGATAGGATTCCTTGACTTAAAGAACAGCAGCTTCAGAGCATTTGCTTGCCTATTTGACAGTGAGTGGACATTATTTGGGATTTCTCCAGGTACAGCTACACCTGAGGTCACAGCTGATCAGCTGTTATAGCAATGTCGAAAGGGAGCACTATATAGGCAGAGTCAGGAGGTCAGGTGTAAACAGAAGATGAGGAAGTGCAAGGCCTGGTGGAGTGACCTTCAGCGTAACTTCATCTTCCAATCAGGAGGGTGTTTCCAGGGGTCCGGTAAAATTTCCTCTGGGCATAGGGCTTCTAAATCCCAGCTTCACAAGGCAGGTAGTTGGTGTAGGAGGGGCAAATGAGATTTTACAAATAGTCAAACCTAGGCCCCCGCCAGCTAAAATGTGCCTGCTTTTCTTGGGACCACCCCTCTAGTGTGCAGCCAGCAGAAACAACGTGCAAGGACCCAACCTAAAGTCCGTATTTTATTTGAATAAAACAGTCTCTAAATGCTGACATTTATAACTTCACAGGAAAGGTTTGGGAGGAGGGAGAAAGCGTAAAAGAACATTCTGTGTAGCGCCATGATGCTGCCAACAGTTTGTGGGTTGGACGGGGCACTGCGTTCCTCAAGATTAGACAAAACTGAGGGTTTCTTCTTCTTCTTCTTTAATAGCGAGGAAATATAAAACCTCCCCTCATGTCAGAGTCTCAACTCTTCACACTTTTTGTATAATTTTGCCCATTCAGGAGTAATATTTAACTGCAGGGAAATCAGAAAAGCTGTAGCTTTTTATTTTTTTTTTTCTAGAAACCAAAAGAATGTAAAGATATTGAGTTTAGCTTTCTAATTTGATTTCTGAACTTTCTATTTTTTAATGAGAGAAAGAATGTTAGTGGATATAAGGAGAAAGCATATGTTTTGGTGATTACTAGAATTTCAGTGGTTGGTATTTTATGAATATGCCACAGAACTGTACTACGAGGACCAGCAAGTGTTCAGAGTGACCCCCCCCACTCCTGACTCCCACCAAAGAGAAACGTCAGCAAGAAATCCAAGCAAGGGAGTTATTTTCCTTTCCACATGGAATTGAACACAGATTCTGAACTGTGAAAAGAAATTAAGAGTGAGAAATATTTTGATTTAATACATGTTCCGAGCCACCTCCTCCTAGCATGAGAGCTACACCTGAATTACAGACTGAGATTTGGTGGTTGGTTAGCTGTCAGGGCACGCTCAGAGCAAGTCATTATAACTCAATGGCTCAGGCAGGGATTAGAGGAAAAGCCACTGCTACCTACTTATGAAAAAAGGGTTTGTTAAGCCATTCAGACATGTCACAGAATTGCAAGATGGCCCAGAACTGCTTAAATGATCAAGGTAAGTAATATCATGGCCATACTAATCTGTGGAAGACAGTGATCACCGTGCCATTTCTTTGATCCCAGTGGTCCCCTCTTGCTGGTAGAACCCAATTGAAATCTACGACTCGACAGGAAGCTCTCTGACAAGACCACCCCCCAATCCTCCACACAGTTAGCCAATTAAGCAGACCATGCCCCCACTACTCACATTTTTTCTCCCAAAACGTATCACACTTTGCTGTTATTTAATTATTTTATTTGCTCTTTTTCTCTTCTGCGTCAATTAGTAGACTGTAAACTCCATAAATACAGAAGCCTTATCTTTCTTGATCATTTTTATATTCCCAAGACTTTAAAAAAATATATTTGTAATGCATGAATAAATACTACAGCTTTTCGAAGAACACTGTATATATATTCATATTAACCCCAAGCTGTTCCTCTCTATTCCCCATTTATGTAAATCCAGCCTATTCTTCAAGGCCCAGGTATGATACCACCTCCTCCATGAAGTGTCCCATGTGCGACTCCAGTCTACAAATGAACTGTCCCTCTTCCGAGTTCTTTATCATCCAGCTTAGCAATTTGTGGTTTGATAATTGACTTTTATATTTTTGCTGCATTTTCAAAATTATCCACGAGATAGAGCTTCATCTACCAGATCACAAGGAGAAATCTACAAAGAACACAGGTAATCAGTCATGAGGCAAATGTTAGTATTGTCCCCTCTGGACGCTGTTCTGAAAGGAAGACAGAGCATGTGTAAAAGTCAGAAGGTAAGGAAGCACAAGGTACCTGTGTTCAGGGAACAGCAGGAAGTCCCAGGCACTGGAGCATGGGGGAGGGGAGTATCCAGGAGTCAGAGAGATGCAGTAGAAGGGAAAGCAGAGAGATTGGACCCTCTGCTGCCAGAGGGGCCACATGGAAAACAGAAGAATGAATGCTGGTAGCTTCTAGGAGCAAAGACCAGCCCCTGGCTAACAGCCAGAAGGTACTTCGATGCTAAAAGCACAAGGAACTAAATGAGAGCTCAACCTGAATGAGACTGGAGGCCCATCCTTGTCCAGAACCTCCAGCCCTGCACGCACCTTGATTTCAACCTCATGAGATCTTAAGCAGCTAAGGCTTCTGGACCTCTGACCTACAGAAACTGTGGGATAATAAACTTGTGTTGTTTCAAGCTGCTAAATCTATGATAAATTTTTACAGCAACAATAGAAAATGAATACAAATTTCACTATTTCTCTTATCACTACATTTTTATGGCTGGGGTTAGTAGATAAATTGGTCTTCAAAACAGGTGCCACTGACTAGCGCTAACAGATTCTGGCTGCGGCAGACCAAATGCCAAAGGGTTGAAACTGCCTCCCCTTTCAAGAGACTTCCAAGTCCTGCCGATGATGCCGGTACAGTGAACTTGCAGTTATCTTTGAGTGAAATGTATATTTTGTTATTTATCCACCATAACTGTCTAATACTGACACCTTATCTTTGTCATCAAATACAATTGTGGTCCAGCAGATGTCTGCACCTCTGTGTGCATATGTGTGTTCAGAGGGAGATTTAACTTCACCCCAGTAAGAGCATACTTGGGAGAGAAAGCCTGCTGTTTAAAGAAGACTTCTATAGAAATCTGCTGTGTTGTATTTCCTGTGCTTGAATATATTATCCAAAGTGGAAGTGAAAGGAAATGAACATTATTAATGACCATGTGGTAAGCTGTGTGCTGGATGCTCTCGTGTATATTCTACTTTTCTTTGGCCCTCATAAAACTCTGCCAGGTAGGTATTAATAGCCTCATTTTTCAGAGGAGGAAAAAGAGGATCAAAGAGGCTCAGTTGCCCAAGGTCACACTACTAGTAAGTGGGGATTTAGCATCCAAATCTGCATCCAAGAGGCTTTAACTCCCTAGCATTTTAACGATCTACTATGCTGCCTCAGGAGTTGCTGAATTTATTCTTAAGCTAGTGAACTGTGTCCTGTACAGCTCAGATTTTATCTGAGTGAGTCATGACATTCTTACCTAAAATAAAGATAAACAATTCGAGGCCATATAGAAATAAGCGCTGAAATGAACGTGAAGATATTAGTTATATCAGAGAAGCAGGACATGCCAGAATGGTTAAGGAAATAAGTAGGTAAGATTTAGAAGCCAGATTGAAGAGATGTTCTATGTGAAGGAGGCAATGTGGTGACTGGAGATTAAGCTTAAGGCTAATTATGGTATTTTCTGTAGGGTAAGGTGGATTTTGCAGAACTCACAGCAAGTCAATAAGCTGAAAATGATCAGGAAAGAAGGTGAGACTGTATGGGTAGATAATAGAGGGTCTTTTAAGCCAGATAAAGAATCTTGGACTTGATGCAAGAGGAATGGATACTTCTACATCTGGCATCAATTACACATTTCACTATGGCTACCTTCATGGATGTTCCACGAAAAGCTATTTCATTCTTCTTTTTCCATTTCAATAATTAATATATTTATTTAGTTAGAGCTCTAAGGGGTGGGGTGTAAGGAATGGAAACAAAGGAGCTTTGCTCTGGGCTGATTATTGCCAAAAGGATCCCCGAAATGAAAAATGAAGTAGAGAAGCATTGCTGTGGACCAAGAAGGTGCAACCCTGGCCTGGTGGAAGTGCAGCCCACATGAACGAAGTATTTCTGGGGTTTGAGGGGCTTCCATAGGCAGGCAGAGCTGACATCCTGCACTGGGGAAATCACTTGAGGGAGCCATTACTCAGCGTCCTCACCAGTGGCAGAAGAAGACACCCAGAAATAGGCTTTTCCTCTCTAAGACAGACCACTGAGACAGAGTTTCAACTATTATAATTAATATCAATTGGACCTAGAAAAATAATGGAGAAAAAGTAACTAAGAAGAGTTATTTCAGCTATTTTATTTAATAAAATAAAATTTTATTTGTACTGTCCATGAAGACTGAAGAAATCTGGAAGATTTTCTCTTCTCCTTTGCCTAATAACCTATGCAAATACCCATCTCAGAGCATACATTAATGTAGGCTTCCTGGTTGAGGAGGAATGGAAGAAAAAACAAACAGGGGAGCCGCTTTTTGAAACGGGAACGATTGGCTTTCCAACTTCACCTTAGATATATCCATAGGTAAATGAGGAAGGAAAATAAGCAAGTACAGGTAGTTCTTTGTGTCACAAACCTATAATCAATAGCTGGCTCCCTCTCTTTAAGTGATCTCAGTATGAGTGACAGCAACACTGACCAATGAGAGTAGCTACAACTTGACGTGTGTGTGTGTGTGTGTGTGTGTGTGTGTGTGTGTGTGTGTGTGTGAAGTGGAGGTGGTATTTGTAACAGACACTGGCTGGTTGCATTTTCCACTTCAGGATAGAGTCGTGGATCTCAAGCTTTGGAAAATTTATTGCATTCCCCTTGTCAGATTCTGATTTGAGAGAAACACTGAACACCCGGCAACTCTTGGGAAAAAGTTCTGGCAACCATCTTCAGCTGTGACTAATCTGTCCCCTGCCCGGTTGCTGTCCTGGAACTTGAACTCTTATGGAGATCTTAAATAGGACAGTCTGGAAATCTGGATGGTTTTCATGCCCAATTGTTGCTGCATTTATTTTAAAAATATACTCCCCCATTTGGGCAATGACACAGAATGCAGAATGAAAGGTTATGGTACTATGGTGGTCAGTTCTGGGAAGGGACTTGAGAGAAAACTGAAACGACCAGGCAGCTGAAGTGGCGATGAGAAGAGAGGAGAAAGAGGGATGATGGGGGAGGGGAGCGTGGGCTGGCTTTTCTGGGCTGCTGGGGAGGCAGGTTGCAAGGTGAGCAGTTACCAACACCAGCTGGGGACTCGTGTTATTTACCTTATCATAATGGCTATTTAGTGAGATTGTAGGTGACTTCATTTTTTCTTATACATGTTTTTCTAAATTTTCCAAATTTTATTCACTAACAGGTTTTGTCTTAGATGATAAAATAAACAATAAGCGTTTTTCCAAATACTCATTTGCTCTATGCAATGGGTGGAGAATCCATTTTTATTGCTGCTGTTGGGGTCTCAAAGAGAAGAATAATATCTAGTGCTAAAGGGGTTCATTACTAAACTAGGAGAAATTTGGACAGACTTTTAGGACTATGTCACTCCTACTGAAAGATGACAAGATGTCCCTTACATATTTGTAGTTGTAATACTGCCCAGTACTATGTCTTATACATTTCAGATACTTTTAAAATTGTATGGTTAGAATAAATAAAGTAAAACTATAACCAACAGCACAAAGAAGTATATCCTGTAAGAGAAACCTCTTTGGCCCACTGGTCTTTCATGGACTATAAGACATGATAAACTGCTTCAGAACCATAGTTTTTTTACCCAATCCCAATTCCTGGTGGATGGTCAAAAGGGGACGAAGTCTCCTAATGCTTTACCAAACTTTTTAGATGTAGCTCTAAACCCATGGTTTCCTTAGTGATTTGCTCTGGTCTGTTTTTATTTTTATCCTATGTCACTCCCAAGATGCAAATTTTGTATGTTTACTACTAGGTGTGTAAAATCCCTCAAACTTTTCTTTAAAAAATAACAAAGTTTTAAATATTAGGTTTAGTGTTTTGTGACTTAGTGAATAAGACCATTCTTGCTCTCCCTTTGCATCTCCTTCGTGATTTTTCAGAATGGACACCCTCCACCAGGGTCTCTGTTCACCAGATGAGGTGAAGGCTCTGCACACAGAATTGGCCTCACACCCTGGGCTTGGCCAGCCCTGGCTCCAAAGAGCTCCCTTTATATAAAAAACTAACTGTAGTGGAGATCAAATTGCTTATTAGCTAGTCCCTTATTCTGGGCTCCAATATTTAACCCACTGGCAAGGGTTCTTGAGGGATAACTCAGAAGCTGAGATATACTACTGACCTTGTCAAAGACTTCGGAAATACAGTGGGAAAAAAAGGAGGTGATGGGAAAAGTCAGAAAACCTGGAACCTAGCACTTTCTCTGCACAAAAGTCGTTTAGTGACATTGGACAAAGACTTGAACCCTCTGGGTTTTTTTTTTTTTTTTTTTTTTTTAAGATTTTTTGGTTATTTAAATGTTCTTCTTTTATTTTTTTATTTTTTTATTAATTAATTAATTTATTTATGGCTGTGTTGGGTCTTCGTTTCTGTGCGAGGGCTTTCTCTAGTTGTGGCAAGCGGGGGCCACTCTTCATTGCGGTGCGCAGGCCTCTCACTATCGTGGCCTCTCTTGCTGCGGAGCACAGGGTCCAGACGTGCAGGTTCAGTAATTGTGGCTCACGGGCCCACTTGCTCCGTGGCATGTGGGATCTTCCCAGACCAGGGCTCGAACCTGTGTCCCCTGCATTGGCAGGCAGATTCTCAACCACTGCGCCACCAGGGAAGCCCCCCCTCTGGGTTTTGATTTCCTTGCCTGTCAAGTGGGAGAAGAACACCTATCTGCAAATCTCAGTGGAGTCTGAAGATCAAATAAAAGTCAGGAAATGTGCTTTGAAAAGCAGAATGCCCAGTTCAGAGGTAAGGGGTAACTGGGATGTAGCCTCAGGGGAAGCTTTTTATCTCTCTGTGTCTTCAGATCCTCCATCAACATGCGAGCCGACCTGACACACTCATGCCCACCTTCTCAAGCTCCCCAAGCCCTTCAGAGAAGAATGGGAAACTCCAAGCAGAGGCAGCTCCTGGGCCTTGCTTGCTCTACTCTGTTGATCCTCCCTCTTAATGCCTCCTTTTTATCGAACTTGTTCTAAATCCTTATGTAATAGGGCAAACACTCATATCAACTTGCTTTTATAGTATGCAATTTACTACTCTGAAATTTATTTTATGGGTCCTTTTTCCTGTAGAATGGGTGTTTATTTCTAGTCATTAATGGTTAGTCTCTCATTATTCTCTCTAATTGCTTTCCATATGTGTATATATCTACCTCTTGTCTCCTGATAGCTTTACAAGGTCTTTGAGGGAGGCATGTTTCCTGGTACTTCATCATTTCACCCAGCACTTAGCACCAGGCTCACCATCCTTCATGCCCAGCACCCTTTAAAACCAGTGTGTCCTCCATCCCTCCGGGATGCAGTTCCACATTCTCTGCATGGCAACTATACCCTCTTAAAAGTCCATCCCCACTCAACTGCTAACTTCAGTCTAGCTAGGTGCCTTCCCGTACCCCCCCCACATACACCCACCTCCAGGTCTTCGCTCATCTGGTGCCTCACTCAATCACTATGCCTCCACTCTCGAAGGTTCAAGTCCAGGATTCGTTTTTCACTGAACACTGTCATCCTTTCTGATCCTGGATCAGTACGGCTCCCATTGTCGGCCGCTGAGTTCGCACAGATTAAACTTGGTCTGCATTTATTCTCTGGTTGTTTTATGTATGCTAACTTAAGTCTCTTTGCAGTATAGTATACGGAAATTAAGGTAAGGGGCCCTTCTTTGCTTTTCGTTTGTTCTGGTCTCTCTATTTGTTATATCTTGGCACTATGTTACATGTTAAGTAACTAAAGAGCTCCCAATCATTTTGAAGAATGTAAGCTCTTTATGAACCAGCATATATATTTTATTCCACAAAGTAGTAAAGACCTCTGAAAGATCAACATTTAAGCTTTAGTCTATAATACTTTGCACACAGTAAACATTCAATAAAAGATCCATTTACCAGAACTTGTGATAACCTGAGCTGTTCCTCCACACACTCACAGCAGCGCAGCTAATACCCATGGTACCACAAAGAGGAGTTTTCAGAAGTTTTCAAACAGCCATTACCATGACCAAAAATTAAGCACCTGTGCATCTGTGGGATGGGAAAGGTGGAGCCTGCCTGGAATCCCTGACTTCTTTTTAAATCCTCACCTTTTCTATATGTGGCCTTTGCAGGGAGGCAGAATGGCATAGGATAAAGGGGTCTGGCATTGTTTTTATGCTCCATGAATTGGGGGACCTTAGACTGAGGCCTGTTAAGAATGAGTGTGTCACTTCCCATCAAGGGCTGACTACAGAACAAAGCCTTCTAAGAAGCTGGAGCACTGCTAGAACCACGACCAAGTTTTGCTTGCTGCACCTGCAGCCCCCGTTTTCTCATCACCCACTTATTCATTACCTCTTTGCCATCTGAATTTGGCACATAGCCCACCACCCCTTAACCATATGAGGCACTAAATACATAACTGTTAACTTGTCTGTTGTCTCCAGAGCCACCAGTATGTTCATACATATTCTCATCTAACCTCATCTTCTATGAACTCTGCAGCTTGGGCCCTAGTGGCTACCCCGTTCTTCTGAAATCCATTCTTCCTTGAGTCCTAGGTTCTTCTCCAACACTTCTGTCATTTCTTCTCTGTATCTGCCTGACCCCCTCTTATTCTGCCTCTCTCTTTAAGGTGAGCCACAGGGGTCCCCCCATCTACCCTCTTTCCTTCATTCTCCACAATTGTCCCCTTTGGTAAACCTCTAGCTCTAGCTCTGTACAGTGCTGCCAACTGCCACCTCAACAACTCATCTCCTCACACACCAACCAGATTCTCTCTTGGATTTCTATAATTCTGTTCATGTGCCACCACTCTTCCAGTTGCCTGAGGCCAACCTATTGGAACTATCTTTGACTTTAGCTAAAGAGGGAAAGAGATGAGTCAGGAATTTATTATTTTTTTGCTTGGGCATCTGAGTAGGTAATGATGCTTTTATGATGCTTATAATCTAGGGGGTGGTCTGGGGGAGGAAGGGCAGGGTAGTGGGTACAATTCAAATAAGAAAGGGATAATTACAATATCATATGAAAAATTCAAAGATGGGATAAGTTTGCCCAACCCAGGCTAGAGGGAGGGAGTGGTCAGGGGAAAAAGACAAATTATAATTTGGTCATTTCATGAGTTTCGCCTGAATAATGGAATGGCTGCCCACTGTCTACTTAATTAAGCACAAGCCCCAGAGTGTGGGGAAAAACCTTTAAACTCCAGCACAACATTCTTTTCCAAACTTATCTACCATGATTCCCCAACTACAGAGCCTAACCTCAATAAAAGTAGACAAAACACCATTTCCCAAATGTTTCTTGGGTATGTCCACCTAAATACCTTTGTTTACATAGCTTCCTTCCTACTCTGTGCTTGTCTCCACTTCCTCTCAACACCATCTCACCATCTCCATTCTCCAAAAGACTCTTCCATCCTTTAAGACCCATCTTGAATGGTAACTACCAAACAGAAGCATTTCCTGGTCCCACCTCTCCACCCCCACTGAAAACGTGGCGGTGGCTCACCCTCACTTGGACAGCCCAGCATGTCCTTCTCTATTGACAGCCCAGTCTCTTCTCTATGACTTTCTGATTGCCGTTACAGTCTGCCTTATGAGTTGCATCTGTTTTCCTCCCCTAAATTATACAGGAGAGCCTTCTGGATTGTAACCTCTTTGACAGCAAAAGCATTGAGTTACTTAATGCTTTTTTACTATTGTTAATTAATAGTAATTCATTCTTGAATTACTCCCCCAGGACTTCACCAAGCCATGCATATACTAGACACTAAATAAATAATTTTTAAAAATTTTCTCTTGTCTTTGTCAGTTCCCCTTGAATTCAGTGTGAAGTGCTATACTGGCACAAGCATAGTTCACAATCCTAACAAGTATTCAGTCCTGTTGCTTGTTTGTTTATACAGTGACGAGATGGTTTTCTGGAGGGTCCTTTCAAAGGCACCATCCTTATCTCTGCCCAGTGACAGGCTAGCCTTTGGAAGCCATGCTTTACTGATTTCTCTGGCCAAGAAAGGCTCCATGTTGTATCAAAGCCAAGTCTGTCAAAATTGTGACTTCTCTGCACCCACACCTGAATCTTCATAATTCTCCAAAACCACAGAAATATATATGAAAACTTCCAACAGGACGGGGGAATGTTTGCCAACTGTGGGAAGATAAATGACCTGGAGACTTCATGCTCCAAAGACAGATTGCTGGATTTCTGGTTCAACGTCGCAAAAGAGATGCTGTTTATTTGTTTGTTTGTTTTTTTCATTGCCAGAAAGTTATGGGTCACAACATTTAATTTGATTAATTCCAAAAGGAAACCTTAGGAGAAACTGTGGGAGGCTCGATAAAATAAGTATGTGCAATTGTTAAGACAGGAAAGGAAAAGAAAATGACTTCCATCAGAGCCCACAAAGATCACTTCCAGTCCCAAACATGGGTCCCCAGAGATAGCCTGGAAGCCAAATTATTGTCAGAGAGATGCTTACCTTTTACAACAGCTCACAGCAAAAGAAAACATATAGCTTAACATCTCTCCCACAATTCACCTTTCTGTTTTGTTTTTTTTTTTCTTTTATTCTCTCTCTCTCTTCCTTTCCCTTTCCCCCTGCCTTATGTTACTCTTCCCCGTCTGAGCTCTTCTACCAATTAGATATATATCATTGGATGAGTCACTTGAACTTCCTAAGCCCCAGTATGCTCAAACACCTAAGCAAAATGAGGTGTTTATATTACATTATTAAGATTCTTTTACTTCTGAGCATGAATATAAATGAAACTTTGCTCTATCTGCTCCTATACAATTGGTCATATTAGTGCTCTAACTTATTTGTTTCTAAGGTAATGAACTGTGGTTTCAGCCTGCACAAAGAACAAGCTAATTTGTTGGTGGATCCTATGAGGTTCCATCTTTTGGAAAGGTGAGATCAAATGGCTAAGTGAAGTCACTTGAGCCAAAGATAAATTGGGTGTCACACAGATTAAGACACGGACCAGAGGAATCTGTTTTGAAACTTCACTGAACAGCTAATTAATTGGCCAACTTGGCCATAACTTCAGCGTTTTCTCTTTAACTGCACAATCTAGGGGTGTGTGTGTGTGTGTGTGTGTGTGTGTGTGTGTGTGTGTGTGTGTGTATTCAAATTCCATTGTATAAATTTGAGAATCCTAGACTATCATGTCTGGTCAGAACATTTATTATCCTCGTATCACTTGGGAAAACTGAGAGTCAAAAATATAAAGAGGTCTTTCAGCTGGTTAGCATAGGAGACAAGACTGGGGCAGGTACTCATAACCCTGCTAAACCACACAGCAACCATTAGCTAATTAATCTTTCACTTCCTCCTACAGGATGACCCAGAATTCAACTTGGATTAAGGTTAAACAGACCACACTTCATCAGCTTTCCATTTCCTACTCTTCCTTCTTTCCTGGTTTTAACTTTTTCCTCCCATGAGTCCTCTTCTTCCTTCTATTCCAGTTTTAGAAAACTTTCCTCACATATGTTTCTTTTGTATGGTTTTCATGACATTTTGTCCATGTGGTTAATTCCCTCATCTGAATGACTGCTTTGAGGAGAATTTTGTATTATTTTTGGCTTGGGCATCCATTTCCTGCCTGTGAGTGACAACAGAGACTGTCTCCCAAAATGCCCACAGTGCCGTTAAGAGGAGCTGTCATAGGGTAAGATAGAGCCACAAGGAGAGGTGGAGTCAGCCAGGCTCAAGGGAATCCAGCTACATACATGGCAGGACTCTGATATCTGAGAGGTGAGCTAAGAATGAATTCTCAGCATCCATTAATCATGAGGAAAGTACTTGACATCGGGGACTCAGGATGGCAACCTTGACTAAGAATGGCATTGGACTAAGAGGTAACAGGTATAAACTTACACTTCTCACTGCTTCTCCAACATCTGATGGGAGCCTGGACAGCAGTGGTCAACATGCCTGAAGTTCCTGGCATAATTTTAGGTCAAAGTATGCAAAGATTGTTTCCAAGAGGTTGGAACAGGAAGAACATCATTCACACTAGAGACCTCTTCCACCGCCTCATGAGAACTTGGCTCTGGGAGCATATAGCATCATTCTGACTATGTATTGTCACCCTTGGACAGGTTTGCTCTCTCGGAATCTGCTGCATGTCAGGGTGCATGAGATGGTGGTGCCTGGTGGGAGAGCAGCACAAATGAGGGCCAATAAGGCTTCTCCCAACTCTGAGAGTCTGTGGATTACACCTTCCCACTCTTTATCCATTATTTGGCCCCAAGCAAGCATTTTTGTAAGTGAAGATTTACCAGATGGTGTGCATTTAGAAAATAGGTCAAAAGAGTCACTGCCTTTTGAAACCAAAGAAGCAGTAGGACAGAAGGAGTAAAATACAGGAAAAAGGCAAGGAGTCTGTGTAATTTCTTAGATCTAGGTATGTTGTAAGGGGGCTAACAAGACAATGCATCCATCTGCTGGGGCAGGGGGATGGAGGATGGAGGATGAATGACTTTCCAAGCAGGAAAGAGGAAATGGAGTGTGCAACTGCTGCTATTGCTAAATGGGGTCTCTAATTCCTCTCTCCATAATAGTAATGACTTCCATTTATATGGTGCCTTTCATCAGTTCTGATCTGAGGGAGAGCTCAAAGTCCTCTTTTCACTCCACTCCTAAATCTGGTCCTCAACAGGGTAAAGAATGATATCTGTATTTATGCCATATCTATTTTGGAGAAGAGTAGCTCATGTGAAATTGGACATTAAGATGCTATGGAAATGAACCCAGAAGGGAGAAGGAAGAGGTAGAGGAAGAGAAGGTGTGGAAGGGAAGATGCTTATTTCTAATCATGACCTTCAGTACCATCCAGCTGAACAGACACCTCGACTCGGATACTCTGAAAGATCTTAATGCCTCCAGTAACCTCAGCTTCATCCCATCTGTCTCCCAGCTTTTAATGGGACTTGGCACTCTTTGGAGTGTATAATATTAAGGTGAATGCATTGGGTTCCAAGTGCTACTAAGGACATTTTTTTCCTGATGCTTTAGGGGTTCAGGAATAGAGGGGACATTTAGGATATAGGCAAGGAGAGGCCAAGGTTTGGAAGGAAAGGGAATGATAAGGAATCTGGTCTGTTCCAATAAGATATTCAACAAGATGTGTAGGCATAACTCATATAGACACAGAAGCCACTAACAATTAAGATTCATGAAAATGTTCAGAAAAAAAAAAAGAAAAACCTCATACAACACAAAAATAAGCACAAAGCAGTGGCACAAATAACTCAGGGAACTGGATTTCAGTAAGGACAGCAGTGGAAACCCTGTCAATGTATATATCAATATTTCCAGGCTGGCTGATATTTAGAAAAGTTTAGGCCATAAGAAATCCTCCTTCATTGGTTGGGAACTGAATAAAGGGATATCTTTTTGTCTTAATTACTCTCTTCTGCACTTATCACATAATCACTGTGCAGATGCCCTAGGGGAAAGCATGTAATCAGAGGATAGATGGGATTCTGAGAGGAAGGGTGGTGGTGGGATATAGGGACACTGGGCTGGGGACAAGGACCTGTGTTCTAGACTTGGCCTTAACTAGTTGGGTGACATGCAGCTGAGTTGCAATGCAGTGGGCAAAGCCCTGGGTTTAGAATAAAAAGTGACAGCTTTCTGAACTTGGACAGGTCACTTGATCTCTGAGCCTCAGTGTCCTGATCCATAAAATGGGAATGAAAATATTTCTCTTCTAAGATTGCAGGAAGGATGTTATAAGAAGTACATGTGAAATGGCTTTAAGAATTGAAGGGCTTCCCTGTGGCACAGTGGTTGAGAATCTGCCTGCCAATGCAGGGGACACGGGTTCGAGCCCTGGTCTGGGAACATCCCACATGCCACAAAGCAACTAGGCCCGTGAGCCACAACTACTGAGCCTGTGCGTCTGGAGCCTGTGCTCCGCAACAAGAGAGGCCGCGATAGTGAGAGGCCCGCGCACCGCGATGAAGAGTGGCCCCCGCTTGCCGCAACTAGAGAAAGCCCTCGCACAGAAACGAAGACCCAACACAGCCAAAAATAAATAAATAAATAAATTAATTAAAAAAAAAATTGAAACATGTCATACAGAAGAGGTCTGGCCCAACTCTTTGAGTTACAGATTGGCAGTAGTACCCCAGAGAGGTAGGATACCATGCCTAAGGTCATAACAGAGTTGGGTGCAGTACTCAATTCCTAGGCTGAATCCAGCTTTCTGTAGATGGCTGCAAAACAAGTAAGAAGCTGGGGAAGGGGAGGGAGAATTTTAAATGAAGTAACGACCACCTTGTGAATGCAAACACAAGGAATTTTGTATGGCTAGAGTGTGGCCGCCCTCAGAGACACAGTGACCGGATGAACCCCTAGCTGGCAAAATTCAACCAGGACCCAGCTGTAATACGGTCCAGACACGCAGACGTCCCAGTAAGACTGCTGAGAACCCTAATGGCAACAATGGCTGGTTTTAGCTTCTGAGACCTTGTTTCTCAGGTCTGTTAACTTACGATTCTTGCTTGTAGGTTCTCAGCAATAACATACCACCATTGTTTTCTAGCTAAACAATGCCAAGGAAATAGAAATAAGAATGCCCTCTGTCATGGATAGTTCTGGTTCTATGGATAAATTCCACCACACTGAAAGAGAAAGCAACAGTACTTCTCATGTGAAAGTTTAATCTTTTAGCAACTACTGTCTGGGTGGGCTTAATTTAGGCTTTGCACAAAAAACAAACACCTTCAACAAAGTCTGATGATCAGAAATGGGGAAACCCAGAAGAGCACATCCACTTGGGCAGACATGAAGTGTGGGCCATTTATCACCTTAGCAAGTGCATGAAACATGACTGCTAATTGGTCTCTTCATTAACCAAGGAGACCATCTACCACGACAGCAAATCAAAGCTGGGGGTGATTTGGAGCAATATTTAAGTAGCTTCTAACTCATAATCATATTTCTTTCTTCCTTCCTTCCTTCTCCTTCCTTCCTTCCTTCCTTCCTTCCTTCCTTCCTTCCTTCCTTCCTTCCTTCCTTCCTTCCTTCCTTCCTTTCTTTCTTGATAGATCTTTATTGGAGTACAATTGCTTCACAATACTGTGTTAGTTTCTGTTGTACACCAAAGTGAATCAGCCACATGCATACATATGTCCCCATATCCCCTCCCTCTTGACCCTCCCACCCACTCTCCCTATCCCACCCCTCTAGAAAGGAAACCATAAGCCAGACAAAAAGACAACCCTCAGAATGGGAGAAAATATTTGCAAATTAAACAACAGACAAAAGATTAATCTCCAAAATATACAAACAGCTCATGGAGCTCAATATCAAAAAAAATGAACAATCCAGGTAAAAAATTGGTGGAGGATCTAAATAGACATTTCACCAAGGAAGACACACAGATGGCCAAGAGGAACATGAAAAGATGCTCAACATCACTAATTATGAGAGAAATGCAGATCAAAACTACAATGAGGTATCACCTCAAGCCGGTCAGAATGGCCATTATCAAAACATTTCTTTTCGAAATCTGCTGGCCTAGAAAATGTCTCTAAATCCTCATGAATAGACTGACTTCACCTTCACTAATTATGGACTCCGCATGAAGGGAGAAGGCAAACAAGGGATACACATCATAAACAGAGGTGAAATAGCGCACCCAAAGCTTATCAGGGGTGATCAGTCCTTTAAACCAGGCTTTGGCCAGAGGGTTTGTACTGTTTGGGGGTAGGGAGAGCACGAGGAATCCTTTTAGCTTCTGCAGCTCCTAAGAAAGGAGCTTCTACCTTTTTCTTAGTAAATAACTACTTTGTTCTACAGGAGTCTTTTATCATCTGTGTGATGTGTGGACATGGACAAAGGGATATTTATGCAGAAGTATGAGGCTTCCATGGCAAGGAAAGTCTATGTGGGTGGGCAGGTTAGCAAGGAAATTCTCCCAGCAACTGACAAGGAATGAGCTCTTCCTAGTAGCCACCAGCACTTCAGTTTAGAGATTAGTGGGCAAATCCCATCCCCAGTGGATGTGCGAAGAGACACAGCGGTAGGTTCCAGCAGAGGCAGGAGGCTCACAGTGCCTTTCAGTCAGGTTCTCCCCACCCCCACCTTTATGCAGGGAAATGACAGGTCAGGGCTTCACTTTAGGGGTCTACTAAGAGCTGCTTATCAAATGCCAAAAAGAGGACAACGTGGCTTTGGGCTGTGGCTTCCTTATCAGGTAGACTTCAAGATTCACTGGTCATCAGCTTCCAATGGCTCTCCTGTAGATGTTTCAACCTAGGATGTGTGACATCTAGAGCTAGCATGTCAGGTAAATTAGATATTCATTCCCATCCAACTTTGACATTCTTGGGATCTTGTTGGTATTACTAGAGAGTTTTAGAGGTTTTATCCAACTAGCAAATTTACCATCAGATCAGATGAAGACTTAGGCATAGCGTCTTTAATTAAAACCATAAAGGTAGTGGGTATGGTTGCAGTCTTGGCAGCTATTGGGGATGCCTCTGGGCCCACAGTTCTCAGGCAATGGCTCCAAGAAAGGAAAGACAGAAAATAACTGATTAAACAATGCATAAAATGTGCAGCAGACCCAAATTTGCAAGGAAACCTGTTTTCATTTGGTTTCTACCTCTCTGCAAAATAGTGAATGCAACGTGCCAAAGACGGCGGACTGCTGAAGGGCAGGGCCCAGCAACCAAGTAACAAGACAGTCCAAGTTTGAAGAAAACTCGGCCTTACCTGGAGATAAGGAGGAGTCATAGGAACTTCTCTCCTTGCGGTTCATCTTGAAGGCTTGGATGTCCTTTTCCCTGTACGTCCCAAAGCCTTCATAGCTCCTCCTTTTACTCCCACTCACATCACTGTCCCACTTGTCGTTCGGAGGGTTCATCTCACTGAACACATCCAGGCTCTCTGGTCTTGCACTGCTGCCGTCCCCGCCATTGCCAGAGTACCGTTTTGTGCACGAGTCCACAGGCTCGCTGCTCAAGTCACCTTTGTCCTTGGCCTGCGTCCAATGCTGGGCATCAGAAAGTGACAGCGTAGACAGGGTGTCCACCTCAAAGTTGTTCTTGGACGCTTTGTGGCCGGCTTCACTGTGCTGGTGCTTCTGCTTCTCCTTATGCTTGTTTTTCTCGCTCACAAGTGAGAGCTCTTTGTCTGCGCTGCTCAGCCGTTCGCTCAGGATGTGGCTGGAGAAGCCTGTGGCTTTGCCTGCAAAGAGACCACTCAGGTTGTCGTGGGTCCCCAGGAGCCGGTCTTCCTTGTGCTTATGCTTGTGTTTGTGTTTCCTCTTGTGGAGCCGACCACTGGACAGACCGGCACTGCCCACCTTGGGAGGATTCAGGGATGGCTGCCTGTCACCGAGGCCCATGCCCACGGGCCCCTGCAGGTGCACTCCATGCTTTGCTTTATGCTTAGCCGTACCAGACATCTTCACATGGGAGCTTGTGTGAAACTGAGGTGGTGGCACTGTTGGCCTCATGAATGGGGACGCTGCTCCGAGCGTGTGCGACAGGTACAGAGGAGCTGGGTACTGACTGTAATAACCAAGGTTCATCATAGGCATTGATGTGTAAGGCATTCCATAGGGTGCATAGTAACTTCCACTGGGAATAGGGTAGCTGAACCCTTGTAAAAAAGGCACCTTTGTCATGGTGTCATTGGTTTTTGCAGGCCTACCACGCTTCTTCTTTGACTTTAAGTCTGAAGTCCTACGAAGATAGAGCAACGGGTCATACTGGATATATGGCACCGGGTAATAGTGATCAAAATTAATCCGAAAAATGCTGGGATATGGATTCTCATGGTAAAAAGTATAACTCCGGTGAGAGATCCTGAACACTTGGAACTTGGTGATGAGCTCTTCCAGGTCTGCCAGAAACTGGAGATCATCACGGTTTTGCAGGCTTTTCCGTTTCCTCTTGTGCTTTGGCTTCTTGAGGCTTTCGTGGGCCAGAAAGTTGTCCACAATGAGATGCTTCTGCCGGTGGCCATGCCGGTTCTTTGTGCTGGTGTCAGATGGGATGGCCTCCGGGTTGTCCAGGGAGCAGAAATCAAAAGAGTACCTCCGTCGGGATTCGGAACTCTTCTCTGCTTGGTCAGACGTGCTGTTGTTGTCTGTCCCAATGCCACTGTCACTCGGGATCGTCTCCTCACTGTGGGACTCGCTCACAGGGGACAGTGTTATCTCCTTGAGTGACCCGATCTCGCAAAGGTGTGAAGGGGAGTTGGCCATCAGCCTGGGTGGAGACAGCTTCCAGGTCCCACTATGGATTCCCTTTTGGGTTTTGGTTGGAAGAGCACTGATGGGCTGGAGATTTGGCATAGTTTTCAACTCTGAAAAGTTGGTTTCAGTGCTGGCGGGGCTCAGGTTGCCATTGGACCCACCTAACTGTGTCGAAAGTGGGTGCATAGCTGCTGGTGAAGACGCCACAAGTGACTGAAAGTTGGAAGGCACGACGGGAACATCCGGCTGGCTAGAAACTGGCCTCGGGTGCTTGATGGCTGTTTTGGGTTCTTCGGATGGGGGTGGCAGCTCTGCCCTTGGCTTCCTGCCCCTCTTCTTGCCAATGTAGATGGTGCCCCTCTTACTGACATTTATCTGCTTGCCCAATTTGCTCTCGATTGCTGCTGCCCCAGGGCTGGTCTCTGGGGGAGCTTTGGCCTTCAGCGCAATGCTGCTGGAGCAGGACAAGATCTGGTTCAAGATATTTTTCCTTTTGAGTGTTTTCATCTTATTGATAGTTTTGATGGTCTTCTTATCCAACACCCCAAGCTTTCCAACTTTTTTGTGAAATTTCATCTCACTCATGGGTTTGTCCTCTCCTGGCACTAATTGGGCCAACTTAGCTAAACTACGTCGTCTCTTTCTTTTCTTGGTTCCGGGAAATTCCCGGCTGATGGGACTGACTGGACTGGTGGAAGTCCCCTCGTGAATCGTCTCAACCGTGAGCAAAGGCTGCTTCTTTGGTCGTCCCCGCTTCTTTTTTACCGGCGTGATCACAGTAAGACTGTCTGTGTTGGTGTAGAGAGGGCTGGATGGGGTTATGGGGTAAGCAGATGGCGGTTCCACCATCAGTTTATCGGAGGTGGCCATGACTGCCTCCCGAAGGAGACTGGTGGGTTTTGGTTTGCTGCACGTCCACCTCCGTTTTGCAGCGAATTTGGGGTGCTGGATTTCTGGCAGCTTTCTTGGAGAGTGATCTGTGCATGTTGGAGGTGTCATGACCATGGGTGGCTTCCGCTGCTTAGATACACCTCCAGGGACAACTTTCTCAGCATTTCCACCAGTTTCAAGGCCAGCTGAGGGGGACTCATTCTCCATCATTTTACCCAACTTAGGGACACGGGGATCTTTCTTATTACCCTCGGGGTTGGAAAGTATCCTATTAACTACTTCGCTGCTCATAGTGATTCCAGAAGCCAGGGCTTTCTCTGGCATGATCTTTTCCACCACTGCTTTGATGGACTGTCTCTTTTTCCTCTTATGGCTGCTTGGATCTAGGCAGGGTGCCTTGATAGGGATAGTAATCCGGACATGGCTTGAGTCATTTTCAGGATTACTGACGGAACTCACATTCTGCCTGACTGGTGATGCCTCTTGGGCATTATCTGCAGAGTAGCCTTCCCTTTTCCCTTCTGTATTGTCAAATGCTTTCTGAGCATTCTTGACCCAGTCTAGGTCTGAGTTTGGTATGGTTTGACTTATCACATCTTTTTTACTGGACTTTTTCTTGCTGCCTATAGTAGTAGGTGGTTCTGGGAGCTCCTTTGCACCTCCTCCATCTTGATCTACCAAGGGCTGGAGCCCACTGCACTCAGCAGAGGTGCTGGGTGGAGCTGGTGAGCTGTGGTTGCTTGGAGATGGAACCACACCTCCCAAGAGCAGATCTTTGCTACTGTTGGACAACTGACTCCATGTGCTCCCTGCACTGCCTTTCTTACCCTGGGCCTTTGCAAAGGAAGCCAGGGGCTCAAGAGCTGGGATCTTGCTGGTGCTTGCAGTTTCTCTGCCAGACTCTGTACTGATGAAGCAATTCTGAGTGGTAGGTCCATTGTCAGAGTTGGTGGACCAGTCCACGTGGTTCTGGCTGCTGCTTTTTTGCTGGTGCTTTGGTTTTAAGGTGTCACCGGTGAAGTCCTGTGGGAGGCCTGGGTCATAATGGAGAGCTGAGTGTTTCTGTGGCCGCTCATAAACCTAAGGGTGGGTGGAGTGGAGAAGGAGAGAGAGAGAAACAGAGATCAGCATGTTGAAACTATTTAAAATTTAATGTCAAAAGGCTTAATTATTCAAAAGTTGGAAACAGACACCTTTAATTCCAGAATGCTTTGTGAAGGTTTTTTTCAATTTCTTTAGTAAAAATACATTGTGTTGATTTTGAACATTAATAAGGATGCTATAATCGCTGTCTTTCTCCCCCTAGATAACAGGAACTTTAACCTATCTTGGTTTAATGCAATCTCAGAATAAGAACTGTTTAGAGTCAGGAGGGCCCCTAAAGGTCCCTCAGTCCAATGCTTCTATTTTCCAAATGAAGACACTAAAACTTCAGCCATGGAGAGTCCTGCCCAAGGTGGCAGAGTTCAGGAGAGCATCTGAACTTCCAGACTCCCTGCACTCATTTCCCTAACTCCAGCTGCAGCTTATTTTTGCCCCAGCTTCTTCTCAAACACACATCTTTCCCTTTCTTCTGCCTACTGCAGTTCATTTCTGTTTGGAGTTTATCCTGGAGTTCAGCATCTCTGCACTCAAACAAGCAACTCATTAAGAACCACTGCAACAAGGAGAAAAAGCACAAGTTGAGGAATTAAGGGGGGGAAGTTTGATGACTGCGTGGGGAAAAGTGGGCCAGTCAAGGGCATAGAGAAGAAATGAAAAGAAGGAAAGACACATGGAAGAGCCCTCAAATCTCTGCCGACTCTAGGAGTGGTGCGTGTTTGGGAGTGAGCCCGCTAAGACATCCTTAAGCCCACATTAGGCCCTGACTACTGTCTTGAGAAAATGTGTGGATATTCTCAAAAGGAACCTTGAAAAAAGAAAAAAAAGAAAAAAGAAAAAGAAACAAGTCTCCTGGACAAATGTGCCAGGAAAAAAAATCATTATCATTCAAGATCACTCCATTGGACTTTGTCAGCTGTGTTTTTCCCTATATTGGCTCTACATGAATGTCTTCATACTTTGCACCTTCCTTAGACTAACTCTTCAGCCAGCAAAGGCAGAACGTGTGCTAGAGACACAACATATTCAGCGTCTATAAACTCACAAAGGGAATGGACAGTGAACACACTGTTTTGAGATATTAAGCTATTTTTAATATAGATATGTTCACATTGTTCCAGATAGATTTTAAGCCAGGCTACCAGTACAAAGAAAGCAGTCTTTAAAGCTTATTATAAGTCCTGTTTTATACACAGAGGATGTATTTCCCTAAGATTTGTTAAAGAAGGGAAAATATTAGTAAATTAAGAAAGCTTTGATAATATCCCAACTAAGAAGTATATGATGATGGCTTAGTGAATTTACGAAGCTTTAACCTATAGTATGTATCTGTCTGTTTACCTGTCTGTGTATGGATGTATCATATGTGTCTATCTAGCTGGCTAGCTAGCTAGCTATATATCTATCACCTATCACTTCTCTGTCTTTTGTCATTGATGCTATAGGATTTATGCTTTATTAGAAAACATCTCTTATCGTCCCTGTTAAGAGTCAAAACGCAGATGGCAGAAAGAATTATGGGTAAAATTCAATATAGTAAAGCAACCAGGGTTTCACTCACACCAGTTCCTGGAATCCCTAGGGTTATTTTCTGCCTCCCTGATTTTGTGAAATCCTGTTTATACTTCCAATATTGAAGTGTATTTTTTAAGAATCATGAGAGAGCTTCCCCAAGCTAAGCCTGTTAAGTGCCCAGGAGAAAATTAAGAAAAAAAAGTATTTAATTTTTTCTTCATCTTGCAGTTTATAGTAGAGACACTGCCATCATCAACGTCTAGAGAACTAATCCTGACACTTGACTTTGGCCGCTAGGTATTACTGCTGTGGACATAGGCTCCATCTCATTTTTGGCAAAAATAGAGAAATCTTATTCATGGTATAAAATAGTAAATTCTACTTATCTTTTATGAGTCAGGGCTTTGTTAATTTGTCCTTTGTGCTTTGGATTTTAGTTGGCACTATGTGTATACTCACAGAATGACAGGCTAGAAGAGGGCTTGGAAACAAAATTTCCCACTTCTTTGGGTGACAAAATAATTGGTTGCTCACACTAGAACATTCTAGAGAGTTAGTGGTAGTACTTAATAAAATTTGTAGGACAAAAGTTTTAAGTTGTTTTGGACCTGGGCAAAACAGCACTCATAGCCACCCTCTCACCTCTACCCTTGTCATCAACCCCTCTCCACTTTTCCAGATCTGTATACTGAAGTACACAGAGGGGCTTCGTGGTAAAGCTGGAATCTTCACCCCTAATTCCCATCAGTTTTTCCCTATTGCTCCATCTTCTTATTCTTGGCAACTAGTAGAGTCCTTCATTAACTTTTCTTTATGTTCTAATCTCAGCTCAATCCTAGTGAGGCCCCCTACCTTATAGAAATACTCCTATTATAAGTTTTCATGAAACCATGTGTCTCATCTTTGTTGTACTTATCATAGTTTTAAATTTACATTTGATTTTTGTACTAATTGAATTAATGCCTGTCTCCCTTTCTAGCCTGTATACACCATCACAGAGATACCAAGTACAGTGCCTGGCAAATAGTAGGCACTCAATAAACATTTATTGAATAAATGAAGGAACATCCGTTTTACTATGGGTATTCCATTTTGTTATTAGTGAGATTAATGACCTGTATATTGCAACATATTGTCTGCAGACACTGTTACCTCCTTCAGCCTAATTTCTTATGCCATTCCTTCTGCATGCACCATTGTCTCTCATGAAGACATCTATCACAATCCTTGTAATGCGATGTGCCATTTATTTGTATACTTTTCTGTCTCCCTCTCCTGGACTGTAAGTACTTTGAGGTCAGAGACACTCATTTATCCTTTTATCTCCAGTATCTATTACAAAGCAAACCACCCAGAAAGTTCTCAATAAATGTTTGTTGAATGAACAAACAAAATAATATTTAAGATGCCTATTACCATGACAAAATATATGGCTGCACACAAAAGACAATAAGCCACCAATCATTCATTTCATAATGGCTCACGATGAAACTGGAGGGCTCAGATGCATTACATACATGTTCAACAAAAGATCGTTCCCAAATACTTAAGGACTAAAGGCACTTGCAAGGTAACTCTCCTTCAGCGGCAATTTTTACTGTTAGTTCTTTCTCATCTCCCATTAATTGTTTCATTTTCCAATTAACTCTGCTTCTGGGGAAGCCCATGTGACTGTCAGGAGGGTGGATTTCACTCTGGCAATTGAAAGGTGGGGCCTGCTCACTTACACTAAGGGCAGACCAGCTGAAAGTAAGCAGTTAAGCATGCCTGGTTCCCAGTGCCTCCATCTGGACACTGCCTGATCCCATTGTTTCTACCATTTCAGCTGCAATTTGCCCTGCTGGGAGAGCTTGGCAATCAAAGGGCAGGGTGGACAAAAGGGAAGCACAACAAAAGATCAGCAGTAATAGGGGGGAAATGGTGCTCTAAACCCAGCGCTCAGACGGCTGCAGTGAAGGGGCAAAGAGGACTGAGAATGAGTGCTTTTTAAGGGGTCCAGGAGAACAAGGCTTCCTTCCAGCAGTGGCTGATGGCTATATCTCGTTGCATTTCACAAAATCCCATTTCTTCATCTGTCAGCCATGACAGATTATATACACAATGATGAGACTGTCAGTTCCAATATGCCCTTCACTGAGAACTGAGCACTTACTCCATTGAGACAGAGCCGGACACGCAAAACAGGCTCCCAGCTCAATGCAGGGGCAAGCGAGCTCTCCCTCCCATCCTTCTCCAGAGGTCTGGGGATATTATTCCATATAGGGGGCTTTGACTTGGGGCTTTATTAACCCACATAGCACTTGTTTCCGTTTCCCCTTTAGATTTTTCGGGGGGATCAGACCTGAATCTTTTATGGACTTTATACTACCCTCAGCCCCCAGCAGGGCTATCTCTGAAATGGTTAGCAAATAAGGGAATAGCTGATGAGATTCTACATTGGGCCAGATTATTTTTATGGAAAACTTTTAATACTGTCAAGCTCAGCATGTCTCTTTGAAACCGTGCACCTCAGATTGGGACTTGAACCCACATGCCGGGACTCGAACCCAGCCTAAATCCAGATTGGAACTTGAACCCATGTGGCCAGGACTCGAACCCAGCCAAAACCCTGATTAGGGCTTGAACCCAAATGGCTGGGACTCGAACCTGGCCAAAACCCATGGTCTTTCAACTGAGATCACACACCTGGTTTCAGGACTTAATGAAGCTCAGATTCTTGATATCTCATCGCAGAAAGAATTCAGTGAGAGACAAAGTGACAGGTAATAAGTGGATTTATTTAGAGAGAAACACACTCCACAGACAGTGTGGGCCATCTCAGAAGGTGAGAAAGGCACCAGGGTATGGGGTTGTCAGTTATTACAGGGGTGGGTAATTTCATAGGCTAATGAGTGGGAGGAGTGTTCCAGCTATTTGGGGAAGGGGCGGGGATTTCTAGGAATTGGGCCACCCCTCACTTTTTGATCCTTATGGTTGGCCTTGGGAGTGTCATGGTGCCTGTGGGTGTGTCATTTACCTTGATGATGTGTTACAGTGAGTGTATACTGAGGCTCAAGGTCTAGTGGACAAGTCGACCTGTCTGCCATCTTGGACCCATTTGGTTCTAATCAGTTTATGTCATGTCCTCGGGCTATGTCATTCTTTCAAAGGTTGTGCCCTGCCCCTTTCCCTCCAGTTTCATCTTGGCTGCTTCCGCAGCCCCGCAAATTGATTGATTGTTTGTGGAGCTCACAGTCATTCTGAAGGTATGGCTTACTTTTTATAAGAGCAGTGCTTTCCATGCACCTTGAGCCTAGGCCAAATATTCATCAGGGAAACACCATTCTGAAAACACTAGACAGATTTCTCTCCTACAGGATGTGTTTATGGAAGGAAGTCCTTCAGTAATGTGAAGAATTATTTTGTAAAGTAGATAACTATCTCCTCCCCCACAACCAACGTATAAATTGGCTTATACAGAATTTAAATTTTGTACAAGTCAGATTTCTTTTTAAAAAGCACTTTATTTTTACATAATTTTAAAAACAAGCATTAAATCACTGCATAAAAACTTAAAAGTCTATGAAAATGAAAGAAAGGAAGTCACCCAGCCTTATCTCAGGCTTATCTAAAGCATGTTTTGTCACAATGAGAGGACGACATGACGATTTGGGTCTGAGAAAAATCATATAACTCATCAAAAATCAAGCATGACTTTGTGGATGATAAACTACTCTTTTGGGTTAGCTGTGTTTGTGCTACTTTTGACAGCAATAATTTAAATTTACTGTTTGTGGGATATTTTGCTTTACATGAACAGGAAAATGTGCCTGGGTATGAAGGAATGAGGGGAGCTTTATCTCTTATTTTGGCACCTGGTACTTCTCGAGATGTGGTCCTAGATCCCTGTACCAGAGCTACCTAAGGTACTGGTTACTAATACAGATTCCTAGGCCCCACTACAGATAGGCTCATTCACCATCTCCCAGGGTGGGACCAAGGAATGTGCATTTTAACATGCTCCCCAGATAATTCTGATATATAATTGAGTTGTAAAACCACTTATCTAATGTTTTAACACCATAATTCCTCTGGGGTGGGGCTCTCCTGTGGTTGCTGTGACATTTGCAACACTTTTTGGTGGTAAATATGCAGAGCAAACCACCACAGGCCTGTTAGGATATGTAATTTGGCACCACTGAGTATTCCTGTTTTGCTCTCTGAACTCTTTGTAATTTACATAGTAAGAAACTCTAACACAGTCCATCCTCTGTTTAGGTTTTCCAAGTACACTGCATGGTGGGCAGAGGTCAGTTATATGGGTGGATGAAAATACTGTCCTCCCAGAAAGAACTAGGCATGCAGGGGTTCATGACCTCCCACCCTGGGATTTCTATTTCCCCAACTCATCCAAGCCAATCCCCAGAGCTCTGGGGAATCTTGGCATTCCACCCCTGAGTCTTGAAGCAAGTGCTCAAGCCTGAGCAAGAGCTGAGTGTGGGAGAAAAGGAATGCAACCACACACTGTCTGATTAAAGGTTCTCAACCCTGGCTGCATGTTAGAATCATCCAGGAAGCTTCATAAAGAACACCATAGCTGGGATCTGATCCAGACCAATTAAGTCAACATTCTAGAGGTGGGACCTGAATAGTAGTACATTTTTCAAAGCTCTCAGTTATCCCAATGTGCAGACAGAGTTGAGAACCACTGGATTATATCAAAGACAGGGGTCTGGGTTAGGGACTAAAGAGGCTCTGATATTATCAGGAGATGTTCCAGCTCAGTGGTTTTCAAATGTGTTCCACAGAGTCCTAGGATTTTGTAAAGACATTTCTGAACTGTAGCCAGTGGATTGGGCAACAGACAAGCTCCATTCTTTTAACCCCCAATTGAACAGAGCAGCCTTGCAAAGGATTTCATTAAAGAGAAAGGAGGTGGACAGAGATGGTTCTGTCACTTAAGAAAAGACTGAAAATTACCATTTAGGCTCATGAATAGGAGGAATGCACATGCCAACTTCCATTGAACTTGCTCTCAAAGCATCCCTCCTCAGCCCAGTTCGTTCCTGCATTTGCTAATGGTAGGTAGAGAAGAATGTCACTAAGTACCCTATTTGAACCATGGCTTTATGATCCTCTGATTCCATAGAATTCCATGAATGTCTGTATCCTTTCAAAATTCATACGTTGAAATCCTAACTCCCAGTGTCATGGTATTAGGAAGTGGGGCCTATGGGAGCACAATGTGATTAGATCATGAGGGTGGAGACTTCATGAATGGGGTTAATGCTCTTATAATAAAAGAGACCCCAGAGAACTCACTTGTCCTTCACCATGTGAGCACACAGAGAGAAGACGGCCATCTATGAACGAGGAAGCAGGCTCTTGCCAGACACTGAATCTGCCAACGCCTCGCTCTTGGAATTCCCAGCCTCCAGAACTGTGAGAAATAAATTTCTGTTTTTACAAGCCACTCAGTCTATGGTATTCCGTTATAGCAGCCCAAACAGACTAAGACAATGGAACACAGAAAAGCCCCTAAATGGACATGAAGTTTCCAGTTACATATATACAGTCCTCATTTCCTGTCACATGAATTGCCCTGGGAAGTTACCTTAGTGTGGTTCCCATAGGAACCATTCCTGATTTGCTATTTGGGGGCTGTGAGTGATATTAAAGCACTCCTTTTATTGGGGTTGATAACAGCTTACACAAATACAGAGGCCACTATCATATGCTTCCTTGAGTACACAGTAATTCTGCGTAATTAATGATTGCTGACTTGGTTCCAACCCTAATGGTATTAATAGGTATTAGACTTAACTTTTCTATGGAAATAAACATAAAACTATGAAATACATGAAGCAACTATTTTCAGGCTTTGAGCAACAGGTAATATGGGCCGTGATTTTAGATAGAAGGAAACTTAAGAGGCTCTGCCATATCCCTAGTTTTCTGCCCAGGAGAACTTTCTAAACCTGGGCACAGGGAAGTGGAACCCCGAGAACTATAATTTCACTGGATAGAGGAAACAGAGATTATAGTTTGAGTCTTTTGAGGGGACTAAAATTTGGGGGACAGAGTACCTGAGAAGAGGGAGCTATGTAGAAAAGGAATCCTAGAAACCTTAAGAGAAATACCCTATGTCTTTGGCCAAACTTTAATCTGCACTTGAGGGCAAGATTCCATGAAGCATAGCAGATATTTGCTACTGGGGGCTATAAGCTGAACAAAGAGCCCTAAGGTCACATAATATTGGGCAGTGTTGGATTTCTGACTAGCCAGAATGGGGAGACTTTAATAAATATCCCAGACGGTCAGTTGATATCCCAGAATTGGTACTCCTTAAAAGTAGGATTACTCGAGCCCTAGAATAAAAGCTAGCAAAGTCTAAAAAGAATTCTTAATAAGATAAAGCAAATCTGCCAGTAAATTAACTACCAATCAGAACAAAAGTCAAACTCTTTAAAGGAAAACAAACAAAGAATTATTAGACAAACACTGAAGCAAGTATGACACACACCCAGGAGGGTAGATATAGATCCAAGGCCCTCAAAACAGCCATTATAAAGATGGTCAAGTAGTAAGGAAAAGATGGGAATAACTGATGAACATATGGGAAATCTCAGCATAGAGATGGCAACTATACCAAAATAACAAAATGAAATTCTAAATTGGAAAAATACAATAACTGAAATGAAAAATTCTCTTGATGGGCTTAATAGCATACAAGACACAGTAGAAGAGAAGCTTGGAGAACATGAAGAAAAGACAGCAGAAATTATCCAAATTGAGGGGTACGTAGGGTGGGGGAGGGAGATTAAAAAACAAACAAACAGCACTTCAGTGACCCAAAGAAAAGTATCAAGTGGTCTAACATACACATAATTAGAATCCCAGTAGAGAAGAGAGAATAATGCATGTGGATTCACATAGCTAAGAATCTCAACAAATCCCAAGCAGAATAAGCACACAAAAAACTACATCTAAGTACATTGTAAACAAACTGATGAAGTCCAAAGAGAAAATGTTAAAAGCAGCCAGAGAAATAAGACACATTATATACAGGGAAAAATAATGTCTGATTTTTATCAATAAAAATCAAGCCAGAAGACAATGAAATAATATCTTTAAAGTATTAAAATGAAAATAAAGTCAATTTAAATTTCTCTATCCCATGAAAACATTTTTCATATATGAAGGCAAAATAAAGATATTTTCAGATAAATAAAAAGTGAGGGAATTCACTGCTGGTAGACCTGAATTACAAGAAATGTAAAAGGAAGTTCTTTAGGCTAAAGCGAAATAACTCCAGATAGAAACTCAGATCTACATGAATGAATGAAGAGCATGGAAATGGTAAATATGTGGGCATATATACAACATCTTATTCTTGGTCTTAAAATCTTCAAAAGGCAACTGACTGCTTAAAGTGTAAATAATAACAGTGTATCATGAAGCTTACGACATTTATAGAAATAAAATGTACAATAATAAAACAAAGAGCAAGAGAAGGTATATGGAAGTATACACTTGTAAGGTGCTTATATTTGAACAGATGTAATATTAGATTAAAGTGGATGTGATACTTTAAGGGTGCATACTGTAATCACCAGAGCAACCACTAAAAATAAAACAAAGTTGTATATCTAAAATGCCAATAGAAGGAAACACATGGAACACTAAAAAGGCTTGATTTGTCCAAAGAGGGTAGAAAAGGAGAAAAAAGAATGAAGATAGATGGGAAAAACAGAAAACATATAGTAACATGGTAGACTTAAGCTCAACAATATAGGTAATTAACTCTAAATATACTAAACAACCCCTCCCCCCAACAAACGAACAACAGAAAACAAAGCCAAACCAAAAAACAGGTGGTAGATTGTCAAACTGAATAAAAAAGTAAGACATAACTATATGCTGTTTACAAGAGATACACAATAAATATTGGGCTGGCCAAAAAGTTCGTTTGGGTCTTTCGTAACATCTTATGAAAAACCCGATTTAACTTTTTGGCCAACCGTATACAAAGATAAAGATAGCTTAAAAGGATGGGAAAAGACATACCACACAAACACCAAATTTTAGAATGCTGGAGTGAATAAATATAGTGCAAAATGGGCTTCAGAACAAAGAGTATTACCAGAGGTAATCAGGGACATTTCAAAATAAGAGAGTCAATTCATCAAGAAACAATAATCCTAAATTTGTTTGCACCTCGTAACATATACTTGGATCAAATGCTTGAATCGAAAACTAAGAGAATTAAAGAAAGACATAGCCAATGACACAATTAAAGGGATTTTAACATTCTTCTTTCAATAATTGCTAGAGCAAATTGACTAAAAAAAAAATCAGAAAAAATATACAGAAGATTTGATCAATGCTCTCAACGAACTTAACTTCACACAACTGCAAAATACCTTCACCAAAATATGCTGGATCACAAAACAAGTAGGGGTGGATAGGGAGCACATGTCAATGTCCTCAAACATTGTTTGTCAGCAAGAAAATGCCAATTAAAACCACCATGAGATACCACTGAACACCAAGTAGGATAGCTAATATTAAAAATATTGACGATAACCAGCATCGATAAGGGTATGGACAACTGAAACTCTCAACTCTCATCCATTGCTGGAGGTAGTACAAAATGGTACTACTTTGGAAGCTGTTTTGGCCATGTCTTATTTATTTATTTACATCTTTATTGGAGTATAATTGCTTTACAATGGTGTGTTAGTTTCTGCTTTATAACAAAGTGAATCAGCTATACATATACATATATCCCCATATCTCCTCCCTCTTGCCTCTCCCTCCCACCCTCCCTATCCCACACCTCTAGGTGGTCACAAAGCACCGAGCTGATCTCCCTGTGATGTCTTTTAAAGCTAAATATACACTATGACCCAGCAATTCCACTCCTGTGTATTTACCCAAGAGATGAGAACAAGTATCCACAAACAGACTTTTACAGAAACTTTATAGCAGCTTATTCAGAGTAGAAAGCACCTGTAAACAGCGTAGGTGTCAATCAACAGAAGAACACACAAACTCATCAATACAAAGTATGGATATATTCCACAATACGGATAAGTCACACACATGAAATTATGCTGAGTGAATAAAGCCAGACTCCAAAAACGTGCATACTGTATGATTTCATTGCATAAAGTTCTAGAACAGGTAAAACTAAACTATTATGATAGTAATCAGAACAGTGGTTGCTTAAAGGTTGGGTGGGAGTGGGAAAGGGCAGGAGGAAAGTTGCTGGGGGTAATACACGTATTTTGTATCAAGATAAGAGTGTGAGTTACAGAGTATACATTTGTCAAAAACTCTTTGAACTGTATACTTAACATGTATACATTTCAGAATATGTAAATTTTACCTCAATTATGTAAAAGGAGAAAATACATCAAACAAAGATTACTAAGAGCTCTCTATATCACATGCACACTCACACACATACACACACGCACACACCCCAAAGCCACTCAGCAGAACTTAGTGACACTTTCTTTCCAATGAACACCTAGGCAGCCAACAACTCAGTGTTCCCCCTTCCCCAGGCCTCACTCTCCTCTTTGCTCAGGGACAGCTGAGGGAGTTGATCCCAGAACAATGGAGCCTGAATCAAGGAGACAGGTGCCTGTGGCTTCTTGCAGGCCCCATTCTCTCCTTTCCTCATCCTTGGTGGCTTCCCTGACCTGGGCCAACAGGTAGAAAGGTGAAGTCCCCCTCCACCCCAGCCACAAATCCACCTTCCTTGAGGTAAGAAGGAAGCTTGACAAGAACCTGCTCACAAATCGGTTAACACTGCCCCGCCTCCTCTGTAAATCATGTGAGATCCATCTGGGTAATGACTCCTCCAGTGTAATTCCCTATTAAGAGGCTTTATCTGGAGAGATAAGCAGCTGGTTTCCGTGTCACTAATTGCTGTCTGCTGTGATTTTAAAACATCTGCACCATTGTGCTCTTCATTTTCATATTCTAATCACCCTGAAACTTGAAAAAGGTACATCATTGATTGTTTCTATGGGTTAATTAGTACACAGTCTCCTTGTAGAGACAATTTAGAGGCAGCCAGAACCTCAATCAGGAAGTTTGTTTTAAAAATTAATAACATTGGCGGTGGCTGGAGGGACTGTCACGTTCAGGGACATATCAGGGCTCTCCTGGTGGGGGAGCCACGCTTTGTTATGCTCCAAAGAGGAGGGAAGCCAACAGGGCAGGGGGCAGGGGAGCGGGGAGCAGCAGCAAGTGCGGACCCGGCCTGGTCCCCAGTGGACCCCACCACCGTCTCCACTGCCCTCCTCCTTGCTGTACCATCTCCACCTCCACTAGCCTGAGTCTCTTTCCCTGTCAGCACAAATCAGGACTCTGATGAGGGCTGAACAAAATACCTGAAGGTGAGAGGAATTTGTTAAAGCAGTAAGAGCATGAGAGATGATTTCATGTTTTAAAAGTCTGTTCATTGTTCCCTCCCCCTCCCCCCACCTCAAATGTGGGAAGGGGGCTATAGTATAAATGAAAGACCTGGACCATATAGAAGAGTGACACTGGAACCCTGAGCTTCTCCAATTTAAACTGCACATGATTCACCTGGGGATCTTGTGAAAATGCATATTCTGATATAGAAGGTCTGGGATAGAGCTGTGATTCTGCATTTCTAACAAGCTCCCAGGTGGTGTCCAAGGTCAACCGTTTGAGATGTGCTGGCCCAGACCCTCTTTTCTCAAGCCTTTGACTGAGGTCACTATTCCTGAGATCCAAGGGATAGCTGAGAGGCCGCAGTGTGGTGGGGAGGCTTGAGATCTATGCGAGGGTCTGAATCCCAGGACCACAATGCAGGACAAGTCCTGTGGCCTCTCCTATCTTAGCTTCTTCATCTAGAAATTAACAGCAGTATCCACGTCAAAGGGGAGTGAGTATTAGCAGCTGGTGAGCGTAAAGTATTTAACAGTGCCTGGCCCTTAGTAGGTACTATGTTACTATAGCTAAACTTTTGTATTGGATTTTTCAATAAACTACTTTTCTGAAAAGTAACATCCAGCAGAAATGGGGGAGAGGGTAGAGGCATTAACCAGGGAGCGCCTCACTTAAGCTCCAATGGTGTGTTCTTGCAGTCACTCATTCCAGAAGTCTGTCGCTACCCCCAACGCCACCCTCAACCTAACCCAATGTTCAGAGCTCAAGGTCTTCCTTCAGAGCCTCCCTGGGACCCACTTGACAATACAGAGTCACGGGGAGCTTACTTCTGCACAAAATACATTGCTCTATCTATTAGACACTGCTTTCCTATTTTGAGCTGAAGTTCTGTTTGCCCTTGGATTGTTTTGCCAAGCTGGGGAGACAAGCATCCCTGCAGGTGTTGGCCTGGATCTGAGGACAAGGTCCCTGTAACTGCGAGTGAACACACCCTTGGGAGGGAGTTCCTGGCAACCCCTCCTACAACTGTTCTTAGCAGGTCTCAAAGGGGCTTCCCCAGTGGGTCTGGGAATGTGCTATTGTTAGGGGAAAATGCTAAAAACTGGGCTTTCGTTTATGTGACATACAAATAGAAAAACAGCCTCTCAGCAGACGAGCTAGAAGTCAACTTAAGAAAATTTAGAGAAAGAGAGTAAATGGTGTGGAGCTGCAGGGCGACCACTTCAGAGGCAGCCATGGCGTAAGCTTGGTGGGGCTAACTGGAGTGCACATTGCCACATCCTTCTGGAAGGGACACGGAGGCCTCCTGATTGAGCCATTCAGGTGCTGAGAACTTGCTGAAGCAGAATCCCACCAACAGTACCACCTCTGCCCTGCTCCAGCAAACAGGCTTTGCCCACCCTGCCCAAGTGTCTCTAGGCCTCCAGCTGGGTCCCAGGAGCCCCAAGGGACAGGGAACAGTCCTGGCCTGGGACATATTCTGTAGTGAAAGTCCTAAGCAACAGGAGCACACTGATCCTGACGATGAAGATGAAGCATCACGGAGCAACAGTTGGGTTTTAAAAATGTGTCAGCTATTCTCCATGTGGCCTATTCTTCAGGCCACTCCCTCAAAAAAGGAGGAAAAAGAACATGTTCTCTTCTCTTCTTCTTTGAGAATCAGTAGCATACGATGAAGTGGCAAACTAGCAGGGTGGAATATTAAGGTCTGAATGTCACATCCACGAGAGAGGTACAAAACCTGAAGTGCATTCAGAGTGAGAACCAGAATGGCCCAGGATCTGGGAAGGCTATCTCCTAAAGAAAGCTGGATGAATAAGGGGAGTGGATGGCTAATCTGGCCCCAAACAGGCCATTTCCCAAACCTGCCTGCAGGTAAGAACTACCAGTGGCCTCTGTTAAATTCACAGTTCACCAGGCCTCTCTCCTGAAAGTCTGGAGTCACGATTCAGGGCGAGTGTCCGGAGAGCCTTACTTCAGTCAAGCTTGGTAAACACTTGGTAACCTAAGGGCTTCTACATGGAAGGGGTTAAGAATTGTTCAGCTTTGTTCCAGGGTGGAGGAGTAGCAGAGACCAGGCAGGAAAGGGCCCAAAGATTATATCTAGCTTTTGCTTGTTAGAGGAAGAATCTTAAGATGGGAGAGGGTGGAGGAAAAGAAGTATTTTTTCCCTCTTTACCTCATGTTTCCTTTCTATAAATCCATTTTACTGAAAAACTGGTGCTTTTTTTACCAGTAGAGCTAAAATAACCATTAATTATAAATCAAGTCAAAAATGTCACGGAGATGCTGAATTAGCCTGCAAAACCAGCTTTTAAAGTTTCCCATAAACACTGCAAACTGCAGGCATTTGGTGCACCCTTCATTTCTCATGAGTCTCATTTAGAAGAAGGCCAGGAGGGCACAGCGAAGGCAAGGGGCTAGCCTTGTGGGTGGGGGCTGAGACCCAGAATCATTCTTGCCCCTGGAGTGTGATCGTGTCCTAGGTGGCCGCCCACAGTGATGTCCCTGGTGCGGCAATCACGTGGGTCTCTACGTCAATCAGTGTTGACCACCCTTAGAGTCTCCTGCTCAATTTGTGCTCTTGAACTTTCTCTAGGAGGCTTCCTGTTTAAGGTAGCATGGCATCTGTCACTTATGGATTCTCTTCTATCTTCTTCTGAGAGGCAGTGGAGCAGAAATGTGTAGCAGTGAGGAGCACAGACTCTTGAGCTAAGAAAACTGTATTAAAATCTTACTAGCTGTGTGACATTGGGCAAGTTGCTTAACCTGTCTGTGTCCCAATTTCCTTAGCTGCAAAACAGAGATGATAATACACTTACCTAGTAAGGTCAATAGGTGAATCAAATATGTCAGTCTATGTAAAGCACTTCATCCAGTGCTGGGTGCACAGTCAAGGCTATTCCAGTGCTCACTATGCAGTGGAGAATCCCGAGGGCACGTTCAGAGTCAGGAATCAGAAGGAACTCAGTTCAAATCCTAGCTTTGCCTCTTACAACCTGTATGACCTGGGACTTGTTTCTTATCTTCTCTACTTCTAAAATGGGAGAAATAACATGCCTACCTAATAGTGTTGTTTTGAAAATTAAACATGACAACATTGGTAGAAGTGTTATCATAGAACACATTGTAAGTATTCAACAATTTCCAGTTATTACTAATATTATAACTTTATAATTATTAATTATTTGGGGATGGAGAGGGTGGGAGGCAGGCCCAAGAGGGAGGGGATATAGGTATACATATAGCTGATTCACTTTATTGTACAGCAGAAACTAACACAACATTGTAAAGCAATTATAATCTAATAAAGATGTAAAAAAAATAAAATAAAATAATTATTGGTATCACCCTCCCCCCCCATCTGAAACTCAGTTGTCTAGTAAGAGGGGTCAGGACACATGCATCCTTTACTCCTAGTTATCCTCACAGTCTCCAGGTGAGAGTTTCAGCTCAGATTCCTGGGAGTGATGCCAGGTCTGGGAGGGTGTTTCTGATAACCAGAGTGACATGAACTAGTTTAAAGGAGAATCCAGCCCAAGCACACTCACTCGTCATGATTCTGCAGAGTTATTCTGGGTCAAGTGGCTTGGCCTTGATCTCTCCAGCTGTACCTGGTGCCTTCCTGGAGTGAATATATCTTATGGTGTCAATCGTCTAGAAGTTAATTGGACACACATTCCCCATTGTCTTTGACTGTCGTGATTTAGCTTAATAGGGTTTCAGGTCCTTTCTGCCAAACCATAGAAAGCAAAGCACTGTACAGAGTTCTTGTTGGGGGTGCTTTGGGTCGGGGTGCCGCTGTGCTATAAATTCATGGGGACAAAATGCACCCCTTACTATCTATGATGAATACCAGCGCCTGTCTGTGGGCAGCTGGCATCACTGAAAGGTGACAGGGAAGTTTGGATGTAGGTTGAAAATCTATGTCTGCCTCCATTAGGTCAGGGTCTGATGTATCTGACTCAATTTATTCTGGAATCATTCATGAAGCAAATGTATATTTGGCCGGACTGCAGATGAGGTACGGTGCTCTCACAATCTTAGACCCTCTTCTCCTATTACAGAGGAAGACACTGAATCAGACGACTAATGGATTGCTCAAACTCACACAGATAGTCATGGTCAGAGTTGGTCCAGAGTCTCCTGACTCCAATTTCCAGCTGCTCCTTCTATTCCCTTGTGAGAACCTTCTCCATTTAGGAGATGAGGTGCAAGGCACTGCGATGACATCCTCTGTTCTGACGTTACTCTCTGGGACCTGCAAGCTCATGCACTTTGCTGAACCTTGTTGCACCTGTTGGACCTACCCCCGTAGCTCTGGATTCTTGAACATGCCTACAAGGTGAGGCCAACCTGAAGCTTCTGTCCCAGCTTGGCTGCTGGGTTATCTCTTTTTGTTCCTGCCTTTCCCTCGGCTCCTTGTCAAGTTTGGTCAGAGAGCTTGGCCTTAATAATTCCACTTGCTCCTTAAGTGGGTCCATTCTCAGACACCCGCCTTGTCAATAACTGCTTTAATAGCAGTCACCTTGAGACCCTCTTTCCTTAGCCTACTGGCTTAACCATGTCTCAGGTCAGGTAATTCTGGGCTCGTTTTCAGCAATTCCCCACATGCAAGAAGAGACAGGGGATGAGGGACCTAGCAGAGCCCTTAGGAAACATCTCATCATTCAATGAGACTACTGCATCCCAGAGAGGGCAAGCATCTTGCCCCGGCACTTCCTGATGGTACGGCATTAACCATCAGGCAAAAACCATACGGTGAAAAGCTTCCTTCTGCGGCCTCATGGATGCTGAGGTATGCTACGTCTTTTTCTTCCTGCCTTTGCTGACTCTGCACCAGGGCATAAGGCTTTTAAAGACAAAGACGCATCCCATGTACAGCTGCAGGTCAACAGAAACTTACCTTCTATAACATTTACAGACTAATAGTGTCTTAGCCTTGCCTCTCCTTCATTCTAATGCTCCCCAAGCTCGCCACTGTTTCATTTCCTCTTTATTTAATTAATCGGGGTTTCAGCTTTCGCTCGACCCTTAACTAGTGGTGCAACCTTGGGAAGTAACCTGACCCTCTGGGTATCCATCCTTCTTTCTGTAATAGAGAAATGATCACCTGCTTGCCTCTCCAGGTGGCCCTGAGGATCTACAGCATGTGAAAACATTCTGGAAACCATAAAGCACTATATACACGCAGGTCACTGCAGTTGTTTGTTATTGCTTGGTTGAGGGCTCGTCCAACGATTTCAGAAAGCCAAGAATGCTGACCACACTCCCCGTAAACTCAGCATGAGGTGCAGGGAAAAGTTAAGATAAATTTTAGTGTAATTTAAAACATCATATTATTTCTATACACTTTCTAAGGACTTCTAAAATCTTACCACCCATCTTTCCATGTCTCAGCTGAAGGGGAGGGAGGGGAGAGGGAGGGAGGGAACAGAAAACACAAACAACAGCTCTCCCCACTCTGGCAATAAACTTCTAGCTCCAAAGCAGGTTTTATTTAGTGCGCCATAAAAACAGTCATTTCTCCCACCATAAAAGAAGCCTGACTACCCAGCCTCGTTTTTCTGCAGTTAGTCTGTGGGTTGAGTGGGTCCTAGTTCTGGAGCAGGCTACAGCCTCCCCTTCCTCCTCAAGCCTATGCTCCCTCCCTCACAGCCCTGCATATATGGAGAAATAAAAGGCAATTTTAAAGTATTTTATTATGTGTGCATTTACAGGGGAAAAAAGTATACGTTTTTGGAGATGGAAGTAAGATTTCATTGTCCCTCTGTTTTATGGTTACTGCCTCATGGGTATGTACCAGATAGCCTGGGCTCTGTAGCTTAAAAAAAAAAAAAAAAAATCCAGGTGAGATTGAGGCAATTTTCCCAGCCATTATACAGACCCTGGAAAGTTTAGGTCATTCTGGAGAAATAAAAAAAACGCACACAGGCTCAAGAAGGAAAGGAGCACAGTAGGTTCCCTAAGCTGCGCCCACCTATCTCTGAACTTGTGTTGTGCTCTTCTCTCAAGGCCTTGGAGAGCTGACTGTGTTCCTCTGAATTACCCGGGAAAACACCTGACGCCATACACGAGGTAATTTACTGAATAGGTGCCTAAATGAATCAGTTCTCACGAGGAGTGAGCAATGTACTTTGGGAGTCTGTTTCTCACCAAATAAGCAGAGGAGTTAGCATTGAGACATCCCGGGCACTAACGCTGTTATTTCCAGGTTTCTTCTGAATGAACCCATGTCCTGCCAAGTGGGTGAAGTTGGCTCCTGGAATTCAAGGGCAGTTTGAGACACAGTGGGCAGAAAGCATGAGGGTGAGCATCGGGAACCCTGATGTCTAGTGCATGCACTGCCCCTATGGGCCTCAGTTTCCCCATCCATAAAACAAAACGGCTAGTGTGACAGAGGATGTCCAAGGCTCTTCTGGCTCAACCATCGTAAACTCTAAAGTACAATTATTTTTAATTTAGTATTAAACATGTAGAAGGAACTTCATTCTTGAAAGCCCTAAATACAGCTGAGGTAGTTTTCTCTCTCCAGCTATTTCTTATAGGGTTTGCCTGAGCTGATTCTACAAAAAAAAACCCTAGGCTGTGGATGACATTTGATTCCCTGATCCCAAAGCCTGTTTATCAGTGGGAAGGACAGAGTGACGGGAGCCTGGGGAACTGGAAGCTCAGAGGTGCCTAATCTCCAACCTGGCAACATATATTAACTAGATGGCAGTCACCCTCTTAGTGTAAGTTGAAAGGAGGCCATAGTCTCCAGGGTCCCACATATACAACTGGGTCATCCTGGTTTTTCTATTTGTGTCTATCTACAACTAAATAAAAAGCATCCTTGCAGGGATTTCCTGAAAAGTAGAACATTTGGCAGGAGAAGGAAAAAAAGCCTGGAGAGTGGGTCTCCCTGGCAGTTACAGAGCTTCTATAAAAGCATCCCAACACCCTACTTTCTTAACCTTCAAACCACTACTTTGCTGGCTTATTTCCTTAAGGGTATCAAAGATAATTTCTTGTATCTCCTAGATTGTATTACTTCTTCCAGGCAGAATTAGGGCAAGGTGGAGAGGCATTATGGGTTTTAACTGATTGGATATCTCAACTTCAATAACAAATTCTCAAAGCTTTGGCTAATTGTGGAGACTAAGGATTCAATCATGTCCATAGATGAAAGAGTAACAAAGCATATCAAGATAACTAGTGTTCAATGCTGAGGGCTCCATGCTCAGTGGTGTGTCAAACAGTTATCTCTACTCAATTCTACCTTCAAATGTAGTAACCCTGACTTGTTAGCTGGCTCAAAAATGCATATTCTTGACCATAAGGATAATTAATTTAAAGGGCATGGTTGGCTCAGGACAAATTTATCCCAAGTAAATGACCAAATGATTGTGAGTCAATGCAAAGACTCAATGACATCAGACCTGCCTGTGTACTGCTGGTACACAGTGCAATGTTAAATCCCTGGTGATCTTGGGCACACTCTCTGAGCTCAGTTTATTCACCAGTTAAATAGGAATACTGTCCCTGCCTATCGAGTGCTCAGCCATACTGTGTAGGAGGAAAGGAGTTAATGTCACACAAATGGCATTGAGCTGAAATCTACATTTTCTTCTGCAGGGGAAGTTATATGCCCTTCAGATGTCCAGAGGGTCATACTTTTTGGTGATTCAGTTTACTTCCCTGTATGTTTCCTCCAATATAAAACCATGTAGTCAGATGAAATGATCTCTAAAGTTATTCCCAGCACTGCCATCCTAGAAATCTATAACATCATGACGCCATAGTTCCTTGCTACACACTAACCAACATGGCAGCTGGTCTATGGCAATTGGGCATGTGGCTCTTTTCAAGGTTGGGGTAATCCATGGTTTGAAGATCAACCTGTGGAATCTCTGAGCTCTGGGTCAATTACTTTCAAGAGGGGTCCCTAACACTCTTCTTCTCATCACTTGGAGGATACTGTCATCTCTGGTAAGTACCTATGCTAATGCTTCTGCTTCTCTGATATTTTATAACCGAAAGCATCTTAAAGCTAGAACATGTGCCATGTAATTAGATTTCTTTGCCTTACGGATACTGTGCCCCTTCAGCTTGAAAGAGAGGACACTTCACCCAGGGATGAGAGCTGAGCAATGCCGTGTGTCTGCTCACTAGGGTTCACACTTCAGCTAGGCAAGGGAAACACTGTCATTAAAACAGGGCCTTTGTCTTTTCAACAGCTGCTCCAAAGAACTGGAGAAAAGAGATTTTTAACTGGGCTACACAAAGCTAAGATTCTAAACCCAGTGACTTGGGGGAGGGGAGGAGGAGATAATTACAACAGCTCTTTATAAAGGTAATTTGCAACATCAACACTTTACATTCCAACAATGGCTGTAGCTCACATGGTAACACTTGATGGGGCAGAAAACATCTCTTCCTAGGATCTCAGTAAGGTTCACAGACACGGCTAGCACATACTTTACTATATATATGGGATCTAAAAAAAAAGAAATGGTTCTGATGAACCTAGGGGCAGGACAGGAGTAAAGATGCAGATGTACATAATGGACTTGAGGACATGGGGGGGAGTGGGGGAAGGGGAAGCTGGGACGAAGTGAGAGAGTAGCACTGACATACACACACTACCAAATGTAAAATGGATGGCTAGTGGGAAGCAGCTGCATAGCACAGGAAGATCAGCTCAGTGCTTTGTGACCACCTAGAGGGGTGGGATAGGGAGGGTGGGAAGGAGGTGCAAGAGGGAAGGGATATGGGGATATATGTATACATATAGCTGATTCACTTTGTTATACAGCAGAAACTAGCACAACATTGTAAAACAATTATACTCCAATAAAGATGTAAAACAAAAAGAAAAGAAAGACCATCATCGGTTTTGTGATTCTGCAGTTTCAAACCCTTGTTCTGGCTCTGTAATTACTACATGAGGGATTTTGAGCAAGTCCCTAAAGTATCTATTTGCCCATATGTATAAAATGGGCATGAGAATGCCTTACCCAGGGTTATAGTGAGGAAGAAATGAGACACTTAGAGAGAGATAGCTTAATTTTCTTTTTTTTTTCATCTCTCCATGTGTATGTGCTCTTTACAAATCTATAAGCACTTGGAGAACAAGACCACTTTAAACCTCTTTATTTTATTTTTACACAGCAAAGTAACTGGAATAAAATGTCTGAGTCTCTCTTATGTTTATAAGTCTTTTCTGGTTACTTTTTGACTCATAGAGTTCAAACAACTCCTCTGCCTGGCTAATCAATCCTTCCAAACTCAAGTCCTAAAATTCATGCCCCATAGTAGACCTTGGCATCACAAAGGAGCCTCCACATGTGACATTGGTCACACTGTTCCCTCTACCCTGGAAAGCCATTCTCTGTCACCCTTGCAAACCTTTTTTCCATCTGGCACAAGTCAAATCTAATGCTGCCTCCTTCATAAACCCTCACCCTGCCATTTATCCCCCCATCTGCTGGGCTCCCATAATATTGTTCTGTATATCCTAAAGCAGTAGTCCCCCACGTTTTTGGCACCAGGAACCGATTTCATGGAAGACAATTTTTCCACGGACGGGGGTGGAGGTAGGGGGGGAGGTGGTGGTTCAGGTGGTAATGCGAGAGATGGGGAGCAGCAGATGAAGCTTCACTCGCTCCCGCACTGCTCACCTCCTGCTGTGAGGCTCAGTTCCTAAGAAGCCGTGGACTGGTACTGGGCCATGGCCTGGGGGTTGGGGACCCCTGTCCTACAGGGCTGAGCACAGCCAGCCTTACAGTACAGTTACTTGCTACTGTTCTCCCTCCTGGACTGTAAATCTTTTGAGGGGATCCCTTACGACATTTAGCATCTAAACTATGATGACAAAAAAATGTATTGGCATTTCAGAAGTTGTAATGCAAGCAAAGTATTTTTGTTCTTTTGGCTGCGGGCCTCCCTAGTGCACCAGCCTTCATTTGGGAGTGCTGCACGCATCCCTTGTGCTCTGCCTTTAGCCCTTCTAGCATGGCCACTCTAAGACCGGCTGCTACTGGAACCCCCGCCCAGTCCCATCAGACAGTGTCTGGCCCCCTCCTGCTCAGGGCTCACAAGGCTAGCCTCAGAGGAGTTTAACCCTTGACACCCACCAGTCATCATGCTGGAGCCCACTGGGCTAGCAGTAAGAGAGTTCAACTACTTTCCCTTTCAAATAGTGTGTGCAAGTTTTGCTAGCTACCCTGGGAACTTACCCATTGTTACGTTATAAGTAGGTTCTTCACCACTGGTCTGCCAGTAGACTTTGGGAATTGCCTTTGTTTATAAATCAAGGGTTGACTTTATTATGAAAGAAAAAACACTGTAGAATTTGAAGATTAATTTGAGAATTAAAATGTCTTAAAATTGACATAGCCCAATCATATCCTTTTACGAATAAGGAAACCGAAAACCAGAGAGGTCACCCAGCTAGTTAATGATAGAGTGAGGACCGAAGCCTAGACCTCAGACTTGTCAGTTCTGCTCAGTTTCCACTACACCATATCCTGGTTACTATCGGTAATGTTTTAGTATACTGTAGTATATATGAGAACAAAGAGGAACACTGGAGAACTATGGCCAGGCAAGCAAGTCATCTGCGAAAAGTTAAGGTGACTATGTCAATGCTGGGAACTAGTTGGCAACTAATCTATTACTATATTCTTAAGGCATAAGTTCCAGGGAAGCCTGAGTGGAGGAGCTTTCCAGACTCCCAGTAAGTGGCTGTTGTCCCTGAGGGCTGCTCTAACACATGTGGCAGGGACCTTCATGGCTGGTCCTGGCAGAAGCTACAAACCACAGTGGACAACCACTGATGACTGCCAGCCACCCAGATGATGATAAATCAGCACAGAGGCTACTTTAACTGCTGGGCTCTTGCTGGGCTCCTTTTCACTAATCTGCTTTTGATCTTGCTGCCCCCTCATCTTCAGGGTTCTCCCTCTCCTGTTGGGCTTGGCCACATTCTAATCAGTCTGTAAGACCCAACTCAAGTCCATCTTGTCTCACAAACATTCTTTTATTCATTCATTCATTCAAGAGATATTTTGGGGAACTACTGTCTGTTGGGCCACCTTCTAGGATCTTGGGATGAAGCTCACACTCTAGAGGGGGAAAAGAGAAAAACAAACAAAAACCTACCTTTATATCTATATATATGTGTACACATACATACATATATCTGATATATACAAACACGTATATTTACATACATGTAGTATATACACATACATGTATATTAATTAATCAAATTCCATTAATTATTAAGAAAAATAAAACAGGATATAAAGACAAAGTTTAAAGATAAAAGATGGAAAGATTTGTCTGAGACAGGCTGGTCAGGGATGCTCTTTCTGAGAAAATGACATGCAAGCAAAGATATAATGGAAATGAACACTTATCAAGTATATGTAGAATCAGAACCCTATAGTTAACCTCTTAATTCTCTTAGTGTATCATATTTTTATTCAACGAATATTTACCAAGCACTAGCTCCATGTGAGACCCTGTGGGCTAGATGATGGGAACACGGTGGGAATGATGTGGGCATGGCCTGGCCTTGTGAAGTGCATGGTCTAGTGCAGGGACAGGTGTAGTTAAATACATGAACACAAAAAGGGACACTAGGACAGCTACGCTGCCTATGTTTCTTCTTTATCTCCAAAGGAATCCAAAGTGGGGCTGGCAGGTATAAGGCCTTAGAGAAAGAGTTAGCTGTTAACCACCATAATCTCAGCTAATTGCTCCAGGAAAAGTAGAGTTTCCACTAAGATTGTGCTGAGGCTCTTTGGAGGTCTAGTCCAGTGGCATGTACCTCAGACATCATCTCAGGTTTAATGTTGATAGCCAGAACACAAACTCTCACACTTCCATGCCATATTGTAGTAGTCAAATATTTTTATATACATCATTTTGTGATTAGGTAGAGTTGAGCAAAATGGCCAGAACTGGAAATGTTCTGTTGGAAAGAACCTTTGAGGCTATTTGACCCAACAATTTACCCGCTGCTGGTTTCTTTCCTCAGCATTTCTGAGCAATGGCCAACCATCCCTGCTTCAGCATTTCTAACGATGAGGCACCCATGCCTCCCAAAGCAATCTTTTCCATCTTCTGGAGGCCTAATGGCTCGTTAGTGGTCAGGTGGGATAAATTCCATGTCTGTTGACTCCCAGTCAAGTGCTCTTTGCACTGGGGCCCTCTCTCAGAAGGACTCGCCTTGAGCCAAGGCTGAGGAAGCCTTTTATTAAGAAGGCCTGGCCCCCTCTTCCTCAGGCTGAGGCTCTCACTCCACCCTGACAAACAAGTGCATGTCCCCAGGAATCACAACCAGAGCATGATGACCAGATCCAAATGCAAACACACATCACGCAGAAGTACAGGCTGTCCTGTGGATTATTATTTTGAAATAGATTGTGTGTGTGGGGTGTTCATTTAATCAAATTCTCTGACAACTGTTTATTGAGAGGAAAGTATGGATGGCTCAGCAGCACTGGGAAGGATTCTGGCTTTCAAACATCTAATTTACTTTACTAAGTCCTCCAAAAATACAAACGGAGGGCAGAACGCTCCAGGCAGGCCATGGTGAACAAGTCCATGTAAGGGCACGTGAGCATTGTGAGGCTTTCTAGCCGAGACACAAGCCCGCTGCAGCAACGGCTGACACATTCTGGCTGCTTTTCCTCTCCTGCTCTTTCTCCAACTCTGGCTCCTGGTAGTCCCAGAAGTCACGCTGAATGCTGCAATCGTCCCCTGGAAGCACGGCACCCCAGAGCCCTCCTGTGCACTGGCTTTGAGTGCAGAGGTAAAAGCAAGGAGCCCCGCTGCACCTCACAGCCTCTGCTGCAGGAGGAAAACCGTGAGAGCCGAGGGGAGGCTGGAGAGTGTGGGGGATTCAGAAATCCCGAGGCCAGGAGTCAGAGCTCCAGCCTTCCCACTGGGGTGGGCAGGGAGGAAGGGAGCATTGAAGCCCTTGCACCTGCACACGGATGGGGGAGGGAGATGGAAGCTAACTCACTCTTTAACTGGATTGTAGGACCAGAGAGTCAGGCATTTAAATATCACCTGGCCCTGTGCTTTTAAAAAAAAAAAATTAAGCTTTGTAGTTCTTGGTTTAAATGAAATCTCAGTTGGAACATAAACAAACAAAAGATAAGAGCTGAGCCGCTCTGGGATCAGAGGGCTGGAGCTGCTCCCAATTACCTGTACCAAACCACCTCTCCCCAGGCGGTGACCCCAAAGTGGGCCCCACAGAGCTCTTGCAGAGCACCATTCAAAAACTACCAGGTAAGTCAATTACCCTTCATTTTACAAATAAGGAAACTGAGGCCTAGAGAGAAAGGGCTGGTGCAAAGTCACCCTGCTTGCTCAACAGGCTTATAGGTGTCCTGATCCAAGCTCCTTCTACCCCGCTCAGCTTCCTGGGGAAGATGTCCTTCCTCTGGTGTCCACTCAGAGGGACATTCAGGAACTTCTCTGGAGAATGGGGCTACCTCCAAGCCTTTACATCTATTAATTTCTTCCTGTGATGGGGGTTCCCTAGTATCAAATAGTAGAGTATGGTATAGTCGATGAGTTGGCAAGTTGGCCCATAGTCATAAGGTCCAGGAACCAGCAAAGCAGCTCATTCAGCAAGTGTCATGGGGCCCACAGTGGACTTCAGTTTCTGGAACAGTTTTCACACATACATTACCTCTCATGCCTCCCAACACCCCTGTAAAGTTCATTAAGGAAGGAATTATCAGTCCCATTTCATACTTGAAGAAAGTGCTGCATAAAGGGTTCAAATGACTTCTCTGAGGTTGAGAGAATTTAATAGTAAAGTTGAGATTTCAATACAGATTCCTTGACATGATTTATAACTCATTCAACCTTTTACTGACTGCTCTGAAAATATCCTCCCGTGTCTGGGCTGTTTCTTGGACACTTTATCCCATACCCCCAAATGGGGCAACGCCAATTTACGCTTCATCTGCAGACATGAGGTGGTGTCTCAATATCTGATTACATTGTGACCTGGACTGGAATCATATTTATAAAAATTATGTTTAGGAAATTTGAGTGTTTGAAAAGAAATTAATAAAAATTTGTAGAAAGAAAGAAAGGAAGGAAGGAAGGAAGAGAGGAAGGAAGGAAGAGAGGGAGGGAGGGAGGAAGGGGAAGAGGAAAGGAGGAAGGGAGGAAGGAAAAAGAAAGAAAGAAGCATTTAGGGGAGGCGGGCATTGAATTTTTTTCTATGAGAAAACTATAAGGAACATTTCATCATGGAATTCCTAGTCACACAAACTCAAGTCACGCTGGAAACTGAAGATCAGAAAAGAACAAGTGTTTGTTTGGACTGAGAAACGCATCAATGGGATAACTGGAAAGGGAAAGAGAGTGGTTGAGAGGACGTTTCTCAGAGTCATCCAGTCATAGTTGGGATCTTAACTCATACTTGCTAACTGGGTGATAAGGAACACCTGTCTATCCTTTGACCCTGTTTCCTCATCTGTAAAATGAGGATTATCACAGCTCCCTCGTGGGGGTATCAGGAGGACAGAATGAGATAAAGGAGTGAAGTGCCTCCCCCAGGGCACTCAGTAATTGGGAGCAGGTGCCCATGGGTAATTTTCCCCAAGCTTCCCTTTTTCCTGCTCCAACCACATTCTGTTCAAGTAAAGCCCAGCTCTGGTGTCTGCCTGAAGCCTGCTCTGGATTCTTTATTGTTCAACATCTTTTATCCTCGTCTAACATCTGACTGCTATTAACAGTCAATACTGAACATTTGAGTCCTGTGATGCCAATTTGACTGGGCTAAGAAGGGCTGCCAGAGAGTTGGCAAACCATTATTTCTGCGTATGTCTGTGAGGGTCTTTCTGGAAGAGATTAGCATTTGAATCTATAGACTGAGTAAATATCACCATCATCCACGTGGGTGAGCATCATCCAATCTGCTGAGGACCTGAATAGAACCAAAAGGCTGAGGAAGGGTGGATCTGCTCTTCACTTAAGCTGGAGCATCCATCCTCTCCTGCCCTCGGACATCAGCACTCCTTGGTCTCAGGCCCTCAGACTTGGACTGAATATGCACCATTGGATCGCCTGGTTCTCAGGACCTCGGGTTTGGACTGGAACTATATCCACCACTGGCTTTCCTGAGCCTCCAGCCGGTAGACAGCAGATCGTGGACTTCTCGGTGTCCATAATCCTGTGAGCCAATTCCTCAGAACAGATCTCTTTCTTTATATGGGTGTATATTCTATTGGTTTTGTTTCTCTGGAGAACTCTGACTAACACAAGCCCTTAATTATTTACTATTATTTTTATGTGTTTATATCTTTTTTTCTTCTAAATAATGCTCTGAGCCCCTTGAGGCCTAGAGTCATGTTTGCTCTTAAATTCCCATGGAGTTTAGCATAGGGCTGGACACACTGTTCAGTGTCCTGTGTATACTTATTCATTGACTCACTGGTTAGCTGAGCGACCTGTACCCTCCACTTGCTACTAATGTTCCTTTGACTAGAAAAAAAGATTTATAATATTTCCCTGAGTCACTAAATGAAACCCCATCCATCCTTTGGAGATTGGTTCTTGACTATATTTCTGAAGTCAGGAGAACTGCTTGGAGAGCTATCATTCTAGAGCATAATGGAGTGAGGGGAATTATATGGGGCAAATGTTTCCCGTGCTTTCCTCTGAGGAGACCCCATTCTATCAGGGATCTTTGATTGCCAAATTAGAGACGCAGTAGACCATATTTCTTCACCATGAATTTCCACATTATATTCAAATCAATTTAATGCACACATTTACTGCGAAGTAATGATATCAGTCAAAGCCTGAGCCATTTACTTAGTAAAATTTACTATTTATTAATGAATTCCTTTGTTTTCTATGATCTGTGAAGGAATTAAAATAGGCCTTATTCAGAAGATCAGAGCTTACTCCAGGGACCAGGTGCTAAGGCACCTTTTCTCAGAACGTGTGCCTGGGTAAAGTCTTGGCATAATAGTACTCAGAGAGAGCTTACTGTCAAGATTGCTGGTCTGGGAATTGAATCCTGGGTTCGAGTCCTATTTCTGTTACTAAATTACTTTGTTTGTAACATGAAGGGGTGGGTCATGATGAACTTTTCGGCTTCGTCTAGATCTTGTTATTAAAAAAAAAAAATCTCACTTCAGTCCCAAACCTGTCCTAATCAATAATATACGATGATATCCATCCTTATCTTTCCCTATCACTTCCTACTATCACTTGATTATACAGACCCATGAAAGAATTATCTCTTCTCTTTGAATCCAGAATGCAAGAGTCACTCAAAGAGGAAAGACAATGCCAAATCCATTCATTTACTGTCAGTCTTTGCCTGCCACATAGAGCAATTGTGACCTTAATCCTGCCCAGCAAAAATAAACTAAAAATCAAACTTCAAACCTTGGTGTTGAAATGGCAAAACAAAATATGATGCATGATTTTCCCAGTTGCATAAGTGTACTCTGTGTTGCCTAAGAGCAGAATATTCCCTAGAGGGCAGGGGCTTGCCTCATTAGTCAAATTCTGTCCTAAGCCAGTGTGTTCATAAATCAACAATTAATAGTGATTATCAGGTTTTGAATGAAAAATATTCTCATCCTAGGTAACTCATGATACTGCAATTCACTTTGAGTTGATGTCTGTGCAAAGCATGTACAAGTAGCAGAGGGAAACCACACAGAAAGAACATGAAAGTAAAGCACGTCTTGGGCTGGGGAAGGGGAGATGCGGGTGGCTTCTGCAGTTCCAGACACTCTATACTGAGCCTCGGTCTGTCCCCCATCTAAGGACAAAAGCTGGAGACACTGAAAGGCCACGTCTGGGCACCCGTCCTGGGTCCTGTATTATTTTGTTAAGCTCACCAGAATGGCATGCAGGTCCTGTATTGCAAAAGGCTGAGAAAGGAGTAGAAGGAGGGTAGAAAGAGAAAATAAACCAATGAAACCAAACTTCCTTAGTAACTAAAAATGGAATGGGCTCAGCCATAGTATGGTGTCACCTTAACCATTACACGACCAACTATGGTCACTGTGGGCCATGCAAAGATGTCTGAGAGAGAGTGCTGGAAAGCCAACACACAGAGTTCCAAGCTGACCACGGCAGAGATGCACACTCTCCTACTGCTCCAGCAGCATGAAGAGGCTCTAATTTGGACAGGTAGGGGCAGCCAGTGTGGGCCCGTGGTCCAGCCCTAAACCTGGATGGAGTAACAGGAAACCACTTTCCTTCCCACTCTAGCCCTTTCCAAGAGCATCCTCTGGAAAACAGTTTCCAGGCCCTTTCTTCTCTACATGTTCTAGTCATATCTACCTTTCAGTCCTAACCCACCTCTATTTTTGATCTTCTGTGAAGATGGCACTGCATACTCCATACACTTCCCTCTTTTCTCAGGATGCCCACAGCACCAATCGTTTGAATTAGAGTTTACACTTGAGAGTAACCACGAGGGCAGGAGCCTTGCTGTCAGGATGGCAGAGGAGAAAGGGAGAAGCACAGTCGGGTCCTGGTGACAGGGTGAAGCAGCCTCACCAGTCCCGGCCTTCTTACCTCTAGGCTTCCTTAGTCGTGAGAAAACTCAACTTCTTTTTTGTCTGAGACTTGTTCTGTGGGTTTTCTGTTATAGGAAGCTGAACTCAACTTTTGTTGTTATGGAAACCCATCAACTTGTATTTGTGGAGGAGTATACCCCCGGTGACCTGAATTCAGGCAAACCATATCTTAATCTGAGCAAAAGTGGGCTTAGAGCAGTGGGTTTCTTCAAAGAGTATATTCTTCCTCTTCAAAACACTTGAATCCCCAGCTCCAGAACTCTTGACTGCTCTGGGTTAAAAGCCAAAGCTCAAGGGAGCTTCTTGTTTTATGGTTGCTGACACTGAAATGGAGTGCAGAGCACTGGGAACGCACATACCATCAGCACTCACTGCTTCCTTGGTTATACCTGAGAAAAAAGGCTGAGTAACCAGAAAAGAAGAAGGAGGAAGAAAGGAAAGGAGAGGAAGAGAATGGCTGTCTGAGATCTGTGTAATGAGCATGAGTAGAGAAAGGGGGTGAGAATCCTCTGATTATAGCGAACAGTGTAGGAAAAGTTACCTTAGAAATCTGTATACAGATGTGCTCAGTGAGCATCATGGAATAAAGTAGGTTTCTGGAAGGAAGGTAATCAGTAGCATCCATTTGATAACATATATGCTTCCCTACAGACTCAAGTCAATTAAATTTCATCATTACTTGGGTAATGTTACTACAAGTTCTAGGGGAAAACTCAGCATTTCCACAACTATTTATTAAGCTAACACTATGTGTCATAAGCATGGTCCCTGTCCTTGAAAAGCTTCAAATTTAGTAAGAAGTCAAGACCAACATTTATCAAGCAATAAGGACATCACCTAGAAAGAAGCTTTTATGAGTAAACCTGACCTGTACTTCAGGAGAAGTTTAATGTCACCTCCATCAGAAACAGACCTCTTCTTTTCACTCCTGCTGGAAGTGTTCACTCCCCCTCCAAACCACCAGCACATTTCTTTTTAAATCTGTCATATGTTGCCTTAACTCTGTGTGTGTGTGAGTGTGAGTGTGAGTAAGCATGCATATTCTCTCCTTCTCCATTGCCTAAGTTCCTTAATGACAAGCATTAAGTCTTACACATTTGTACCTCCTTCATGACATCTGTCCCAGTCCCTGGCACACAGTTAGGCATTGGTGAATCTTGGCTGAATGTCTATTAGAGAATCTTGGCTGAATGTCTATTAGAGAAGAGGTAAGGGATGTTGAACAGTGTACAGCAGGCCCTTTATGATGAAGAATCTCACTGGAGAGCTCAGTGAGGCTTCATGGTAAGGTGTGGCTGTGCTGGTAGAATTTAAACAGGTGAAGCAGAGTGGGAAGAGCATTACTACCTAATGGTGGGAGACCCAGAGGATGGCATTGTTTCCACACCTTTGATGAGATGTTGTTCAACTTCTCCAAGTTAAACAATGCAGTTGCTTTACCTTAGCATTGGGGAGATAAAACTCTTTGTTTATAAGCCTAATCATAGTAAGAAGAGGGGCTGAGATGAAGCTAGCTTTCAGGCAGCAGCCACCTTCAACCTAAATGAAGATCTCCTAATCTGTCGAGAGTCAAAACAAAACTTACAGGTGCTCTGCACACAGTTGGCTGGTGGGCAGCAGAAGCAGCTTTCTGGTACTAATCTGGATCCTGCTGAGAGTCTTTGAAAGTTACTTTAACTCTCCTCATTGCAGAACATCATTTGTAGGAGGAAAGGGCAGAGTAATGGATCTCTAAAGGTCCTTTCAGCTCTCAATTCTCTGCCAGCTCTATATTCTAAGACAGGTTCCACTTAAGGAGCTGGTGGTATTTCGGTAATCGCAGCCTCAATGAGCTAAAGGTACACTGGAGAAAATGGGGGTGATCATATTAGACAAAAATGCCTCGTGTCACAGATACAAAGTTTCTAGATAAGGAATCCACCCTCACTCTCCACCACCTCAAATTCAGGGCCCCAGGTCCAATGGTCATTTGATTTTATGGAACCTCTCACTTTTCCTCTGTGTTCAAAAGAAACATCCATGGATAGTCTTGTGTTGCAAAGCAAGTAACAAGAGTGCACAGGCAGGGGTGTAGGGACTTCTAAGTGCTGTGTTGATGCCTACAATATTCCCAGATTCCACCTTCCCTATAACTTCAAAGAGTGGCAAATAAGAAAAGTGTAGGGTGGATGGTAAGGGGGTGAAGGCAGGAGGCAAGCCAGAGGCCTATAAACTGAAAATACACAGGAATCAAAGCCTAGAATTCCCTGTGGGGAGGCACTAGTTGAGATCTAAAAGTAGAAATAACCCCTTCTCACTACGAACAACATAAAATCAATTCATGAACACTTGTGTATGCTTACAGAACAAAACAAACAAACAAAAACCCTGCTGGTTTTTAGTCTGACGGGACAAGAGATTTAGTTTCCTCTGGGAGAAAAAGGGTTGCCAGTGAAGATACAACAGCTCTATTATTACAGGGATTCATGGCAGGATACTTGCCTGCATCATCCATGTCTGGACGTTGCTCTTCAACAAACGTGGGACAGAGTTTCATTTCAGTTCAACTCGCATGGGGGAGAATAGTCAGTATGTGCGTACTTTGAATTGTTCATGCAACAGCTTCTTTCATCTTCTTGACTCCATCAAAGACACAAAAGTTTGAGAAAACTAGGTCTGACCTAAATGAAGCTCTGAAGGGAGTAAGAATGCTCTAAGAGAACCTCACTTTACTTGGCTTCACCTGGCCTTCCTTCCTCTCACCCCATCACCACCTCTTGAATGAGTCCTTCACTGTTGCCATTCCCTGGCTGGTGTCCTATTATTATAGGACAGCAGCAGTTCATGGCAAGTTACATCAGGAAGGCCACAGAACAAAATCAGTACACCTTTACTGAGAGCTTACTACTAAAGATAGCAAACATTCTTGGAGAGGTCAAGGCACTCTCTGGGCACTGCCCGTGATGCCAGCAACTCAGAAGGCCAGGTGGGTCTCAGCCATCAGACAAACTCATCCAATGGTAATGGAATCAGTGCTAACTTCTTATAAAAACACAACCAGAATTCAGAGATAGGAGAGCATAGTGTGGTCTGGAAGAGTTTGGAATATGCTTCCTTGAAGCAATAGGACTAGGACACTGCCCTTGAGAGTTTTTTAATTTCTAAAGACTATAAGCTGATTCTCTGACCCCCAAGTATTGGTAAAACGAACATTTTCATTTGAACCAAATAGACAAGAAAAATAAGTAAAAATGGCTGTCCTACTATAGCTTAGTGTCTTTCAGATCAATCCTGGAAATGCCCCCTTTAAATCTCTGTAACTTTGACAAAGCATATAACCCGTCTCTGTGTCAGTTTTGTCATTGGTAAAATGGGGATAATAATAACTGTGCTGACTTCATAGGATTGTGGTTAGAATTAAATACTATAACGCATGAAAAACACATGGCATAATGTATTACCTTCAATAAGTTTGGCTAATATAACTGTGATGGTAGCATTAGTTACTATAAATAGTAGGTGGAAGAGAGAAGGAGGAAGAAGAGCTGTCCTTGGATTGCTCTCAGCTTCCACAACGTCTCAGGCCACTCTGGCCCCAGCAGCAAGAAGGCTACGTTGTTGTCTCCTAAATTCAGAAGGGCAGCCTGTATGAGAAAACCTCATTGCCTTGGGTCTTGACCAAGATGGTCCCCCTTGTCTCTTCATTGCTCTGGTTATATCTGGAGTCTGCAATCAAAATAAAAGGCAGCCAAGCAGACACCTACAAACTGAGTCACTGGATTCTGATCCATTCAAGTAATGGGTCTTCCAGCCAGAGGTGGAGTGAAGTCTGGAGGGAGATGGAAAATATTCTGGTCTCAGATACTAACCCCTTAAGAGACAAACCTGCTTCTAGTTTAATTCTCTATGCACTGCCAGCAGCCAAAGAAGTTCTCCATTTCTCCTTGTTTTCCCAGCCCTCCAAATGCTCCTCCCTTCTCTCTTTTCTGACAGTAACCCTATCCCACCTTCTGGAAGGGGAGCTCATTTTACTTTACAGACTCAGAATTTTGTGCTTCTAACAGAGGGACCCAGCATCATGCCGGTCCTCATGGAAACTGGGAGACATCATAGTTTCACTGAGTCTAGAAGCCGGACAGTTATAATGCTAGTCATGACTTGGCAATGGTAGGTCAACAAAAAGGGCAAAGCAGATTTTTCTGAAAATGAGGATTAAAATTAGTTTAGTATTTTTAACATTACAGCAGGTTCATGTTCTTTGAGGCTTCACAAGAACTCCACAGCAGGCAGATTATCAGTCTTTTTAAACAGCTGAGAAAATGGAGGCCTAAAGGGTCTATTGCAGAGCCTTTTTTTGCAGAAATTGAAATGCCAGGGACAATAGCCAAAACAATACCGAAAAAGAACAAAGTTGGAGAATGCACAGTTCTTGATTTCAAAATGTACTATAAAGGTACAGCAATCAAGAGAGTGTGGCACTGGCATAAGGATGGACATATAGAGCAATAGAATAGAACTGATTGTCCAAAAACAAACCCTTACATGTATTGTCCATTGACTTTTTATAGGTGCCAAGGTAATACAATGAGGAAAAAAGCCTTTTCAATAAACAGTGCTTGGATAACTGGATATACACATACAAAAGAAGGAGAAAGATAATAAGGAGGAGGAGGAGAGGAAAACAAAGAAGACGTGTTATTGGATGCCTACTTCACACCATGTACAAAAATTAACTCAAACTGCATTGGCCGGGAGCTGGTAATTGCTAGAGCTGGTGATGAGAGATGGGGTTACACTTTTCTATTTGGTATATATTTGACATTTTCCATAATAAAAAGTAAAAAAAAAAAAAAGAAAAGAAAACTAACTCAAAATGGATCATAGACCTAAATGTAAGAGCTAAAGCTATAAAACTCTTAGAAGAAAACATAGGAATAAATTTCCTGATCCTTTGGTTAGGCAAAGTCTTCTTAGGCATGACTCGAAAACATAAACAAGAGAAAAAGTAAGAAAAAATATTGGATTTCATCAAAATTAAAAACTTTTGTGCTTAAAAGTTCACCACCAAGAAAATGAAAAGACAATCCACAGAATGGAAGAAAATATTTGCAACACATATATTTGATAAGGGACTAGTATCCAGAATGTATAAAGAATTCCTACAAAACAATAAAAAGACAAGTAATTCAATTTTAAAATGGGCAAAGATTTGAATAAGACATTTCTCCCACATACACCAAAAAAAAAAAAAAAAAAGATGCATGTGGCTAAAAGCAAATGAAAAGATGCTCAACATCATTAGCCATTAAGGAAATGCAAATCAAACCCACAATGAGATGTCACTTCATATCTACTAGGGTGGCTATAATAAAAATGATGGACAATAGCCAATGTTGATGAGGATATGGAGAAATTGGAATCTTCATACATTACTAGGGAGGCTGTGCAATGGCTCACCTGCTTCAGAAAACAGTCTGAAAGTTCTTCAAAAAATTAAACATAGAGTTATCATATGAACTAGCAATTCTACTTCTAGGTATATATCCAAGAGATTTGAAAACATATGTTCACATAAAACCTTGTATGTGAATGTTCACAGCAGCATTTTTTATAACACCCAAAAAGTAAAAACCAACCCATATGTCCATAAACTGATGAATGAATAAACAAAAGTGGTATATCCATATAATGGAATATTATTCAGCCATAAAAAAGAATGAAGTACTGGTACATACTACAGAAGAGATATACCTTCAAAAAATTGTGTTAAATGAAAGAAGCCAGACACAAAAGATTCCACTTATGTGAACTGTCCAGAATATGAAAATCTACAGAGATAGAAAGTAGGTTTGCGGTTGCTACACACTGCAGACAGCGGATAATGGAGAGTGACTGCTTATGGCTACAGAATATGTTTTTTGGATGGTGAAAATGTTCTGGAATTAGATTGTGGTATTGATTGCACAAATCTGCTAATATACTAAAAATTACTGAATTATACACATCAAAAGGGTGAATTTTATGGTGAGTAATTACATCTCATTAAAGCAGCCATTAAAAGCAAAAAAGCACACACACACACACACACACACACACACACACACACACACACACACAAGAGCCTAAGAGAGTTACCAAGGTCAACCTGACAATCCAAACAGGATTAGTTAGATTTGTCGCTTTCTTAAGTTCATTTACATCCCCACTTTTGTTTTCTTCTTTTGTGTCTTCTTTTCTTTTTTTTAATACTTATTTATTAATTTGGCTGTGCAGGTCTTAGTTGTGGCATATGGGATCTAGTTCCCTGACTGGGGATCGAAATCTGGGCCCCCTGCACTGGGAGCACAGAGTCTTAACCACTGGACCATCAGGGAAGTCCCTGTGTCTTCTTTTCATTTTTCCTCTCTTGTTGAGTTTCGTCTATCTTTGAAGCCATTTAAAATCAATTCTAGAACAAGAAGGCTATAAATAAATAAACATATAAAATCAATCTAGCCAAATTTTAGTTCCTGACTCAATTTAGGACACTTCCTAGTATACTGTATTTCTTCCTTTTTATAAGAGAGAGGAGCATTTCCTTCTGTGCACTGGCAGTTTTTCTCCTGATGAAAGTAAGGTATGAAGAGTAGATTGTCTATAATTTTATCTTTGCCAAAGTATTTTCTCCCTTCAAGTCTCACCTGGTGAACTACCTACATAAAAAAGTCACTGAGAACATGGAGAACACTAAGAAAAGACAGACTGTGTGCTAGGTACTTTACCTGTTGCTTAAGGCCATTTTTCGAAGAGGGAGAAGGAAGCCCTTAGTCACTTCCTGGGAGCCTTCTCGAGTAGTCTGTAATGCTACGATCCTTGTGTTTCAGGCTCCTCTTAATCACATAAGCCCAAGAATCACAACCAGTTTCCAGACTCAGATGGACGGCAAAGATTTCCAGTGTTTCCTGGAGTCTCAGTGCTAGTGGCCCCATCTACACAAAGCCTGGATATCTTTTAAGTAGGATTCAGATGTTTCGTCACCCTGCAGCTTTCTGGTCAGCAGGACTGCTGCTAGGACATTTAAAAAGGAAAAGGTGCCCAATGGGTGGTTCTGACCATTGGCTGTGAGGGCTCCTATGGGGAGGGGTGTGTAGCTAAAAGGTTGTAGAAATAAAATCCTAAGCCCAAACCCATGGTAGCAACAGGAAAACCCTGGCTAGGAGGCAAGGGATGGAGAAGAGTTTTGCAAAGGCATCTTCCAATTCTGAGGAAACAACTTTGCTGACAGATCACTAGGTCAATTAATTTTTGTGTGACTCCTGGGGATGGTGGCTGGAATGCTGAAACTTTCTGTGACACGGCTGCTTCTGAAAGGCTGATCTGGGATGATGACCCCTTGAATCAGAGGTGAAAAGAAAGACCCTGGAGAAGGGGATCCTACTGTATGATGCAAATGCTGTGGCTTGTTGCAACCTCCGCGTGGTATCACAGCTACAACATTCCTTGTACATTCAGCTAATTCTTCTGTACCTTTGGTATCAGAGCCCCCTCTTAGGATCCAGCAATCCAGAAATATGGTGTCCTGGCAATTAATTAATTAAATCCATCCATACATATTTACTGACTGCCTGAGATATGTTAGGCAATGTGCTAGGAGCTGGGGAATACATATTTCTTACCTTCCTAAATTCTACAGGAGTCAAAGTCGAGGCTTCTAGAACCCCCCAAAGGATTCCAACTTCCTCCCCTAACAGATCTTTAGCCATCACTGAATGGTCCTATACTTCTCTTGCCCAGGACAAATCTCTCTAGTTTTACTTCTCCTTTCTTCCTAGACATGCTTCCTGGATTCCTACTCTCTCAGTCTGTCCTCCTCTGAGCTCTGGGTTTTCAATGTTCCCTTTACAATGTGGTACCCAGACGCTGCTGGACCAATGTACAGTCCTAAAACTACTTCCTCTCTTACTGTGGACCCTTATATTTCTGTTCATGGGGCTTACATTTCCTTTTATCTTTTTCATTTTGAAGTCACCTAAAACTCTGTGTCAAAGATTGCTAGCTCTTCATGAAAAATCCATTTCTTTTTTGGGCATGCTTCTAGATTATGTTTTCCAGACTCCTTTCAGTTAGATGTGGCCACCAGAATGAATTCTAGCAAGAGGCATGTGAGCAGAAGAGATGTGTATCATTTCCCAACCAAGTATTTGGAGAAATGTATATCCTTGGCCTTGCCCCATTTTCCAGTTTTTCCAACTTGACGCAAGAAAACAAGACCCTAGCAGAGCCAAGAGATGGAAGGAGATTGGGCTCCTGAATCACATGGAGAAGTACTGCTCACTGACCAGAAACATGGGGCCCTGAACTGCTACATACTTTGTCACATATTTGTTAAATCAGTCTAGCTTAACCTAATATAATTAACCAGATCTTCTTTTTTCAGATAAACTGTTATCAAGTACAACCTGTGCTTGCACACTTAGCTAATTTCAAATAATCATAGGATTTTGTGGACTTCCCTGGTGGTGTGGTGGTTAAGAATCCTCCTGCCAATGCAGGGGGACACGGGTTCAAGCCCTGGTCCGGGAAGATCCCACATGCCGTGGAGCAGCTAAGCCCATGCACCACAACTACCGAGCCTGTGCTCTAGAGCCTGTGAGCCACAACTACTGAGCCCGTTTGCCACAACTACTGAAGCCCGCACACCTAGAGCCCATGCTCCACAGCAAGAGAAGCCACTGCAATGAGAAGCCTGTGCACCACAATGACGAGTAGCCCCCACTCGCCACAACTAGAAAAAACCCACAGGCAGCAATGAAGACCAAACACAGCCAAAAATAAACAAATAAAATAAATAAATTTATTTAAAAAAAAACATAGGATTTTGCATTGCTAAGTCTGTGCAAATCAGTTTAAATTTTGAGGGTTTTTTTTTTTTTTTTTTTTGGTAATACAAACCTCATTTATAATTCAATTTGGTATCTTTAAGCATGAGAAAAACTCTGTAAGGAGGGCATTTAAACCAACAGTGTTATACCTGCAAGAGTAGGGTATTCAAGGCAAAATGAACAGACACTACATATACCTAGAAAATAAGAAGAAGCAAACACCAATCCCCAGGCACAGAGTGACAGGTATCTTCGTGTTGGTGTTGTGTTTTGTGTATATGTGTTGTCAGAAGTCCAGAAATCTTATGCATAAGCAAACAAACAAAAAATAGTCATGAGGAGGCCATTCATTTCATCTTTATCTTTTATAAAGAGGTAGTGTCATAGACTTTACAGCATTGATCCATACTAAATCTAGTTTCTAAAGTAATTATATTTCCTGTTTGTAAAATTCAATTCTGCTTATTTCCTTCATTTATTCACTCATCCATTCATCCATCTAGCAAATATGCATGCTGTAGACTCAGCACTATAGCAAGTTTTATGTAGGATAATAAGAATTAGAAGATATGGTTCCTGGCCCAGCAGACCTTATAATTTAATGTGGAGACAAGAATTATATATAAGGAAAAGTAAATGAAATGTCAAGGATTAAACAACTTCAGACCATCAAATGAGCAGTACAGATATCAAGTATCACAGAGTTTTCAGAAAGGAGATTGATAAATCAATTCTATTTAAGTAATATGGTATTCATGAGCACTTAGCATGTGACAGATGAATCTGTTCTGATGATTGTTTTGAGATTTTAATTTCAATAAGCATTTATTTTGTGCCTAGTCCATGCTAAGCACTGGGCTAAAGATGCTACAAGAAGCTGACTGCAGAGAAAAGGAGATATGATAGGTGTTACAGTGAAAATGGCAATGGCGTTCGTCCAGTTCAAAAGCCCTGTTTCATAAAGTCTTTGAGGGCCAAGGACTGCTCCTTACATTTCTTTGTTTCACCCTCTCAACATCTGAGTCATTCTCCTTAAGCGCCCTTAGGCTCCCTGTACCTTGGGCTACAAGCTCTCTCAAAGGATGGCTGGTAAGTGAAAAGGATCCGCATTGCTGACAATATCAGATAGTGATCTATTACTATGCCTTTTCCTTAACATCTCAGGGCAACCAAGGGAAGATAAAATCCTCTGGACTGCTTGTGTGGGACAGCAGGTATATACATATCTGATAGGTACTGCCCAGAGTTGAAGGGAAACAAAATCCTCATTGTTTACCTAAAATCCATTTTTTCACTTGGGAAAGAATGGATACAATTGAAATGCTTAGTGTGAGTAAATGCTTAACTGATGTGGCATTAGCATTCATTTTGTGTGTGTGATAACGATAATGTGAAATGGCCTTGGTGTTGGGAGCTACACACTGAAGTAGGTAGCAGTAAATGACCATGCTGCCTGCAATCTATTTTTCAAATGGGTCTCAGTAAGTCTGATAAACTTGACAGATGTTAGTAATATCTGAATCTAGGTAGAGGGTATGTGGATGTTCACTGTATTATTCTTTCAAATTATCTGTACATTTCAACCTTTTCATAGTAAAAAGTTGGTCAAAAAATGTTTATCTACCATGTGTGATTTGGGGCAACTCAAAGGTCTGGTTGAATGCTCCCCACCCACCCCCACCCCCAGCCCATTTCATCTCTGCCTCTACTTTCTCTTTCTCTAATTGTTATCTGAAATTCTACAGTCAAGAGCCTCAACCCAACTTAGCTGAAGGGTTTTATTCATATTGAAATGTACATATACATTTACACTGTACATCTACATGTACAATGTTAGCAATTAGTCAGATTATATTATATATAAATAAATACATAATAGAGGTGCTGGTTAGAGGTGATGGGGAAAAAAATAAGAATTTATATGGGACTCCTGAGAGAGATAGAGATAGCAAGAGAGAGTTAGAGATAGAGACAGATAGAGAAAGATATGGTGGGTGGGAACAGAACTCTAGAGCACTGCTTGTCCAGCAGAACTTTCTGCAATGATGAAAATCATATGCATCTGCACTATCCAATATGGCAGCCACCACCACATCTAACTATTGGGTACTTGAAATGTGTTGAGTGTAACTAAAGAACTGAACAAATTTTATTTAATTTTAATTACTAATTCAAATTTAAACAGCCACATATGGCTGGTGGCTCTCATATTGAACTATGCAGCTCTAGAGAGACATGAGCCTGGAGAGGCATAAAAACTATATTTTCTATAAGTGAGTTGGTAACTGTGGAATTAAAATTTCCTAAGGGAAATAAAAAGATATGTTAAAATGTGTAATTGGTGGGGAAAGAATGAAAAAGTGGTGGTACGTACTACTGGGTAATATTTCTAATTGGTCAAGTCAAAATTATTGCAGAGTGGATGTGCCCACTACCAAATCTCTACATATAGCTTATACATGCGCCATATTTATGCACTGAGTGTATAATGGTGGGCTATTATGACAGCAAAGGTAGATTCTAGGGGGTGGGATACATAAAATCACCAGGATCTTTCCAGGCCCATTTAGTGGGTCAAATGCCACAGGCAAGGGATCATATCACCTACTTCTCCACGCAAAGCTTCAGCCAAGAGGTAAAGGATGCCTCCTACATGATCATAGGCTGCCCACTTCTCCAGTGGGCAGAAGGCATTCACCTGCAGGCAAAGACGATGCTAAGCACACAGAGAAGCAGGAAAATATTCAGTTCATTAGATGGGTCTGTTTGGCCTCAAAAGCTAGAATTGCAAAAGTCTATCTCCTGCTGACTTTATTTTTCCTTCACCTTTTTAGTGTCATTGTTTCTGCCTGAACAAAGGATAAGAAGGTCGAGACTTATCCCAGAATAGACAGAATAGCACCGAATAGTCAGTGCTACACACTAATACGGAGCTAGAAAGTAATTGTCATGCCGGGAGGGGTAAGGTAGGAAGGAGTGAACCTATCAAAGTGAGAGGCAGCTAATTCCCCCAGAAGACAGAGAATAAAACTAAAATAACATTATTAGCTCAAGCGAGGAAGCAGAATCTTCTCAGGGTGTCAGATTAGCAGTTTTTGCTCTGTTTTATATCTGAAAGACCCATGTGCAGTTTATTGTTTTTGTGGAGTTAAGTGGTTTCATATGTTAAATTAAAAAGGTAGGGTCAGAGGATGGATTTTGTTTCTAGTATTACTTGGCAAAGTATAAGGGCCCTGAATTCAGAACTGGAAGATTTAGGCTCAAATCCACACCCTTCCTGGTACCATGCAAGTGCCCTAAAGCAGTCACTTTAATACCCATCTCCTTCACTGGGTAATCGTGGCAGCCCTTTTCAAGCAGTGTTGAGAATTAAGCCCTAATGCCCTTACCCAGTGGTTCTCCAACTTGAGTGTGCTCAGAATCACCTGGAGGGTTGGTTAAAACCCCTATAGTAGGCCTGGAGTAGACACAGTCCAAGAATTTGCATTTCTAACAAGTTCCCCTGCTGATGCTGCTGGTCTGGGGACCACTCTTTGAAAACAAATGTCCATGGCATTCACTGGGGGTAATGCATTAATTTTTCTATGCATCTAGAATGGTACTAGCTATGTATCATCTTTGGGAGAATGGAGAAAAATCAGTCACTCAAAACATTTTCTGTAAGACTTTATCCTCTCATGGAACCCAGGCAGGTTGTGAGGATCAGTGGGGAGAGAAGATTTGAGGCGTGGTCACAACTATAATGCAGCATAAAGATATAAGCCTCTGTAATGTTCAACAATCTGTTGACAGAATCTTAAGTTTGCTCTTTGCTTTATATTTTGATTCTCAGATTTCTTTGTTTTAGGAGAAGTGGCTTTCAAACATGAGCCATGCATCAGTTATCTGCAAGGCCTTTAAAATACAGATTGCTGGAGAGCTGGGCCCCACTGCCTCCCAGATACAGCATCTGGGGTAAGACCTGAGAACTGGTGCTTCGAAGAGGTGACAGTGATGCTGCTCGTCCTGGGACCATACTTTGAAATGACTGGTCTCTTTGTCTCAGCTTTCTTTGTCTTCTACTTCTCTAGCCTCTAGTCCAGAGGCCAGCAAACTATGACCACCTGTTTTCCCAAACTGTCTTAATGCAACATACCTGCACCCATTCATTTACATATTGTCTGCGGCTACTTTCAAACTGCAATGGCAGAGTTGAGTGGTTTCAGCAGAGACTGAATAGCCTGCAAAGCCTGGAATATTTAGTATCTGGCCCTTTATAGAAAAAGTTGGCCAACTCCAGCTCTATTCTTCTTTCTTCTCCTTAAACATAACATTTATTAAACATCTTCTATAAACAAGGCATTTAATACTTATTTTTGTATTTTACTTTCACAATAATGTAAATGGATTCGAGGTCCCTTCTACATCACAGGGTCTAGTAATTTGCATAAGGGAACACCTGAATCAGGACCCACTGTATAGTCTGTGGCGTCCAATGCATAATGAAATTGTAAGTCCCCTTGTTCAAAAAGTAAGAAGAATTTCCAGACGATGAGATCAGAGCATTCAATCAAGTGTGGGGCCCAGTGTGACTAAAAAGGTCACACGACCATGACCTGAGCAGAGCACCCAGTCCTGAACCTGGCTGCCTCTGAGGTCTGAAACTCTCTCCTGCATGGCTGACCCACGAGTCTCATATACCATGACCAACATGCATTGTCATGGTGAACTACTGCAGTTTTTCCTTGGAGATGGAATCTTCTTTCTTGAGAAACCACTCCAAGTGTATTTCCAACATCCGTGTACTATGTATGACCCCACCCCCTTCTCGAGCCCCAGTTACAATCTCCTTGGGGGAGAAATGAATCTCTGTGTTCCCCCAAATGCTCCACTCAATAAATATAATTATTTATGTGAAAAATTGCTCCCCTTGTACTACAGAGGATTTAAAATAAAATAGCTTTTCAATAAATTATTGTTGAATTAGTGGATATCAATAAAGGCTAAAGTGAAGAAAGACATTGGATTACTGTAATTCTACAAAAGAGAAAATGGAGCAATAAAGATACTATACCTTAGTTTGCCATCACTCAAAATTTCATGGAGGGCGCCACAATAGAACCCAGTGTCTGCCAATGTGAGACCCAGGGCTGTTTTCCCAAACTTGTATCAGAGAGCATTTCCGCTGGGCATTTACTCAGTACTGAGGTGTAAGTGACAGCAGTTCAACAACACGTGCAAAGTGAAGCCAGTGATCATTTTAAAGAATGCAGCATCTCATGTTATTTGATCACTATATTCTCTGAGCATTTAATCCTCTCAAATATTTTGCAATCACTTCCTCTAATTACAGAGAAAACACACTGGAGTGATGTGCGTGCTCGGGAGCGTCCCCTCCTGTTTCCTTCTCTGTTTAATCAAGAATTTGAATCACCTTTCAGTTTCCTAATCCTATAATCCTGAAAAGAATGTACACTGCTCCAAACTCTGCTTGGTGAGACCTTGTACAGCCAAACCTGGAGCCCTTTCACAAAGACTGTGAGAAGGGAGAGAAAATCCTGGAAACAGGCTTCCTGGCTTCCTTCCAGAAACTCAGGAAATTGGGACCCCTGGAGACAATCCTCTTCTAGCTCATATTTTGAAGATATGGATCTGGGAGGCCTGCATCAGATTTACCTGGAGGGCTTGGTAAAATTCTAACTTTCTGGGTCTCATTCTAGACATACTAAATTGGAATTTGGAGACAGGAAATCTTTCTATCTGTCTTTATCTATCTATCTATCTATCTATCTATCTATCTATCTATCTATCTATATTTAATTTTTCCCAAGTGATTCTCATGTGTATAAAAAATTAAGAACCAAGTGGTTAGCCATCCATATCCTCAATGTATATTCACTGTATTTCTTTCTTTTTTTTTTAATTGAAGTACAGTTAATTTACTACATTGTGTTAGTTTCAGGTACACAGCAAAGCGATTCACTTATACATCTACATATATATATATATATATTCTTTTTCAGATTCTTTTTGCTTATAGGTTATTACAAAATATTGAGTATAGTTCTGTGCTATACAGTAGGTCCTTGTTGGTTACCTATTTTATATACAGTAGTGTGTATATGTTAATCCCAAACTCCTAATTTATCCCTTTCCCCTTTCATAACCATAAATTTGTTTTCTATTCTCTGTATTTTTGTGTTACTACTAGGAAACTCCATAGTTATTAATATTATAGCCCAGTTTAAAAATTATGACTTATAAATATATACAGGATCATTAAATGGTGTAGCTAAAAAGGCCCTTGATCACTACGGGTCACTGCTCTGGGATCCAGAAAGAATGTGGAGGAATGTGAAATGGGCTCATCTAGGTTTACAGTCAGAGTACCCGCTCCTCAGAGGTCTGGGCCCTATGACTATGACACCCACCATGCAGCTTTTCTGCGACAGCCTGCACTTCCAATATTCTGACACTCTGTCTCTATTTAACCCTGGCATATACTAGAAATCTCAACATTTAAATATCCTAATTACACTAGTTCAACACACCCAGAAGTGTATTAAAATAATTTCTCAGGCCATGGGTCTGTATTTATTGTTCAGTGAATATGGTCACCATAACTCAGAGAATAAGCCCAAAGCTCAGGACTAGACTGTCTTCCCACACTACCTCCATCGAAAAAGATGACCTTGTTTTACCACCTGCACATCTGCTCTTGTTCATCCACTGCCAGTTACATGTCTGCTCCCGCTTTTCTATTTACCTTTTCTCTGAGAGCAGAAACAGTGTTTCCTACTTTTCTCTCCTCTCTCAGACGCACCTGCAGTGTTTCTCACACAACTCAATTAATGCTATAAACTGGTAAGAGATGATGGTCCCTGCTTGATTTGAGGAACTCATCAGTAAAATGAGCTGATGTGTCCCAGACCACATGCTGGGAGGAATACAGATTTGTAACACACCTTCTCATCAGCCCTGGGTCGCTAAATAGGGCAGACTCTTTTTCTCAGAGCCTCCATATGTTCATCTCACATGGATCAACAGAAGCACCATATTGTCTTCACAAAAGCTTTAGATGCTCACCCTTTCTAATATACAGAAAGTCCCAGATTGTTTTTATCAACACAGTGATGCCCCAAAGCTTCAGCTTACTGTTTGGGATAGGGAAGCAGTCCACGGTGAGTTTCATGGTCACAAACTGGGATATAACTAAACAATTTGGGTTTTAAATAGCCCCAAACAGACCCTGTCAAAATTAAAAGCAGAGAAATGCAGCAACTCTGGAGCTCAAACAATCTCAACCTCTAAAGTGCTTTCCTGCAACAAGGCAGAAAAACAAAAGTTAGGAGTGCACAGCTGCCCAGCCAGAAGTGAAGCAAAGTCCCAACAGGAGTGAACCAACATGCTCTGGACGACAGCTGGGTAAACACTTCTGATAAAGAAAGACTCACAGTTTTGATAGAACCTTGTGTGTGTGTGATAGTACAGTTGGGTGGATTGATAGCTGCTTAAATATCTGCAACCAAAGAGTATTGAGTAAGGACACTGACAAATTGAAACAGATGAAGAGAAACACAAATAAGGATGGTGATGAAAGTGGTATGATATAACAGGAGGAAGAAAGTGGATATTTAGCCGGGAGAAACAAAACCTGGATGCAGAGTGGGGAGAATCAGGGATGGTGATTCTCTTCAAATAAATCATGGCGTGGAAGATTTATACTGTACGTATAGTTCAACTGGGTAGAAATAGGCTAATGGGTGAAAGTTACTAGGACATAGATTTCAGCTAAACATAAAGTGTTTTTCTGAAAATCAGAATTGTTCAGAAATAGAAGGAACTGCTGGAAATTTTAGAAGAGGTAGAATGTCCATTGGTAGAGACAGTGCTTCATTAGATGAGAAGCTAGAACAGTGGATCTCCCAGATACCTCTCAACTCCAATTCAAAGGTTCTGTGCTGAGACCCTGTTCCCCACCATCTCCCCCATACTACCCTCCTCATCCCACCTGCCAGGAGTAGTCAGTGAGGTAAGTAACAATCAGCAATGTTAAGAGGATCAAATGTTACAGGTATGTAATACACACGAAGCCCTGTGCAAGTGAATGTTCCTTTCCTTTCACCGATGGAGTGATAATGCCTATATCAGGGGGCGTGTGGGTGGGTAGGGAGGAATGGGGAATTGATTTTTACCCCACCATTATATCAAGTATTACACCAAATCTCCTTTAAAATGGTCTTGGGATTTGCCACTTGATATTAATAAATAGCTTATGATGCATTCAAAGTGTTTTTTTCTCTTTGGCTGAAATAAAGGTAAATATTTTAGTTTCCCTGGAGGGAAGTCATTTAATCCTCAAATTAGACACTAAACATTAAGTTGCTAAGTTTTTAAGCCATCCTAAAATTCTTAGCCACTTGTCCACTTGGAAGAAAAGGTAGTAATTTACGAAGAGATTACATCCTAACACAACTGCCGCCTTCCCATTTGGAGGCAGCGTGGAGCTGTGGAAAGAGCACTTGTGTGTGAGTCCAGTGACCTCCTCCAACAACTTACTGTGGCACCTTGGGCAGCTATTTCACTTCTTCTGTCAAAGGTTACTACCATCTTGCAACCCAACCATAACCACCCAACAGAGAAGACTGAACACCACCTGAATTATATATGAAAACCATGCTCAGAGAAGGAGAATAGATTCAAAATTCACGGTACTTTCCGCTGATTGTAATTTTTCAAAATTCTTAATAAGTTGGCTAAATACTTTTATCCATAGCATTTGATGTGAACTAATAGTTTTTCAGCTTTATTTTCAACAGTGACTTGGGCCTAAATGGTCTTCTGTTCTCAATGGCTGGAAACCATTTAGGTTCTCTTGGTGGGCCTCTGTTGATTCCTGGAGATTTTAATGCTATACTTCCCTCATTCTTAGACATACTTTAAATGTTTAATTTAAAAATTAAATGCATTTTTCCAAATGTCTAAGATGACTCTCGAAATACTCATGGAAAGTTACTATTTTTTAGTCTACAATCTACATATCATTGTGGACATAACTGTCAGAAATCCTATATGCCTATAATTGATCAACATCGTAATTTTCTTTTCCTCCTTATATTATGATTAACTGAGCACCAAGGGGGTCTTTCAGGCATGCAAACGAAACTTCATGACAATCCAACAAGCTCAACATTACTATCTCAATTAAGGACATTGCTACACTGAGGGGTAAAAAGAAAAAAAAAAAATATGATGCAAGCAAGATCACAAAGAATGTAAGTCTAGGAATTCCCTTTACTAGGGAGGCAAACTGCATGTCTCCTCTGGGAGGAATATGTAAAGCAAGTTTATATTTACAATTGCTTCCTGCTTGGCTGGCTAAATTGAAGTCATTTAGCCAAGCTTCACAAAGAAAAAGAGAGTACCATTTCCTGAATTCTCTCGCTGGTTCTGGCAAACCACTTGGGGAGATGGGAAGTGACTTGCCTGAGGTGATGAGTTAGGAATCTATCAGGCTGCTGAATGGAAACTCTACTGTAATTAGAACAGATTTTTATTTTTTACTTCAGTCCTCAACCACTTGTTTTCTCTCTAAAGTTCTTTGCTTAAGCTTTCTGCTTAATTGCAAGTTTTGTTCTCACTGGCTGCAGAGCAAAAGTGGAGATTTAAAACCTAGGTGTGCCCTGCAATGACTGTTTAACCTTAGAGTTAAAGAAATGAACAAAGTCTGACATATAAAATTTACTAGGCAGCAATGCTCGAACTGCTTTGATCATAAGAAACAATAAGAAGTACATTTTTCACTGTAACTGTACATACAGTATATATTTGTGTGTGTGTTTCACACACAATAAGAGTTTTATGGAACAAAATTTACACTTACTAAGCATGAGGCATTTTGATCACCCTCCCCCCACCCCTCCCCCTCTCCTCCTCCCCCCTCTCCTCCTCTCCTCTCCTTTTGCTAGTAGTAACCCACTAAATTGAATTCACAATCTGCTAATGGATCATAAGTCTCAATTTGGAAAACAAAACAAAACATTTTATATAGGGAACAAAAGTGAAAGACGTTTTGTCACTACAGGAAGCCACAGTGGGGTGAGGAAAGAACACTGATCTAGCAGCCAGGAGGCTGAGGGTCTATTCTTGTTGGCCACCAACTGTGTTTGGATACCACCTCCCCCCCCCCCCCCCCCCGTTATAAGTTGTGTGAACTTGGGCAAATTACTAAACCTCTCCATGCTTTAGTTTCCATATCTATCAAATGGAGCATTTAGAGGACATACCCTCAAGGGTTATGATGAGGATTTGGTGAGTTAATGTATGAAAAGTGCTTAAAACAGTGCCAATGCCCAGCTTTTAGGAAGCAGTCAGCAAATGTTATCTAATAGTTTTAAAACTGAGGTGATAGCAACTGTTCTAACTACCCAAACCTTTCACTTAGGTTTTTCTTGTTTGTTTTTAAGGAGATGAGAAAGAATTAAATGGGGAGAAATGACTCAAAGTTGTTCTGCGAAGAGGACTGGTGATGTCATTTGACCTCAAGCTCTTTTTGAGCCAGCAATGGTTTCTAAGAGAGTTGTCATAATCCTAGATGGCAGAAGTTGAAGTAGAAAATTTCAAGGGACACTGCTAACACTCACACCACACTGCTCAGGGCACATTTTGGGCTGTGTCAGAGTCTGAGGACTTTGCTTAGTCTGGAGACACCAGAAGAGTGTATCCTAGGGAAAGGTGCGCAGAAATGAGGAGAGGCTAGGGACCAAATCATTTAAGGGTTGGCTGTGAAAACAGGAGGTGTTTAGCATGGAGATGGGAAGATTTAGGGGAGCCCTGATAACTGCTTTCAAATGACTGAAAAATTATTGTGTAGGGGTTACGATAAAACCAGTAGATAGAAGTTTCAGTGAAATAGATTTGAACTCTAATTTCCAAACAGTAAAAGCTGTCTAGCCACAAAATAAGTTGCCTGGTCCAAGAGAGGCTCTCCGTCACAGGAAACATTCAAGCAGAGATGAGATGGCCTAGTAGGTATGCTTAATTGAATTCTTGAATTAGAAGCAAGATCAAGTCAGATAGAGCCTCTTTAGAGCTAAAATTCTACATGATGAGACATATGAATGGGCTTTAAAAGGTCTAAAGCCATGCACATATGCAGTGTCATTATTTCAATGCTGGCTGCACCTGTCGGCACCACCTAGAAAGCCTTGTAAGTCCTCCAGAAGGCATTCTGCTTCCCATCCTTAATTCCTACACATGACTAGTCCTAAAGTTCCTGATTCAAGCAACATTTGGGCAGCCATGTAACTCCTTACTAACAAAACAGCTAGGTTTTTGTGCAACACAACTTCTTGTCTACAGTGAAAAGCCAGGAGTTTGTTATGTTTTCTTTTATCCCTTTAATAGCAAACAAACAATTTGGAGATAATTTGGGCTCCTTGTAAACTCCTCACTCCCTCTCATGCCTAAAAACTGTCAAAATGTTTGAATGTAAAAGGATTATTCAGGATTCATTGTATGAGACACTTGAGCTTAATTTCTACGCTTTCTTCTCACACTAGAGCACCCAGGGCTCCTCCTCCTTCCCCCGTCCCTCAGCTCTGAGTCTGGGTTTCTCATCTCGTAGGTGGGTTTGATTAATATGTCTGTCAATCATGTGTAAACTCCTTTGAGAAAATGAAAAGTAATGTTCAAATGTTCAAAAATAATGTCTTTTACAGTTCCCATCTCAAGACATCTAAGACAAAAATCTCTGTGAAAAGACATGTAACCTAAAGAAGAAAAATATGGCTCCATCATACAGAACCAAGATGCCCTGGCATTTCTGAAGTAGGACTCGGAATCGGTCAGATAAACAGGGAAAGGGAAAATGGAAGCCTAAGCAATGGTCTAGGAAACCTGATAAATATTTACAGCCAACTGGGATCACTGAGGCCTCAAACACATCATTTTTCTCAGGAAGAGGGCACCTGCAGCCTGCATTAACTGTACAGTTATAGCAACTCTGGCTCCTTCAGTGGAATAAACCCACTCATGATGATTTTAGAAACCGTGGCTAGAGCAGAGCCTCATTACTATCTGACTTCCACTTAAGCCGAGGCTGGGCTATAATGAAGCCCAAACTGTCCCACTCTTGCTTATGCTCACAGGTGTCTGGATGGGGAAGAGGAAGACAGGTAGGGAGGAAAGGATTAAGAGGAAAAAGGATGATGATGTACATGGCAAGAAGTAATGCAATTAAAACTATATGTGTGCTTACTTGTTTAGTGTCTGCCTCTGGTCCCAGTATTAATGTCTATCTCTCCTCCACGAGACCCAGGATTATACTGGAATATAAAAAGTGTGCCATGGTTTCTGGCCCAGACTAGATAATACGTATTTGCTATAAATTCTCTCAGCTCATTCTCCCTTCTCCATCAAAATTGCTCCATCTTCAAGATAACTCGTTCTGCTCTGCTTCTGTACACCTTGTGACCTGGGAGGCCCCTGGGTGTTCCCCATAATGTAAGATTCTGTTCACATCTGTAAAGAAAATACAATGGAATTGAACATTTCTACCTGAAAACTAAGTCTAAGGAAAGAAAAATAATAAATCAAGACTCCATTCAACTGAAGGTCTATTTCTCAAACCAGTTTCCTTGAATGCCTTACAAACAGCAGGCACTTAATTAAATTTGCTGACAATATGTGTGATAAAATGTAGATTAAACATAGATGATCAAATATATGAGTGTTTACAGTGCTTTTGTTTTGTTTCATTTGTACTGATGTGCTACTTCTTGTCAAACATTTTAGCGTTTTGTGTTTGCCAAGAATCCTAGACTTGGAATCAGAAGACCCGCGTAAATTCCAAGCCAGTGTGGCCACTTACTAACACTGGGAGCTCAGGCAAATCATTCATATCTCTTGATTCTCAGTTCCTTAAGAGTTACAATTTGGATAAAAGTAATTGCCCTGACTAGGCCACAGGTTTGATGTGAAAATTAAACACAACAGCCATTTGGAAATTACTTTTTAGGCAACAAAGCACTAACAAATGTAAGATGAGGTGGATAAGTTATAGCCTATAGGTCACCCCTTCCCATTTCCTCTGCCAGCTGCAGGCTTAGGCTACTTTGGGGGATCCCCTAAATCAAAGAATTAAAGAAAAGTGGGCATATTTGTTCTAAAATAACTTGATAATATATAATTTTAACAGGACCTACACAAACATCTCAGAATGTTCCACCTTTGCCCTTTAACAAAATTCCTGTGGAAGTGGCTTCCCCATCTTGATAAAGTTCCCTTGCCAGGCAGAGAGAAACAGAATGACCTCTTAGATGGAGAAAAACCCAGAAAGCAGAAGACCTAGTAACATAGAGAATTAATAGCCCCTCGAAGTTTTACACAGGTATTCTCATCCTGCTTCTTACACATAACAGTTTACCACTACTGGAATAAGAACACAAAAAACAAATCCTCCATTAAATGTTGGGGAAAATTAAACTATCCAATGAAAAGGGAAAATATTTTCAGAGAAATTAGAGTTTCCTAAGAATTTCCAATGGTCAGTTATTTGTGAAAGCTGTGGAATGGGGCTTCTCCACGTAGATGGCAATGAATTATCAACATCAAAATTTACCATGACTTTTATCTGTCCCTTCTATGTGTATATAGGCATAAGGATATGAAATCTATCCTGAGTTAATTGCCTATCAAAAGGCCCCATCCCAACAGTTTAATTTAGCTATCTGCTAAGACCCTCACAGCAGAATGTAACAAGTGAGACTCTCATTTTAGCTCTTTTAAGTGGAGAGTCAGTATATTCATGTCTGGAGACACTATTGCCACCCCCTTAGCGATGCTTGGTGGATGGTGACTTGAACATCTAGAAATGGTATTTCTTATGACTCTGGTGTACACTCACCATCTGACTGGGGCAAAACTGAGCCCCATAGGGAATCAAAATAGTCTAGGCTAACTGATCACGTTGTTTTTAGCTGTTTATTGGTTCTTAGGACAGGCTTGAGTAGGGACAATAAATAAGTCTCTGATGATAGCTCTTAAACTTTTAGAGGAAGAATGAACATCTTAGTACAAAGTTAACTTCCTCTTTTGATTCTTCCCCTCCTACTCCGGCAAGAAAACAGAACATTCTTAAAGCCACAGAGGCCTACTGTTGTCCCTGGAAATTAATCAAAGAAACAGAGAAATCCTAAAAGCATCAGCAAAATTGTTTACGTCTGTTTTGAAATGCTGAAGGGAAAAAAGGTGGGAGGGCTGTGGCTTTACAATAAGCAGGAGAAAAAAGTTGGTTAGGGAAGGTATTCAACTTTCAAGCAAAGGCAAATGAAATCAGTTTGCTGTTATTCTTCTAGAATAAAAAAGTATGAGAGATTAAATTACTATGTTGTGTAACAGGAACTAACATAGTATTGTAGGTCAATTATATTAATACTTCGAAAACAAACAAACAAACATATAGAAAAAGAGATCAGATTTGTGGTTATCAAAGGTGAGGGGTGGGATGGGGAATTGGATGAAGGTGGTCCAAAGGTACAAACTTCCAGTTATAAGATAAATAGTACTAGGGATGTAATGTACCACATGATAAAGATAATGAACACTGCTCTATGTTACATCTAAAAGTTGTTAACAGAGTAAATCCTAAGAGTTCTCATCACAAGAAAAAATATTTTTTTCTATTTCTTTAATTTTGTATCTATATGATATGATGGATGTTCACTAAACTTATTGTGGTCCTCATTTCATGATGTATGTAAGTCAGATCATTATGCTGTATACCTTAAATTTACACAGTGCTAAATGTCAATTATATCTCAATAAAGCAGGAAGAGAAAAAAAGTATGTGAGAGAGAAACTTCCACTTGCAGGTGAGTGATCAGGGGTGTTACTTACACCTTTGGGAGAGAATGGGTGGGTACCACTGGGGACAGAGATGAGTCCATCTCTACATCTTCAAGGAGGTCTTGAAACTAAAGCAGTCAGCTGACTTGACTCCAAGGAAGGATTGGTTGTCAACTCTTTTGAGACCCTCTTTTTTTGGGCCTTTTTCTTCTACCTCCAATTTACTATCCTTCAGTTGCTATGCTCCAAACCCCTGGGTAAGCTCTCAGTGGCATCGATGTTATTAATCTTCAGTGGCCATGTCAATGACAGTCACTGCTCATGAAAGTCCCCACAAAGGATAAACATAATAGAGGGGCATTAGGCCTTGAGTAGACAAGGTAAGTCTGAGGAAATGAACAGGCTGATTGTCACCGTTTTAATAAAAGCACAAAGCTCCTTTATCTGCTATATAACATATTTTGCACCAATGGGAAGCCTATTCCTTTTGGAGCCAATGCAATTCATAAGGTTTCAGGGAAGATAAATCTTGCTAAAGAATAGAGAGAACAGTATCAGCTTCAAAATTCCATTTCTTGGGGTCCTGTAAAAGGGCTCCTCCAAGCACTGACCTGAACACAACCCCTGAGTGTGCTCTAAAAGTGAACTCTTTGTGACATCTGATGAGCTGCTAAGACTTCATCTTCACACAGGCAGAGCTAACTGGCTCCCAAGGGGATGAAACCCTTGGTTTGCGTTTCCTTAGCTCTACTTCTCACCACCTGAAGAGCGCGGCTGCAGCCTCAGCCTACATAACTTGCCTCACTGGGAGCTTGGTGTAGAAATGGATTATCTTTCCTGGCACAGAGTAGGACCAGCACTCTGAACGACTCCACCAAGGAAGGGGTTTGGGTTGCCTTTCATCAGGCACGGAGACCGAATGTTCCTCTAACGTGTAAGTTCCTGTTGAGCCCAGAAAACGATTTGTTTGTTGGTCCAAACGGCTTCTTGTTTGGCTCTACTGTCTCGCACCTCAGTACCCTACCTTCCTACAACTGAGCCCTTGCATTTGGGGGCCTGGTCTCCTGGTATCTGTGATCAGATGTCCTGCTGCCTCTCCTTCATGTGACTTTTGTTTGATCACATTTGCTAAGACCTTTGACATCCTCCTGTCCTGCCCCTGCTTGGATAAGCCCTGGGCATCGTGGACATAGTTGGCCACTGGCTCATTGTATTCTCTGCCTTCTGTGGTCAGTGGCCCAAGAATTTTACACAGTCTGGATGCTCACCCTAGAATAACTGATCCTAGCTGGTCCTTGCTCCTCTCTCATCCTGAAGACCTGCCACAGTCCTTGGTCTTGGCCTTTGCGCATTCGGGACTGCTTCTCCACCACTTGAGCCCTAGTTGAGAACAGGGAAAAGCCCTCTGCTCTGTCATCTCATTATCAGAACTGCTTTTTCTTCCCTAAGAGCAGAAGTCTCTAGTCCTGTCAAGAAGAGAATCCCCAGGTAATTTTGTTCATGCTCAGAATAGCTAGAGAGAGCTGTACATAACTGGTTGGCCAGACCTATGTGCCATCCAGGGGACTGGGGACTTCCCCAGCTGAGAACAGCAGCTCAGTAGATGAAGGAGGTGTCATTTTTGTGTGTGGATGACTTGTGGCCTCTGATGAATGGTGCTAGGTTCTCTTCAGTCATCAAACACTTCCTAAAGGCCCAGTGGGCAACAGCACTGCATGAGGCAGGAGAGTTAAAAAGCCTTCTTTTAACAGGCACCTCCCATGTATCAGGCACTTACATCGAACATTTCTAATCCTTCTAGTAACACTTAAAGGGAGTTCATGTCTCTACTTGACAAAGGAAAAAAAGTTAAGGAAATTTCTCAAGATCGTGCACCTACTAAAAGGAAGATCAAAATTCAGACCCAATTCCATGTGACCCCAAGCTCCAAGTTCTTCCCAAATACCAGATGGTAATGCTACTCACTCATTCACCAATTCATTCATTCATTCAGCAAGTATTCCTGATGGCCCACTGCAAGCCAGGGCCTCTGATAAGTTCAGCATGAGAAGATCCTTCACCAGGAATTAGAATGTCACTTTGGAGGAGCACAATTGGAAGCTTTTGGGGGGGCTTTAGAAAGCTGTCATTTATGTGTGGCATCAAATAGGATAGTTGGCTTCCTTTTAATTATTAATAATAATAAAATGTACAGTCCAGTAGTCTTTCAAAAGGTGAAGTGGTTACCAAGCTAATGAAACTCCCAAAGATGGGGTTTTCTCCATATTTCTGAAGGGTGTTAAAGTTTTTAAGAGGAATTGGATACACCTGACAGGTGACAGGGTGCTTCCTGCAGGAGGCATCTGGGTAGAACCAAAGGCTACAGATTCCAAGCACTCTTTTTATTTTAAATTAAAACTACTTTTACATATGAATATGCAAGTATAGTATCCAACTAGGAAAAATATGCAAGTGTCAAAAAATGAAATGGGAAGGCTTTGATCCAACTAGGTTGAGGAACATCTTGGACAGAGTAAATAAAGATTTAAGTAGTCAGTGGCCTTAGCAGTGAGCTATGGAAGAACTAGACCTGTTCTTTAAAAACCTTCATTTATATTCTTTACAGCCTCTAGAAGTCTGATGTCTACAGGAATGGGATGGAATGGAAAAGGATAAAATACTAGAGCTGGAAGACTTTTTAGGCATCATTCAAGCACAGCCCTCCATCTGTACATAAAGAAACTGAGAGACACATGGCTTGACTGACAGCTGGAGTGGAACCTGTATCTGAGACAGCTGGGGGTGCAGACAAAGAGCTAAGGCTGATTTGACCCCACTTGTGCTCATCTGTCATCTGAGGCCATAAAGAAGTTGAGACACACACCTAGGCACTGAGCTCATGACATACTCAGAGACTCGGATTACCCAGGGCATTTATTTTTGGAAAGGCCTCTTCAAGATGCCAGCAGGGTCTAGCATAATGGACTGAAAGAAGTTTTATTTGAACAAGAGTGTCTTCAGTGACACATTTTCCATGTATCATCTTTTGGCAAACATAAAAACTATTTCCCAAATGACATACTTGTGAATTACTCAGAGTTGCTGGGGATTCCAGTTCCAATGACCTTCTTCTGGTTTCTAAATCTAAAATGAGTTTAATAAGATGCTGGACCCAGACCTGTGAGTGGGGACCACAGCATCTGGGCCCCAATGCTGCCATTGGAAGGACTGCTGGACCAACTTTCCTCACCTGGTACAGAGAGCGTTTGCTTGGACAGGGCGGCCGGGAAAGAGGAGACACATGGGATGCGATGGCTTAGAGAAATGCCAAACATTTCTTGAGAAAGTGCTTTGTTCCAGGCAAAGTGTTCAGTCCCTTACATATGTACTTCATCAGTCTTACACCAGGTGAGGTGAGTATTGCTCTCTCCCTTGTATGCATGAGAAATCCAAGACTCAGAGAGGTTATCTAACCTGAGCAAGGTCACAAAGCTAGCAAATGCTCAGTCTCAGGTCTTGTACCTGTACCCGCACCTGACGAAACCCCTCTGCTATACTGCCTTTCCTTCTACTCATAAGTATCCAGAGATTGGGTGCTAACTAGGCACATGGGGCTAAGTGCCTTCTGTTGCTGGGAAAGTCTTTCTAAATAAACTGGAAATCTGTCTCCCTCAACTAACTCGCATTGGTTCTAGCTTTCCTTTGGGGAACATTTAGTTTAGCAGAAATTCTAAATCTCTTCTATAGATAAAGCAGAAATATACAGAAATGTCACCAGTACACAATACCAGCTACCCTGTTGTCTTACATCTGTGGACAAGACGGCAAAGAACAAAGGGGGAATGGGGTTTTAGAGTCTTGGTGAATCCCTTTTATCACTTTATCACTAAACAGTTGAGGACTTTGAGCAAATCATTTAATCTGCCTCAGTCTCTACTTTTTCTTCTGTAAAATGAAGTTACCTATTTCACATGTTCCTGGTGCTCACCAGGTATAAGAAGGTATATAAAACTGCTACATAAATATAAGCTGATTTTATTGTTTCATATCCTGTATACGGGCTTAGAGCATGACCCTATTCATTCCACAAGTGCAAGGAATGAAATGTCTTTTAAAAAGGTTTCTCTGGCCTTTTGGTAGGTGTCCTGCACCTAGTAGAGATGTATTAATACGTCGGCAGATGTCCTAACTAGCGGATCTAGACTGACATATATTTAAGGAAAGTGGAATCACTAAGATTGGTACAAGGGCCCAGTTTCTTAAAACGTTGGATTGCTTACGGCATATGTTTTTTAAAAAGGATATTATAGAGGAAGATGGGAGAAGAGTATGTGCTGCAAGAGAGTTTATTTTCACAGCTGAGCTATGTTACTGCATCTGAGGCTGGCCCTGTCTCAACGGCTCAGACACAGGACCACACCCCACTGAGACTGATTTTGATGAATGCATCTTGGCACACACTGCTCACAGTGGAGGCTGTGTCACCGAGCCAGAACTGTCCTCTGAGTTCACATGTGAACAAATGACTTGCCCCACAAACAAGGAGATCCCTGAATACTTTCCAAGTCATGCTGATGAGGAGGCCGGACATGGCAGCTCTCTTTGCCATTGGTTGTGGAGTTGCTGATGCTGAGTACACGTGGCACGATTTGATGCCCTCACCTCCATTTAATGCTTCATACATTATCTCGTGATTTCGAAGGGCTGTTTCTGTCACCGGGGATTTGCAGGAGACAAGTTCTGCCTCTTATCAGAGAGCCAAGAACGTTATCTGAACAGCTGTCACCTGCAGAAAGGCTGGTGTCAAACCAAATACACTAGTTGAAGTACCTCTTTTAGGGGAAACAAACACATGTACATGCTCACGTGTGTGTGCCTGCATACACACACTCCTGGAATGAATGATCTGCGAGGCATGAGCCCTGACACACTAACTGGTATCCTATGGACCTGTCCTCTGTTCCCACCTGATCTTACGGCTGCCTTCCCATCTACAGTAGGACCTGCCCCAATGCTGGTCTTGTGGGCCGGGAGCCCTGGGCAGCAGCTGGGAGAGGGAGGGCTTGGAGAGCAGATGAGCCACTCACTCGGAGGCACTGGTAGCTGCCTTTGAATTCAGGAGAATCCTTTCTTCCCTAGGCAAAGAGGCCTTTATCATAGTCGTGAAGGAGGAAGAGGCAGGTTAAAAAAATAAAATGACACACGGGTTGCTTGTCACAAAGCAGAGGGAGGAGAATAGCTTCCCATTCTCCTCCAGGCTCTGGCCTCAGATGACAGCTCAGCACAAGTGGAATCAAATCAGCCTTTAGCTCTTCTTCTGCACTCCAGCAGCCACAGATACAGCTTCCACTCCAGCTGTCAATCAGGCCGAAACGCTCGGTAAACGCCCATGATTAGCGCCTTCCTCAACTGGGTGTGTAAATGGAGAATCACAACTCACTCCTCAAAGTAGCTGGAGCCACAAACCCATTAATTTCTACGGAGCCAAATGTAAACAGAAAATGAATGTTACTGTAGACTCTCCAAATTGTATTTCCCCTGCTAAAATGTTGGGAGGAGGAGGGATATCTTCCTCTCTTACAATGTCTTCCCATATTTGAAATGAGCTGTTTGACATCCAGCCAAATGATTCTCAAAGGGAGACAATGAAAGCCCTGCACCCCCATTTGTCAGTATTTAAGGCTTAATGAACTCTTGGCGCCGTCTTTCCTCCCAGAGCTTCTGTTTGTTATTACTGTTTAAGGTGATCTGTCCAACGCTCCGATGTGCCAAGAACCTTCGCTCGTAATCAGAAATATGTATTTATTTACTAGTTGGGTAACCGACAGAGAGGTTTTCTAGAGATTGCCACATTCACTAAGAACTACCACACCCAGCTGCTCTCTTTGTATTTAAATTCCAGGCATTCTCCCGTGAGAGGGGCACTGGGTCCAGCCTGCCCAGCCTGCTCCCGCCTCCATCTCAGAGATAATCTCCCTCAGCTGTGGATGAGTCTGGACCGAGAAGAAGATGCTCAGAGCTCTAAGCCTTTGGGCGCAAAAGATTCTCTACAAATGCACATTCAGAGTAAACAAAACCCATCAGGCCCCTGTAAGAGTACTACGCCTGATTGCACGAAACACATCATGATGGAATCTGCAGTTAGCAAAGTAATTGGCGTTATTACAGCTGATGGGGAATTTCTGATGCTGCCCGAGCTCCCCTTTGAAATAATACTCAGCCATTTAATTTGTCCAGCTCTCGTTTAGCTGATTGCTCTTTTCTGCTGGAGTTTATCAAGAATGAAACGCGCTGTCTCTCCAGATGCCTGCAGGCTGAGATTTCACAGACAGTTCTTTTTTCAGCACTCTTCGCACTTCTCTCATGACCCCATGCCTTAGTCACCTTTCACAAGATGTCAATAATGCAATAGGTCGGAGGCGGCTGAGTCAAACTGATTTAATTCAAAGCTGTGTATTTCTAGTCCCAATTCCAGAGGTACTTGAATGTTCCTGCTATACCATTAAATAATAGTGAAAGACACGCAAAGCTCCAAAGATTTGGTTGTCCTAAAAAAAGGCTCACAAAATTCATTAGCTCCAAAAATAAGACAAGTGATAGAAGCTATCTTTATCATAACCACAAGGCCAGAGGCATTAAAGAAATATCAGAATTTGGATACATGCATTTTTGTTTGGGGGATCTATTTTTACTTCTGATATGCATGCATCCCTAGAATGGGTTCTACAAATATTCATTGAGCATCTACTTTTTGTACACAGATTCTTTATGTTTTTACACAGTGCTCATCTCATCCCCCCATTCTCCACTTTGGCATTTCTGTTCCTAACCAGATGAAGAGTAAGAAAGCCAAATTTAGCCAGCTGTGTTTTCTCACAGTACAAACAAGGCTCGCATCTGGGCACAGACTTCTCATTCCTATCAGCAAGCTACTTGCCCTGTCAGCATGTTGACGGTGGACTGCTTATTGGAGACAAGAGTCCTGCAGCCAGGACGGCTCCCTTCTGCAGGTTCCACCTCCATCTGACAGCCCACGGACTCCAGAACCCATATGCTTCTTGAATCAGCTCTTATCTCATCTTTAATATAGAAACAACTGAATTTATGGATATGAAAGTCATCATATAAAATCCCCCCAAAGTCCCCAAACCCTAACACAGTCTCCCTGAACAGCACCCATCCAAATGCACTTTGGTACAATTCCTCACTGATTTTTCTGGGCAATAAATCATTGCGCCTGTGATTCTTTTACAGGGTTGGAGCTGAAGTAGATGTCCAGAATTATGCCGAGGATCACTAGACCCAAGGGAGTTGGTTCAGATGAGGCAATGCTCTGGTGGTTAAAAAAGCTCTTGATGCATTTGTTTAAAGTCATTTTGAACAGAGGTCCCCAACCCTGGTACCAGTGGCCTGTTAGGAACCAGGCCGCAGAGCAGGAGATGAGCGGCGGGCAAGTGAGCAAAGCTTCATCTGTATTTACTCCCCATTGCTCGCATTACCGCCTGAGCTCCGCCTCCTGTCAGATCTGCGGCTGCATTAGATTCTTACAGGAGCGTGAACCCTACTGTGAACTGCGCGTGCGAGGGATCTAGGTTGTGCACTCCCTATGAGAATCTAACGCCTGACTATCTGAGGTGGAGCTGAGGCAGTGATGTTAGCTAGCGCTGGGGAGTGGCTGCAAATACAGATTATCATTAGCAGAGAGGTTTGACTGCACAGAGACCATAATAAATCAGTTGCTTGCAGACTCATATCAAAACCCTATCAGTGAGTGCCAAGTGAAAACAAGCTCAGGGCTCCCACTTATTCTGCATTATGGTGAGTTGCATAATTATTTCATTATATATTACAATGTAATAAAAATAGAAATAAAGTGCACAATAAATGTAATGTGCTTCAATCATCCCAAAACCATCCTGCCCTCTCCGGTCCGTGGAAAAATTGTCTTCCACAAAACCGGTCCCTGGTGCCAAAAAGGTTGGGGACCGCTGATTTTGAACACTTTCTAGCTAGTCCTCATCCATGGGAAGTGCCGCAGGTGGTAAGGGAAAGAAGCAAGCAACGAAGGCATTTCTTTCTGGGTGTTCTCATGTCCCCGCCAAACGGTTCCTATCTGTCCCTTATCCATCCCATTCATCCTGTCCTCCTCCTTCCTCTTGTAGGGTCATTCTCACAGGGCCAGGCTGTCTACCATTGCTCACTTTGATTGGCAAGTGTCATAAACAAACTAGTGAAAACATCAGGCAAGATCTAGATTTTTTGTTTGTTTTTTATGTTTTTTTTCTTCATTGGTAATCCCAAATTCTAGTTATATTTTCTTGGGAAGCTGCAATTTGTGTTCTGAAGTCTGCTTCAGTGGTCCAGGTTCAATTTCAATATGTAACTTACAAGAATAATAAGAACTACAGCACATACGGAGTGTGTGCTGTATGGAGTGCTTAGCAGATACCAGATACTGTTTTTTGGGCCTATCTATTCAGTCCTCCTCAAAATCCCATGGAACAGGTATCCTTCTTTCACTAAAACAGAATCTGAGCCACATACACATTAAATACTAAATGTGGGCCACACAGCTAATACAGGGCAGACCTGTGATTTCAACTACTAAATGATAAAGTAATGGGAAACGTTCTCTGTGCTAGTTGCTGGATACAGAAGGGTGAGAGAGATTCATGTTGTATTCCTAAATAAGCATCAAGTTTTACTATTTATAGTAATAAAGATTACAACAACATCACATAAAGTTTTTCTGTCTCATGAATCATTGGCTTGGGACACGTGTTGGCAACATGGTTCTGTCAGAGGCTGTGATACACATTTTGAAGAAGGCAAGTGATGCAGAAGGAAGATCATGTGCAGAACTGGAGAAGGGGGAGGGGATGGTCATTATCAGGGACATATCAGAATGCTGTGGTGGAGGCTGTCTGCAGACTTGATGCAGGCTCCAAACACAAGTAGACAGATGGCTGGAAGATGCCGCTTGAGGTCTGCAAGCTGTTCCACTACGAGGGGCCCCTCTCTTGCAGGGGTCTCCTGATGCCTCTCAATCGACCCATTTGGTCTGGTACAAGATGGTCAGAAAGGGGTTGGGTAGATAGGTAGGAGGCCAGTGAAATGTGAGGCAGACAGTAGGGTTGGAAAGAACTTAAAAATAAAAAGTGAGTGTGCTTATTTGTTGGAGAGGTGGGCCTTTCTCCTCATTAGGCAGGTTTAGAACTATCCTGCTAAAGGGATTTTGAAGAAAATACCTCCTTTCAAGTCCTAAAGGTGGTCTGTGAATTTGTATTTTCTGCATGTGAGTCATTCCTAGCCCTAAAAATGTGTAGAACAAAGTGATGCATCACATTAAAATTTAGACAGGGAAATCTGTAACTCAATCCACTAATAAACACAGATACTTGAGATATATCACAAAACATCAATGACCCCAAGCCTCAAGTAAGCAGAATTACAGGATGATTTTTAAGAAGCTCAAATTGAAGCCACTTTACCAGAAGGATGGAAGAGAAAAACAAGAATAGAAAACTAGAAACATGAAGTCAGTGGAAGAAGTCAAAGTGTAATTAAACATTTTGAGTCTCAAGGGATCATAGAGATCATCTAACTCTACACCCTTGCTGCTAAGCATTTTGGTTTGTTTTTGTTTTTGTTTCAGATGAAAACTGTCTTTGAAAGAGAAGAGAATGACATTCAAAGTTAATCATCACTGGTTGGCCTCACTTTGTTTATACTTCTATTCTGAAAAATTGAGTTTAAATCAGATTTTGAGGCTAAATCATATCTGAATATGCTGTCAGGGATAACTTACATTGATTCCTTTGATAAAGGAGAAAAATCTTTCTGCATATGAGGAAGCCCTTCTTCTCCCAACACCCACCTGCCAACCAGCAATTTTCCTGCGTGTGAATTTCTGCATATTAGGTCTGTTTTAAGTTGGACTCACCTGCATGCGGCCCTCAGGTGGTCAGAACATCTTGGGAGAAAAAAAATATTCATTAAAGTCTAAAGAGATTTAGAACTTACTAAGACTTCAGAATATTCCACTGAAATGCCAGACACTCTGGAAACACCTGGAGAACTTCTCTCTTCAGGACTAAATGTCAATACTGGTTTAAAAAAAAAAAAAAAATCTGCTATAAACACTGTCAAGGCAGGCAGCGCAAAAAAGATATACCTGTAGTACGAAGAGGCTGATCTCATGTAAGAAAAGTAATAATGTCAGTTTGGGTTTTAGTGCAAAGTACATGTATGCATGTGAACAAATGTTTTTGTTTAAAGTACTCTACTATTGTCACAGATGTCCATGTTAGGTAAGCAAAATAAAGTAGGTTGCCTTAGGAATTATGCGGAAAGATCCATGTTTTAGGTAGGTATCCCACAAGTAGCCAGAAAAACACCTTTATGGGTGGAGCCATTTTTTTGAGGGGGAACAGTATTCACAATACAAATATAGTCACGTGAGCTCATAGAAGAAGGCAAAAAAACCAAGAGTCGAGATCCTACCCTTTTGATAAAACCAGGAAACTGCATCTGCAATTTTTGGGGAATGACGACATGTTTTTCTTTTCCCAACCCATATTTATGTATAGTTACTTTGGTAAAATACTACAAAGATAAATTAGTAGGGAAATGATCACATGATCATGGAAACATCAAGTTGCCATAAAAGTTTCTAAACACTCTGTTTTTAGATGCATCTCATTGTGGACCAGTAACACACACTTGACAGTCCAGCACTAGTCTGCAGTCCATGCTCCGAATCGTACTGAATCAGAGAGCAAAGATGCATGGCAAGAGGCAGAGGGCAAGCGTGAAGAAAGGCCTTGAGAAAAAGGTGTGAGTTTACTAAGCAGGACCTTGAGCAAGGAGGACGCGTGGGATCAACCTTGCTCCTGAAGTCAGGGGATGTGGTGCACCAGCCAACCACACACATTCTCTCTTGGGGCAGTGTTGGAAAGCTGGGCCTTTTTGTATATGTTTTAGAGTCCAGAATGTCTAGGTAGCAAGCAGAGGAGGTCATAAACCCAACACCATCACGAGCTAGGTTAAAATACTGGACAAATCTCAACTGTTGAGTGGAAATAGCAGGCGGTGGGCACAGGTGTAGGCTTTATAGAATCCCTGCTTAGCCATACATCCTCTGCCTGGATCCCATTTTCCTCCTCAGTGAAAGGGGAAGAGTAAGCTGTCTGATAAAAGGTTGCTGTGGGTTTAGTCACCAGAGGCAAGTGAAGCGCATGGCACATTCCTGACACTGGGTAGAAGCCATTTGATTGTGGGGTCGTTTATTTTCTCTCCTCTTCAAGACTACCTCTGTGCCTCAGTCTTTATCTAGAAAATGAGGAGACTGACTTAGATTCTGGGGAGCTTCTGAAAACACCTGGAGCTTCTGGACTCCACCCAGACTAATTCAGTGGGGTTGGGCCTGGGCTCCTGCAGTTTTCATAAGCTCCCTCGATAATCCCATATGCAGTAAAGGTTGAGAACTGCTACTCTAGGTGTTCTGTCTTGTTCTTTCAATTCTGAAATGAAAGGAGTAAGTAAGCACTGAGAATGGGACTTCCTTATACACTGTTTTGCTTTGGGATGGTTCTTCCCCAAATGGCAAAGTAGATACTATATGGCGAGTTCAAAACAAGCCAACCTGTTTTCTCATTGTTGTGTGTCCTAGATGGGAGACTGCACCACCTACCTCTGCCTCAACTGGGTTTCCTCTGTAGAAGGGACAACTACCACAACTCTCCATTTGGGAACTGGGGAAGGAAGGGGATGAGAACAACAGAAATGCTTTGCCAAGACGGAAGGATTCAAAATGCTCCACAAAAATTCCCTCTCTTGCTCTGAGATAGATGAATTGCTTTTCCTTGAACAGGCTGAGATCAAGAAAACTCAATATAATACACAAAAGTGAAGCGGAGGCTGCTTGTCCTGGTCTTATCAGTGGTCAGTTTGGGTTTGAATTATCTTAACAATGGTGATAAGCTCTAACGCAAGGTGTCATAGCATAAGAGGTAAAGAACACAGGTGTTGGAGCCAGACTGCCTGGGTTCAAATCGTAATTCTGCCACTTACAGGCTTTGTGACCTTAACTTCTCTGTGATTACTTTTAAAATGAAAATAATATTATTACTGATTTCACAGAGGTTTGTAAGGATTAAATGATGAATAAATGTAAAGTTCAAAGAACACTTTCTGGCATTCAGTTCACTTTTAGTAAGTCTTTGGCATATGTACACTCAATCAAAGGCCGTGTGGACATGTAGTAACACCAACTCCAGCTGAGTCCAACAGGGGCTGGGTGCTCTGGAAAATCCCGAGCTTCCTTTTCCATCTTTATGACTGTTGACTCTGAGCCTGTAGGCAGCGGGTGTGCATGGGAACAGAGTCAGACAATGGGGATTCTGTTCTGAAGGACACTATCAACCCTGCAAGAACAAGCAACCTGGGAACTCAGGGATTTCATGCCTGCATTAAAAATTTCTGGGTTAGGACTCATGGAGCCCAGGATATTTTGCAGATGGTTTAACCCCGTGATGGTCTATGAGTAGAACTGATTGTGGGGCCTGAGGAAAATGGGGTAAGGGTTCTTTCAGGGATGACAAAATCCCCCTCCTTTGAACACTTGGCGATAATCACACTTAATCCTGGAATGAACACAGTACCTTCTCAACCTGTACTTCCTTTATGTTTATGGTCCCCTTATTTCTCCAATCAGCCTAGCAGCTGCCAGGTCCACTGATTCTGCCCCTGTACTTTATCTGGCATTCATCCCCTCAGGAACATGTCCACATTGACCCCAGCCCAGTTTCATTCCCTACTACGTCTCACATGGACCAATGGCACAGGCTTATTACTGGATCCCCTCTTCTTTTCATCACACCTACTAACTATGGTATAACCTTCTTGCATCACAGTTGTGACTCTTCCCCATCCTCAAACCTTCAATGGCTACACTGTCCTCAGATGGATGTCACAATCTAAAATCTGGATCCTTATTCAAACATATCAACTGTAAAATGCCATGTTAAGATAATCAGAGATATCTGAACATGGACTGGGCATTAGAAAATATTACTGAATTATTGTTATTTTTATAGGTGTGATAATGGCATTGTGATTGTATTTTTTAAGCCCTTATTTGTTAGAAAAGCTTACTGAATTATTTATGAGTGAAATAACATGATGACTGGGATTTTTAAAAAATAGGCTCCCCAAATTTAAAATTAAAAAATATATATGTATCTGGGAGTATAGATGAAGTAAGATTGGCAAATGGTAATGATTACTGAAGCTGGCCCAGTGGTATGCGGGGAACCGATCACACCAACTCTGGAAAGCTGGCTGTCAAAGACTTTGCAAACAGGTTGTTAAACCATTGGCAGCTTAAAGTTGTTCACCATGGGGATATTTACACCACAGAAATCAGCAAATGCTCCAAATCAAGGCTTCTGTAACAATATATTAAAGTTGAATAATAGATAATAAAAGTTGGATAATATATGGAGGTTTATTAAACTATCACGTCTACTTTTGTATAAGTTTGAAAACTTCAATAATAGTTCATTAAAAAAAAAAAGCTCAACTATTTTTCTGGACTTTGGAGACCTCCTGCAATTTGGTCCCAACCTAATTTGCAGCTATATCTTCACCATACTCCCTCTGAACCAGAGTAATTAAAGCATTCCAAGTCTCCAGAACATACCCAAGCATCTCCACCCTTGGTTTGGTCTTCATCTAGGCTTCCCCTGCCCTGGAATAAGTTCACCGCCTCACTTCCTTCTCACCTATCCTGGCGCACGTACAATGACATCTCTCCCTATAAGACTTCCCTGCTTGCTCTATACAGATATAATTTCTCCTTCTTCTCAATTCTTAAATCATTTAACCTGTACTTTTCTATCAAAAGAAAAAGTTGAATTTACTGTGTGTGGCAGGCATCATGCTAGGTTGCTTTCACAATATTGTCTCACAACAATTTGAGCCTCACAACAATCTGTGGGATAAGCTGCACAGTTTTTTTGCTTGATAAGGAAAATGAGGATTAAAGCCACTAGGTAACTTCCCCAGGTTCACAAAGCTAATAGTAGTGGCAGAACATTCCAGAATTGTCAAAATTCTGGGGAAAAGTCTGTGCAGCAGGGAGCCCCACATAAAGGTCTCCATGGGCGCCTTTGAATGAAATGGCAGCTCAGTGACTGAAAGCCCTGTTTTCTCTGCACTGAAAAATGTTTTTCTGTGTTCTGAGTGACTCTTCTTACCCTTCACTGCAAATGTCCCCTTGGCCATAATAGCAACGGACATTTTAGAAATTCCTTTAAAATGGCGACCCTTTATAGACTAGCTATTACACTTGCCTCCCAAAATCCTGTCATGAGGCATACTTGAAGTAAAACTCAATTTTTCCTGAAGGAAGTATCCTCTCTCCTCTGAGACAGTGAGGCATTTATGAAGCAGGTGAGGACCAAGTCCTTTTGTAGGTGCTCTGCTCTGTGGGGGATGGGTCTTCTCAGGGTTGCTTTCCTAGCACTGTAGCTGGACAGGTGAAACTTGCATCTGAGATTGGGCCCCACGCTGCGGTTATTTCTTCCCAGCATCCCCAACCTGGGCCCTTGTAAGCAGATGCTTAAATGCCCATGGGCACACATGGACACTTTACTACAAAATTTAAGCAACCTTCACATGCCTGTAGGAACTGAGAGATAAAGAAGAACTAAATGCCAAGAAGCCGTGGACGCTATTTGTATCTTAGATGAGAGCAGAGAATCTAGCACTTGCCTTGGATTCCTCCTGGAGCGCTCAGCCTGCAAAAGGAATGGAATGTCTAGCAAGAGGGGCGTGGTAAATAAATGATGGTACTAGCAAGTGGACAAAAATAGCCAGTTGCTAGAAGATTTTCCAGTGACATGAAAAGCATGCAAACAAGCAAAAAAGAAGATTAAAAAAAGCATATAAAATATGATTATCAAGTTTTTTAAAAATCCCATAGATGTGTATGTCTATGTACAATAACTATTGTAAGACTATACCCCAAAATGTCATTATAAATATTTCTGGGGTGCAAAGAGATTTTTTTTTATTTTTTTATATTTTCCAAATTTCTTCTTTTTAGTTAATTTTTATAGTTAACATCCATCACCACACAGAACTACAAATTTTTTTCTTGTGATGAGAACTTTCAAGACCTACTCTTTTAATAACTTTCAAATATACAGTACAGTACTATTAACTATAGTCACCATGCTGTACATTACACCCCCAGGACTTATTTATTTTATAACTAGAAGTTTGTACATTTTGACCACCTTCACACATTCCAAAATCTCTAGTGAACACTTATAGCTCCTAAACTGAGGAGAAAAAATAAGAGTAAAAATAAAATGAAGAAGAAATCATACGATTGTGGGGCTTCTACTAAGAGAGTGAGATGCCTCTTTTTATTCCTTTTGGGGATGGAGAGAGATGGTCTGGCAAAGGGAGATGAGGGTCCTCATTTCTAATCATCCGAAGACAAGAAAAGAGGGGACTCAAGTGTGTTCATTCCTTTAAAGTCAGGAAGAACAAGGCGTTGGAAAATGAATGATGTGTTTTGGGGAGAACCAAGTGGAAGAGAAGAGTGTGGGTGACTTAGGTGTGAATTTCAGGAGCATTTCCATTTGTGCTTTTTAAACCTGCTGAGACTAGTAGCCTACGGTCAGACAGTTCTCCCCGTGTGGCTCAGAAGCCAAGCTCGCTGGCCTGGGAGAACTCCCACCGCTAATGTACGGGACGTAGAATCTCAGCATTGGGCTCTACCTTCAAAGTAATGTGTTTATTTCTAGGAATGAACATGGTGTCTTTACAAACCAATAATCACAGGGAGAAAGGCTGATAGTCACTTCCTTACCCTCCTCTTCTCTATCTGGATGCAGAAAGGAGAAGAGAGACAAGGAGAGGCCAGCCTCATACAATCACCCCTCTCCACACTTTCAAAGTGGAGGGGCAGCAAAGATTAGGGAGGGAATCATGACTATTTTCCTTAAGAGGCTGCAGCAGGACGGGCTTCAAGGGAAAAAAAAAAAGACTAAAACTTTTCCATGCAAGTGGTGAATGTGGACTGTGTGAAAGCTGACAGGCCCACTGACAGTGAGCCCAGGGAGGGGCCCTCAGCAAGTTCCCTCCTGAAAGTCAGTGACAGTTCCTGGAAGGGAACACGACCATGAATGATTGTGGACATCAGGATGCCTGGGGCTCAGTTTCACCTGAAACCCGAAGAGAGAAGGGAAAATGACAACAGAAGCCAACGATGTGGTGCAGTGGGGCTAGAAGGAGGCAGCCCCAAGCATGTGGGCAGTGCTCTGTTTCTCTTTGGAAAAGCACCCGAGAGGGTGGTGTTGACTAGGTGTTGACACATCCGGGCCTTTTTGATTCAGGAACGACACTGCAGAACTGACTTTTTGATCTGGGTACTACACTCTAGCCACAAGGTTCCAGGGCTTCCTGGCCTTGGGAACACGCATCCTGAGGAGTGAAAAATATGCATTTATATTCCAGCCTTGGGGGGATGACACACAAATGGAATAATGTGGAAAGGTCAGACGGAAGCAGGGGAGTGAGCCATCTGTACCAACCACCTGCGGGGTTATCTGTGGGGAGGGCAGGGAAGCTGCCTTTCTAGGATCATGGCCTCAAATGCTGTGGACAGACCCCCAATATACCTAACTTAATAGTTCATTTTAAATCTAATATCTTTAGAAATGTGGCTCAACAAACATGAAGAGAATATGATCAAGTCAGAAACAATGTCAAAACCACACACACACACACACACACACACACCCCTTCCATAAAATCAGTCTCCACTATGTAACCTTTTCAAGCCACAAAACAACATCACACAGAGCCTTTTTTCCCTTTATTTGTATAAATTTCCAGAGAAAAATAAATATTTAGCTGAGATAAATATTTATCCCACTGCGTTGTGAGAGTAGGTTTGGAGGTAGGTGGGATATGGGTAAATGCTGATTGTCTTTTGTTTTTGTTTTATATTCCCTGAGCTCACCTGAAAGTTTGTGTGAGTTATATGAATAAGTACTTGAATAAATTGTCATTTTTCAGTATTGTCAAAAGGCTTCCTTACTATCTATTTTTAAAACCTCATTGCATCCTGACAGAAGGATCAACAAGCTGTGATCAAAATACCCCAAACCGTACATGGATTTATCTTTGACTCTCACCAACGGGGCCCTTTATTTTGTTCATTCTCTCCCTCAAGCCTCTTGCTCCACTCCCATTCTGGTTCTTAGCTCTCTGAGTGGTCTGGGGCCTCTTCTCCCCAGGACTTGGGGTCTCAGCACCACACACGGGAGAAGTGTAGTGAGGGTACAGTGAGTTCTTGGATGTAAAACATATTTAAAGGAGAAAATATCCCCAAGTATATGGAATTATTGTTATTAGAAATTACCTGCTCTGCCCTTGGGAGTCTCTGCAGAGGTGCAGCAGGTGGGGCCTTGGGCAGCACTGAGTTGGGGAGTGACAGGAAGTTTCCTATTGAAAGGGGGACAGAGGAAGGGATGGAGCATCTCAGCTCTTGCTCTTGGATTTACCTGTCTTTGCATACACACTATCTACACTAGGATCCATGGGGAACACAAGGAATTTGTGTCTGTCGTGCATTTGTTCTGTGTCTGTGTTGGTGGTTATGCATTTGTGTGGAGACAGTAAGCTCCCTTCCAAAGACAGGGAAGGTGATTTTCCATCTTCACCACTGCCAGGGAGGTCCCCAGAGAGCCCTTTCTTGTGCCTCTTGTGGTTTGTTTATAGTGACCTCCAAAAAGCATTCTGGCCAGAGATAATAATGGCTCGTTTCCTAACCAAGATCAGCAAAACTCAACCATCTGCCTCTGCAGAAGTCTGAGATTAACCTGGCTGCCAGACCATGTCTACAAGGCATTTGCTCACAAAGATTCCACAAATGTGAGTATCCTGTCCCAATGAGGAGAAATTCAGGAGAGAACCCCGCCCTCTACCTCCTTGGTTTAACACTTTCCTGAGCTGAATCACCTACCACCACGCTTTCCAAGCAGCTTGGTCTACAGTCTTGCGTACTATAAAATATTAAAGATGCAGAAAGAGGTTGTTTTGCTCATGATGAGGTGGGAGGAGCCAGAGGGAGAGGACAAACTACCAAGTCATTGTCAAGCTTGGTTCCTTAAGTCAGAGAAGCTGGAAATCCAAGGTGAGGGGTTTGTGCCCTGGTGCCAACTTTGTTTGCTCACAATTCATAAAAGGATCAGTGGAACTTACCTGTGGCTGAAATCCTTTGAGGTCGCTGGCTGCAAGGTCACTGGCTGTGAGGAGCTGGAAAAGAACAAAGTAGTCTTCCTTAGTGATACTTCTTACACTTTGCATACAGTGTCCCCAGAACAACTGATCGGCAATGGACTCACCAGAGCCCAGATCTGGAGCTAAAGCAGCAGAATCACAAAAGGTAAACGCGGTGCTTCTGGGTTAGGAGCCTGGACTGAATGGCCTTCTCACCTTGTGTCTACTCTGTCTCTGACTATCCCTGTTGCCCTCTCGTACCTTCTTTCTAGGTGTCACTAATTCTTCACAGTCTTAAGTTAGGGATCATGAACTATGGATGGACTCCAGCAAGTCCACAGACCCCCTGAGATTTTAAGTACAAATTACGTGTGAGTCCATACACTTCCTTAGGGAGAAGGTCCCTGACTTCTTTTCTACTATCAAATTATTCTGTGATACGACAAGTAAAAGAGACAGTTAAAGGCTCATCTCCTCTGGGAGGGCTGTTGCTTCTTCTTTTTTTAAACTCAGACCAGTGAAAATGACCCTTTACTCTCCCCAGCTGCACATGACTCAGTTTCCCTTTATCGTACAGTGCCTTTGATTTTATATGTTATTGAGGTATTCATAGCTTATGCCTCCAACTATTATGCACAATGTTAGATGAGAGTCAGGTTATGTATTTTCTGTATCTCTGTGTTTAATCAATATTAAAGGGTAAAGTTAAGGTTTTAATATTTTGCATGCTCTCCAGAAAGCACCCAATGGAATCATAAAATAAATTAATAAAATAATCACGTTCTTTATTGTTGCTCAAAAATGCTGGGAAAGTGGGATACAGAGAAAAAAAGGCAGATGCTTATTTTGATTCAAGGAGTGTGACCGCTAGCTTTGTTAGAACTGGAGAGCGTTTGTGAAAACTAGGAAAGATTTCATATTTGCTGTAACAATATCTTGTTTAGTTCAAGAAAGAGAGGAAGTCACGCTGGGCTGTAGTGCCTCCAGCCCTCAGAAAAGCTCACCTGGGATCCCTAGCTTCTCTCAATGACTTTGCCAAAAATGACGCACAAAGTGTGTAAACTCTGGGATGGAGCAGGAAGGAGGTAGAGAATGTACCTCTCTCCCCACACTCAGGCCTGCAGGCTGGATTCCCCAAGTGGCATTTGCCTGGAAAGGTGACACCATCCCGAGAGAGAGCCAGCTCAGCCCCTGACTGCAGACACAGCCAAGCAACAAGCCATGAGGGTACCTGACGAGACACTGGGGGCTGAACATAATTATACAGCATCTCTGCCTTCAAGGGACATACAATTTGGTCCAAGGGTAAGACACGCATGTGTCAGTATGAGCAGAGTGTAGTAGGGTGTTAGTGTCAAACTGTGAACAACGTAAGGCAAGAAAGGTCAGGGTAGGGTTGCTGAAATAAGATGGAGTTTGAACTGAGCCTTGAAAATGGACGGGTGGCAAGGCGGGGAGCCGCTTCAGGTCGGCAGTGGGGAGAAGACATGGAAAAGGGGTTTACCAACCCCAGCACAGCTCCCTTTGCGTCTGTTCTCTGCCAGCTGCGGCATTAAGGAGGGAGGGAGGGAATCATGACACATCGAGGATCGCCTGGGTGCCCAGCGCAGTGGTTGCTGCCTTATAGAATTTTTATTTTTTAATCTTCATAACTCCCTCATGAAATAGAAAGTATCTCCACTTTATGGATGGGAAAATTGAGACTTACGGAGGTTAAAAAACCTTTTTTAGGTCACACAGGTAGAACACATATTTGGGATTTAAATCCAACAGTATATTATCCCAAAGCTTATCCTCTTTCTCCTTTAACATGATGCCTCTGGTGGAGGCACACTGGAGATAATTTGTTGAGGAGACATGACATAGGAAAAAACATGAGTGCCAGACTGTTAGTCAAATGAGCCACAGGCAGGAACATAAAATGTGTGTCCCTATGAATGACCCTTAACTAACCCTTCCTTTCAGATACTATTTTATTTAATTGGTAACAACAATCCACTTTTCAGGACTTGTCAATATGGCCTAGGGCCTCTGATTCAAGCGCAGGTTGGGATGGAGCTGGGGAGGAGAGACAGACAGGCTCGGGTGATGTATGGGCATGGGAGTGACCTCTGCAAGAACAGGGCCACAGACATGTGTTAGCGTATAGGACTCAGGTCTCAAACTCTCCAGGCCCTGGAAGTCCAGCTGGCAGGGACTCTTCTACTGCGCTTTCACGAGGTTCACCAGGCAGACAGCAGAAGTAAGACCCAAATATCTAGTTCTTCCCAGTTCTGAGATGCTGCAGCAGAAAATAAACCACAAGGGTGTTCATGGCATCTTAGCATATGCGCTATTCCCTCACGTTAGTGGTTTGGGATTGAGAAATGACCATATCCACTTTGAATGGAAATAAAGATACAGAATTTTTGGTTATTATTCCTTGTGTCCCCTGCTCAACAAAGTTAGGATCTATCCCATCCTCCCTGGAAAACTTACATCTTACATCCTCTTTCCCTTCTCTTAAGCAGAAGAAAGATGCACGCAATTTAGTTCTTTTTTTTTTTTTTTTTTTTTTTTGCGGGGGAGAGGTGGTGGCGTGCCTTGCATCATGTGGGATCTTAGTTCCCCGACCAGGGATCGAACCCGTGCCCCCTGCAGTGGAAGCACGAAGTCCTAACCACTGGACCGCCAGGGAATTCCCGCAATTTAGGTCTTAATTATTTAAACTTCTCTTTTGTATATATTTTGTATTTTCCTTTTTTCGCCTAACAAGCCCATGCCCAACAAGACCATGGTTTATAAAAATCTTACATAACTTCTGCATTTCTCAAAGTGTTAAGAAGAATCTGGACAAACAATTAGTCATTAAGTACCTGTTGGTCAAATGACTTACAAGAAAAGTGGGGAATATTGTCAAACTAGAGGTGAGGACTAGAATGACTAAATTACTGAGAAGTGTGAGAGACAGCTTATGACATCCTTCAAGTTGACAAGAGGAAAAGACACCTAGAATGCTCAGCACCTAGAGCATTTCCTGCATGAAATAGCATTCAAATATCTGAATGAATTAATCAGCAGGGGAGGCTGAGGCATGGCAGAGAAGAGATGACAATGTGCTTCCACAAATCACTGCCCTAAAAGCACTGATCCAGACCCTGTCCAAACTGTCCCCACCCCCCACCCCCTGACCAGACCCCTTCCTCATTCTGTCCCACAGAAAAAGAGTTCACTGCTCAGACCATCCTAGCCGTGTGGGGAGGGATCCAGGACAGGGAAGCGAAGAGGGAGGAAATGCATTCCGCCGTGGCTCTGGGGACTGCAGCCAGGTTGCAGTTAATGAAAAGGATCCTGCCTTTTCCCAGGATGGCTAAATGTCTGCACTGCTCCCAGTAAAAGGGTTGGGTGGGTGTGGGGGAGAAGGGCAGACAGAATTACATTTAAAAGGCAAAGGAAGGAGAAAATTCTTTCATCTCCCTGGTGGAGCTGGGCAGCATCCTGGGGCCCTGTCTCAAACCATTCTCATTCCTGACACGTCTCCCTGCTCTCTGGAACAGTCCACATTCAGAATATCATGATGATGACCCTGCTTTCCATTTTTGAGGAGCTGCAGTTTCTCTCTCGGCGCAAGTTCAATTTTTTTTCTTGGTCTCTCCAAGCCCAAAGGGCAGGCTGGGGAGCAGGGGGAAGATGCAGGAAGCTGTGGGACCCTCGGGTGAGAGAAATACGTTCAGCTTCACAAGCAGAGGCGTTCTGCTGGCATTCCTCTCACACCCAGCTTCCTCAACGGGATTCTCCCTTTGCTTCCCACACCACCATAAGTCACCCCCAGCACAGCTGCAGCCAGCTGCAGCACCCTGGGACCTCCATGGGCCTCAGGCTGCCCCTCAAATAGCTTCTTTTTCACCTGCTAAATTCTACAGCTTCCAGAGCTTCCTTCAAAAGAGGGGAGGAAGCTGCTCCACTTTCCTCCGTGTCCTCCAGCCCCAGGAGTATCACTTCCCCTCTTCTGGGCCCTCATCAAAAGGACACACTGCATCCGGGAAGGGAGTCCCTGACATAAAATGGGGAGTGGGCGGGGGGCTCATGCTGGACATCTGGCTGAAAGGATCCCAGCCTTGTAGACATGCAGCTGGACACACTGAAGCCCGGCTGTGCTAGGAATCCTCTAGGTTATTTGCTCTTCTCAAATATTCCCTCCCCGTGGGCCAGAAAAGTAGATGACAACATGTGAGATGGATGGATGGGTGGATGGGTGGATGCAGTGGTAGGCAGGTACACAGATAAAGAAAACAGAGCAAAGACGGCTTTGGGGAAAACAAATGACCCTATTTCAAATTTCCCTTAAAGACACCATCCTTTCATTAAATACGCTTTTTACCTCACCTGTCCTCTTTTCAATCTGTTCTCCTTTCCCTTTTCTATTTTGTAGGAAATGGATTTTTTTCCCCCTCTTTATTTTGTGAAGTGTCACTTGCTTCTTACTTTGGCTACAGGATAGAACATGAACCACATCCCACCCCAATCCCTCAAATGACAAAACAGTTGGGGACAGCCTGTGTGGAAGGCAGCCTCCCAGCAAGGGAGATAAACACCCAATTATGTGTGTGATCGGGGTTGTTAGAAACCAACTAGAAACTGAGGCCCAGAAAGAGTAAGTGGCTTACCCAGTGAAAAAGCAGAAACAACAAAGCCAACCATATGCAGGCAACCCAAAGAAAGTTTTAGATGACCTAACACCTGGGGACTGGGAGATTCAAATCGGGAGGGGAGAGTGGCAGGGGTTAAGACAGAGAAAAGGAAAAAAAAGCTAAGGAAGAAAGCTTGGTTTCTACCAAGCAACAGGCTCTGGAACCACCAACCATGAGTGAGCCTGCAATAGAGTTCCAGGAACACAGAAGGAAATGTGGAAATTGAATTGAGGGAGGTAAAATGGAACCAACAGGTTGCTATTCCTCACAGGATGATGACTGGAACACTGCTGTGCAAAAGTCAGACTCAGAGGGAGAAAACTCATGCCTTGGCCCTGGGTCTGCCTCCACTCACTGTGGCATCTGTTTTGGGGTCACTTCCCCTATTCAGGTCTTGTTTTACCACCTATAAAATGAATTCCGTGTTCCCTCTGGCCCCACAGTTCCAGTACCCCAGTGTGTCTCTCTTACCTCAGGGATAAAAGAGATGGAACAGACTCTATCTAGTCTCCTCTCTCTCTTTTTTCCTGGAACTTTTCCCCACAAAACACTTCTGAGAGGTTGTCTACATTCTCTGGAGGAATTTCTAATCAGAAGGACAGATGGGAGGGCAATGAGATAGTCTTGTACTGTGTCTCTATTATTGGTGTGCAAACAGGAATTTAGAGAGTGGTCACTCAGGCTGTTACACGGGGTCACCATCCCAGTGAGGCTGCAGTCACATCCACATCCAAGCTAAAGGTAAACAACCTTACAATTTGGAAAGCATTAGTTCTAACTGCCAAAGCATTTAGGGTGGGTGATGCACGGGCCAGGCAGCCAGCTTCCTCCCAGCCTAAGAAGTAAGTTACACACTCGAAGTGGCCATCCTAGCTGGGCTGAGTGTCCTTTTGCTAAATCCCCTCACTCTCACGGAATTTTAAAGGTTAAACCTGAAACCACTGATACCTCCAGTCTTAGTTTTAGGTTCTCTTCCAAAGAGCAACAAGGATGGCCAATAATAACTGAATATAACTCCAAGCAAGCCTGGTCTTGATTGCTTATATTTTTCTTGTATTATCTTTTAAATAATGGGGTTCTAATATTTATAGGTGAGATTTGTAACAAATTCCCCTAGACATGTAGCCAAAAGAGCTTATACATTTTCTTTAAAGACTCCATGTGTGATCTTGCAAGATCACACATATAACCTATGTTCTTAGAGTGGTATGTATATTCGGTTGTTGTCCAAGACACAGCTATTTCAACTTCTGGGTGAGAATGTATTTAACCCTTCTTGCAGATTAGAGCTATACGTATCGAGCTTAATGAAAGAAGAGGCCTCTGAATGCCCTAATCTAGAACTCACTGAGACAAGAAGTCTTGTTTTATGTTATTTGAAGCTGGTGAACCTACAGAAGTTCACCCTGCACTTTTTGAACTTCCCAGTAAAATTCTTTGTAAATGTCTTGTTCTGCAGACAAAGGAAACTGGATTTCATGGATGGAGGTCATCTTGTGTGGTGTTGGGTGGGAAGTTTACAGAGGTAAACCTGGTGTAAACTGGTGACATGAATGTTCATATCCTCATTTATTATGCAGTTTGGTAAAAAGTAGCTCAAGCAGCTTAAGTCGTTTCAGAGGTTACACCATTTGTAGGTGGTAGGGAGGCACAGGACCCTGGTTTGGTGGATGCGTGTTCCCTTTCACTACATCATAATACTCCATGAGCCCCACTCTTTTTGGAATGTGTATTAATAGAGGTTTTATCAGGTCCTATATGATGCCTCTGATGTTTCAAAATGAACCATGCATAGGAAACTTACAGAACAGTGGTGTTCAAACTGTGCTCTAAGGAGCCCATCCCACTTTAGCCAGAACAGCACACCTCTTATTGGCATTTTATATTGGACTTCCATTTAAGATCTATTTGATTTAAAACTTTATAAAAAGTAAAACTGGAAAATGCTTATCTTAAAAGAGAAGGCCCCTACATAGGTGAAGAAGCCACTCCCAGTGCTAACAGAATATACCTGGGGGAAGAGAATTAACCAGCTCACCTCTTTAAAGATGCTAAGACAGTCATCTCTTACTAGGATTGGAATGGATGCATGAGCAGACCTCATTTTTAAGAACACAGCTTTTAATACTTGCCATGAGTTATTCATCGGGAAAATGCTTTCTCTCCTTTTCTTTCCATTTTCTGCAAGCAGTGATGTCTATTCTTTTCATCTGAAGTTCAGCAACCTATACACTTAAGAGAGCATAGCTAACTTACCAGGAAAGAAAGGAGCTAGAGATGTGTTGCTTCTCAGGAGCAGAATCTGGGCTGTGGGTTCTTTCCTTCGAACAAAATGCAAAATTCACATTCCATTGGAAGCATCTGTGGGCTGTTCCCAAAGTCAGTAAAAGGCCAGTAAAGGAGGTTCCCACACTGAACATACGCCGAGAAAAGCTGGATACTGGGGAAAATCCATCCTCATCTCTGCCTTCTCATCATGCACTGAACTTCTGCTTAGAACTGACCACATGATCTGCTTGCTTGGCTCCAAGGCTAGTATGAAAGCTTTCTAATGCATCCCCTTGGCAAATCCAAGGAAATTGATTTACACCCCTGGGCTCACTCAGCAGCAGAGAATGGAAAAGTCAGAAGGTGCTTGCTTCAGAGAGTATCTGAGCACTGGAGTCAAAAGCTTGGCTCCTCAGCTCAGTGTAGCCAATTTGGCTGAGAATCTGGGTCCCTCGGGCCAAATCTAGAGCAATTAATCACAATTACAGGTGAATATCTAAAAAGGATAAAGTCAAGCTGGACCCAGTGATAGCTGGCCTTATAGCTGAAGGTAGCCACAGCTTTTGTAAAGCCTCAGGTAAAGTGGAAGGATCTCCTCCTTTGAAAGCCTACCCTGAACTCTTGGCAATTATAATATAAAAAAATAATTGATTTTTCAGGACGTACTTTTGCCTGTTATTGTACCAGGTAGATGCTTTAACTCTATTATTCCTCTTAATCTTCACATTATTAATGCAGGTTAGTATTATTTTCACCAGTTCACAGTTGAGCAAACTGAGGCTCAAATCCGTTAACTAATTTGTCCACGGTTATAGGGGCAAAAAGTGGCAGAACTGGAATTTGAACATAGCTCCAAATCCTGACAAGTCCAGTCCTCTAAGGCACCCATGACCCCCTCAGGAATCCCTAAATGGAGTGGTGCTTTCTCCCTCCCTACTCTGTCAGGGAGTCATCCCTGGCACAGGGACATTGGAACCACTGCCAGCCAGGCCCCAGATGACCCACCGTGCAGGTAGGATCCAGGTTTCCCACTTCCCATCAGCCCCAGGCAGGCTCACAGTGTAGGCATCTAAGTAACATCTTGATCTCCTCCTCACATTTCTCTGAACTCAAGTTGACTTTTTGCAAAGAAGCTTCGTTCCTGAACCCTGGCTGACCAAGGACTCACTAGAGTCTGCACTGTACGCTGTGCGCTAATCATCAGGTGGATATTCTCTCCCTAATCAAGTTTACCCCCTCTGCCTCCCTTCCTGCTTTCCTTCCTCCTTTCCTTTTTCTTCTAGCTAATAAGGGTGTGCCAAGTTCCAGGCACCATCACAGATGCTGGGAATCCCTGTAAACTACTAAATGCTTTCCAGGGATCAGCTCCTATTATTAATTCTTCTGGAGAACCTCATAAGGCAGTACTATGATTACACCCATTTTATAAATGAGAAAGCAGAAACTTAGCTACATTAAGTAGCTTATTCAAAGTCACAAGAGAGTAATTGACAGATCCAGAGAACATGCTCAATTCCATCTGAAACCAAAGCCTATGTTCATTCTTAACTACTCCATACATGTGGCACTGCCAATAATCTAAATGCTGTCGTGGGTAACCTCATTCCACCTAGAAAAGATCTCTGCCTTTTAGAGACACACGCTAAGACACAATGAGGTGGGCATTTATAAAAAAGGGCAACCAATGATGGGAAGAGGATAGTTGCATCCCAAGGAAGAGTGATATCATTATGATCATATAAGTGGGCGCTTTTAATAATATAGAAAAAGCCATCTCTGTTACTACAGGCAAGAAATGTGCTTTTATGTCATCTTCAAATCCAGCATGGCATGAGAACTAAAAGGAGCACAAGTTGTTAAGGACAGTCTGGCACTTGACAGAATCAAGGAACTGGACAACAGGAGGTAAGATCTTTAGGGAAGACAGACAACCATATTCAACAAAGATAGAGAAGTGAAACCCGAGTTCTTCCTCTCATTTTCAAGAAATAACCTCCACAAAACTAAAATTTAAAAGACGGTCTTTCTTTGTTTACCAAATACTTCTGCTTATGGTTTTCATTAGAAAGATTATTACATATTTTTAAAGAAGTAAATCAGGTTATTTGCTTATTTATTTTAATTAACCAAGTGGAACTTGTTTGTTTATATGCTTTGCTATTGGTTGAAATGAAAATCTCTTTGAGCTTCTACTTGAAAACTGTTTGCACAATTAATGTGCAATCTCTTTCACAAATGGTCCTGCTCTTGCCTTGTAAGACTGTACAATGTTACAGCCACTGTACATGCTGTGTACTTACTTGGTCCTGCCATTCCCTAGGACAGGAGCTCGTTGAGGATCGAGACATCTGGCTATTTCCAGAATGATTCTTCACCATTAAAGATACTCTACAGAGTCTGCCACATCTTTCTAAAGTTGCTCCCCAGTATACTAAGCTTTAGATTCCTAGCATAACAACTTTGAAGGAGGCATGGTTCTCTGAAATACAGATATCCTTGTACTTTGTTAAAAATCTGGTCCTCTTGTATTTTATACAGGACTTCTGGAAGCAGCTGGTTCACCAGTAGCTCTTCTTTGCTGGGGTGTGTATGTACCTGTTTCACATAGCCCTGCTGAGACTACAGTTTGCTAAAAATGGTTTTGTATGATTTTACTCTCAAGAACAAGAAGATCATCTCAAAGAGGTATCTGGAAAACAGAGGTTTCCTTTTCATCAAAATCCATCGTATATGGATTATATCTCCCTGGATCTCTTCTCCTAAGATATGCTTTAACTGGTTCTCCCTGAAATCACGTGTGTGCCTGACTCACAGTCCACCCAGTTTTGGACAAAAACTGCCCAGAATTTCCAGCTGGCTCAGCAGGGGGAAGCCTCTCTATATGCTACCCACTGAGACTGAGCAAAATGAGTGTAACACACAGACACTACATCAGCAGGACAGGAAGTAGCTGCTAACTTAGTCTGAGACCCCTTTAGTAATCATACGCCCAAGCCCTTTATTTATAGCACAAAGGCCCACCGCACGGACTGATGATGTTCACTTTTGCAGCTACATTTGGCAATTCATTTGGTGACCTTGGGCAAGCCATGTCTCTGCCTGGCCCTTGGTATTCCCCGCCTCTGACATGAGAAACTCTGTAAGATCACCTCATGGTATGACAGGCTGTGAATTCGGGAAAAGGCTATGGATGGCCCTGTCACTCACCCGAAGCATTATTAGGCTTCACACAAATTGTCTATTACTAAAGGTACTTGGGGGTGAGTTATCAAAGGAAAAATGGTAGAGTGGTAGGGTGTAAGGAGAGGCAGGGCCCTTGGCAGAACAGAGAAGCTGGTGAGGCCTAAGTGTATGTTTAAGAGAATCTATGCTCTCCATCTCTTACTGGTGTTTCAGAGAATAAGTGGCCTCTTGTTTCTCTCCACATCCCTTACTACTTAAACCTGGTTTTAGGAAAGTATCCACTATCAATCAGTAACACTATAATCACACTGCAACTATTCCCATTATAGCTATTTGCTGTGCTTCATTCCTAACCGGGCAAGAAAAATTGGAATCCCCAGGTCCTTTGATAAACAAAATCCCAGATCTAAGGAATTGTAGTTAAGAATAGAGGTGAGTGGTCCATAATTTGGAGGGCAGAGGATCCATTGCTACACTGTGAGTTATATGAAGCAAGCTTCACTCTGGGACAGAAGATGAAAAAGAGGGTAGGGAAGCCGTATCTAGCTGTGTCCAGCCACTTACCTTTGCCATATCTAAATGGAAGGCACCTGTCAACAGCAGTGGCCTAATCTCTCCATTCACCCTAAGGCTTTCCTTGACTTTATGGGATATTAACAAGCATCCTAATTCCAAGACACACAAGCTTATTTCCACATAATATTGAAAATAATTTGACAATAGGGCTGTCTTTTAATTATTTACCCTCTATTATCTGTTGAGTGCAATACAGCAGGCACTCTTCATAGTCACATCACAGGGAATGTTGCCCTATTCCAAGGTGTAAAGTGGTTTTATTATAAAAAGAATGGTGAAGTATGAGATTGACAAAATACCTTTACTCTTAGATTTAAAAACGTTTCAAATGATGATCTCACTTAATCATCTCAACAACAATGAAAGACATGAAGGGACAGAAACTATCCTGCTTGTTTGACAGATGGAGGAAATGAGGCAAAAAAATTGGTCATTGACTTGCCTGGGGATGTATTTGGCTTTAGAAGTCTTAGTGTAGAAGGGATCCTAGGGGGAGATTATCCAGACCAGCCCCGCTCCAATGCAGGAATCCCCTTCTCCAACTTCTCTGACAGATGGACATCCAGCTTGAACACTTCTGAGGAAGTGCCAGTCACTATTTTAGTCTTTAGCAAATTCTACCTTTATTCAGTTGAAATATGCCTCACTGAAACTCATCCCCCTAGTTCTGAGTAAAAGGAACTAACTGCTTTGCTTTTACTGTCAAGATCTTCCTGTTAAATAGATCATGTGAACCTCATTTTACAGGTGAGGAAACTAACCAGCCCACTCCAGGCAACAAATCTCAAGTTAGAGCCAGACACCAAACCCCGAGGATTTCAGACGCATCCTCTCCCATACATTCTCCGGTCCTGCCCATGTGCCCACACTATAGTATGCTTAGCCCTCCTGCCACTGGCCATCCCTGATACAGTTGATGACAGGTATCATCATATCCATACATCCCCAGGTGGCATATCCTAAGGGCTTTCAACTCTTCTTCCCTGGATATGGTTCCTGGTGTCATCACCGCCTAACTTACAAATGCCTCCCTCAAAATGTGGCTCTCAGATCTGAGCACACTGTGCCAGTGGGAGGACTAACTGCTACTAACAAACAAGTCTTGTCCTGACCTATCTTTAATAACTGACTCTCTGGGGGAAAAAAAAAAGCCCTGATGCAAGGCATTTGCCAATTTCCACAGTGTAAATATTCTCACCGCTTCAAGCTACCAACCTGAAGGTGCTGATTGCAGAGTTGGAAATAGATGTGCCCTGTTGCCTCTTGCCACCATGAGCTGGCTGTAGCACACCATAGTGCCCACGAGACTATCTGCTGAAGACCACTGACAACTGGGCTGGAACTTAGATCAGGTGACTTGTATGAAATGGGACATCCCAACAAGCTCAGAAATTAACATGTTCTCTGTACAAATCTGTGGATGAAGTAAGCCAAGCTTTTGAATGGAGTAAATGTGAAGGATGCTGATATTCATGAAATAAGTTCATTCAATAAATATATATTTTTCTAGGAACTGGAATATAAGAGTAAAAAATAAGTACCTGCTTTCAATGAAAGACAATAAAGTAAAATGATAACAATAAAAATAATGATATAACCTGTGAATTGTAATAAAAGATAAGAAAAATAAAGCAGAAGAAAGGGGCAAAGTTGGGGACGTACTGATTTAAATAAGCCAGTCAGGGAAGGCCTGTCTAACAAGAGACTATCTCAGTAGACAGAAGTATGGAAGTGAGCTGTGTGACATTTGGAATAGAACAATCCAAACAGAGAGAACACAATGTGCAAAGTTACTGACGTGGACATGTGCTCAACATGGTGGTGAAACAGCAAGGAGACTGGTGTCACTGGGGCAGAGTGAGCAAGGGGATGGTGGCTGGAGATGTGAGCCGAGCAAGGCCGTGCCACATAGAGCCATCAGGTATTAGTCTGGAGGTCTAGGGCATAGCACATCACACTAAAGGACATGGGAAGTCTTTAAAGAAGAGGACACAGGACGCGATTTGAGTTACACTGTTAAAGGTTCCCCGGCTGCTATGTAGGGAACAGCCCACAGTATTTGCTGATGGATTGGCTGTGGAGTGACAGGGAGAGATAGGAATGAAGGATGATGCCAAGGTTTTTGCCTAAGAAGCTGAGAGAATGGAGTTATCATTTCTAAAAATTTGGGAAGATCAGGGTGGGTGGTGGTGCAGGCATGTTCACAACCCATGAGCATCAGGTATGGCTGAGAACTGAGAGCCTCGGTGCAGAACATATATGCACAGGGGCCGTGTGGGCTAATGCACAGCCTGCCCTGGTTAGAACTCAAGGTAGCTGAGGATGTCCTAGGCAAGGAGACTTGAAAGGTATGTGGGATTTACCCAGCATGTAAGCCATCGTGAGAAATCTGCATTATTAGGGACTCAAGATGAACCTGAGGAAATCCCAGATAAATGTGGTGAATCTGCTTGCTGTAGACTGAATGATTGTTTGCCCCCAAAATTCATATGTTAAATCCTGACCCCAACATGATGGTATTTGGAGGCAGGGCCTTTGGGAGGGGATTAGCCCTCATGAGGGCTCAAGGATGGAGCCCTCATGAATGGGACTAGTGCTCTTATAAAGAGACTCCCAGGGAGCTCTCTAGCCCCTTCCTCCACATGAGGACACAGTGAGAAGAACCAGGAAGCATGTCCTCACCAGACAACAAGTCAGCTGGCACCTTGATCTTGGACTTCTTAGCCTCTAGAACTGTAAGAAATAAATTTTTATTTATAAGACACCTAGTTTACATTAGTTTGTTACAGCAGCTAAAAAGACTAAGACAGTGCTGAACCTGGTCCTGTTTCTTCTCTATCCTGGTTGAATGTGTTGGGTGTGAGTTTTTTCGGACCTGTAGACCCATGCCCCTTCTCATCTGCTGGGTCCACTCAGGTCTAAATTTCAACTTTGTCTTATTCAGCCAATGGGAATGCCAAGTACCCTGCATTCTGAGGATACATCAATGAACAAATAAGATATAGTCCCTGCCCTCATGAAACCCAAGAGTCTAATCAGGGAGACAGAATTATTTTGAATAATAGAAATAAATGTAATTTAGAGTTGCGATAAAGTCAAAAAAAAAAAAAAAAGTATGGGTATGACAGAGAGTTAACAGAGAGAGACCTGATTTAGAATTTGGGGCTGGTCAAGGAAGGCTTTCCTGAGGAAGCAACAATTCAGCTGAGCCCTGAAAGATGAGCAGACATGGCCAAGCTGAGAGCTGTGGGAAAGGCACCTCGGAGACGGAGAATCATCTTCCAAAGGCCTCGAGCAGAAAAACGATCTGCAAATTGGAAGGGCCCTACAATCCCTAATGTGAAAAGAAAGCTAGACTGAGGTTAGGGCTCCTAAATTCTAACCAAATCCTGTCATTAGCCAGCACTGTGACCTTGTTCCACTCATTTATCATCAGCTCATTTTATTCATCTGTGAAGTGGGAACGCAGATGAGGTCCATGCTGGACTGTCAGCAAGTCAGGTACATATACTTCCTAGCAGCTTAATCTTCAGCCTCTGTTTTCTTAACCATAAAAGGTGGGTAACGCTGCTACCTCATAGAGATATTTGGATGATGATATACATACCCGTTAAGGAGGCTAGGCGGTCAGTTGCCCCCCTCCTTCCTCAGACCCTTCAGGGGTGCGGTGAGGCTCGACTTGCACCACTGAAATAGGATGGTGGGGAGGGCATGTTGTACCCCATGGACAGATGGGATGGCTGGCAGTGAGCCTTGAACGCCTTCCTCTCCCTTGCCTGCCCTCAAGCCCATGACCTCTGAAATCTTTTCATGTGGGAGGGCTGTGGGCAACGTGGAGGGGCTCTGGCCATGGCTCTGCTGCGGCTAGGTTTTAAATGGCCACCTCAGCAGAAGGGTGGCAACTTGCCTTCCTGGGCTGAGGGTGAGGGGTGGGCAGGAGGTGGTTGGAAATGCTGGCTTTTCTGTGGAATCGTTTATTAGAAGCAGGGGATTCCCCAATGTTCTTTCAAACTCTTTTGGCCACACATTAAATGTCCCAAGGTCAAATTTATTAGTGCATCTAACAGCCCCGAGAACTCTTGGCTTCAGTGCCGAATCCCTCTTATCTCCCCTCCCTCCCTGGAGCCTTGCAATTTAGCCAAGGCAGCTGCTCATACCCACCATCCCAACCCCAGAGTGGTTCAATCTGTATACAAAAATAGACACATGCAGGCAGTCACTGCTTCCATGGGGCCATCATCAGAAACTAGATCTGCTCAGGACATTCTCCAATAAGGGGAAAGAGGAGCTGGTAGATGATTACATGGTAGGATGACGGAGCTTGGGCTGGCCCCAACAATCCAGAAAGGGTACACACAAGCACCTGAGAAAAGCCTTTTTCCTGTCTGAACTTCAGCTTCCTTATTTCTGAAAGAGATCCAAAAATCCTGCTTAGCTCACAGGATTTTGGGGAAAATATTTCCCAAAATATTTGGGAAGATATTTTTGGGATGGGGGTCATGAACATCCTTCATACCTGTTATACAAACAAAGGATATTACTGAGGATATTATTATTTCTACTGTTCCAAATAAGCCAAATGACCATCGTCAGGAGAGGGGAGGACCCACTGGATCCCTTGTGGAGCTGGCTGCTCCTGAGTTGGACTTGGTATTCATCTCGGAAGAGCAGCTGCTATTTGACCCGCAGCTCCACACCTTGTCTCATGGGAACATGGAGGGAACAGGCCGCCTTTCCTGCAGCCACAGTAGAGAGCACGGCTGAACAACTGGCCAAGGGCACAGCATGCAGGGCAGCCATGGGGACACCTCGAAGAGGCTGAGGGCACCCCAGACGCTAGCTGAGTGCAGGGTCTGTGTGAGCTGCCTCGATTTCCTTTGGGTCTCTGAGCAGTGCCCCCTGCCCAGAGGTGCCCTTGAAGGAGGTGGGCTGGGGGCTGGGCAGGGCTCCTGGTTGCAGCCTCCCAGCCTGTGCCTGTGCATCTCATTACTGAGCAGGCCTGAATCAAAGCAGCCCTGTGCAGCTGCTGTCCCGTTTAATCCATTTGTAATCAAAAGTCATTAGCATGGATGTCTTGGTGCTGAGGTTATTGTGTGTGTGATCAAAGCCACAGCTCCTGCCCACTTCCCAGAGCTGCCTGCACCTGGGAGGGCATGGAGGGCTGTGAACCTGGGGCATGGGGCAGGCAGGCCCTGGTCATCCGAGGTAATGTGGGCTCCCTGAGCAGAACTGGGAGCAGCAAATGCAGCCTTGCCCGCGTGAGGCTCAGCAGCCTTGGGGAGGCAGGGCCCTGGCCCAGGTTTCCCCTTTGGAGGCTGACATTCCCAACTCAGAGACTTGGGGGAGCAGGTGGAGGCAGGGGTAGACTGTGGGCAAGTAGGGCACACTTAGTATTAGACTCAGGAAGGATTCCTAAACTCTCACTTATAGAAGAAGACACTGAGACCCAGACAAAGGAAGCACAGTATGTGCCTGGCAGGCACTTGTGGTAGGAAGGAAAGAAAGAGAGGAAGAGAGAAGAAGCCAGGAGAGAAGATGAGACAAAGTTACCCCAAGTGCTGCACAGCTGAGAAAGGAAAGAACACAAGGCTAAAGAAGTACAGTAGGAGGAGCTACGGAGTCAAGATGTTCTGGGCCTTTAATAGTCTAGACACTCCTTCCTACACACCAGCTCCAGTAACTCTCGGAGCCGTCTCCCTAAAAGCAGTGAAATCCCAGCCCAGATCTTGTCCTCTATCTATAAATTCTGCCTGAGTAAAGCCTGATATCCCACTTCTCTCTGGCTGTCCAGATTATGAACATCACTAAGATCCAAAGGAAGACTTTCAAGAACTTTCCCGGACCTCCCTTCTCTGAACCGTCCTACCATGTTCTATCTTTAACACTCATTTGGTACTTAGCATGCCTTGTCCTTCTGATAGCTTCTGGGTTGACAGGGGATATAATTCCTCTGACTCTCAGATGATGACGATGATGACATTGACAATGATGCTGAGTGTATGAGCCTTGCTCTATCAGCCAGACTGAAGCCCCTACGGGCAGCTGTTGTGTAGTGCCCTTCAGGACACCCCTCCATAGCTGCTCTGGGGTTGATCAGGTGTCTTTGACAGGAGATTGGGAGCTTCTTGAGGGCAGCGCTGGACCTCGGATAACCTTGCATCTGTCTCCAGGGCCACGCACAGTCCTCAGACACAGCAGACCTGTAACAAGTGTCTGCCGAAGAGTGAATGAAAGACACAAAGAGTTCTGCATGAACATACCTGTGATTGCATTTTAACATGGTCAGTGAGGCTGCCCAGAGGTGCTGCATTCCCACCAAAACTTCTGAACCATTCTCAAGGAGCCGCAGAAAGCAGAAGAACAGGGCGTAAGGGGGAGTGGGGCAAGTGGTTTGTACACATGACCTGGGTGCATGGCAATACTGCATGGGAGTAGCCCCCTTGAGTTAGGGGAGATTCCAATCTCCCCACATGGGAAAGAGTCCTTTGGGAGTTGCATGCATTCTTTTAGACCCCAGTGGGTGCCTGGGATGCAAATTCTGTGATATTTCATGAGTTAATACATGATATACATGTATTAACGGTTTACATGGCTATAGTTTTCACCACTGATTTAGGGGATAAAGGAACATCCCAGAGCCAATTTGTGTATGACTTTGTGCAGTCCTTCACACCAAGAATGATCAAGTTTGGGAGTTGAGAGCTAAGTGGGAGGGAAATTGACCTGCGGGGGTGGGGGGGTTGCAATTTAGAAACATTTACAATAGAACCCAATACTAAGAGAACTAATCTTTCCTTTGCTGAGTCCTATGTCATGTTGGAAGATAACCAAACTCCAAAGGTATAAATAACAAATAATTACCCAGTACAGAGTGGGACACTGATGGTAATAATTAACCTTTATCTAATAAGCTCTCACGTTTGCTGGGTGTGTCAGACAAATCTCATTTGTTTCTCACAACAATTTTTCTGAATGGGCATCAGCAATTCCATTCTGAAGATTCATTGACGTTAAGTCATTTGCCCAAGACCGCCTGGTTAGAAAGTGACTGAGCTGAGACCTGAACTCCTGTCTCTGATCCCACTGATGCATGCTCTTCTCCGTGGCCTTCACCACCTCTGGCTCAGCTCCACCTCGGGAGGCCATAACTGACGTACTGCAGCCACGCGGCATGGGGAGAACCCAGGTATCTCAGTACCTGCCTCATCTCTCTGTTTACCCACACTTCAGCACCTTGCCAAACAGGCAAACCACCACAGACACACTACTCGAAAAAACATTAGACTATATTCAAATCGAATCTTCTCTTTTTACAGATTAGTGAAGTAAAGCTCTGAAAGGTTAATCACCTGCTCAACACCACGATGCTAGTATGTGATAGGCCCAGGCTTAAAACCCAAGTCTCCGACTCTCAGTTCACTGCTATTTTTATGGAATTGTGGTATCTGAGAATGGAACAGTGTCTGGGAAGCGGGGACTTGTGGGTATCTGTCTTTTGGGCACTGGCATTACAAGGACAACACTCTACTTAAAATGTCCAGAGGTAATTTACTAATATGTTGACACCAGGGGCACATGGGACCAAGTGCCAATCTTGGCCTCCCAGGAGCAGATCAGGGTGGCTCTGGCACAGACATCCCTTCAGGACATAGTGTGTTGTATCCACCCGGCCTTTACAACACTGCGCTACCAGGGACTCACAATAAACACAGGACATTGGGGAGAGAAGGTAGAGATTTTCTTCCCTGATTTTTGAGAATCCACAATTTCAGCTTAATTTGTAATAGATAGTGAGCGTAAAGAAACTGACAACAGGGCTATCAGCTATTCTGTTAGTAACACTTGAGACCATGGCACTTCAGTATGACTCGAGCCAGCTGTCCAATGCACAAAACGACCTTTAGCCCCATCCTTGGAGAAATGTAATTCTCTTCATGCCTCTTTCTGTCCACAGGGAGTTAGAAACCAGAGCTGCCAGAATAATCAGAAGGCTTCCTAATGACCATGCTCAAACAAGCGGAGATTACGTATTGTCAGAAATAATGTAATCTGCAACTCTTCTCATCTGTTTCATCGTGTTTGCATTTTTAAACCACCTCTTGAGGAAGAAATGAGACAGTTGGAAGTCCTCCCTGTTCTTGCACCTAGGGATAGATTTATCTTCTTCATCTGAAATGCCAGGGGAAAAATTAGAATGTGGTGAGTTCAGAGGCTTTCTAGTTTTGCAATTTCTAGCCCATAACGTGGGTATACACGTCTTTTCTAGACACGTAACTGAACATGGATTAACTATCTGTACATTGATACGAGCAAAGACAGCTTCTCTGAATGCTGCTTCCCAGCCTTTGTCGATACGTCCATGGATCAGATGCACGTGTGCTGATCTGTCACAGAGCACTTATGATGCTCACTGCAACCCCTGCTCCTATACTCTCTGGTGGCTTTCCATCATTTCTAATAACATCCGCAATCCTTACTGTGGCCTTCAAGGCCCTCTACACTTATCCTCTCATCCCCTGGACCTCTGGCCCACCCATCTCCAGCTGCCATGGCTCCATGTTCCTTTTACACAGTCAGCTTGCAATTCTTGTCAGATGTACTACAGAATAGCCTAGTGTTTTACACACACACACACACACACACACACACACACACACTCCATGGCGAGGTCTGACCCTAGAGAGGTTTTTTAGATTTGCCAGGGTGATTATTATGTTTAGCCAGGGTTGAGGACTAAGGCTTTTGCACTTGCTGTTTTCTCTGCCTGGAATTCTCTTCCCTGGGATGCCTGCCAGCTCCCTCCCTAACTTTATGCAGGCCATGATATGCATCAGAGAGGACTTCCCAGGCTACTCTCTCCATATCAGCAACTTTTCCATCGCTTTCCATCCTCTGACATGTTTTATCCTTCTTTGTACATTTATGCTCTGTGACATTTTATTATATATTTCTTAACTCATTTATTGTCTGTCTCTCTTCTAACCCCTGTCCCATCCTACTTCAGTGTAAACTCCCAAAGTGCAGAGATCTGTTTCATTCACTCCTCTACCTCAACAGTGCCTGGCACATTGTAGGGGCTAAATAAGGGCTTGTTGAGCAAAGCAAGGCATGACTATCTCTCTGCTCTGCAATCAGGAGGGCTCTGCTTTGTGTTCCCAGCACTGGAGATGGGTTTGCATCAAGCCATTTCCACTTTGTCACATAAGTGCAGGCCAGGTTCGGACTTTCAGCCAATGGCCCTGTGTACCCACTGAGAGATGGCTGTGGACGACTTAGCTCAGAGCTCTTATCTGGGAAGGCACAGAGTGGAGGATGGAGATGCTAGTGTGATAAATGACTGGGCAGGCACCATGGCAGAATTGTTTAAGGCACTAGGCAAACAGGCATGGCCTGAGTGGCCTCTGGCTGGGGCTGGCTCCTTTGGGAAACAGGAGGCCTTAGAAGTGGGAAAGCAGGACTTGGACTATTGAGCAGACCCTACAGCCATCATGTAGATTGGGACCACTGTGGTGTTATGCCTGTTCTTAACCCCCCCACCCCACCTACCCTTGCTCCCAACTCTAACATCTGTTACAGGCTATGTTTTATCCCCTCTCTCCAATGTCAGTCTAGCTTTGGTTCTGATACATGCATGAGAGCCCAGTATGACCATTTCAGTTAAGTTCCTTTGACTGACCAGGACTACCCCTGTCATTATAGAGTTCTCTGGAAAGGACAGCACATTTCATGAGCTCCCAGCCACAGCCGCATGTGGAAAAGTTCTACATAAGGTGGGGGGATGGTAACAGTCATTGAGACTCATTCAATTTATTGATTTGGGAAAGTAGAGACTACAGTGGATTTTGACTGAGATTTCCAGAGAGTATTGATGAAACAGCTAAGTGGAGAAGTTAGGACTAATCAATATTTTGGGAGGCAAACATCCTGATCACACTAGGCTATGAGAGATTCCTCTAGAATGTGTACTTGGTCATTCAACAAACATTTCCTGAGCACTTACTGTGTGCTGGAGCAAAGGGGGCCCTTGGGCAGGGTGCTTCACCACTTCATGCCCAGGGCACTCAAACCCTGGCTGTGCCTAATCACCTGAGACTGTTTTTAAAAGGAAATGTTTAACATATAAGGCTCTGATATTTCAGTTCACAAGGTTCAGAATGGGGCCGAGCGCATACTGTATGATTTTGTTTATAGGAAATGCCCTCAATAGGCAAATCCAGAGAGACAGAAAGTAGATTAAAGGTGTCTTAGAGCTGGGGACGGGGAGGGGAAATGGGGAATGACTTCTAATGAGTATGGGTTCCTTTTTGGGGTGATGAAAATGTTCTGAAATTAGATGGTGGTGATGGTTGCACAACTTTGTAATATACTAAAAACCAATGAACTGTATACTTTAAAATAATGAATTTATAGAATGTGAACTATATCTCAATTTTTAAAAAGATGCTTTGAGAGCATTAAATTTTTAAAAACTGAAGGAACAGGACTGGGCTTCTGAATTTTTAAAAAAGTTCCACAGGTAGTTGGGAAGCACAGCCAAGATTGAAAATCATTGTGTTCACTCCCTGAATCATCTCAAAAGAGACTGCAGCAGATTAAGGGTTAAGCCCTCCCAAGGCAACAGGCAAGAATGTGTTCATGTAAATTCTGAACCTGAGGAGCTCTGAGTTTCCAGGTGGAGGCTCAGGGAGACTCCTGTTCTCAGGCACCTCCAGGCATCCCCTCTGCTAGGCACTGGGGACACAGGAAAGCCAAATGCAGACTCAGCTTTGCACAAAGCAGATTCTCTGTTCTCATTTACCCCGGGAGGAAGTATTGCTGCCAACAGCGGGCCATGCAACCTGAAGATCTTGATTGAATTTCTAAATGTTCCCCCTGCCCCAACTCTCCCCCAAGCAGATTTCCCCCTTGAGTATAGAGTGTAGATGGTAATTAATTAGCTGGGCTCCTGGATGAATACAGATAAATGAGAAAGCAGTGGTTGGGGGGCTAGCCTTGCCTGGAACAAGCCTTAGAGGAAGCAGTCCCCAGAGCATCGGGGCAGAGCATGCCATGCCCTGGCAGCACTGGGTGTATGAAACGGACCATCCTTATGGGGACCTATGGCTCTGCAGACCCCCAGCTGCAGTCTTCCTCCAAATTCAATGCACTGTGCAAACCAACAGGGAAATTAATCACCCAGAGACAAGAGACTGACTGCTGAAGAACATCGAGCAGAATATCTTGGTGCCTTGAGTGGGAATTCAGCTCACGGGTGCCCATGTAGGTTAATGAGATGAAGTGTGAAGCTTCCTGCTTCCTGGAAAGTTCTGTGTGAATAAATGGCTGCAATCAGGCAGTTCTGAAGGGGCCAAGGGTAATGAGGAGAGTAAAAATAAAAAGAGGCTGGATGGCTGCCTGAGACTCCTGGAGACATCCCAGGCCCCTGCAGAACCATGGTCCAAGGAGGCTATTTCACTGTGGGTGGGAAAACCAACATAGTTAGAAGTAGCACCATCTAGTGTGATAACCACACTCAATGAAACCTCCTCCGCTCTGAGTTTAAAAGAAAATGGATTATTTGTGGATTTTTGTCTTTTCTCTAATCACTATCTGGCAATTGCCCAACAGTAAAAGAGAATAGCCACTTGTAACTCTTTTCTACCATTCAGAAAATACTCTCGCTCACATGATCAAACTTTATTGGTCACCGATTCATATCGAGACCCTTCTCGCCACAAAACTAATCTCTTTCCTGGCCCCAGGCATGAGTGTGAATGTTACATCATGTTGGAAAGCAAACTTTGCCTACGGCTGCTTTTCCACCAGCCCCTACGACAACCTCAGCCCTCCACGCAGCCACTCCTGATTGTCTCCTTCTGGAAGCTTCCGTGTATCTTGCACTGCTTCCCCAGCCATCAAGACCCTCCAGCAACCTCCTCTTCTAAACTTGTAGACTTCAATTACTGATCATCCTTAAGGGGACACTCAGCATATGCTGCCTTGTTGTACTGGTCAACTGAGTCAGGTTTTTACCTGCCCCTCCAGGTGGATGGTAAGAGCCTACAAGGCAAAGCCCATGATTTCTCTTCCCTCATCGCATGACGAGTGGAGGGCTTTGGAGCAGATCTACTTGACTTCAAATCCCAGCTCTGGCCTTACTAAACGTCCACACCTGAGCAAACTGCAAAACTCTCAGTTTATTCTCTCCCACATGGACTCAAGGTCCACACATCTCCACGGGGGGCCTCCAGGAGCACAACACGCTGGATAAGAAAGCAGGAAGCAGAAAAAGACTCACCAATTGATGTCGAAACAACGCAGCAGTGGCCTAATGTGTGTGTGTGGTGGGGGGGGGACCGGGGGCAGACAGAGGCAGAGACAGGGGAGAGAGAGGATATGAATGAGAGAGAATGGGGGAGGGGAAGGAGAGAGGAGAACGGAGGAGGACAGACCCAGCAAAGAGAGGGAGGGGCTATATTTGGGGGTGAAGGCTGATATTCCTGACACAACTCAGACAAACAAGAAATCGAAAAGCACACAGCTGCTGATATCAAATACACCCTCTTTCTGCACTACATCAAAAAGCTTTAATTAACAGCTAATTTATTTGAGTGAGAAAATAAATCCCCTTATTGCAAATAGGTGTACTGTAAGTCAAAGAACAGAACTCCCAACCCCCACCCCCCCAACACACACACAGCGGAAAAAAATACAATAGGAGCGCAAATTAAACCTTTGGAAAAAGAATAAATAAGAATCTGGATCAAAGACAAAAATAGTTTGTGGACTTGAGAGGTGAGCAGGACCAAACTGGAGACAACTCACGGAAAACTATCCTCTCTCTGCTGTGGGAACTCTGATTACGGTGACTGCCAAGACGAACTGTCGCTGCAGGTATGGACTGCAGTCAGTGAGAACGCACGCGGCCTCTCCATGTGCAAACTGGGGCTGTTTCCCAGTCCTCCTGCGTGCCTGGGTGAACGGGGGAGGGGGAGGTACCAGGATGGGTGAACAGCGAATCCTCCCTGTGCCCACGAGGCCCCCGTCCACCGCCTCCACGTGCACGGCGTTGGAGGGCTCGCCCTCCGGCTGGGGCCTCTGTGATCTGCACAGAACCACGTGGGAGAAGCGTGTGGTCGAGAAGTGTGTGGCAACGGAGGCTGCGGGCGGCTGAGAGGCAGGGTTTTCAAGTAGGACCTTGAACAATGGGTATCAGGAGAACGGCATTCCAGCCCCTGCGCTGCCACTAACCTCCTCTGTGCTTCCCTGAATGAGCCGCTTCTCCCTCTGAGACTCAGTTTTCCCACCTGTCAAACGAGACAGCTGCAAATTCGAACAAGAAATGTGGGTGTGGAGGGTCACTTGGGGAACTGCAGTGACTGAAGGACCAGAGCTGCCCCACTCCACTCCAGCCAACTGTTTCCAGAAGCCAAAACTCTAAAACTGGTGTGGACATGTTTGTCTGTGCATATGAGGAATCTCTTTATTTTCAAATGTTTGCAAATTTTGCTAAAACACAGTGTGGGTCAAAAAAGAGATGTCTGTGGGATGAATTTGGCCCTCAGTGTTGTCAGAAGCCCCTTCGTTCTTCACATTTCATGACTGCCTAGAGAGTTGCCCTCCCACCACACTCCTTCCCAAATCCCTGATATGCAGACACTTCTGAATAAAAGAAGTGAGCCAGCTAAGGAAAGGAGAGCTCGCCAGGGCCTTCTGCAGGTGTGACAGCAGCTCTGGGCTGAGGAACCTTGCTGCGGTCGGTCTCCTGGCCCACAGCGTGTGGACCCTCGTTTCCTCGTGTGCAGAACAAAGGGGCTGCACTAGGAGGTTCTCCAGGGTCCCCACCAGCTCCAAGGCCATGGCTGATGACTTCAGCATCTTCAGTGGTTTTGACTAAACAATGGAAAACCAAGAGAGATGAGGGTCTACCCTCTAATGGTTCCCTGATGCAGATGGGAAAAGAGGGCAACAAATACGCAGGGTAGTCAGACCAATGCCCACTCACAAAATTGGGTAAATGTCTATTTTGTGGTCTCTCCTTCCAACTTCTCCCCCGTGTCCCGTGTCCTGTCTCTGTCACCTGGTGGGCACCCCCACAACTGGGGGCCTAATTCTCATAATCCACATGTTAATTGATAAGCTGAAGACCATTTCCTTTTAGGAATCTGTAGCCTCTGCAGGCCTCCAACCAAAAAGTTGGCTCTTAAAATGATGGAATTTCAGGTTCCCTGTGGGTCGCTGTGAGATACTGTTTGGGGAGAGGCCCAGGCTGATGCCCTTCGGATCCTACAACCAGGTAGTCACCTGCTCCACCTGGTAGTCAAGCTGTCCCCAGAGAGCAATGTGGTGAGGAGTGAAGCTACAGGGCTTTCTTGTTCCAATAAAAATCGACAATTTACTGTAATTTCGTTGTGATTTAACAATGCTTCTAAAAGAGGAAGTAAATGGCTCATAAAGTCTGGTGACCTAGTCACTCCTGTGTGCTTCATCAGAACTCCCTCTGAGCTGGTGCCCTTCACATCCCCCAGGCTGCCCAGGCACAGGCTGGAGTGGAGAGCCGGGAGACGACTCCACAGTCCCGGGCACCTGCAAGTTCTCACCTCTCTTGGTCTTTCTTCATCCCTCTCTGACTTTTTCCCTCCCTTTTGTCCACTCCCTCACTCTTTTCTTTCTTTTTCTTTTTCTGAACAATGGAAGTTGAATGACAATGCAAATCTCAGTCTCTCCTTAAAAATCTAGGCCAGGGAGGCAGCACATCACCCATATTTATGAGCTTTAAATGGCTTTTATCAAAGTGAGGTCGCGCTAAATCACGGCCGAGCTGTCATAAATACAAATGACTCGACATAGGCTGCAACAAGCCTTCGGGGAAAATTATATGATGTGCTGTTGCAGTTATGGTATATCACACAGGGAGCTCATATTTTTCCACTGGCAAGGTAATCCGATCCTTCAGAGGACTCTAATGGGTGAAAAGAGGCAGTAAGTCGAAGTGAATCACGCCAGGGATGAGATGGTCACACGCATGCCTGACAGGTGAGGGGCCCTTCTCTGGGTGCTGATATTTTAAAGAACCAACCTATTCACTGGAAGGAGGTAACTGATGGAACCTTAAATATTTTATGGGGATTTCCTTATTTAGAATCAATCGATGAGACTAGTTGATGGGGCACTGGATTAGTAGTTAAGGGACTTGTAGCTCTGGCACTAAATGTAGTTACATGTGGTTCTAAAACACAAATTCTTTGATATTCTTCCTTGCAAAAGATGATGGCTATATCCCCTCCCCATCAATATGGAACGGCTTCAGTGATTCGTTTCTAATGAACAGATTGTGGCAGAGGTGAGGTGTGTGCTTTCCAAGGCTGGGTCATAAAGGTATTGTGGCTTCCTCTTTGAGCCACTCACTTTAAGAAAAGCCAGCTGCCATGTTGTGAGGACACTCAAGCAGCCCCACGGAGAGGTCCACACGGTTAGGAACTGAGGTGTCCTGACAAGAGGCAGCACTAATTTGTCAGGCGTGCAAATGAGCCACCTTGGATGGCTCTTGGATGAGGACCCAACAGCCCCATTAAGCCATCAGATGCAGAGAGGCTACTTCTAGAGTCCTGACCCACAGAAGATCTGAGAGGTAATAAGTGTTTTATTATTTTAAGCTACTGAATTGAGATAATTTTTATGCAGAAATAGATAGCTAATATAAGGCAATAAGCTTAAACACTCTAGGTATTAGTTTCCTTATTTTTATATAAAGGATGAACTAAATCCAAGGTTCCAAATCCTGGCTACACATTAGAATCACCTGCAAGCTGTTCAAAAGCATTTAATGCTCAGGACCTATACGCTACCGATTGAAACTGAGTCCCTGGGCACAGTGAGGCCCAGCGTGGGCATTTTCTAAAGCTCCCCAGGTTATTCTTAATGTACAGCCAGAATTGAGTGCCACTGAATTAGATGCACTTTATGTTCTAAAAATACATTTTACAATTTTACGAAACCCTTGGCAGGTTTGGGAATTGAGAATGCGAGAGTTGGGCTATTTCTTCATTCCCAACTCCCTCTCATGACTTCGGATGCCTGGATACTGTCCAGCAGAGCCAGAGACAATCCCTTCACTCCAGCTCGTGAGACCTGGCCCAAGACAAAGAAGTCTACTTTAAGAAGTAAAATATCATTACAATAAGGATGAGTCAGTCCTAGGGAACAGGAAAACAGCCCGGATCTGAGGAGAGCTGACATTGATCCGTTTTCTTAACCCACTGCATAAAGAGAGTCAAACACGGGCCATCCTCGGCTTAGCGGACTCCTTTGGCAGAGAGGAGTGCTGTCAAGCACGGAGCCTTTGTGAGGGAGCATCATGCCTCTGCCGGTCTAGCAAGGGCAGGTGTGGTGCTGGGTAGCAGTCACGCACTGGGATCTGAGCCAGAAGACTTGCTGCTCACTGGCTGTGAGAACCTGGACAAGTCAGTACGTGTCTGCGACTCAGGGTCTAAGCCTGTGAAAATGGAAATTATATATCTCCCATACTGACCTTGTCAAATGGAGTAATGAGACAACAGAGGTGAAGAGCCTCACAGGCAGTAGTGTACACACATCAGAGTGCTATGACCCTGAACCATGAAAACCCATGGAAGGAATTCCACTACCAACACAGGTCTCCTTCTCTGAGAAAAAATAAACAGTAAATAAATAAAATAAAATAAGAGAGCAATATGGATCAAGAAGACAATTTGCCCCCAAAAGGTCAGAAAGACCTTTTCCTGGTCTCCACTCCTGCCACTATCATCAGTAGTCACATGTTATTATGATTATTCTCCACCTGCCTTTCCTAAGGAGGTTTAAACACCTCTCTGTCATTCCTGGATGTCTAGCAAACACCAAGTCTGAGTCCCTCCTTCAGCCATCCACCTGTTCATTCAGTAAGTGTTTACAGTGTGCTTACTACACACAAATACCCTTCAAAACCATACGAGGGAGGAAGGAATGCTTATTCAGTTCCACCTCTTATCTCAGATCTCCACTTATCTGGATGCTACACCTTGGTCCTCAATCCCTTGTTACAGTCTCAGGCAGTCTGGACACCCCATAATACTGCACATTTGCCTCAGCCTTCGTGTTACCTCCAATGCTGGCAACTCATTTTGCACAGTATAGGACTAGGCTCCCAAGAGAGTGAAGATTCATAAGGGCAGAACTCTGTCCCCCATTCTCTGTATCACCTGTTACAATAGCTGGGAGTCCAGTAGATGCTCAGGCAGCCAGTGTGGGCTGATAACCAGTGCCGTAGCAGCAGCGCCAGCTTTTGCCTGGACTTCCTGAATCAATCTCCTTCCTTCCATATCTGCACATCAGCCTGCCCATCCCCTGGGGTTGAGGGAAGTAGAGAAAAGGGATTAGACTTTCTGTTTAAGGGGGATGTCTGCTGCTTCCCTGGTGGCCTCCTCACCCTGATTCCCACTTCAGGCAGCACAATTTCTGTGGTTCATTCACATGCCTAAACCGTTTAAGATGCTGCCAGATGAGAATTTCAGGCTCTCTAGGAGCAGTCCTTCCCAGGTCCCAGCTGTCTACTCTGTAATACTTAATTCTTTGGAAAGAAGTAACAAGAAGACTGGGTGTTTTTGTTTTGTTTTGTTTTGTTTTTTTAAGATTTTAAGAAAATCATTTATTGCTGAGAAGTCACATCAGGGTCTCATCCTTCAAAGCGACAGTTGAGTGTGTATCAGCCTGAGAGAGAGCCCGATTATTAGTTTTAAAGAGCTTATTTTAGTCTCTTGAAAATGGGATCAGTTCATCTTCATCACATCTGTCTGTGTGTGGCTCCCGCATGCCACAACAACTGTCAGCTCCAGGCATCATGTTATTAAGGTGTAGCAGGTGTATGCGTGGGTCTGCCTGGGTGTGTGTGTTTTCCAAAGGAGCAGACAATGAGAGTTAGCGCATGAGTCATGAATGGGGTTGCTTTGCTCATCTGCATTCAGGAAGGGTCTAGGAAGACAGTTCCCATCCAGCCCATCCCACACCCCATTGGCTGGGGAGGAGGGCGGAGCCACAGCTAGAGTCCACATATCTAAGCAGCAATAGTAAGGCCTTGCAATAAATCACCTTACTAAGGGATGCTGTAAAGGGAATATGACCATCACAAGCGTGTGTCTCCCTCACATCCCACGGGCCATGTAGCTTCGGCCAGTGACCCAGCACACCTGCAGCAGAGCTTCCAGATGTCCCTGATACCTGTTTCAAGAGCTATTTCATAGGGCCCAGGCTCCTTCTCATTCTGTTATGAATAAAGGCAAGAGCTAAGCTAAAGTTTCAGGTAAAGGAAAGGGTAGAATCTTCCACTGTTTTGCTCTATATTCAGCCTACCATTCATATCAATGGGAAAACACTGCATAGTGTCTGCAGTGAGTGTAGCACGGTACTAAATGTCAGTATAAAAGGAGTAGATAAGCAAGGAGAGACCCGTACATCAAAATATGTGACAAATAATATGGAGTAAATAATAAAATGCTAAGCTGAATGCAGCTGGGTGTTAAACATGGCTCACAAAATATGTTTTATGGATGACTGAGAAAGCCAGAGGACAGAGCCAGGCATGGGATGCTTTTCTGATAGGGACCTGGGAGCATCTTCATTACAGAAAGGAAGAAGGAGAGCCCACCAGGCATGTGACAGCAAGAGGAAACAGGCAAAACTGGGAAAGAGACTTGAGAATTATGGAAACATGGCACATACAACCCATAACAGGGAATGGTGGGCAATTCAGCTGAATAGATACTAGGCGTGCCCAGAAAGAGAAGTGTGCTTGCGTATGTCTCTGTATACACGGACGACTCTAGGGCAGATAATCTGAAATGACAGATAATCAAAACGTCATTTAGCATGTAACTATGTCTTGGAATTGATATGGACGGGTAAGGAGATGTAGGGCTCGCAACACTTTCCATGAAATAATGAAACGCCTCTAAAGTCCTGAGTCAGGAAGAGCTGGGACGCCATCATGCTGGTCCTATGCGTGCACCTGTCTCCCCAGTCCTGCCGGCAGCAAATGGAACTCTTGGGCTGGGGCAAAGCATCCTCTTTGCCTAGTGTGCTGAGGCCAGGCCCCCACCCACCCAACCCACCCTCCTGAGGCAAGGAAGGCAGTTAAGTGATGACTGTATACAAAAGGCACCTTCTCTTAGTTTCTGCAGGACTAGAACATATAATAATTCCATATTCATTATCAAATAAAAGATATGTCATAGTAATAAATTATTTAAAATGAAAAAGACTGGCTGTGGATCACATTACTGATAATTTGCCAGCAGAGAACTGAATTCCCATGCAGGGGAAAGAAGCCTCCCCCAAGAAGCCTGGTTGACACTCTTCCACCCAGAATGAAGCACTCTTGCTCTGTACTCACATCACACTTTCTCATTTCTTCCCACAGTCAGCATCGGTTGAAGGAGGGAGAGCATATCAAAGACTGCTCAGGGTGCACAGGGACCTATATCCAGGGCATTTGCATGCTGATGCACCAGCACTACTGGTTTCCAAGACATCAAAGGAGGTGCTTGTCTGTGGAGTAAAGCCTGTCCTGCCCTCTGGAAATCCTTTGTGGGGGCTGGAGAGCACACACAACTCAAAAAATTAACATGGAAAGATTCTAAAAAAAGAAATGGAAATGAACGGTGAGAAAATCATGGCCACATAGAGTTGCAGGAAAATAGGCATGAAAGTGTCAGGCCTAACAACTGCAGTGGCTTGCTGTATACAGGAAGATAACAATACAAATGCCATGATCCTCGCAGGCCAGGTGTGAGGAGAGAAGCTGCTAAGGACAGGTCACAGCAAAACCCAAACTGGGTAGGAACTGAAGAGCCGAGGACAGCGTGGCCTGTCACATATTGCCTGGCTTGGGACATTCAGAAACCTGATCTTTCTTTTTCTCATCTGCCAAATAGACAGTTACAAACCTGGATCAAGCCTAGAGTTTACTAGACTAATATTGTGAAGCAAAAGAAACTATGACAAAGTTTCTTGAGTGGGCAAGCCATGGTTCTCAAGACTCTTGAGAGCATTGCTCCAGAGCAGGGAAGAAGCAGGATGAAGGATCCCAAGGAAAGAGTGGAGTGAGGGAGGGGTAGGGAAACTCACAGACCCCACACCTGTGAGCACCAGCTCGACCTGGCTGCACCCAAGGGCACTCCCAGCTCTTCCAGTCTCTGGATTTGAGAACCCAGCCTCCTCTCCTGCACAGCAGAAATGCTGCAGCAGATGTGTGCTAAACAGGACCAAACTGAGGGGAAGCAAGGGTGTTTTAAAAAATGAAGGGGCAGGAGGGAGAAAAGAAAAGAATGAAAATTTGACTACAGAGTGTTTATAAAAAGCTGATATGTAATTCAGTGTTTGTGGAAACTTTTCTTGTTTGTTTGGTGGCAGAAACCAAATTGGAGACATGTAAAGTACGTAAATATCATTTACAATCTTAAAGACCTTAAATTGTAAGATTAAGCGAAATGATGTCTGAGAATGTGCTCCCAAAAGTGCAGGGTATTGTCCCAATGGAAGGGGTTGCTGTCCAGGGCCAAATTCTTCATATGTTTATTTGATGGATCAGAGGCCACAAGGGCTCCGCTGGCCACCAGAGCAGACTGTGAGAGGCATTAGCTGAATTCCAAAAAGGCCCCAGGACCAGAATGCCTCCCTCACATCTACTATAGAACCAGAATTTACATTCCTAGAGATTCATACTCTTGGAGTTTTTGCCCTCAGGCCTTCTTTCAAAAATGCAGATACCTCTGGGAAGGTTGACACTTCTAACTGATTCATTCTAATAAGGTGCGGAGGACAGGTCGTCAAGTAGACATCTAGCTCGTCTGGAAGTCACAGCTCTGTTCCGGCCTGACTGTGTGAACTTGGCAAATAAACCACTTGACCTTTCAGTGCCTCAGCACCTCCTTATGGGAAAGGGACATTGGGCAGGCAGATAAGATGGACCTCTAAACCCTGAAATGAGATTACCTGATATATCAGAGGTAGGGTTGCAGATAAAAGACAGAGCAACCAGTCCAATTTGAATTTCAGATATATAATAAATATGTGCTTAGTGTATGTTCCATGTATACTTAAACTAAAAAAAAAAAAAAAAAAATGTGTGGGAGTCCTATATTTTTGTTTGCTAAATCTGGCAACCTTAATCAGATGGGCTTTTCTCTCCAGAGGGGAGATTCTAGGGGGAACATGGGCAGCAAATGGAAAAGGCAGGGAGTGAGGAGAAATGGGAGTAGGAAGGCAGTTCCAAGCATAATGCTGCCTCCTTCACAATTCTTTGAGGGCTGACCTAGTGCAATGACAATCATAAAATGCACCTCACTCAAGGGCTTCAGCAAGATGCACAGGCTGCCAGAGCCCTCCCTGGAAAGGAAGTGGGCTCCAGGGAGAGCTGTCCTAAGCAGTAAGTGGCCACTTCATGCCTGTAATCTGACTCTCCACTGCTCTTCCCAACTTCCCTTACCTCTCTCCCTGGTAATACTCTTCGAAGTCTCCCTCCCGCTGCTCTGTGAAATCCAAGCTCCCTAGAAGCTCCCAGAAGGCCCATTTGGTCTGCTATACCCTCCCTCCAAACCCCCAACCCCAGCCTGGTCTCTTGCCCTTCCCACCTCATACCTCATAAGCTAGCTTTCCTCCCCCACCTGCCTAGAAAATGGTTTCTCTTTCTGAATGCCCTTTCCAGAGAATGGCCCTGGCTCCTCCCTCTCTCCTTTTGATTTAGCTCATCTCCCTTCCGGTCTCCACTGTGTCCCAGGTGGGCCTCTCTTGAGCAGGGTATCACCCTGTCTTGAGTTCATGCATTCACACTGTTGGTCACTTCCTACTCCTTGAGAGCAAGTATGCATTTCTGTCTCAACTTCATCTCTGAATCTCTAGTTCCTGCCACAGTGCCTGGCATTTGATGAGTACAGTAATTATTTGATTGATTAATTATTACATTTGCTGGTCCCTGTTGATTGAGGACATTTGTTAATGAATTGATTATCCCCTTTCTCCTCAGCTCTGTGCCTCTTCTATAACTCCTGGGGGGTCACAAATCATCTCTGGAATTAGCCATTTTCTACCCATCCGCATATACCCCTCCTGCACTCTGTAAAGCATTGAGCAAGCCCTCCTTTGAATGCACAACTTTGAGTTGGCCTTTACCCTTTTATAACATATACTCTTGGTATAGTTTGCATTTATCCAGCAATTAACCATATACTTCCTTGTGCCACTCCTTGAATTATGTTCTGTATTGTCATTCCCATGAACAGTAGTATCCCATTAGAGCTTTCTCTAGGCAAGGACTAGTATCATGTTCTTGGTGAGGAATGAAGCCAGGAAGTGAGGCCCCAGCCCTTTGGGAGCTTATACTTAAGGTAAAATGGAAGGTAACCCACATTTCTGCTGAACCATCCTTGGAGATCTATATACGGTAGATTTATACACATTACCTCATGTTAAATGAGAGGTCTGATGCCTGCCCCAACTTTCTGCAAATTCCTGGAATCCAATCCTGTATTCTTATTTTTTACTTTCTATTCTCATAAAAATCACGATCTTCCCCCCTTCCACAGCCCTGCCTTTCAGCTTTCTATTCAGGTCTCACCTACAGCAAAATTTTCATTCTTTTTCTTAATGAAGAACAATTAGTTTCCTGTCATGCCAAGCCTTGGAGGCCTCACCTTTCATACACAAACCAGGTATTTGTTAAACAAAAAACCCACTCACTCCCCTAGAGGAAGAATGAGAGGCAAATCTTTTAATTTGAAAGATCCTTTACCTTCCCCCGTTTCTAACTAAAGTAACTATTACAGGGAGTAATAACTATATGCCAGGGGAGCTTGGAGTAAAAAGAGACCATTTTTGACCCAGGAAATGTAGCATTGGTAGGCTGTGTTCTCCAGATTGAGTGTGACTAACCCATCTTGGCATGTCTGCCTTGTGAGTAGGAATGTGGGGCCCACTTCTCGGCCTCCCCTCTCGGAAGCTGCCCTCTGACCGGAAGACTGCTGCCTGGGCTCTGAACACACAGCCCCATTTCCCTGTCACTCCCCATTCAGTTCCAAGGCCCACGTGGTACAAACGTGGCCTTTGTATAGGCAAAAAGGAGGGGGGAAACTTGTCGTTGTGATTGGAGAAGCTCCAAAGATCTCTATACCTCTTCCCTTAGTCTGAAATTCTGCCCTTAGAGATGCCTCTAAGGATTTTATAGTAAGAATCATCTAGAAAGAGCCTTTGAGATCAGCTAGGTCAGTCCCCAAATTTTATGGTTGGGTAAACTGTAGCTATGTAAGGTTACCGCCTTGCAAAAGGATTCAGGTTTTCAACTGAAGCAGCCTTTCTCAATGTTAATTTGTTTCGTATAACGTTGACCCCTTCTGACCTTGGGTCAAAATAAGTGTCCCATGTTCAAATCGCTTTGGGAAATGCTGCACATAGTATATCATCTCCCTTCTTTCTTTTGTAGATTCACAACACAGATTACTGGATTAAAGATTCCAAGAAGTTCTACTATCAAGAACCAACTATTTTTTTTTTTCCCAAACAGTTTAGCTACTTAAAATTTTTACAATATGATTTCTACTAACATGCAGAGGAATGAGTGTCCTTGTGTAAACCATTTGGAAAATACTGCATGATATCATAGTGTGTTCTCTCCTCTACCAGGAAAACAATTAAAGGCAGTATTTTATACTAATTCACATTCAGTTACTTAGGACTTATCAAGTCTCAATTTCCCCTTGGCAAGAAGAGTTAAGCAGTGGTAAGGAATCTGGATACAAAGAATAAGGATCTGAGACATGCTAAACAAACTTTGACAGCAATTTGGCATTGGTCATGGCCAAATTTTACAGGTGGGACTGTGCCCGGCCAAAGGGATTAAATTCAAAGACCAAAGCAACTGACCACTTTGCTCCTCTGTTGTAGAAATCTTCCCTGCTTTCATCTTTAGAACTCTTTTTTGCTCCAGGACTACTACTTCCTACTACAAGGCTACGTTCTCACATTTTTGGTATTCTCTAAGCATAATCATGGTGGCAGACATGCCGTGGATGCCCAGTGATGACTTGAGATTTATAAAAATGGCATATTGTCAAAACAGAAACCTGATCATGGTTATTCTTCTTCTGGCAGAATGGAAATTGGAATGTGACTAGCCCCAGGATTTTACTTTACTAATTCTTATTTCTCCTAAGCGATTAACAAAACTTCAAGTATTTTCAGTTGTTCAATTGGCTTAACATGTTTAAATAAATTCAGTTTAGATCCATTTTATCAGCAGAATTCAGTCTGATCAATAGAATTGTACGTGACCAAAAAGGAAAAAAAATCATTAACAGGCACCAACGTAATAGAGTGTATCAGTAAAATTTATAAGTTGTGCTGCACTTGCAAGCATGAGAAATGAGAAGGTGCATTGGCAACCAAGTCTGTAACATCTTAAAGTCTAAGCCAGCTTCAAAAATCCCAAGTGGATCTAAACAGGCCTTGCAGTGGGAACCATTTGTCTCTACTTCCTAAGTTTCTACTCTGTCGTTAGATGGAGATTCAATCTTCTGGGAGGAGTTGGGAAAGAAACTTCCACTATTGCTCATTCTTTTCCACTTATCTGATAGATGTAACTGGAAAAAGGGTTTGTCTTAGTCTACTCCAGCTGCCATACAAGATACCATATATTGGGTGGCTTAAACAACAGACATTCATTTTCTCCCAGTTCTGGAGGCTCAAAAGTCCACAATCAAGGTTCCTACAGGGTGTGGTTTCTTGTGAAATTTCCCTTCCTAGCTGGCAGATGACCACCTTCTCACTGGACCTCACATGGTAGAGAGAGAGTAAATCAGGTCTCTGGTGTCTCTTCTTGTAAGGACACTAATCCTAGAGGCTCAGGACTTCATCCTTACGATATTATTGAACTTTACTTCCTTACTCCAAATATAGTTAAATCAGAAGATAGGGCTTAAATATATGAATTTTGTGACACAATTCAATTCACAGCAGGTCTGAAGATGTGAAGCCCAAGTCAGTGGAGGCTCCCTCTCTTTCTCGCTCTCCCCTCTCCTCCTTCCATCTACCCCCTTTCAGTCTGACTCTTCATATTATACAGAATAGGAAAAACAGCCAAAGCTCAAGAAATAATTTTCAAAATGACTGAAAACAAATCAAAATGGATCAAAAACACCTCATGTCCTCAGCTGCCCCTGAAATCACCATATTCAAAGAGACACCCAGTTTAGTGGTATCTGAACTTTCGTCCACTACATGGATGATGACCTATGGTTCAGGAAACATTGCCAGATTTGACAAGTTAGAACTTGCAGCAGCTCACAGACATCGAGTCCCATTGTTTCCACTGCCTTGTGACAAGGTCACGGGTAACCTACTCCACCACATTTCAGTATAACGGAACTTCCTAACTGTAGATCCCTGGGGCCCTGTTGGAAAAAGTCAGCTATATAAGTTAGAAACCACTGTGATGGTCTCTCTTTTTTTTTAAACCAGTGACATAGAGACAGAAAAAAAAAAAAAAAGGATATTTCAAAACATATTTTCAACAATGGCAATATTTAGTGCATAGCCTCTTTAGAAGAAGACTTTGAAATGTGACTCCACTTACTTGGAAGTATAATAAGACCCAGTGTGTGTTTTGAAAAGTTAGTCTTTTACTCTTCCATGATTTGGATGAAAACATGCCCATCTTCTTCATTTGAAGCCATTAATATAAGGTCCCAAGGGTCGAATTTGGATTGTTTTATTAAATTTTCACTGTTCTTCCCTCTCTCCATTTCCTACCTGCTGAACTGGAGAGAAAGTGTGTACACCCATGGAGGAGCCAGTTGGAAGCCTAGGGGATAAATAAATATGACACACAGAGTATATAATGCTCAACTCAAGGAGCTGTCATTCACTTAGATTTATTACATTGTAAGTACAACATTTGGTTCCCCCATGGTCTCTATAAATTGTGCAGTTACTTTTTGTGGCATGAACCTACTCACTCAAGAAGAGAAAGGTTTGCTAAGTCTTGCTGAAAATGCTGACCATCTAGAGTTTCACTGGCCAGGCTAAGGGCCCAATATACCTGTTATATCCCTAGGCTCTCACATAGGGCTGGGCCACAAGGGGCCTTTAATGAATACCCACTGGATGGTTGAGATATACATGTTGCAACAACCACCAAAAAATGAGTAAATGAGCTATCATGGGCTCTTTGGCTGCTTGATGCTCACCAACTATTCTATCTCGAAGTCTGGTCTGATCAGTCTGGAAGCAGCGAGCAACATACTTCCTATTAGGGAATTTCATTACAAAGACAATAAATAGGAAAACACAAGTACATTTCTATTCACCTTTCTATGGGCAGTTCCAGTCCAGTGATGGGGGAATGTAGTTAGAATCTAGCTGTCCCACCATCATCACAAGGTCTTATTTTGTTTTTCTCATTTTGGAAACTATACTGAGGGTTCTTTAATTTAAAAGTCCTTGATTTCCTACCACAGACTCCAGAAGAGCTTTTTATAAGTTCCTTCTCTTCAAAAGGAAAAAGACATTTGTCACCAAACAGAACATGCCATCACCAATGGTGAGCCCATGCTCTCATCACCACTCTGCCTGCATCGTGAACTGTGGCTCACCGGCAAGCACCTCTGGGGCCAACGAAGTGAAGGAGAGTTGCTCCCACAAAGCATTCTCAGCCTGCACTGGATACAAAAAGTAAGCTCAAGAAATTGTAGTTTCTTTCCTTGGCCCCTTAGTGGGCCCCAAAGCAGCTATTAGGGAGCATTGGTGCTCCTGGATTATGTGCTAAACAAACCAATATTTGAACCACAGAAAGGCCGAGCTGGGGCTGGGCTGATCTGCAGGGGCCTCCTTTGTCTGGGGGTTGGAATCATTCCCTGGTTTCTTTTCACTACTCTTCCCCACCCCCAGCTCCTTCCCCTCTCCCAATTCATTCTTTAAGAATTTATCCTGCTGCTTCTTTAACTCAGCATGTGTCTGGGCAGATGTCCAAGAACGCTCCCTTCAACAACGACAACAACAGGAACAGGAAAAAAACCCTCTACTTCAATTCAGTCCTCCCTGCTCTGGCTGGCTCGCCCTCTCCCTCCTGGCTTTTCACAGCTCATGATTGATAATGTCGTCCTCTCTCTCACCCTGGGACTCCACATGCCTTTCTATTGGACAACACAGCCTCTGTGAGGCGACCTGGGAGCCAGCCACTGGGCCCTGGGACCCCATTGGGGTCCTTTGAGAGAGGAAAAAAGAAAGGCCAAAAAGGGCCCTGGATGGGGGCAGGCCCAACAGGTACAAAGTAACCGGAGAGCCGAATGGGGTGAGCCTTTGTGCGAGGGCCAGGGGCCAGTAGCAGGGAGAGGATAGGGAGGGGAGTGAGGGGGTCTTTCTGTACCTCCTCACCAAACATTTTTTGCCTTAGTAAGAAAGGCAGTGACACCGATACTCCAAAGGACCAAGTATATTTTGAAACAGTGAAAATGATGCTACCAGAACTCTCCTTTTGAACTCTATGGCTTCCCTTGAAATTCCTTGAGAGAAGACATCACATTTTCAATTGCATTCTGTTACAAAAAGATTCAACTAACATTTATTGAGCGCTTACTAAATCTCAGATACTATGCTACTTGTTTGCTCATTCACAATGCCACTTAACCCTTGGAACAATAAGGTAGTAGATACTCCTTACTACCAGATGGGGAAACCGAGGCCCAGAGCAATGAATTGCCTTGTCCTGGATCACACAGCAAACACGCAGCAGTGCTGTGGGCTAAGACTCATATACCCATACTTTTTATGCTTTACTCTACTCTTCAGTAAACTTTGAGAAATCAAAGAAAAATTGAATGAGGCGCAAAGGAAGGGGCATTATTATTATTTCCAGTATTATTATTTGCACCATCCAGTAAATCTGCATCAAGAAATTTGCATCACCTAGGAAATTAGTTTTTTTTCCTTTCTCCTCATGACTGTCTTGGAATAAATGGGTCAGATGAACCATATTATCTGATTCTACCTTGGAAATGTTTTCTTGAATTTCCAATTCAGTCATATAACCTGTACCTTTCAAGAGGGTCAGTTTGAAAGCCATCTGCTTGATTAGGGTTTCTGTCATTTCTAAAACTGCACTTGAAAATATTTTCTACTATATAAGGGACAACTCTTATTTAAAGATTATTTCAGAAATATTCTGTGGGTAAATGTGTGCCTTCTGTTAATGAAAATGATTATACAAAAGTTTCCTTTTTTCTTGTAACTTCTAGCAAACTTACAGCCCAATTTAGTCCCCAGTGTAGATAAACAGAGTCTACAAGGAGCCAGGTAGCTCCCACTCCGTTTAGGTGTTTCTGCTTTGCTTTTCCCATAATTGTTGAATTTTGTGTTATGCATATAAACCTCTGAAATTCCTTTGGAAAGAGATAAGATATAACTCCCTGATAAGTAAACAACCAGTATATACATCTATCCCAGGCTGTCGTCATAATCTAAAACACCATATTTTAATGTCCACACCTAGGACACAGCAGAGTAAGACAGAGCAAGTTCCTGAATAGAGGTGAAAAAAACAACTCTTCTGATTTGGTGAGCAACGTGCTTGCAGAGTCTGTACCCCTCTCTCCTAGAAGAGGAGCTGGGAAGCAGCTGACCCAAGTACGTGAAGGAGAGGAACAGTCTTTGTGGAGGACAGTGCAGTCTCCATGGCTCCACCAAGACCAAGACTCTTTTGGCTCCTTTATCTCCCTATGCTGGGGCCTGGGTCCTCACCTACTTTTACAGTTTTCTACCCCTTTCTTCATCTGCTTCCCTAGACATTCCCTTCCCTTATTGTTGCTCCCTCTTCTTTCTTCCTCCTGCTTCTTCTCTCCCCGTCCCCTTCTTTTTTTCCAACTGCCTCAAAAGGACAATACCTTGGGAAAGGAAAAAGGAGGAGGAAGAGACAGCCAAAAGTTATAATTTCTCATTTAAAAAAATAGTTTGCTAGTGTTAAATATTTAATGCATCCTTCAGAAGAAAAGGTAAGGACAAATCCATCAAAATATTATGTTAGACTCTCAGAAATAGAGAAGAGCAATCAAGAAATCCACCAACAAATACCTGTGGAGCATCTACTCTATTGGAGGTCCTGGACTGGTGGGGCAATAGTATTAAAACTAGAAACAAATGTTATTGGAGACCCTTACCTTAGGGAGGATAGAATCTAGTAAGACACATGTGCCACAGTAAATAGCCACGTAAGTGAATCATACAAAGCTCTACATGTGATGTTACATGCAGCAAATAAGCAGGTGCTGGGGCAGAGCGTTCTAGAGAAGATGTGCACCAGCTTCTCGGAGGCAGGATGCACTGTGAGGTGGGCTCAAGGGAGGGAAGGCTTGAGATGAGCACTGAAGGATGGGTGAACTCTGGAGAGGAGCCAAGAAGCATAAGGGAGCTGCAGCCTTAAGATCCACGGTCTTGCCACACATCCCCCACCTGTCACCTTCCAAGGCACCATAACTGGTCTTAAGATTAAGGCAGGAGGGAAGGGTGGAACGCAGATGGAGTTTGGAGTGAGAATGAGTAATGCCTCCTATCGGGATCCTGGGGAGTCATCTTCTCAGCCATCTGGGGTTACTGCCACGGTTGTAATTAAGCCAAAGTGCTTATACACTAGGATTCATCAAGTATTATTTTTTCTCTTAGATTGAACTAACTCCATACCTAAATGGTCTTCACCACATTGCTCACCTCAAGAACTTACAACAACTAAGCAGTTTGATGAAAGGAAAAGTCAAATCACCTATTTGTGAATCAAGAGGATTATTCTCAAAGATCTTTTTGGTTCTCACATTTACGTTATCTTCCCTTCTAATTCTTTGGCATTTTGGCTAATAAGGATTACTCTTATTTCTCTTTTGCACAAATGCCTTTGGTCTCAAAAGCAAAGAGTCTGTTTTGAAAGTCTGAACTTCCTTGACCTGAGAATGACTCCTCAGGTAGTGCCATCTTGCTGCTATAGGATCTAGAATGCCTTTCCATCAGTATGTGATACTGAAGTCCCCAATCAATGTGAGTTCTCATCACAGAGTAAATGTTTTCAGTACCAAAGGATAGAGCTAGGAATAAAAAAAAAAAAAAAAAATGCCATCTATGTCTTGCTGAATAAAAGGTGTGTTCTTCATTTATTTATTTTCCTAAAATATAATTGCTATTGCTAGAAGAGGGAGGGAGAAGCTATCACTGGTTTTGTTTTGTTAGGTATTCTCCCTCAGATGGGTGGAAGCATGTATCGTTTTCATTAATATCACCTGCAAGAAATCTAACCCAGGGATATTTATTTCTTTTTAGCCTATTAAATGCTCTAAGACTTATAGTCTGCCTGATATTTTCTGTAGGCAACAATCTAACTAATGAATAACACATCAGGAGCTAAGCAAAGGTAAATTCTCTTTTCTTTCTATACCCAAACTGAAAACAATTGTTGGTGACTTTAAGCCACATGCATACATGTCCCTGAGGGGAGGAAGCACTGGGGACATCTCAATCAGAGACCTATGTTTTCAAAGAGTGGACAAGCCATTGCCATGCATTATGCCCGAAGGCCACAGTTTCTAGACGTAGCTACTGTCCGGGCAAGTTGAGGTTCAGTTCTTCAGGCTGATACCTATGACCTCTTCAGAGGAGTCAGCAGGAGAGGGAGGCCAGGTGCAGAGCAGGGGTGGAGACGTGTGTTGCAAAGACAGGACTGCATTCTAGTGTCCCAACCTTAACAGCAAACCCCTTGTCCACAGCAGGTGGTGAATTCTGAAAGGAATTTGGGGATGAATAGCTAAAGAATTTAAAAACCCTTTATTCTCTCACATTTTGATTGGAACTTGTTAGCTAGTCAGTGGTTAAATATCAACTGACAATGATTTTAGAAGGCAAATTTAAATTGATGAATATTTAGGTGCAAGATGCTGTTAGATGCTATGAAGATATGCTAGAAGACAGAGAAGGGGAGACAACATGATTCTTACTCTCAGGAAATTCTAATTTCCCAGATGCTCCCTGGACTGCCTGATGATGATGGAGTTGGGATTAGATAGTCTGAGGTTAAGTAGCTCTCTTCCCACACTCCCTAAGGGAAGGATGGGGCTGCTGAGTCAAACGAAAGGGCCACAGATGGAGAAAGCAAACTTCCTCCCCAAATCAGTCATGCTCCAACCTGGACTATTCCATTCTGCAAAGCAGAAGTCACTGTTGTACTAATAAATGCAGTGACTCAGTCAACAAATAGTGATTGAACACTTATGAGAAAATCAAAGGAAAAAAGGAAGAGATAAAGTGAGAATTTAATCAGAAGAGAGGGATATCCTTCTGCCTTTCCTTCACCTATCTCTTCTGCCTTTCTGCTCTACACAGAGCCACTTCCTGAAGAAGCTGTGCTGCTACAGATGTGGGGTACGGCTCCCCCAGGCAGGTGTTCCTAGTTATGGACAGCACACAAGTCCCCAAATACACCAAGGGGATCCACGCCCTGGCTAACCTGCTCTGATTCTGTAGAGACTGAACACTGACCTCTGCTTCACCACTTCCACCAACGGTTCTCCTCTGCCTACTGGAGTGAGAGACCGAGTAGTCAGTCTGTTTCAGTACATTCAACGATGCTACAAGCACTTATTTAACACTGAGCCATATGTCAGGGACAGGGGAATAGGACGGGGCGATCCAAAGCCTCGCAGAAACCAGGGAAGAAGACAGACAGGTGCATAAACAGGAAGCATGAAATGGGGCAAATGCTCTGTTAGAAGGATGCCTAAAGGAGCATGGGACCAGCTACAGGTGAGGGGACAACTCTTCTTACTCTGAAAAAAGGGTGACATTTGAGCTTGGAAAGTCTCTGGACAGGCCGATTTTGAAAGATCACTCGAGGCAGAAGGAGCATTGCACAGGGGCATAGAAGGACAAAGAAAGTTCAAGGAAATTCAGGAGACTGCTGTGACCAAAATACCAGGTGCAATAGATAGAATGATGGGTCAGATTGTGAAGAGCTTGGATTCTGCCTCGCAGAGTCTGGATTTTATTCTGTGGGTGGCAGGGAACTGGTAGAGGCTTGCTTTTAAGCAATGCCTTGCAGAGAAGGAGTTAATGTTCTGATTTTGTACATGAAAACAATTGTAGCACAAAGAGATTTTGCCTGAGGCCATTCAGCCAGTGAGGTCTGGAACATAGGTCTCCCTACCCCCAAGCCAGACTGCTTTCCACCAACACAGGCTGTTTCCAGAGGCAATATATCTTTGTGGGAAGCAATATATCTTTTTGGACATCCTGTAGGAAGCAGAATCCTTACCTGCCAATAAGAAATTGTAATCCTCTCCTTCAGTGAAAGGAAATGTTACTTTGATGGCTCCCAAGTTATCATGTATACATTTCTATCAAGTCACTTAACCAGGATGTCACTGTGACTAGTTACCCACCTGCCTTTCTGCACTAAATTGTGATCTCCTTGCAATCGGGGACTGTAGCTTCAGTCAGTCCTTCAGACAAGTGTTAACTGAGTAACGTCCATGTGCCAAGCACTGTGCTGGCCACAGGGCAGTCCATTGCAGGTGAACTGGACATGGCTTCTGCTTACCATGCAGAGATAAGTCTGGAGTCATTCCATCTGTGCACTTTCGGTGCCTACACTCAGGGCTGACGCTCCAATACTGTGTGCAAATGACAGCGTGAGCAGAGCTGCTAGTGCTGCATTATTTTCCCCCAAATACCACGGAGGTTTTCCTGAAGTTGTGCCCTGTGTGTTCACAGCTTGTAAAGGGAAAAAGGAGCCTAAGTTTCAGCCCCTGTACACCCCTCCACTCAGAAACACCAGACTTAGGACAGAGGCACACACACCACACACACCAGGCTGGACTTCACAGTTCCAGGCCAGATAAAGGATGAGCAGGTGCCAGAATTCTCAGAGTTTGGTGGCCAGGAAAGCACCCCATCAGAAGCTGCAAGAGTTAGGAAACTAAGGGGGCGAGGCCTTCCACGGCCCTCTAGGGTCCTCCCCCGGTACATGTCTAATTCTCAACTACCTCGTGTGATTAAGGAAGAAACTAAAGCCCTGAAACAGGAAAACCACTAGGCTGTAGGTTCAGCTTTGGACTCCAGAACCCAAGCTCCAGCCATGTTACTGCCCGCCTGCCACGTGGCGCTCAGCTGGGTGGCCCTGAGCCCAGCCTGGACTGGCCTGGTGAGAAATGTTCTCCTGCTGAGGAGGCCAGAAAGAGCCGCCAGTGACTACTGTCACTCCCCCATGAACCAGCCGGCCTCCTTAAGCCTCTGGACTGGCAGGTCTGGCCCAGCTTCCAGCTGCCTGCTCAACCCACCACCAGCAGCAAGCAACATGTACACCAAGGGCAGTAGTTTTTGTCAAAGAATGACCCTGTGTGCCCTAACCTGGCTGTGGGTCCTTAACTTCTGCTGCTGCTTGGGGATCAGTATAATTTGTCTCGTTCCCAAGGGAACAAGTAGATTGCAAGCAGTCCTACTGCATTCTGGAAGAATCATTATCAATGGAAATTCTTAGTATCCACTTGCTGACTGCTGGCTGTACTTTAACCCTATGACAGCATTATCACCTGAGCCAAAGTTGAACAAGACAGTTGCCCCATGCATGGCCTCAGTGTGAACATGAAAACATGCTTCATTATGGTGTTGTGAAAAAACACAGGATTCCCAGTACAAAGTTCTGGGTGGAAGACTCACTTCTGCTCCCGCCACGGAACCTTGAGCAGGTTATTGACCTCTGGGGCCCCAGTCCCTACAGTAACACAGGGGTGCCCTCTGCCCCCATTTGGGAGGTTGTACCGATGAAGTGAGAGACAGAGCTTCCATTTCTGTTTGCACCTCCATCTACTTCCAAAAATGTGTGACTGTCTGCAATGAAGGAAACATATACAGTAAGACTTACTATAAAAAGAAAAGATCCAATGCTTTGTAGAGGAAGGATGAGAAGCAAAGAAGCACACCCATACTCTCAGCTGACGGAGCAGTAGGGAAGCATTCAGAAGTTCTGATGGGAGAGGGGATCAGCGGTGGGTGCATCTGGTGCTTGGTATTGCTGCTCAAAGGAAACCAGGTGGGGCTTCCCTGGTGGTGCAGTGGTTGAGAATCTGCCTGCCAATGCAGGGGACACGGGTTCGAGCCCTGGTCTGGGAAGATCCCACATGCCGTGGAGCAACTAGGCCCGTGAGCCACAATTGCTGCGCGTCTGGAGCCTGTGCTCCGCGACGGGAGAGGCCGCGATAGTGAGAGGCCCGCGCACCGCGATGAAGAGTGGCCCCCACTTGCCGCAACTAGAGAAAGCCCTCGCGCAGAAACGAAGACCCAACAGAGCCAAAAATAAATAAATAAATAAACAAACAAACAAATAAATAAATAAAATTAAAAAAAAAAAAAAAAAAAAGGAAACCAGGTGAAAGCCCACACCCACCTAAGGGGGCATTTTGATTTGTCTTTTGAAAACCAACAAGACATACTTACCAAGTGAAAAAGGGAAGTCTACTCCCACTCTCAAGTATCTGTCCTAATGAAACAATCCCAGAAATAAAAAGCTACATAAAAATTGCTCAACTGCTTTCAAAAGTCCAATAATAGCAGACTAGTAAAATATATTACATATATATATACACACACACATATATTCACTCAATGAAATATTATCTGTTCACTAAAATTGAGAAGAAAACATGGGAAAGTATTTGTGACAAAGTTAAGTGAAAGCAAATGCAAATGGATATAAACAATGATTAGATCGCCACAGGGTTTTTTCACAGAGATGGACGGTAGAGAGGAGCATTCTAAGAACTGAACATAATCCTGTTAGGCTGGTGAGATTGTGTGTGTGTGTGTGTTTCTTTTCGTGAAAAGAAATCTCAAAATGTTTTTACAAATGGTTTTGAGAAGACAGCTAATATCAAAGAAGTAATAGTTCACGCCTCTGAGCTCTCTGTAGGCCACCTTTAACTTTGCCAAAGGTAGGCAGGTATGATCTCAATCTTTCTTAAAAGTGGCTATTGTTACTGGGGGATGGGAGTAGGGGTTAAGACACTCAGCAAGCCCCACTAAGGACACTTGTGGCCTTGGCAACCTTTGGTTACTACCCCAAGGGCCATGGTCACTAGTTTTAAACCTAAGGAGTCTATGCATCAGAGTTGAGAGCTCACTCCTTTGGGAGTCTTGATTCAGTGCCGCCTGACCTGGCCAAAGTCACTTCCCAGCTCCTGCCTCACTTCCTCATCTGCAAAACAAGGGCTTGAGATCAACAAATTCTGAAGTCCTTCTTTTTTTCAAGGATCAGTGACTTTATGATTCTCTGAATCTCCATCAGAATAAATCCATTTTTATAAGTGAAATCCTTTATAATAAAATATCTCTACAGTAAAAAAAGAATTTTGCTTCTCAAAAGTCAACCATAGACTAACAAAAGAGTGTGAATGTGGAGTTAGACAAAGGTTTGAATCTGATTTGCCACTTCCCAGATGTTTATACTCTTTTAGGAAATCAATCAATCTTGCTGTAAAAGAGAATCAAATGTGATAATTTATGAAACTCTACACTGATGCTGAGTGGCCAAAAACACAGGTTAAAACTATATTCAAGCCAAATGGCAAATACATAACAAAATATGTCATATACAATAATCTGTCTATTTTTGGAAGATTCCAAGATACTCTGAAAGGTTGTATATTTCCAAGAACCATAAGAGCCAGATTTCTCAGATTTTGCTTGGTAAATGTGTCTTGTTGATTTTCAAAAGACTTTCCCAGGTCACATAATCTGACTGCCCATTGTCACCATGAAGACACACATGTCCGGATTTCTGTTTGGAAAGTGTGGCCACCCATAGTGCACCTCCTGGTTTGACTGAGGCCCATGTTCATCCCAGACCAAGAAGACTCTCTTATTTTAAAGAGTGTTCACGGTCACCTAACCCTAACCCTAACCCTAACCTTAACCACTAGGGTACAACACTCAAGTGCAGTGCTCATTATTTGGTCAGATTCTTACCTGAGTTCCGCACTAGGAAGGTCTAATGGACAAAGACACAGACTGGATATTATATTTCTGAGGCCCCAATATTTAACCATGTGACCTTAGGGAAGTCATCTGCCCAGTCTGGGCTACAGTTGTCTGGTGAGGGGGCTGGTCTGGAACGTGATTAAGGCTTCAGCTTTCAAATGCAGTGCATCTCTGTGAGCAGCTGGCACTCTTAGTAAAGTCTCTTAGTAAATGCTTTGGTTCTACCTTCATTTCTACATGAAGTCATTTGGATCCAGGGCCTCTTGGTTTACCCTCAATGGTGCAGCTGGTCTGCTGCTGCTGTGCAGATCTGTTTCCTGTCAATTGAGGGAACATACAAGATAAACCTGGCGGTCCCTGTGTGCTATCTGGATTTAACCCAGGGGGCAATATTATCATCTGACCCCAAAAAGAACAAGCTCCAGAAGATTGTCCATTCCCTTAAATCAGTGGCTGGATCCATGTTTAATGCATTCTTGTCAACTAAGAGCAAGACACACAGTATTCTGGGTCAGAAAGAGGTGAAAAGACCCATGGAGGAGGAAGGGAGGTACAGAAAGTGACAAATTTGAAAGGTCTCTAAGTGCTTCTTTGTTAAAACTGGATCCAGAAGAATAAAAATTTAAAGGAGGGGACAATACGAAGTGATGAACTGAGGTATCCTATTCCACTGAACACAGGGCTCTGACAGGTTATAAAAGCAGGCAGCTAAAGCCTCATTCCTGGAAAATCTGTACCTCTTCTCTTTCCGATGCTCTGATGTTTAGAGAAGGGCCTTGGGTCCTGTCGATAACTGGACATCAATGGGAAATGTCCCTTCTAGTAAAGGCAGGCATAGAGGTACCACTGAGTTACAAAACTCACCACTGGCCTTTTCCAGAGTCTGGCCAGCCTCCACTCCCACCCACACCCCCACCCCACACCCCCGCCCTGCCCTTGTGGGTTCCCTACCTCTCCCCTCCAGCACCTTTGCCCTTCAGCCAGCTGTGGACCTCTCCCTGTATTTTCCCAAGATAGGCTTCACAACTGCCCCTCCAGCTCGTCCCTGGATCCTTCCTGAGTATTTGCATTGTAGCTCTATTTGCACCTGCTATACAGACCCTGCCCCTCTCTCCCTGCTCAGGGGTCTGCCCTAACCCCCCTCCCACCCATTAGCAGATTCCCAGGCAGATGATGCCACAGAATGAAAAAGGCCAGTGAAGGCTGCAATTCTCCTGCCTGCTTGCCCTGCCTGTCCAGCTCTGGCTTTTGTAGAAAGCTCCCTGGGAGCCCCTCCCTCCCCTCTCTCTCCTCCCCCCAGGCTTCTTCTCTCATCTGCTGGCCCTTGGTTCCCAGGCTCTCTACTGTTTCTCTAATTTGTTTATTGATTTGGGGAATCAAATCACCTTTGTTCAGGCAAAGAAACAGCCTGGTGTTACGGAAGACACATTCATTTGGAATCAGGAAAGCTGTATTAGACACAGACTCAGGACATAGGGCTGGGAGGGTCCTCCAAGATCATCTCCTTCAAGCTTGTCATTTCACAGATGAAGAAACAGAAGGCCCAGAGAGGCTACAGTTTCCTTGCCACTGGGCATCTGTGTGTCCTTAGGCTGTCATTTTGCCTATCTCAGTTTCAGTTTCCTCATCTGCCTGGCAACAGAAACAACATGTTTCAACTTCAAAGGCCATCTTAAAGATGGTAATTGTGTTGGTTGACTCTAGCAGTAAACGTGTAACCTTGACTCCATCCTCATCCTTAACACAGGGGTTCTATCTAACAGGTGGTCTACTCTGCTGACTCCATGGACCTTCAGGGACAATGAAACAAGAAAGAAGCATAAACTAGAAGCACCACATGCACAAATCACACAGAGATATTAAACATTGGTATTAGTAGGTACCAAAAAGTAGTGTCAACCATAGCAACAACAACTAAAAAATGATAATTATGGTAGGTGAAAGATGTGTTAACTAACCTTATTGTGTTAAACAGTTCACAATATATATATGTATTGAATCATCACATTGTACATCTTAAACTTAATGTTATATGTCAATTATATCTTGATACAACTGGAAGAAAAAAGAAGTAGTGTCAAAAGGTTTCAGATTTCTGGAACCCCAACCCCAAGAAAATGACCAAAGAAAACAGCAGCGATAGAGGGGAGTGGTAGAATGAATCTTACTGGAGATCCCAAATATCTATTGCCCATTTTTCCTTTCCCTGCCCCTGGGAAGTAGATATAGACTCCCTCTTACGGCACTCCATTTTCAAACCCAACTCATAAAGTTCAATTCAAAAATCTCTAAATTCTGAAGTCCTGATGGATTTCACCATACAGTTTAATGTTAGATTGTGTATGGTCTAATTCTGTCTCCTCATCGAGAGAGATGAATGTTTTTTTTTGGCCGTGACTCACGACTTGTGGGATCTTAGTTCCCTGACCAGAGATCGAACCCAGGCCCACAGCAGTGAAAGCATAGAGTCCTAACCACTGGACCGCCAGGAAAGTCCTGAGATGAATCCTTAAGGGTGGGAACTATATTTTCCTTTATTATCCTTTGTTGCCCAACATGCACTGGGCATATAGTAAGAGCTTAGTAAATATCAGTTAGTAGCTTGATTTCTGAACTGAAGAGAGAACAGGAATCCAAGTCTACACTGAGCTCCTGGCACCGTATGTGTCAGGCCCAACAGCTCCACATCTTCCCACCCAGTCCTCCCTGCCCAGCAATATGTTTATGACACGAGAGGCAGTAACATGGCCCAAGTTATGAGATTCCAACTGACACTAAGTACAGCTAAACAGAATTCAAAGACCCTGAATTCCACATACTTCATGTTCACAGTCACCTCCACACACCTGTGTTCATGCTATTTCACCTACCAGGAAAGCCTCTTCTCCAAATCTGATTACCAAATACAATCCAATTTTTTAAAAATCTGCTCGAATTCTGACCTCCTGGAACACCATGTACAGCTGCATGAGTTGTGCACTACCCGACATAGGAGGCCACAGTTCACAATGCAGCAAGCTTGCATCCATCCCTGAAGCCTTAAGTACTTCTGCTCACATGGCTCTCTGACTTTAAAGGATTTACCATGTAGGTCCCCTAATCAAACATTCAATTAAGTAGGAAGGGAATTTTCTTTAGCCTCTGATTACTGCTGGAAGCTCCTACTTCCTAGGCCACCTAAAATTTGCCATCATTTAAGCCAACAACAATATTTCTGCTTTGCCAATTTTGGATGTTTGAGAAGCCATAGATAACTTCCCCCCTATTTATTGTAATAAATTCCACTTTAAGGAATCAGAGGCATTTGACTAGGCCCTTGGGCTTGGCCTTTTATTCAATTTGCCTCTGATTCCCTTGGGCCAGAGCTCCTCCCAACCCCACACAGCAACCTCCACTTCCACATCCCCCACCACCTTAAGCCTGCACAGGAAGGAAATCTATCCTTTTCCTCCATCACTCTGCGTCTTCCTCCCTACCTCAACCCAGGAGGACAAATGCAAGATTTATGGCTGAATAAAAAACAGAAGCCTTACAGCTAGTGTCTCAATGTAACTTCTTCCAGAACCCAGACACAGAGGGAGGGTTGAATCCAAGGTCTGCACCAAAGAGGGAAAGCAGAGTGGGATTAAGGAATGAGGGAGAAGAAAGCGAGGACACACAAAGTCTGGGCTGGACTTTATGACTTGGGACAAGCCTTAGTTCCAGAGAAAAGTCATGCTATCTTCAGTTCAGCACCTCTTCCAGGTAATTTTTCCCTGTGTTCTGGGGACGAAGAAATGACTCACAGTCTGGGCAATCTAACCATTATCTAATCTGAAGACAAGAGTTGCTCCTATCTGCCCCTCCATCTCCACATCGCTAGCACCCCAATTCACAGCAACACCAAGAGGCAGAGTTGTCCTCCCTCACTTTACATATACGGAAACAAAAGCTTGAAGACTTTCTGTTCTCAGCCAGAGACTGTGAAGTACAGCTGAAAACTCAAGTCTGAGAGGCTCTGAAGTCATTTCCTTTTTACTCCAGTCTGTGGTCAAATGCTTTATTTTCCTGACCATCCAGGGAACTTACTGTCAAAGCCATCATTTTTGAATTTTTGAATATCATTTGAATGTTTACTATTTTGGATAAAGAGCCTGCCTCCCCACACAAAGGGCAAGATTCCTGAGGGCAGGAAACAGGCCACACCGGGTATATCTTCAGAGGCACTCAGGCCCTCTGTTAAATTCGCTGTCTGATTTCATTAGGCCAGAGCAACTCTCCACACACTGCAACCTCCGTTTCCACCACGACGACCTCGCATTCGGTGTAGGTTTTGCACAAAGCAGGTTCTTGGTACAGTTTTATAGAACTTTGCCCAAATCAAATAAGTGAGAAGCATCTTCTGGAAGATTCTATCCTCTGCTTTTCAGGTGAGGTTCTCTGACCACCTGCTCTGTTCTAACTTGCCCACCTTTCCCTACACTCCGACTGGGTTAGCTGCCCCTTCTCTATTCCTCCAGCCCTTGCCTCAACTATAGACCACATCCTCAGGTCACATTTGGCTTCCATCTCCCATTAGGCTGGGAGTTCCTGGAGGGCAGGAAGCCTTGTCCTTACTCATCACTGTATTTACAGCCTATAGGACTTGCTAAATTTAGCACTTGATCAGTGGTGTTTGTGAACTCAATACAGGAACTGGACCAAAGGACTTATAAATCTGGCCTGGCAGACAGGGCCACCAGCACTATTCTAACACCCCCACGGATTTGGGGCCCCAGTCCAGAAACAGATGTGGTCTATTAGGGTATCAGCTCTCAGAGGACTCTGAGTTTACGACTCAAGACTTGCATCTGCAGAGCCTTGCACGGTGTCTGGCACACTCTACAGAATGACTGTGTATGTGGAATAAATTAATTACTGAATTCAAACTGGATCAATTCCCATATACTCCCTCTTTCCTCAGAAGGCAAAGCTGTGTAAGTTTCCCTTTTTAATGACTGGCAAAGTCATAGAAATTCAGAGCCTGATGGAGATGGGGAGCTGATTCAAATTTTTCATTTACACATGGGAACTCTGAGGTCCAAGATCTCACAGAAGGCCTCCTAGTCTCAGTCTAGCATGCACTCAACTCTGCCACACTGCCGCACTTTGCAGGAAACCCAAGAGGCTGTGAGGCCTATGGCTGAGCCACAAGACTCTTGGCTTCTTTCTTTCCATCTCTGTCCAGCACTTGTCTCTCAATAGTGAAGAGAGTTTCCTCTAGGAAGGTGGGGAAAAAAAGCCTTTCTTCTTCCCAGTTAGAAGCCAGAAGCTTTTTCTGTCCTCTGACATTCCAGGAGAGGATCCATCTTCATATGGTATCTTCCAATGGTAATGCCTCAATTTCAAAGACAATCTTCATGAAAGGACACAGACACAGAATGGACTGTTGAACTTGAGTTTTGTTTGACTGTAGAACATCAATGGAAAAGGACTCTCAGAGAAAGAATTTAGTGCCTTCCTCCCCTTTTACAGCCTGTTTCCTCTCTGCTCTATGGATAACTGACACTCAAAATGAACATGTCATTAACATGAGCCCAAAGAGACCTCTTAGAGTCACCTATTGTTAATGCCACAGAAGCGACAATCTTGGCACCACCCCTGGCCTGTGGGGCTTTCACATTAAAGAAAACAATCTTCAAACTAGAGAAAGCCTAGACCTGCTGGAGTGTGGCATTCCCTCCTCTCTAAGGCTCTCATCCAATCAAAAATGCTTAGAAACACTGCCCACTACTTGTCATTTTCCAGCTCACATGTTGGAATCATCCCAGCTCACATCTAGAAACTTGATTTTCAAGGTGTTGGTAGGAGGTGATTCAACGTACACCTGGGGAATAGCCATCAGTGTTGCCACAAAAGAGGAAACCATCCAGAGTCCAAGAAAAGGTGCTCTGCCAGGGCACCATTCAAGTGGATGGCACACCATGCCAAGCTGATGTGCAAAAATATCTCAAACACAATGATGGGGAGAGTAAAGTGTAGTGTTCATTTAATAAAATAATTCACCCACGATAGCTTGAGAGACCATTTTCTCTCGTTCAGCTATTTTCTACAGAAATCAGGGAGCACTAACAATCAATCAGAATTCTAGCCAAATCATAGATATCCAAACAGCCCTTGAGTATCAATAAAAAATTACTGAAGTTGAAAAAAATGAATTTATTCAAGCATTTTTAGGAATGAGACCACTATCACTATGGCATAGGGCATAACCTCTGAAGGTGTGTGTGTGCACGCATGTGTGTGTGTTTGTGTTGTGTATGCCACGGGGAAGGAGGGGTTGGGGGAGAGAGGCAAAGAGGGAAGTCTGTAGAGGCTATGCAGAGGTTTCGTCCCATGAGCCCCAGAGCGACACTGCCCTGCATTCTCTGTGTCTCCCATAGTCGTGAACTCCACGAGCCCTGAGACTGGTGATGGGGCAGCTGCTCAGGCCACCAGTCCAATACACTTGGGCCTACTGGAGCTTATTTCTATAGGGAACAAGATCACGCTGTTATTCTCCGGTGAACCAGTGTGTTGTCCTGTTCAGAAAAGCTGCCACACCCATCTATAGGAGCATGAATAAGCCGACAGTCTCCCTGACTATGCCAGTACTTGGGCCAGTTGCCCTAAGAATCCCCATCCTTGTTGGGACCCCTACTGACAGATTGTAGTTGGAGGCCTCTTGTGGACACTGAGTCATGATAGGTTTGTGCCCCCACATGGTGGCATGTGCTGCGGTGTTGCTTTAATCTCCTCATGGTAGAGGGAAGAAAGACAGAGGCTGACATTCAGTGTCAATGCAAAAGTTTAACTGCAACTTTAAATAAAATTACTTTCTGCCCCCATATTTCCTTAGGTCTGTTGGTATCTTCAGCAGTCATGGTAAACACTGTATTCCAAAAATACAAGTTCTACCTGGTAACAAGTCTTCCATACCCAGGTGGGTAGAGGTCAGTCATAGCCACATGACTGTACTAAGAAGGAGGGAAGATAATGGTCAGCCCTACAGGAAACCCACAACCGTTTTTTTCAGCCAGCACAAATATTTCACTATTTTCATTGGTGTCTCTCTCCTTTTGCAGAGCATGTGAGGTAGTGCCACAAGGACATACATGAAATAGTGCATGTGCATATGCACACGTGAATGTGTGAACACGTGTGTATGCATGCATGTGTGTATTTATTGAAACATCTCAGCCTGGAGGAATGTTCAGAGAGTGATGGAGCTAGATAGGTGCATGGGACAGGGTTGCAGCCTAGAAAATCTTGCTAGACTGGTTTTGTCTCTTTACAAGTAAGTGAATTATGTTATGCTTTCAAAGAATTGAAAATTTAAGATCTGGTCTAAAAATTGTCTGCAAAAGACCCAAGCAGAATAAGAAACAGAATTGTTTTCAAGAAATCTGTGTTCAAGTCCTGGCTCTGACATGAACCATGAGCTCTCGGGCACTTTTCCTCTTGGGGTTTCAGCTTTCTAATATGTAAAATGAGAAAGGTCGACCTTTGCTGCATCCTGGACCCCTCTCAGAATCTTCTCAAATTTACATAGCTCTCCTCAGAAAATGGACATATTCACATCTGAATACAATTCTGCATGACATTCCAAGGGTTTTATCACCTGAAGCCTCTTCCTAGCATCTCTTCAGGCTTTAAGATGTCCAGCATTCCTTCAGGCTTTAAAAATCTCTTCTTTATATTTCTGAGCAAGAAAATCAGGACCTGTGGGCTTCCACTTCAGCTTCTCTTTTCCTCATTCCCTCAACACAGTGATATACCTGCAAAGTTACATCAAGTGCTAAAGCTCTAAAGTTCTATAAAACTGCTTCTCAAATCCAAGTGGGTATGATATGTTAGGGAGCAAAAGATATTACAATTAAGGTTTCCAATCCCGAAATCAAGTATCATTCACTCAGCTGTGGCAGAGATTTTCAGGAAAGCCTTGGGAATTAATATCCCCTACTAGGTGACTCTGTTTCTTTGGGGGGTCTTCTATCTGAAATGTGCTTGAATCTAATTGTGAATGGACACCAGGAAACCATGAAGACAGAGGCACATTTCTTTCAGCCCAATATTATAAAGTTACTTTCTCTCCATCTTTATAAAGGGGTTTGAGTACACTTTCCATTTCCTTCCCTTAAAATTACATAATTTTAGAACTTGGTGCCTCGGACATTGTCTAGTTCACAACCTCCATTTCAGATGAAGGCTCAGAGGGGTGAATGCTCACCAGGTAGAATGGGACTCAGACTCAGTTCTCTCGACTAGCAAATCTTGATTTTTTTCCTTGTTCTTTGCTGCCTATTTCAGAGGCCTCACACAAGAAAATAAAGCAGATTTAATATGTGTTGGGAGGAGAGGGAAGGTGGGGATATTTTATAAAATGAAGAAAAGGGTACCCATGGATAAGAGCTCTCCTGCTGCTTTCCTTTCCCACAAATGTAGTGAGGTAAAATCCATTAAACACATGGGGACCTGTACAAACAGGAGAGAAATAACCCATGCAGGGAGGCTCTAAGGGCAATTTCCCCTTTGCAGGGCAGATGGGAGCCTGGAGGACTGGGTCAGTCCCAGCAGTGGCTATTCTAAGAGGGTGTAGAAACTCTCGCTTTCTGCATTAAGATTCTTTCCTGAAAAGGATTATTCTGAGTGTTTCTATTTTATAACCTGCTTATTATTCACTGACCCCCAGGCTCCAGAGATTCTCCTGTCCATTCTGGACAGATCTTCCATGAATCACACCTCCTAACACTTGGGTTGGACTTTTCTCCACTCGACCCACCTCCTTACTTTTGGACACCTGGGTAACGAGAGACAGAGCTTTTCTTTGAAGGAACAATATTATCTGTATGTGACACTTCATCAAGGAAAAATTGTTTGACAGAGTGTCTTCCCTAAATCCAGCAAAATGCAGAAGGCCACAAGTAACCCCTGGACCTAGTTTTTATGGGCCAGATCCCTTTATATCCATTTCCCAAGATAGTTCCAAGGAGTCTTTCTGTATGGCCCATTAATTTTCTTTTTAAAGTCTGAGATCAGGAATCACACATACACATTTCACTTCCCTGAGACATGTAAGTCCAGACTAGGAGGATAGGGGTTATATGTATTTATGGAATTATTTTTTTGAATTTTTGGGTTTTCCTGGAGCTGCCCTTACATGAGAATGAAGAGAAATATCCTATTTCTAGTATTATCTAATTGCAGTTTTGAAAGTCATATTACCCAGATTTATCCAAATGTTTCTTATATACTCCTTCAAAAAAATCTAGTTGCTCAAACTCCTGCTACATCCTCCCTACTGTCCCCATTTGAACGTTCTAGTACCTCAATAGAAAAGCACAATATTCACATTGGGGCAAATGGAAACATTCATGCCAAAAAATTGCCTTTCAGGATTCTGCTTCCAAAAATCAAAACACAGAAGCAACCAGCACCGTTGGCTGTTACATCCCACTGCAAGGCACCTAATCCTACTTTGCACAGGATGTGCATCCTGTTGGTGTTTAGGATGGGGAAACAAAGGATTTGTCTCAACCCTCAGTTACTCGCAAAAAGTTAGTTGATGGCAATTTTTTTTGTTTTGAACATGTTTTTTCTTAGGTCAGTTTCTGAAACTTCTTTCCTGACCTTACTACAATGAATGCTCAAGGGTCAGCAAAATCATGGTAAGATTAGCTTGGGTCAAATGTAATTAGAAAGGGAAATAACTCTAGAAGGGAAATAGGTTTTCCCAAATGTACGTCCTGCTGATTCTCCACACGACCCACCACGTGTCCCGTGAAAGATGATCTCTGTGGCCCCTGCAAGTGTCTTTCCTGCTTTCCTATTAACACACACTCTTGCATTCTTAGAATTACGCTCAGTTTCTCTTCATAGATCCCAGCCAGCAGATGCTTATCAGTCTCCCCTCTGAAGGTTTCCTGAGCTACCCTGGTTAACCCTGACCTTTCCTGACTCTGAAATCATTGCCTCAAATAAAACTTAATTGGCAAATGGTAAATTTCAGTTGAACTAGTAAAGACTTGAAAATGAATGGCACAAAGATAATAAACAAGTGTTGGTGAGGATGTGGAAAAAGGGAAACTTCGTGCTCTGTTGGTGGGAATGCATATGGGTGCAGCCATTATGGAAAAAAGAATGGAGATTCCTCAAAAAAACTAAAAATAGAACTACCATACAATCTAGCAATTTCACTTCTGGGTATTTACTCAAAGAAAATAGAAACACTAATTTGAAAAGACATACGTGCTCCCATGTTCATTGCAGCATTATTCACAATAGCCAAGGTATGGAAGCAACCTAGATGCCCATCAATAGATGGACAGATAAAGAAGATGTGATATATATACACACACACAATGGAATATTACTCAGCCATAAAAAGGAATGAAATCCTGCCATTTGCAACAACATGGATGGATCTAGATGGTATTATGCTAAGTAAAATAAGTTGGACAGAGAAAGACAAATATTGTATGATCTCATTCATATGTGGAATCTAGAAAACAAATGACTTAACAAAACAGAACAAAAACAGACTCATAGATACAGAGAACAAACTGGTGGTTGCCAGGGGGAAGCAGGGTGGGAGGATGGGTGAGATACATGAAGGGAATTAAGAGGTACAAACTTCCAATTATGAAATAAGTAAGTCATGGGATGATGTAATGTATAGCATAAGGAATATGGTCAATAATATTGTAGTAATTTTGTGTGGAGACAGATGGTTACTAGAAAACGTGGAGATCTTTTTGAAATTTATTTAAATGTTGAATCACTATGCTGTATACCTGAAACTAACATAGTTTTGTATGTCAACTATATCTCAATTAAAAAAGAAAGAAAATGAATGGCAAATGGACACAATCCACATTTCGGATGCTTACATAAGGAAGTATGAAGGAGGGTGTATCAGCCAAGGTCTTAATAAGAAACAGATGGCACACCCAAATCAGGATAGTTAAGGAGAATTAATTTACAACAGTGTGGATGATGTAAGGGAATCATAAGGAGCGACTGATTAATAGAGAAGCTGTTAGTATCTCTAGACTTCAAGTACAGAAAGGGAGCAGTTACTGGAACCACAAGAGCCTCCAGAGGATTGGTAGGTTTTCAGTGTCTTCTGGTCTCCATTCTGTCACTAGAAACAGCTTTCTAAGGGGCCAATATGAAGATCCCACTGCCTTATTGCTAAGCTCTGATGGCTTCTCTTTGTCCTGAGGATGAAGCCCAAACTCCTTGGTTTGCTCTTTCAGGCTTTTCAGCATCAGGACCCAACCACCATTGTTCAGCTCATCATGTCCCTTCCAGAGCTGCCAAATAGCATTATACCCTAACTGGAATGTCCTCTTTAACTAGCCAAGGCCTACTTGTCCTTCAAGATTCAACCCAAATGTCTATTCTCCTTGGGCCTTCCTAACCCTCCTGAGTAACATTACTTATTTCCTTCAGCTTCCAGGTGTGTATCTCCTGTATCTCTGATGAGTACCAAAAAAGGTGAATGCTGAAGAGGGTCTGAGATTAAGCAGAGACAGAGGGACATGGGCCAACTAGATATGCATTTTGTGCCTGAATCTTGGACTTCTTCCACATCACCATGTGGTCACATCCCAAAGGACCCATTTCTTCTTTTTGTAATCAGAAGGTCAAGATAATTCAGGGAAGATTCAGAAATAACATTTGTTGCTGCCAAAATTGGTTACATCCATACACACAAAAAATATGGAAAACAACTTAACATTGTGAAGATAACTCAATGAGAAGAAATAATAATAATAATAGTTATTTAGAGTCCCCTTCTGAGGGGCTGGCCTGACCTCAAGCCTTTTGGTACAAGGCCCCAGAGAGTGTTGGGTTCCAGCAGAAGTACTCTGCAGGACATCCTAAATTAGCAATATAAATCTTTTAGAAATGAATGATCCTACTAGTTCCCCAGCATCAGGAATAACTGAAAAATTAAGCAAGGAGGCATAAAGGGCCTTCAGCAAATAAATTCACAATGATAAAATGCTGACTGGCCCAGGGGATTCTATGTTATTACCATTTGGGGGTTTCTTTGGCTTTCAAAGTTAAAATGAAACTGCCAAGTACTCTTGGCTTGAAACGTCTGAAAACAAAAACGAAACAAAACAAAACAAAGTCACCAAATATGAATGGAAATGTCTCTATGATGGTGCATGGATAATTTAAGATAAGATAGAAAAGATTCCATGGTTCTAAATTGAGTAAAACAAATTTAAATGCTTCTTGGTAGAGTAGCTACTAACATCGTAACAGAAAACAACAAAAAATAAACTCTTAAGATGGAAAAATAGAATTGATGGACATAAAACTTAGTTCTACAATGTAAGTGTACAATCAGGAAAAAGCTACATGTAAAAGCTACAAAATGTGGTTTTAATATATACTGTCCCCCGTGCCCTGAGTCTTTATCAGTCTCAGTTTGCATTATATTGCCAAGATCATTATGCAAAACTGTTGTCACAGAAAAAATACAAGATTCCTGTCCTTGCCTTAGAGAGCTCACAGTGTAGTTAAAAAGTGAAAACTAACACACTTGAAACAGTTGTGTGTCCAGTTGTGTACTGGCTGCCTAGAACTTACTGTGAGTGGTAATGGAATCCCCAGATGAAAGCTGTCAGTTCAGGCTGAGTAAAGTGCAAATAGGAGTTAGACATAAAAAGATGGGAAGACATGGCTGAGGTGGCAAGGAGGAAGGAAATTGAGTCTTCCCACCATAAGGCACTACATAAGGCACCACTACCAGAAGAGACGTTTCCTGTCATAAGCACAGATCTATGGTGGAAAAACAAAACTCAGTGGGAAGACATAGACTTGTTTTAAGCATGTTTAGAGTTTAGTCATTACTAGTAGTCACATAGGTGGGAAAATCCCAACACACTGGGATACGAACACCTTTAGATCAGCAGTTCCCAAACTTTTTGGCACCAGCGAGCGGTTTTGCGGAAGACATTTTTTCCAGGGATCGGGGCGGGTGGGGGGGCTGGTTTCGGGATGATTCAAGTGCATTACATTTATTGTGCACTTTATTTCTATTATTATTACACTGTTTTATATATATATATATATATATAATGCAGAACCAGTGGGAGCCCTGAGCTTGTTTTCCTGCAATTAGATGGTCCCATCTGGGGGTGATGGGAGACAGTGACACCTGAAGTATGTTGCTTATGTCCAGTCTACTCCATAAGATGCAGCTTAATTGTCACTTGGCACTCACTGATAGGGCTTTGATATGAGTCTGCGAGCAATTGATTTATTATGGTCTCTGTGCAGTCAAACCTCTCTGCTACTGATCATCTGTATTTGCAGCCCCTCCCCAGTGCTAGCTAGCATCACCACCTCAGCTCCACCTCAGATCATCAGGCATTAGATTTTCATAAGGAGCGTGCAACCTAGATCCCTCGTATGCGCAGTTCACAGTAGGGTTCGCACTCCTATGAGAATCTAATGCCACTGCTGATCTGACAGGAGGCGGAGCTCAGGCGGTAATGCGAGCAGTGGGGAGTGGCTGTAAATATAGATGAAGCTTTGCTCGCTTGCCTGCTGCTCACCTCCTGCTGAGCGGCTTGGTTCCTAACAGGCCACAGACCGGTACAGGTCAGTGGCCTGGAGGTTGGGCACCCCTACTTTAGATAGATACACAGAGATCACTGTGATATCAATGATATCAGAGAGAAAGACTGAGAGAGAAACAGAGACAGAGACAGAGAGGGAGAACTTAGAATTAACCTTTCCCCAAAAGAGAGCAGAAGGAGACAGTGTTACATGGACGACTCAGACATGATGCATTAGCAAGGGACAAGCTTTTGTGTTCACTCCTGCTAGAAAATGCCAATGGCGGAAGACAGATTCACAGGCTTTAAGAAAAAACAAAAGCAGTATCTGAAAGGTATCCATAAGGGAAAATAATTTAAAACAATAAATGAGGTTCTCTTGCTTTTCTCACAGGTAGATCAGTTTTCCTTCCACATTTTAATTTTTCTCCTTAGTTCCCTAATGTGGCATTTCCCTCACTTCGCATTCTGCACTTGTGGACATGTGCACAGATGTGATACTTTGGAATAATGGAAATGTCAAGAAGTGTGTAATGGGGCAAAGAGGAAAGGAAGGTCTGAGGTGTGACTTCGAGACTCCCCAGCATTTTCAGGCCAAGCATGGAGGACCTGCCAGCCTTTCCCTCTGACATCTAGTTCAGACATTTACAATTTAGTGTAGAGGAATGAGGCTGTAGAAGCTGGTTCCCCTCCCATGATAGGCTGCTTTAGCTGGTTGATCTTAACAAGTGGAGTAAGTGTTTGGTTATCTCATTTGTTGAAAGAGACAGTCAGTCTCTTTTGGACTCCCAAACCCTGGATGTTCTAACCCTACAGTATCAGAGCTGAGCTCAGGGCCTTGCTGAGGCTGTGGGGAAACCCAGAAGAAGACAGCTTATACCTTCAGGTAACAGGCAGTCTAGCTCAGAAGAAAAAGTAAATGCCTGAAATAAAGAAAGAACAATTCAACAGACCATGTAAATGCATACTGAGTGGTAAGAACAACAGAACATGATAAAAGTTAAAGAAAGGATATGTCCAGGGTTGCGGCCCCTCTGGAGAAGTCCAAAATGACCTTGTGGGGGGCGTGGATTTGAGCAAGAAATTGAAGAACTGGTAGGCTGTGAGATGGGAAAGAGGAGGAGTAAGCACACAGGCATGCCTGCACCCCCGACCCCACACACATCCCTACTCCCATATACATGCACACATACAGAGCCACAGTCATCCCCATGAGTCCCTGGCAGCTGTTAGACACACAAAGCAAGTCAACCCCTCAGGTCATGGCTGGGAGGCACTGAACACGTTCCTCTACCCAAGTGTCCAACGTCAACTTTTAGTATGCTGAAAATACTCCTATCAATGTATTATTTCATTCCTTGAGGTCTTGAGGGATTTTTCTCTTCAAAGTCTTCCTATACTTAAAATCCCTGGAGAGAGGAAATTTCCTATATTAGCTGTCCTCAGACTTCAGCTCTGGGAGCAGACAGCTGACATCTTAGGAGAAGACAGTGTCTAGGAGTTAAAGCTCACACAGCGCTTCCTCCAGGGACAGCCAGGACCGTAGAGTAGCCTTGTGCTGAAGGCCCACCAGAGAAATTTCCAATCATTAGTTTTGTCTCACTGTACAGTATTTCCCCAGGAAAAGAAAGCCAGGCAGATGGATCAGCGGCAAGACCTGGAGAAGATCAGGCTTCTGCACAGGCCACATAAGAACACCCCACAATAAGACTCCCCGTGTCAGAGATCACCGCCCCATGCTTAGCTCAGTTTTTCCACTTGTAAAGAAGAAGGTTGGATTCAATAGTCCCCAAGGTCCCTTCTAATACTCAAATTCCATGTTTCTGTGTTTGGGACAAGTTGAATCATAGTATGGGCTTCTACTTTCCTAACATTGGCTAGAACTTCAGATCCTCTCACAGGCCATGAGAGTTACAAAAATACTTTGAGATCCATTAGTAAAAACATTAGTTTTTCCAAGGTACCCATTAAAATGGGGGGAAAATCCCAGACACAAAAACCAGTCCATACAAAATAAGTTAGCCACAGGATTGCTTTTAAGTAGCTCTCTTACCCCATTTTACAGGTAATGCTCTGTCAGAATATTCTTCCCAGGGCTCTCCACTGACTCTACAGTTCAATTTACAAAAATTCACTTCATACAACTCTTGGGGGAAATATCTATTGCTTGAAATGAGGTACACTTGTTTTGAAGCAGAGTATATTCCACAATAAGGAATTCAAAACATTTTGGTTGATAACATCCTGATACCAAGATGGCCCAAGCCAACTTATTTATTCTCCCCTTTCTTACCCACAACATGCTGCCTCACAGACTCACATGAACATGTGCTCACTACACCCCTCACTCAGGCAAGTGAGGTTTATCCATTCAATTCTATACCAGCTTGGTCCATTTTCTTTGTTTCAAGTGTCCCTACTTCTTCAAAATGGTACATATCTGGACAACTGGTTTGCCATGAGGTGAAGAAAACAATCTACTTATCCCAGATTCTAACTTTTTTCTTTTCCTGAGTAATTGATTAGCCAAAGAATGTTGCTTCGAAAAGAAAAGGGAGAAAAAATTGTTCCAATAACATGTTGTCATTTTCCCACATACCTCTCTGTCATTTTCCAACAAACCATGAGAAGAAATCACTACTTAAGGAAAATACATATACAACTGTCTCAATCTATGAAGAGTTTTCTGCCTGAAAACAGTATATCATGCCTAGGATATGGGGAGGCTCCTTTTAATGAATATACTCTATTTAGACATGGATAAGGAGGAGTTAATAGAGAAAAATAAAAGAAGGTAAAGAATGAGAGAAAGATAGGGCAAAGAGGTGAGGAGGAAAGAATAAGACAGAGAAGAAGGCAACATAAAGAGAATTTAAGAATGTTACTAAAAAATTGTCCAACTCCTTGTCTTTACTATTGAGGAAAGTGAGACCTACAGTATGAGGGGGAGGGAGGGGCAGAAATTGGAGTGTTGGAGAAGAAACAGGAAAAGAAAGAGTAATCAGAGAGAAGAGAATGGAGGAGAAGGAAGGAGAGTCTGAGTCTGGAAGCAGCATCTGTAGAGACACAGTCTAAGAAGCCTGCACCCTCAGGGGCACCCCCGCCCGGGCTCAGATGAAGTCCTGTGAACAGGAGCACCAGCTATATTTAGTTCCAATGTAACTTCAGCCACTAGTATTCATTCCACTGGGGCAGCTGCGGCACAGTCCTGAGGAGACATTTTACTACCCACCCTGGAACAGCCGTGTCAAGGGCCTGGCCCTTTGTAGCCACAGAATCCATTGTGTTTATATACAAGAGAGCAGCATTTTGAACATAACTGATAGGACTGCACCAGGAAAGTGTTTTTAGAAGCCCAAAGTCATGACTCCTGTTTCTGAATGATGTCTCTTACCCCATCCCCTGTAGGCAAATACCAGCCCTTACCTTTTGTGGTGTTCTCTCCTAAGAACTTCCCTGATCTTCTGGTCCTCACTTCAACTCCACAGAGGGCTCTGTGCTTTGGAAGAATACTCTTTGGTATCTACTCAAGCACCCCCAGACCCAGCTGACCCATAGAAATACCTGAAGGTTTCCTCTGATGCCAGGGGAACATGGCAGACTTCTACTAAAAAAAAGGTTTGGCTATTAAAGGGTTGTCAGGTTACCAACCTGAACACCCTATGCAAGAAATGAAAACCCTGGCACCACATGGGAGAAGTACTAAGACTGGGAACAGTTTAGAAAATCAACAGTGCTCAACCTGAATATTAAATAATTATGAGTCACTGTTCTGGGTAAGGTATCCTAGTTGAATTCTGTGGGACAAAAATCACACATAAGCATTCCCTTCACTCTCAAGAAGATTCAGTTATAATGCATGTCTAACAACAATCACAGAAGGTGGCTCAGGGAATAGATGAATGGGCTCCAGAAAAATGCTGAGGAGAGAAGAGGCAGTTGGAATCTGGGAAGGCTGAGAAGATTTTTCAGAAGAGGAGGCTCCTTTCTCCAAAAATGAATAGGCTATTAATAAGCAGGAGGAGAACATTCCAGTTGGGGGAGATAAAATAAGCAAATATGTTCCTCATTCTTTGGTTGTGTATAGTCAGATGCTTTTGCAAAACTAAAGTTCCCAATCCTGTGCCTTAACAAATATCAGTAGATTCTCCATAATTAATTCTTGGAACAAAAGCCATGCGCACAAAGGTTTTTGCCGATAAGCAACCTCCTTATCTACAAACCAGAAGCCAAAAGTCCCTCTCCCATGAAACAAGACTAGGAAAGGTAAGCAAAAACTAGCATAGAGAAAACCTTGGAAGAATGATTGTCTGTGCTGCAGAAAAAAAATACAGGACAAGTGACATTGACAGGGAAAAATGATGGCAATGCTTGCCCTGGTCTGAACTTGAAAAGAAGAATCCCTAGAAGATGGTGCACGCCAATCATTCCTTCCTGGCGGAGCAGAGGAAGTGAGGAGGCAAGGGCCAGGTGGGGTAAGGAGCTTACTTTAGCCAGAGTTCACCTACTAGCTGTCTAATTCATTTAACCCAGACTGGACTGAAGGAAGGACTGAGAGAAGAACATTCTCTTTAGGGTATGAAATGGGTTATTTCCAGTCCAGATGGTTCCCCACAAATACATTAATGACTTTATAGGCATGTCTGCCTGGAAAGGTAACAGTTTAGCAACGACACTTGGTAAATGCTCCTTTTGGATTCTGTGTAAATTGAATAGAAGACCAAAGAGCTATTAAAAAGTAGGCTTTAAATTACTCCTTTTCCCACACCTCATTTTTTTTAGATGGCAAGATCAATAAACAAGCCTAATATTTGGTTTAAAAGAAAAAATAGAATACATCCAAACCTTGAGCAGCACTTGAACATGAATGGCCCCAGTGCTGAGAAACACAGGGACACGTGCGCACACATACACACACACACCCCTCATTGGCGGCAAAATCAAGACTTCTGCTGCTGAGCACGGCTATGCAATGACAGGTCTGTGTCACAGTTCACCTGGACAAATCCCCAAATGTAGTCATATACCTGTCAAGAAATCTTGTTCTTCTGCCTCCATAACATCTCCCAAACCTGATACTTTCTACCTAGACCCCCATCCCCATCCTCTACGCAAACCACCACAACAGCTTCATAATTCATTTCTGACTCCCTTCCATCCCTTCTTCACAGAACTTCCAGAAAAATCCCTTTACAAACAAATCTATTTTTGTCATATCCCTACTTAGCCCCTTAATGGCTCCCATCGTTTCTATGCTAGAGACCCCGGGAATCTTTCTCCTGTCAACAGGGGCTGGTGCAGCTGACCCCTCCCTTTCCAGCCTCATCTCTGCCCCCCATCCCTGGTCACTCCATCTGCACTGCACATCCCACTGCACTGACCTCCTTCCAGATCCTCAGCACTGCCTAAGCCACCCTACTCCCTCTCAGCACCTTAACACAGAACCTTCTCTTTGCCTTCCAGACCTTCACAGCAATTTTGCTTCAGAGTCCTTATCATGTTTGAAATTGTTTATTTACATCTTGATTGTTTGATGGATGCCTATCACCAATAGGGTTGTGAAGATCAAATCATAGATGAGTATGGAAATCTTTAAAGAACTGTAAACAGGATCCCAGTGTAAATCATAGCTTTTCCATTGCTACTTTTAAATAACTCCCTGCCCTCAAAACAAAAGGTAAATGAAACAGTAGTGGTGTCACTTTCCCCAGACATCACAAGTAAATGACTTCCAAAAGTAGGCTCCTTTTTATGTAGGGCTAAGACAATAACAGGCATAACTTGGTGAATGATTAGCCTTGGGATCTAATGGCAGCAAACAGAAATCCAATTCCCTAGGGCCAGTGAAGCCACAAACACCAGCCTGAGTTTTGACAATCTCCCTGGTACTGGAACACGTCCCCTGGGCCTGGCACACCTGGTTCCAAAGGTGCCAGCAGCCAAAGGATAGTAAATATTAACTGTGGTAGAAATAATTAGTCAGTTGTGGATGGCTTTCCACAGTTTGCAAGGTACTGACCTGAAAGGGAGCTGAAAGGAATGAAGATTGGGGTAACTTGCCCACTGGGCTGGCCATCCCACAAGTGCCTCTCCAGGTTCACTCCCCATCTCCTCTAACCTTTCTCTCTACCAGTGACCCTGACCTCTATGGGCTGCAAATAAAGTTCCTTCACCCTCTGGCTTCAGCCAAGGAGGGGCACCAGCAGGAGGTCACAGGAAGGGAGCTGAGTGAGGTCAGGAGCACTGCTCTCCCAGCCTCCTCCCTGCTGGGTCCCCCAGGCTGTGTTAGCCAAAGGCCACAGCTCCTATCACATATTCCCCCAACATGACTTCCTTGTGCTCTCTAGTTTACTCCCCATCCCCAACATGCCCATACATTCAGGGAACTGATCCTTCCCGTTTCAAGTCAAGGGTGATCATAGCTCTCCTGGGCTATTACTATTCCTGGGATACTCCAGCAACCTTTGTGGTTTCCCTACACCCAGCTCAGTCTTGCAGGTGGAGAGACTTCACTGCAAGAAGCATACATATGAGCAAATAAGCTGAGTATGAGGAAGTAAGGAGTGTGCTCCATGAGTGCCTGCATTTCTGTGATCTGTGGTGGCTGTGCGACCAGAAGTCAGGAAAGGCCTCCCTAAGAAACTGATGCTTGGGCTGACATCAAAACCAGGAAAGTTTGGGTGGGACACTGGTAGGAGGTTAGTGGAGGGAGCAGGAGAATCCCACGCAGAGGGAACAACCTGTTCCAAGGTCCTGTCACACCTTCTTTCCCTCGACACTTGCTGACTCTTACAAAAAGGTTCTTAGCCCTTTATTTCACATTTGGTTATTTAAGTTTTTGTGGGGAACACACTTTGCCATTTTAAATGAATGCACAAATATGAAATGTTGATGATAATAATCATGTTAATAAAAATCCTCTAGTATACATAAAAGCTTCTTGGCAGCCCAGAGTTTGTCCACAGCACCTAGCACATTGGCAAATATACATACAGTTGAAGTCCAATAAACATATTTCAATGGACTGAATGTTTGTGGTCTCTCAAAATTCATACACTGAAAACCCTAACCTCCAATGTGATGGCATAAGGAGGTGGGGCCTTTGGGAGGTGATTAGGTTATGAGGGTGCAGCCCTCATAAATGGGATTAGTGCCCTTACTATAAAAGGGACCCCAGAGAGCTCTCTTGCTCCCTTCCATCATGTGAGAATACAACAAAAAGACGCAGTCTGCAACCTGGGAGAGGGCCCTCCCAGAACTTGACCTTGCTAGCACCCTGATCTCAGACTTCTAGCCTTCAGACCTATCAGAAACAAATTTCTGTTTTAAGCCACCCAGCCTACAATATTTTGCTATAGCAGTTCAAACTAAGACACATTTGCAACTGACTGATTGGTTGACTGACTGAGGAGGAAAATCCAGCAGAGACCTAGCACTGCCTGTCACTGAAGGTGGGTGTATAAAATGCAGGTGAGCTGACTTCTAGCTAAGTTGCAGGTTGACCTTGGACAAATTACACTTATCTTCAGATAACGTTTCCTCAGGTCTCAGGTCCTAGGATGGGAGATAAGCAAGAGTTATTTTGGTCCCTGGTATGCCTCAGAGAAGAACTGGGACACAAGTAGTGACCTCCATTCAGGGGGTAACATGTTAAATTCAGCCTCACATGTGGGGTTTCATGCTGCCCAGTTCCCACAAATTGGAGGTTTCCCCAGAACCCACAGTTACCATTGTTGAAAGGCCCAATGCCTGAAAAATGATGCATTTTCTGCTAAAGGAAAAGTGATATTTTATTCTATTTTTTTAATTTAATTTTATTTTTTTATACAGCAGGTTCTTATTAGTTATCTATTTTATATATACTACTGCATATATGTCAATCCCAATCTCTCAGTTCATCCCACCACCACCCGCCTGCTTTCACCCCTTGGTGTCCATATGTTTGTTCTCTACATCTGTGTCTCTATTTCTGCCTTGCAAACTGGTTCATATGTACCATTTTTCTAGATTCCACATATATGCGTTAATATATATTTGTTTTTCTCTTTCTTACTTCACTCTGTATGACAGTCTCTAGGTCCATCCAAATCTCTACAAAAGACCCAGTTTTGTTCCTTTTTATGGCTGAGTTATATTCCATTGTATATATACACTACATCTTTATCCATTTGTCTGTCGATGGACAATTACGTTGCTTCCATGACCTGGCTATTGGATATAGTGCTGCAATGAACATTGGGGTGCATGTGTCTTTGAATTATGGTTTTCTCTGGGTATATGCCCAGTAGTGGGATTGCTGGGTCATATGGTAATTGTTCTTAGTTTTTTAAGGAACCTCCATACTGTTCTCCATAGTGGCTGTATCAATTTCCATTCCCACCAATAGTACAAAAGGGTTCCCTTTTCTCCACATCCTCTCCAGCATCTGTTGTTTCTAGATTTTCTGATGATGCCCATCCTAACAGGTGTGAGGTGATACCTTATTGTAGTTTTGATTTGCATTTCTCTACTAATTAGTGATGTTGAGAAGCATGCGCCTCTTGGCCATCTGTATGTCTTCTTTGGAGAAATGTCTATTTAGGTCTTCTGCCCATTTTTTGATTGGGTTGTTTGTTTTTAAAATACTGAGCTGCATGAGCTGTTTACATATTTTGGAGATTAATCCTTTCTCCGTTGATTCATTTGCAAATATTTTCTCCCATTCTGAGGGTTGTCTTTTCCTCTTGTTTATGGTTTCCTTTGCTGTGCAAAAGCTTTGAAGTTTCATTAGGTCCCATTTGTTTATTTTTGTTTTTATTTCCATTACTCTAGGAGGTGGGTCAAAAAAGATCTTGCCGTGATTTATGTCAAAGAGTGTTCTTCCTATATTTTCCTCTAAGAGTTTTATAGTGTCTGGTCTTACATTTAGGTCTTTAATCCATTTTGAGTTTATTTTTGTGTATGGTGCTGTTAGGGAGTGCTCTAAGTTCATTCTTTTACATGTAGCTGTCCAGTTTTCCCAGCACCAGTTATTGAAGGGACTGTCTTTTCTCCACTGTATATCCTTGCCTCCTGTGTCATAGATTAGTTGACCATAGGTGCGTGGGGTTTATCTCTGTGCTTTCTATACTGTTCCATTGATCTATATTTCTCTTTATGTGCCAATACCATATTTTCTTGATTACTGTAGCTTTGTAGTATAGTCTGAAGTCAAGGTGTCTGATTCCTCCAGCTCTGTTTTTTTCCCTCAAAATTGCTTTGGCTATTCGGGTTCTTTTGTGTCTCCATACAAATTTTAAGATTTTTTTCTTCTAATTCTGTAAAAAAAATGCCATTGGTAATTAGATAGGGATTGCATTGAATCTGTAGATTGCTTTGGGTAGTACAGTCATTTTCACAATATTGATTCTTCCAATCCAAGAACATGGTATATCTCTCCACCTGTTTGTGTCATCTTTGATTTTTTCATCAGTGTCTTATTGTTCTCTGAGTACAGGTCTTTCATCTTCTTAGGTAGGTTTATTCCTATGTATTTTATTCTTTTTGTTGCAATGGTGAATGGGATTGTTTCCTTAATTTCTCTTTTTAATCTTTCATTGTTAGTGTATAGGAATGCAACAGATTTCTAGATCAATTTTATATCCTGCACTTTATCAAATTCATTGATGAGCCCTAGTAGTTTTCTGGTGGCATCTTTAGGATTCTCTATGTATAGTACCATGTCATCTGCAAACAGTGACAGTTTTACTTCTTCTTTTGCAATTTGTACACCTTTTATTTCTTTTCCTTCTCTGATTGCTGTGGCTAGGATTTCCAAAACTATGTTGAATAAGAGTGGTGAGAGTGGACATCCTTGTCTTCTTCCTGATCTTAGAGGAAATGCTTTCAGTTCTTCACCAATGAGAATAATGTTTGCTGTGAGTTTGTCATATATGTTGAGGTAGGTTCCATCTATGCCCACTTTCTGGAGGGTTTTTATCATAAATGGGTGTTGAATTTTGTCAAAACCTTTTTCTGCATCTATTGAGATGATCATATTGGTTTTTATTCTTCAGTTTGTTAATATGGTATATCACACTGATTTGCACATATTGAAGAATCCTTGCACTCCTGGGATAAATCCCACTTGATCATGGTGTATGATCCTTTTAATGTGTTTTTGGATTCTGTTTGCTAGTATTTTGTTGAGGAATCTTGCATCTATATTCATCAGTGATATTGGTCTGTCAGTTTCTTTTTTTGTAGTATCTTTGTCAGGTTTTGGTATCAGGATGATAGTGGCCTCATAGAATGAGTTTGGGAGTGTGGGTGTTAGCTCTTCTCTAAATGTTTGTTAGAATTCACTTGTGAAGCCATCTGGTCCTGGACTTTTGTTTGTTGGAAGATTTTTAATCACAGTTTCAATTTCATTACTTCTCATTGGTCTGTTCATATTTTCTATTTCTTCCTGGTTCAGTCTTGGAAGGTTATACCTTTCTAAGAATTTGTCCTTTTCTTCCAGGTTGTCCATTTTATTGGCATAGAGTTGCTTGTAGTAGTGTCTTATGATGCTTTGTATTTCTGCGGTGTCCGTTGTAACTTCTCCTTTTTCACTTCTAATTTTATTGATTTGAGTCCTCTCCCTCTTTTTCTTGATGAGTCTGGGTAAAGGTTTATCAATTCTGTTTATCTTCTCAAAGAACCAGCTTTTAGTTTTATTGATCTTTGCTATTGTTTTCTTTGTTTCTGTTTCATTTATTTCTGCTCTGATCTTTATGATTTCTTTCCTTCTACTAAGTTTGGGTTTTGTTTGTTCTTCTTTCTCTAGTTCCTTTAGGTGCAATATTAGATGGTTTATTTGAGAGTTTTCTTGTTTCTTGAGGTAGGATTGTATTGCTATAAACCTCCCTCTTAGAACTGCTTTTGCTGCATCCCATAGGTTTTGGATTGTCGTGTTTTTGTTGCCATTTGTCTCTAGGTATTTTTGATTTCCTCTTTCATTTCTTCAGTGATCGCTTGGTTATTTAGTAATGTATTGTTTAGCCTCCATGTGTTTGTGCTTTTTACATTTTTTTCCCTGTAATTTATTTCTAATCTCATAGTTGTGGTCGGAGAAGATTCTTGATATGATTTCAATTTTCTTAAATTTTCCAAGGCTTCATTTGTGACCCAAGATGTGATCTATCCTGGAGAATGTTCCGTGTGCACTTGAAAAGAAAGTGTAATCTGCTGTTTTTGGATAGCATGTCCTATAAATATCAATTAAATCTATCTGGTCTATTGTGTCATTTAAAGCTTCTGTTTCCTTATTAATTTTCTGTCTGGATGATCTGTCCATTGGTGTAAGTGAGGGGTTAAAGTCCCCCATTATTATTATGTTACAGTCGATTTCCTCTTTTATAGCTGTTAGCAGTTGCCTTATTTATTGAGGTGCTCCTATGTTGGGTGCATATATATTTATGATTGTTATACCTTCTTCTTGGATTGATCCATTGATCATTATCTAGTGTCCTTCCTTGTCTCTTGTAACAGTCTTTATTTTAAAGTCTATTTTGTCTGATATGAGTATTGCTACTCCAGCTTTCTTTTGATTTCCATTTGCATGGAATATCTTTTTCCAACCTCTCACTTTCAGTCTGTATGTGTCCGTAGGTCTGAAGTGGGTCTCTTGTAGCCAGCATATATAGGGGTCTTGTTTTTGTATCCATTCAGCGAGCCTGTGTCTTTTGGTTGGAATATTTAATCCATTCTCTTTTAAGGTAATTATTGATATGTATGTTCCTATTACCATTTTCTTAATTGTTTTGGGTTTGTTTTTGTAGGTCATTTTCTTCTCCTGTGTTTCCCACTTAGAGAAGTTCCTTTAGCATTTGTTGTAGAGCTGGTTTGGTGGTGCTGAATTCTCTTAGCTTTTGCTTGTCTGTAAAGCTTTTGATTTCTCCATCGAATCTGAATTAGATCCTTGCCATGTAGAGTAATCTTGGCTGTATGTTCTTCCCTTTCATCACTTTAAATATATCGTGCCACTCCCTTCTGGCTTGTAGAGTTTCTGCTGAGAAATCAACTGTTAACCTTATGGAAGTTCCCTTGTATGTTATTTGTCATTTTTTCCTTGTTGCTTTTAATAATTTTTCTTTGCCTTTAATTTTTGTCAATTTGATTACACTGTGTCTTGGCGTGTTTCTCCTTGGGTTTATACTGCTTGGGACCCTCTGTGCTTCCTGGACTTTGGTGGCTATTTCCTTTCCCATGTTAGGGAAGTTTTCAACTATAATCTCTTCAAATATTTTCTTGGGTCCTTCTCTCTCTCTTCCCCTTCTGGGACCCCAAAATACGAATGTTGGTGCGTTTAATGTTGTCCCAGAGGTCTCTTAGGCTGTCTTCATTTCTTTTCATTCTTTTTTCTTTATTCTGTTCTGTGGCAGTGAATTCCACCATTCTGTCTTCCAGGTCACTTTTCCATTCTTCTGCCTCAGTTATTTTGCTATTGATTCCTTCTAGTGTATTTTTCATTTCAGTTATTGTATTGTTCATCTTTGTTTGTTCTTTACTTCTTCTAGGTCTTTGTTAAACATTTCTTGCATCTTCTCAATCTTTGCCTCCATTCTTTTTCTGAGGTCCTGGATCATCATCACTAGCATTATTCTGAATTCTTTTTCTGGAAGGTTGCCTATCTCCACTGCATTTAGTTTTTCCTGGGGTTTTATTTTGTTCCTTCACTTGGTACATAGTCCTCTGCCTTTTCATTTTGTCTATCTTTATGTGAATGTGGTTTTCATTCCACAGCCTGCAGAATTGTAGTTCTTCTTGCTTCTGCTGTCTGCTCTCTGGTGGATGAGGCTATTTAAGAGGCTTGTGCAAGCTTCCTGATGAGAGGGACTGGTGGTGGGTAGAGCTGGGTGTTGCTCTGTTGGGTAGAGCTCAGTAAAACTTTAATCTGCTTGTCTGCTGATGGGTGGGTTTGAGTTCCCTCCCTGTCGGTTGTTTGGCCTGAGGCGACCCAGCACTGGAGGTTACAGGCTCTTTGGTGGGGTTAATGGCAGACTCCAGACTCTGGGAGGGCTCACGCCAAGGAGTACTTCCCAGATCTTCTCCTGCTAGTGTCCTTGTCCCTGCGGTGAGCCACAGCCACCCCCCTCCTTCTGCAGGAGACCCTCCAACACTAGCAGGTAGGTCTGGTTCACTCTCCTATGGGGTCACTGCTCCTTCCTCCTGGGTCCTGATATGCACACTACTTTGTGTGTGCCCTCTAAGAGTGGAGTCTCTGTTTCGCCCAGTCCTGTCAAAGTCCTGCAATCAAATCCCACTAGCTTTCAAAGTCTGATTCTCTGGGAATTCCTCCTCCCATTGCCGGGCCCCCAGGTTAGAAAGTCTGACATGGGGCTCAGAACCTTCCCTCCAGTGGGTGGACTTCTGTGGTATAACTGCTCTCCAGTTTGCGAGTCACCCACCCAGTGGTTATGGGATTTGACTTTATTGTGATTGCGCCCCTCTTACCATCTAATTGTGGCTTCTTCTTTGTCTTTAGATGTGGGGTATCTTTTTTGGTGAGTTCCAGTGCCTTCCTGTCGATGATTGTTCAGCAGTTGGTTGTGATTCTGGTGCTCTCGCAAGAGGTAGTGAGCGCACGTCCTTCTACTCCACCATCTTCAAAAGTGATATTTTAGATTCAGCCATTTTTTCTTTTTCTTTTTTTTCTTTCTTTTCACCTGTCAGTATAAGTTTCATTCATGGCTATCTCCCTATATCTCAAAGTTATAAAGAATGCAAGAAGTAGCCAGAAAAGTCAACCTTCATTTTACAGGAAGGCATTTTATTTCACCAGATAGAAAAAGTGCAGGGCAGAGACCTCAATTCAGATCCATTACTGTAATTAACCTGAATGTGGCCTCAGAGAGACACTATCCCTCTCTGGGCTCAGTCTTCTCATCTGTAAAATGAATGGCTTGTATTAAATGATCTATGAGATCCTTGGATGTTATCAGTTTAAGCACCATTCCTTTTTTTTTTCTTTTAATTTCAGCAAATATGTCTTAAAAGTCAATATGTTCTCACCATTGTGTTATCTTGGGGGTAACATACCATCCATATCCCACAAGGGTCCTTATTTTATGCTTAATGGGCCTCCTGGGAAGGTCCTTGAATCTCTTGATAATGAACACAGCATTTGTGCTTATATGTACTTTTCCTGGAAAAAAGGGTCCATAACTTTTAGGTCCATATCTTTTAGGTCCATATATGAGTCCTACGTGCTTTTAGCAGAAAAGCATAGGTGTGAATGTGCAGACGACAGATCTCAGATGAGATGTGAATGTCTCAGATGTGTTCACCAGAGATCAATCCCAGAAGCAGATACACCCATCCAGCCACTACGTGCTGTGGGTTCAAAGGAAGACAAAACCCTGGGACCTCATATTTAGGAAGATTTTAGGAACAGGATGGCTCCTGATTTGAGATGGGATCAAGGGACGTGGAATGCTAAAGAGAAGGAGAGTTTGGGAACCCCATGCAAAAGTATACTTCTGGGTAAAATATGCTGTGTTCTCAAAGAAACAAAAAAACATGGCTGCTGTACTAATTTAGCCCTCTCTCCACTGCACCTGAGGGTCACACACTTTCTTTTTCCTGCCTGTCTTCTATTAGCACCAGCATCACAGTTCTGGGTTCAAGAGAAGAACAGGGCTTGGTTTCGTGACTGGGAGTCTGCCCCAGATAGAGCGGCTCTTTTTGCCCGGAGAAGGCTGGGAGATCCTGAGTCTGTATCTATTACTCAGTGTGGATGGGGAGGCACCACACCAGGCCACACCACAGGTGGGGACAGGGGAGTTGTTTGGGGCCTTTCCTGAGGGTGATAGAGAACAAGCCATGACAGTTCTGAGATTACTGCAAAATAGATCTCATCAATGATCTTAAGGTAAATTTGAGACATATAGTGACAGAGTGGAAGTTACACCATACACAGTTATACATGCATGTGAGAAAACATAAACATAACCATGTATAAGTTGAGGCTTAGGAATTATAACTTATAGAGTAAATGCTATTATCCAAAAGTTTAAACATATGTGAGACAACTCATAGCAAATATGCTGACATATGGCATTGAAATCAATATGTCAACACTTATAAGTAAGAAATCATCTATAAAAATAAAGTCAACCACATTTCTCTCTTTACATTTAGGCCACAAATGAGACCACAGCTGAGCATCTCTGGTTAAGCATTAACACACAACAGGACCTGCCTGTAACTCGTTCATTAAGGTGCAGTGCCCCAGCTAATTAATATATCACCGGCAGATCAAGTTCAGCGGACGATATTGAGCAAGTGCATTCCTAAGGCCTCATTTACTCCCTCTCAGGTGGGAGGAAGTCCAGAAGAAAAGGACAGGGGAGGGAAAGAGGGAGAAATGGGAGAAATTATCATTTTGCCACTGTAGAGAATCCCACAGTTTATAAAAGTGGTGTGTGTGTGTGTGTGTGTGTGTGTAGCAGGTATGTGCGTATGTGTGTTGGTCAAACCCTGAAATCGTGTCACTTGAGGAAAGGCTGAAGGAGTAACAGCTGTTCAGACAAGTAAAGACCACATGTAAGGAAGGTTATCATAACAGCATTCTGCCTTTTGTAGGACTGGAGGCTGACTGCAGGCAGAGAGGACACTGTCTTGCCTGTCAGTCACACTTCCTGGGCTTTGAATTCTTCATCTGTAATGTGAGCGGAGTGCATGAGATTCCTGGTTCTCAACTCCTCATGCAATCAGAATCACATGAAGACACTGTTAACAAATACAGATCCTGGGACCCCACCCCAGATAAGAAGCTCTTCAGGTAGGAAACAGGCATTGGTGTTTTAATAGCTCTCTGGGTCACCCTAACGCACATTCAGTCGCACTGGTCTACATCACACCCAAGTCCCCTCCAGGGTGACATTCCTGAGCCCTTCTGGCTCGAAAACTCTACTGGAATCAGTCATATATAATGCTCTCCCCACTTCCTCTGTGGCCCTGGGAGGAACCACGATCCTGAGGGACACTCAGTAGAAGAAATGTTGATACTCAACAAGAGAGTTCTCTGAAGCCAGCTGGACAGGAAGATCCGTGGAAAGAGAGCTCCATCACAGAAGAGCCGCTCCGGTCTTGGCTCAGGACCTGTTTGCTCTGTCTTTCAACACAATTTTCAGCAGCTTGGTTATGTCCTTTCCCACCCCCAGCAGATTATAAGCACAAATTGGAAGGGTGGTTTGGTGAAAGAACTGCTTATGTTTGTTAAAGAAGAACCAGCATCCCGACAGTGAGAGAGAAAACTAAAACACTGCAAAAACAGAGCACAGGAACCAATGGAAAACACAGTCTGGGTGCATTTGTTGTAGAAGCAAACCACTCCACTCATATTAAAAGACTCAGATGATCTCTCCATGCTGCTAATAATTAGGGGAGAACTCTACCTACCAAAGCAAGGACATGGGTATATGTGTATATGTTTGTATATGTATTTGGTGATTTTTCTAAGCAATGGTTTCAATCTTTCAAAACATGGGAGGTCAGCCTAAATGCCACTGTATTCTTCTCAGCCTTTTAAAAATAGACCTGCTATCTGTAGCCTTTTCCACCTCAAAAATCACTCTTAGGTTTTCATCAGATGTCACCCCTGGATGTAACCAATAAACAACTTCAGAAACCCCAGAATCTGCAGGTGGGTGGCCTGAGACATAGATAGCAACAGCAATTTCCCCTGCCACTCTGAGTCAGTAAACCCTCTCTAAAATTATTCCACCACCCCCTACCCTACTTCTAATAAAATCTGTAGTGAATAAAAGGAACTCAGGTCAGGCTGTGAGGAAGAAGACTTGGTTTCAAGTGCAGTAAGCAGCAGAGCATGAAAAGTAGAGCTCTAGGGGCCGCTGACATAGTGAGGACCCACGAGGAATCTGAGATCGACCGACTGAGAGACCATGCGTTTTCTTTTAGCAATAATCACAATTATTTGAGGCACTTTAATAAGTCATGGTTTATTCCAAGAAGAGAGAAAGAAATGAGTAGGAAAACAGCAATGGAACTGTTAGAAGATCCATTAATGTATCAGTAAAATGCTGTGGCAAGCAGCGAAATTATTCACAATAACACTTCCTGACAAGACACCACTCTTTGGCACTCTAGACCCACTGCTCTT